>NW_028318045.1:10262500-10862500 GCF_062004578.1 Staurois parvus | reverse complement strand
ATGTAAAAAAAATCATAAAACAAGTAAATCTAATATACTTTCCTATCTATTTACTAATGCTAGCAGCATAACCATTACAAATAGTTAATGTTGATTGAGAGAGTTTAATTCCACTATAAAGTAGGGTAGAAGGCAGTGGGGGATGATAGAGGATATCTGTGAGCACTTAGATGGACCGGACACTTTGCTAGCCGCACTCAGCAGCAGTGAGCACATGTGTGAAAACATCACTAGCATAACACATCTAGTAAAATTTCACATTGACAGACAATATTTACCTTCCCGCCAGAGATTCTGGGCAGCAGCACGCAAATGTCATCACAGCTGGCTTTCTACTCTAATGCAAGGTGGATCCGTTTACTCTGCACCAAAAGAACCATTCTTGCTATTAGATCTTAAAGGGACATACACCGCTATGTACACAAAATAAAGCATAAAGGTAAGCAAGCAAAACTATAATAACTTAAAGTGGTATTGAACAAAAAATAAATATTATATTGCAGGTTACCATTTCTTAGATGTGGTGGTTGCATTCATTTTCATTTTTAGGCTTTTTTCCCTATTTTTACCTGGTGATTTCACCAGTAAGTCTGTTATTTTTCAACTTCATTTAGCAAACCAAACTGTCCAGCAAAAGTGGGAATTAAAGGGTTGAGACAAACCATTTAATAATAACAGGAGTGCTTACAATGTTCAGATTTTATTCATTTATGTAAAACCTTTATCCCAAAAGGAAAAAAAAAAACAGTGGCTGCTTTAAATGTGTTAGCTGGAGGTCAGCTTTAATTAGTCAATTGCATGTAAATATGCTAGTGCATTTAAAGCCGATAAATAGATGCATCGAATCTCAGCCATTCAGCAGGGACCAAGATTTGATCCATCTATGTGCAGGCTGGTTGTACTAAAGTTGATTCAGTACAAGCAGCCTGTCAGATTTTTTTCATGCTATAGCTGTTGGCAGTGATCATTGTGTTCTGCCAGCAAGGAAGGCTCATTGCTGGCAGAACACAATAGCTCCGCAGGAGGCATTCCCCCATCAACACTGACTGATGGGGAATCAAGCAATTTTCTTTCCTTTCAAGATCGGTGGAAGGAAAGAAAATTGCATGATCTATGGCCTGCCTAACACTATCCTCTCCACAAATCAACAATGCTGCTGTCCAAAGGTGTCCCCTTTGTTCTTCCATCCAAAGTGGAGACACCCTAAAACAACTAGGGCATTACTGACCACATCACCAGGTGAGAACAACAGAAAAAGGCCTAAAAAGGAAACTGATGCAGACACCACATTTAAAGTGGTTCTAAAAGTAAAAGTTTTTTTTTTACCTTGATGCATTTTCTGCATTAAGGTGAAATACTTTTCATATCAGCTACTCCCAGACCCCCCCCCCCCTTAAACACTTGCCTGAGTTTATTCTTGACCCAGTGCTGTGCTCTGCTGCATCTCTTCTTTCTTTTCCCTGGTCCCCCTGGTTTTTGGAGGGAGGACAATGAAGTCCCTAATGAAGTCCCTTAATTTTGTTTAGTTGACATTTAGTTCACTCTATAAACAGTTTACACTATACAATTTTCACCTTTATTTCAGTTTCATCATCCACGCAGCCCAGTGCAGTGGTCCTGAGGATTTAAAACTGCACTGTTCTTCCTCTTCTTTCTCTAGGGATGCTGGGATGGATCACAGTGGTTCTGATTGGTCAGCGCAGTCTTGCCCAGTCCCAGCGTCCATGGGGAAAGAAGAGGAAGAACAGCATTGTTTTAAAACCCCAGGGCCTTTAAACCAAGCTGCATGGATGGTGAAACTCAGAATGGAGATAAAGGTAAGTACAGTGTGTACTATGGGTGTGGGGGAGGTTGTAGGGTGTTAGTTCACCTTTTTCATTTTTTCTGAAAAGATGAACTGACCCTTTAATTGCTTGTTTTGCTAGGGGGATGATGCACAAAGTGACATGCTTACATTATACCTCACTCCTTCAGCAACCAATGCTCTCCCCCACTTTCTGACGCTCTGGGCCAGCTCTAGGCATCGTCCTATACAATGCAGGACTGATGTTCCTTTATTGTGCAAGATGATATCAGAGAGCTGTGACTAGGGGACCTTATTCATCATCCCCTAGCCTAGGCAATTAATATTTTCAGTGTGGAAGGGGACCCACTACAATGGTAAACCTTTTTTCCCTAGAGCTCAACTTAAGAAAAACACTTAAAACCACCTTAAAGTGACCCTGTTACCCTACAGTCACTTGTACACAATGCTAACCCTGTAATAGAAGAGGCCATATGCACACCCCTCCAGAGACAAATATTCCATGCTCCTTCCCCAAAACCTCCTCACCTGCCGCATGATGTGGTTGCTCTTCCCTGCTCATACTTAACCCCAGGAAATACAAGTTTGCAGGAGGATATACAGGGAGCAGTGGGGGTAGCAGGTATTCGACCCACCCAGAGTGGCCAGGGAGAAGTATTATTATTATTATTATTATTATTATACAGTATTTATAAAGCGCCAATAGTTCGCTCAGCGCTGTACATTACAAAAGGGAGACAGAACATGTGACAGAACAATACCAATACAATGCAAAACATGACAACAACATGAAAACACTGAAGTAAAGCAATGGCTGCCGGAAGGGTATGTACAATCAGGTCCATAAATATTGGGACATCGGCACAATTCTAACATTTTTGGCTCTATACACCACCACAATGGATTTGAAATGAAACTAACAAGATGTGCTTTAACTGCAGACTGTCAGCTTTAACTTGAGGGTATTTACATCCAAATCAGGTGAACGGTGTAGGAATTACAACAGTTTGCATATGTGCCTCCCACTTGTTAAGGGACCAAAAGTAATGGGACAGAATAATAATCATAAATCAAACTTTCACTTTTTAATACTTGGTTGCAAATCCTTTGCAGTCAATTACAGCCTGAAGTCTGGAACACATAGACATCACCAGACGCTGGGTTTCATCCCTGGTGATGCTCTGCCAGGCCTCTACTGCAACTGTCTTCAGTTCCTGCTTGTTCTTGGGGCATTTTCCCTTCAGTTTTGTCTTCAGCAAGTGAAATGCATGCTCAATCGGATTCAGGTCAGGTGATTGAATTGGCCATTGCATAACATTCCACTTCTTTCCCTTCAAAAACTCTTTGGTTGCTTTTGCAGTATGCTTTGGGTCATTGTCCATCTGCACTGTGAAGCGGCGTCCAATGAATTCTGAAGCATTTGGCTGAATATGAGCAGATAATATTGCCGCTGTTCAGCTTCTCCTGTTCACACTTTTATATTCGGTATATGGAAAAGTCTCACTGGCTGCTGAAGCTTTTATTTGTCCAGAGAAAAAAAAAAGGCTAACACTCACTGAATTCCTGCATTATAAGCAAGACCACAGAATGAACTGAATTATGGAAGAGTTCCGGCCAAGATAAAAGTTGCCAGTAAATTTATATATCAGGTTATGCGTTGTTCTAGTATTTATTTTTTGCCTAGTTTTTTTTATATACTTTAATATTTGTATTATTTTAGTAAGTAGGAAATGTAACATTCCAACATCACAGACCAAATATAAATTGAAATGGAAATCACATCAGAGCTGGTTTTAGAATGGATAGTTTTTATTATAACTTTGCACTCGCAGGTTGCACTTTAATAAAGAGCTATTTTGAGTATTTTTGGAGGTAGAAGTCCTCTGTGGGATGATCTTGTGTGGATCTAGGTTTTATATACATAACATATACCCATAGGCAGTTAGTTCCTTGCATGAGGCAGTTTGACAAGACAAGTGGATTGGGGTGCGTGCCATTCTGTTTTGAACTGAGGTTGTATCCTTTGCATACAAGCTATGTGCTGAAAGGTGCCTCTCTTACTTATCTCAGAAAGTTGGGAGGACTGCATTTTGGAAACGAAAATTCTAATTGGAACATTATTTTGTCACCCCAGCTTCTGCGCAGGTCACAGTGGATGCTTGCTGCACGAGTGGATATGAATGGGCATCGCAGAAGCAAGAGTGCAAGAACCTCCCCGTTATCTCTGAATCCAAACAATGCAGGTATTTGGGATTTAATGTATAGTATGTTGGACAATTTAAGTAGTTCCTGATGAGCTGAGCAATGTCTGCTACATGGGTGGTCCATCAGCTGCTTCCTGCCCAACATCCGATTGAAAAATTGAAGGAGCCGGGAGGAAAATTGTTGGCTCTGCCAAAGAATTAAAATGACAACCAGACAGCTAGCATTTTCAAAAGAAAAGGTCAGCAGTGGCAAAATCCCTCAGCGAGATTCTAATATACTATCTAATATAGCAGAATAATAGACAATAAATTTAAATATTCCAACCAGATTGCCTTTTTCCCCAACCCTAGTGGTTTAGCTAAATAGAAAGGTTGTCATCTGGTCCTTCAAAACATAGCAAGCAGATGTTCTCTTATCTGGAAGTAAAATGAAGCTCTGGCATACATTAGCCTAATCCACTTTGTGTACATGAATAAACTTTTACAAATCAGCCATAGCCATACAAATGTGTAAATATGTATTGTAACCTCAACGGCTGAATAAGTAGAAGCTTCGCTGAACATGACTTGAGGCCTATTAACCCACCAGAACTCACATAGACTCACACATACTTACAGCCAGCTTACCCCTTTTGGCTCATGACAAAATTGCTATCTGTCTGGACCAAGATAGCCCCAAGTCTCCATGCACCCTCTGTCTTATTGGTCCATCTTCAATTTCACACATAATGACTCTAGCCACTATTGTAATTACCATTAATACCCATCCTGATAGTCAGGTATTACTAGATTCTGTACCCCAGCAGAGGGTTTAACTCAGGATAGTGTAAGGTCAAGTGAAAGGTCAGAGCAGCCAGGTTTGGAAGTATACTTGGGGTCAAGTCAGGGGGTCTGCAACCATGTACCAAAGGCAACACGTAGAGTTGAGGAATTATCAAGCTGGAGCTCTGAAGGTTGTTCACAGTTTTGCCATTCATCAGCATCTGAAAAGCATTTATCTGTAAAACAGATATCAGAGTCAGGATTCAAGATAAAGGGCTAGGCAGGTTGAGGTCAAACTACGTCAGACATGCAAGGTCAGCCACAAGGACAGTCTAAAAGCAAAACAAAGAATCGTATTTTTTTCATAAGAAAAAAAATAGTGTGATGACCGACTCATCTCTCAGTTGTGCTTTAAAAGAAAGTTGCTGCTCAATCAGACCTTGTGCTAACACGTGCCTGAGGACCTAAACAATGCATGGCTGTTGGTGCCTGCAAAGAACAGCAGCAGGCAAATGTGGAGACCTAGGAAGGGATGAAGGAGCAGCTAAGAAAGCTACAGGACAGAAGCATTGGGACCAATGGATCAACTCCCCTACAGACCATTTGAGAGATGATAGTTCCCCAGTGGAATGATTACAACCATGAGACCCCTGGCTGGACTGTTTCGCTGTTAAATTCCTTACAGTAGCCAGTTTTTGTTTTATCATTGTGAGTCTGCAACCAGCAAGGATATATACTGTATCTAGTAATCACAGGTTATTCAACCTACATGTCCTTTTAGAGTATTTATTTTATTAAAGGCAGTTTTTGCCGAACAAGCTTTAAATCTGTCATCAGACTGCAAGAAAAACACTCAAAATCTTGTAACCTGAGATTTCTGTATAATCATCACCTCCTGTAGATTAGGCGTCTGAAGTGCACTTTGTGTCTGATGAAAGGTTTATCTAACCAGGCCAAGAATTTCTTGTGCTGAAAAGATATGATGGTGGTCCAGCTAAAGACTGAACTAACCCTTACTCCTTGGGCAGGTTTGGAAATGTCTACTTTATCAGACAGAGCTAGAGAAGATATCTTTTTCAGAAATCGCTGACCTTTATGCCTACTTTGGTCTGTATTTTACACTGACAGTAATCTTGATGTAAGCAGCATGTGAAACCAGCAATGAGATCATGGGTTCAGTTCCCAATAGGGCCCTTTCTGTATGAAGCCAATGCATTTCTCTGTACATTTTTGTAGGCTTTGTCTACGTGTTATGGTTTTTATGTTGTACTCCAGTCTGTGAGACCCTGTGTTGAATGACATGGCTTTGTTTACCAACAAAGCCATGAGGTAGCAATGACAGTGCTGACATGCAAATTACATAACTTTGTTTGTAAATAAAGGGTTATGGTTATTGTTGATGTGAGGATTACTATTGGAGTTAGCGGTATGGTTTAGGGTTAGCGTTAGTGTTACCCTTTTTTGGTGAAAGAATAGGTTCAGGATAGTTCAAAGACACTTCTGTAACCCTAAAGAGACACATAAAGCCCATTGCACCACCAAAAAGCACAATAATTTAATATTTGCCATTTATTCCAATGTCTTAGATTTTGCAAACATTTCGGAAAAGTAATAACTCTGAATTTTTGCTCATCCTTACACAAAAGGGTTGCACAAGAACAAGGAGAACGTCCTTTAAAAATGTCTCTGTGTTATTTAAAAGGCAATATAAAAAAAAGTATGAATCCATGTTAAATTGCTTTTTTATTTTTGTTGTAGTGGGAAACAACAAAGCTGACAAAGATCTAACCTAGGGATCAGCAACCTTTTCTATATTTTTTTACAAACATTAGTGAACAATTAAGTAGTCATACAGTAAAATAATTCATTAACCTTCAGACCTCAGATCAGCCCCAATACATACATCCTCACACTTCAGCCCAGCCCTAACTTATGCACCTTTACACTTCAATTTAGCCATAATGTTTGGACTTTTAACCTCATTGCAGCCCCAATGCATGTACAAGATTTACAACTAAGATTGGTCCTAAACGCGGCACCTTCAGATGTCAAAACAGCTCCAGTTCCTGGACCTTTATACCTCAGATCAGCCAAAGCTCCTGCACTTTCAGACCTAGGGTGTAGAGGCTGAGCTGACGAGACGGCCTCCCTTCCGGTCCAAAACCACTTAGAGTAACAGGATGTAGCTGGATGAGGAGCGCATGGGTGCCTATTGTGGATCCAGACACAGCAAATGATCTGAAGATAGTCTGAATACTGCTGAGATGCTCAGACTGGAAGTTGCAGAACACTGGAACACAGGAACCCACAGGAGCAGAAATAAAGCCAAAGTGAAGATGAACTGGAGTCAGAAACAGCAGGGAAGCAGTGGCACCAAATCAGAAAGCAGGAACAGGGTCAGAAGCTAGGCTAGGGACAATATTCAACGGGAAGCAAAGGTTCCAAATCTGTAGTCAGTACACAAACCAAAGCTAGGAGCAAAAGATCAGCGTCAGTAGGTATGCCGAGCACAAGTCACAAGAGCTGATGACCACTCAGCAATTTCTTCCCAGTGTGTTGTACTTTAAATAGGATGATTGGTGCCAAAGCCAATGTCAGATGTGCACACTTGTGTGTATTAGTGTGAGCACATTCATGAGTGCATACTGTCGTAACCCTGTGCATTGGGCCACAGCTGTATTATTTATTACAGGTACCTATATAGCGCTGTCAATTTACATATATACATTGTACTTTTACATCAGTACCTGACCCTCAAGGAGCATACAATCTAAAGTCCCTAACTCATATTCATCCATATACTAGAGACAATTTAGACAGGAACCAATTAACCTACCCACATGTCTTTAAAGTGTGGGGGGAAACCAGAGTACCCAGAGGAAACCCACACAGGCACAGGGAAAACATGCACACTCCAGGCAGGTGGTGCTGTGGTTGGGATTTGAACCATTGACCCTAGTGCTGCCAGGTGGAAGTGCTATCCATTTAGCCACTGTGCTGCCTATGCAAAGCCTGACGCACAGCCATAAACTCACTCTTCCTGACATCAGATCAGCCCCAAAACCTGTAACTTCAGACCTCATATCAACTCTAAACCAATGTTGTCAATGCTGTCATTATGACCTATGCCATCATGTTCCAAACCCTTCCGAATGAAAGAAATGCCTTTTGGGTGGAGGTTCATTTCATGCTAAATAGTATAAAATTAACAAAATCTAATAAATTAGGGTGTTCAGAGCATCAATATGATGTGTTGGGCAATAGCAGAGTCATATAGATCACATACATGTGCTAACAGCTGAAGATAACAAAATACCTCTGTAGTTCAGACAAAAGCAATCCTAGAAACAGGTGCAGTTACATTGTAGTCCCACCCTGAGAACCCATTCCAGTCTTATATTTTCCTGTACCTGATTTAGCAAGATATTGCTGATTAGATCCCTGAACTCCTTGTTGAAATCTTCCTGCCTAGACCCATGCATGCTCTCTGCAATTTATTCCTATGGAAATTTAGTACAGAGTACAAGCTCAAACTCCAGAACATCCCCTTTTTCTTTGTCTATTAGGTCCTAGTCATCTGCTACCCTGAGGTCTATTAGCTAACCCTCGTAAATCTTTCAGACATGTTATTACAATCTTAACATTAAAGTCCCGGATTTTAATAGAATCCTATCGGCCAGAGATATCTGGATAAGACGTGGGCACTCTGGCAATTCATAAAAAGAATCTTTTAGAGCCTTTGGCTAAACAAACCATAATTTTAGGCCAAACAGGGAGGAAGTGAAGACTTCCCAGCAGAGCGATTGAGGAAATTTTTTTCTATTTATTGGTGCTCCCCTAGGAGCGAATGTCAGACATGAAAGAGGATGAGAGGAGGAATTTTGTGTTTGTGTGAGTATGTGGGGGAAGGGGGGGGGGAATTCAGCGGCCATGTGATTGCCAGACGCAGTGTCCGACTTGAGGACTAAGAAAGCTTTTGAAGTTCTGGCAAAAAATTAAAATAGGAAAGACAAGCAATGCAGATTTCAATGCTGAAGGTATTTAGTGTTTTTAGAAGGGCGTCTAAAGCTGGCCACGGATGCATTCAAATTCAGCTGGTTCAGCAGTAACTGGCCAAATTTTGATCCATCTATGGTCACCTAATGATCAATCTCTCTCAAACAGGAATGTTGATAAATGTTACTTTAATCTGCGGCTGCAACGCTGATCAGTGTAGTGTGACAGCGGAGGAGTACCCACTGTCAGAATAGGGGGGATGAATCCCTCCATCCACCTTGATTATGTAGCACCCTCCTAGTTCACAGTAGACTACTAGGTACATTTAGTTAGCTCCTCTGTTACAGTAGAAACATCTAGAAGTATAGTGGGAGAGAGAGCAGGACAGGTAGCCTGAATATTTATGGAACTCTGGCCAATCCCTGGGGAGGTGTGCCCAGAAGATGGAGGGGAGCCCATAAATATTCTGAGGCCTGGCAGCTAGAGGTAGGGTTCCTGGGTCCAGTCCTGCAGGAGGGGACCCCTATGCAAGAGCTCTGCCCTGGGGGTAAAGAGAGACAGAGATGAAGTCAGTGGAGTCTTTAAACACATTGAGGACCCAGCTAGGTTTAGAGAGAAGAGAGCTGTATCCAAGAACTGAGTGGAGCCAGAAGGGAGTTGGTTGAAGGAGACCCATCCATTCTGGGACTGAGCGAGTAACTGATCCTGCTATTGAGAAGATAAGTGACTGTGGGGTGGCCAAACCCTTCCTTCACCCATAGCAAGTGCAACCAGGAGTTGTGCAAAACAGCCAGGAGCATGCACAGTTTATCGAGGAGTTGTGCGTCACAGCCAGAAGTTGTACAAGACATCCAAGAGGGTACAGTGCAGCCAGAGGTTGTGCAATATAGCCTGCATTTTGCACAGAGCAGCTAGAAGCTTAGCAGTCCTCTCTAGTTGTTCTAAAGTTCTGGTATCTCAAGCACCCCATCCTCATCCAAGTTACTGTTCCAATACAAAATGCTGTATGCCTGGCTGTGTATGCTGTGAGTGTTACACTTATGTGGATTGGAGAATCATTTCCTTTTTTTGATCAACCAGCTTTAGAGACACCTTCGCCCATCTAGGACAAAAACAGGGTCTCTTTAAAGTCCACTGACCCACTTATACTCACCTTGCAGCGCTTTCCTGCCACTTCTTCCTCTGTCTCACCTATTGGCTAAGTGACAAGCCCTCGTTCAAGGTAAATGATAAGTGTAATTAATGTACGGCAGTTGCCAGGGAAGTAGCTACAGGAAATACTATAAAGTGTCATTTGACTGAGTCTGAGAAGCTCTCTTACAACTCGATTATTCAGGGCCCTTGAATACTTTCTCCTAACATATACAATATCTTCCTTTTAAAGAGACCCCGTCACCAGTTTTAAAAAACACACTTGCAGTGTACCTCTCAACTTGCTCAAACTTGCTCAAAGAGCAGCCTTGGGAGGAGTGAAGGGAAATACTATAGAGTGGCATTTGTGACAGCTCTGATCTTACTTTGGCTACTGACATCACATCCAAGATGGCACCACCCAGCAGCAGTCTCAGGACGTACAGCATGCATAAAATGCATTAATGTACATATAATCCTATGGGAAGATTTCTTTTTAAATGAATAGTTAGTAAACAGGGTCTCTTTAATTTGCTGCTTTTTCCTTAGGATAACCCAAGAGCAATGTTGTATTAATCAGCTGGAGGAACTGCACTGTACCACTGGTATAACCATCGCCAATGAGAAAGACTCCTGTGACATCAATGAGCAGGAAAATGCTACATGTGAATCCAGGTTTGTGAAGGTGAGCTGTTATTATTATTATTATTATTACACAGGATTTATATAGCGCCAACAGTTTGCTCAGCACTTTACAATATAACGGGAGACAATACAGCAACAATACAGTTCAATACAAGAGGGTTAGGAGGGCCCTGCTCCTCGGAGCTTACAATCAGGGTTTCTGTTCTATTCAGTCCAAATTGTTCAGCACTATCTTTGTTTTAAAGGAATAACTTTTGTATAATTGTCCTTTACCATGGACCTTAACGTTTCAACTGACTTTAGACTCCGTAACACAATTTCTTTCCCACCATTGCACAATCCATTGCTGCTATTTGCTGCTGATTCAGAATTGCTGTGGCTCTTTAGGTGGCTGTAAGCTATCATACAACACTTGCAGCTATTTCCATGTAAATGTTTTGTTACATCATAGTGCCCCCTTGTGGATATACCAAAGAACAAACTGCATAGCAGCTCACACTGACCTCCAAAGGTATACAGGTATTTATATAGTGCTGACAATATACACAGCAATTTACATACTGTATTCACATCAGTTCCTACCCTTCAGGCACTTCCAGTCTAAGGTCCTTATCCCACATGTGGATATACACATGCTGGGGCCAGTTTAGCCGAGAGCCAATAATCCTACCACCATATCTTTGTAGTTTAGTCAGGGAAATCCTGTATCTGGCAAAAGTTGAGAATGTGATCTATGCCAAGGCAATGGTCACCAAGTCTGCCAGAGTATCTTGGGGGGACTTCTCATTGGAAATATGTCATTACATTGCATTGTTTATAGATCTTGGCTTCATCTGTTGTGATCACATTTGTGACAGACAAAAAGGTGGCAACCACCCCAACCTATAACCAGCCTTTGCAGGAATGTGCACATTGAAGGGCAATGCACATCTCTAACAAACACAAATTTCCCAGCACACTTACCAGACAGCCTGCAAAAAAAAAAAAAAAAAGGAATTGACCCTGTCAAACAATTTTAGCAAGGCGTCCCTGTACTATTAAGGAGGGGTCGGCTCCCTCCAGGTAAACCTACCCTTAATCTTTCCATTGCTATATGTGCTCCAGCTTGGGAGACTCTGAAAATTAGGATCACAGTACAAAGAGGTGCCTTGACATAGGCACGACGGATTACACATACATTTGCAAATGTGTGCAAACATTTTGGATATACAGTAGATTGCAGCTTTTATCCAGGGTCTTTAAATTTAACAATCTCTTGATTTTCTGTAACTTATAACATGTAAATCTTGTTTTTCACTACTTGTTATTTAGTCGCCCCACCCCAGCCCAATCTAACCATTTTGTACTCCATCTATTTTTATCTCAAATCAATTAAATTTTGCTAAAGAAAATAAAGTTCTGGGCATGTATACAGTATGGTTTAATGACTTCTGAAGGAAGGCATAAGTGAACTGAGATATGTTTTCTTCTGCTGTTCCTATCTATCCATTCAGTTGTATCTAACCCTTGGCAATTGCATGGACCGTCACTTGTAAGCAACTTTTTCCATGAATTCTCTTAGCAATTATTTTACAGGGTAGGTTGGCAGGTCTTTCCCCAACCCCTACCATGCAGGAGATCCCACATGGCCAGGGATGAAACTAGGACAATTTAGACAGGAGCCAATTAACCTACCAGCATGTCTTTGGAGTGTGACAGGAAACCCACACAAACACAAGGAGAACATGCAAACTCCATGCAGGAGGCACCTTGGTTGGGAATTGAACCCATGACCCAATTACTGCAAGGCAGAAGTGCTAACCACTAAGCCACTGTGCCACCGTTTCTTCTGCTGTACTAACTAAAATAAAGGGGGATATTTACTCAAACTGGTGCACTCAGATTCTGATGCAGCTGTGCATGTTGGCCAATCAGCTTGCTCAATTAAGTTTTGATAATAAAACCTGGAAGCTGATTGATTTCTTTTCAGAGCTGCACCAGATTTTGCACACTCCAGTTTTAGTAAATCCCCCCAAAGAGTCCTTTGGACAGCGGTTAAAGTTTAGCTATCATTGATTAATCAGAGTTTTTTCAATCCTGAATTGATTTGTTTCCACAGAGATGCTGCAACTGCTGTTTGCTGGGCAGGACAGCCCAGGCGCAGGGCCAGAGCTGTGAGCAGAGCTTGTTCCTGGGTTACCAGTGCAGTCTTGTCTTCCGGGCCTGCTGTGTCAAAGGTCAAGATGGACCCGAGATGCCCCTTCCCAACCATGATGAAGGTAGAGTGTTACAGCACATTAAGAAATTATACTTCAAAATCCAATTGGTTAGTTTCTTCCCTGTTATGGTACCCCCTGGAAGGTGACGCATGCTTATCCGAGGTGTAGGGTCTAAGTAACAGTTGGTATTTCACCACCCTGCAAGACATGAAAGGCTGAAGACCCTAATGGTCACCAGTTTCTTTCTTTCTTTGTAGCCCTCCTTTTCAAGTCTCCCATTGGAGGGGTGAACCTGAGGGCCACATCCTGTTGCCAGTTTGAAGCCCTTGGGATCGCCCATCCAAGGGGAGGCTGGAATGGGTAGGCTACAATGCAGAGACTGTTTGCAAGGTGTCAGGGCTGGAAAGTAATGAGATATGAGGGGAGGTTGAGGTACATAGCCAGCAAGAAATTAGTCAGGTCCAGGCAGAGTCTTGACATGTGTAAAGCAAGAGGGTAGTTTAATCAAACCTGGATCAATCAGGCTGGCAGGTAAGTATTATAGTGCTTTGCCTGGTGATAAAACACAACATGGACCACTTCAAAGGCTGGAACTTAAATACTGTTAAAATAACACACCCAGCATCATTTTGTAGACCTCTGGAAGTCCTTTAGATAGTCTGGGTCCTAGGAATCCAAGGAATCCAGCAGAGATCTTGTGAGTACTTGACGTGATAGTAATTCTGTAAATCCTGGAACACCATGCAGGAATTCTGTAAGTACCGGAAAGTCCTAGAAATCCTGGAAATTCTGGAAGACCCGTCAGAGATCTTGTCACCCTCACTTTGGAGAGATTTCTTTCCTGTTGAATCTCTGAGACAGGAAGTGAAAGGAAAATCCCCACAGCCAGCAAACATAAATGGACAGGGGTTTAAACTTCCCTACTTTATCCAAAACTAAATCAAAAGTTTTGGCTATACATACATTTGTTAGTCACAATACACCTGCTAACAGTGCCACTGGAGTCCCTGAAAGTTTATATGCAAACAAATTTCTGTTGGTTCTTTATACTGGTCCTTTAATGTAGAGATAACTATATTGAATAATAGGAAAGCTCAGAAGACAGGATGAAGATTGCCATGAAAATGGCAACACTTGCAAACAATTACATCCTCCTTCATCTCTGTTCCTGTTCTGTTCATTTTGTGATTTTCACTGAAGACAACCAATGCTTAAGATTTTTTTTCACCAAATGCTCAGTGTTTATGACCTAGATTTGTGACAAATTTACTTTAAACTTTTAGCTCTGCCATGGCAGTTTACAAGCTATATGTAAGAAGGAAGAGTCTATTCCTCCAACCCCCCAGCTTCCTTACATTATTTTATTAACTGAATGACAAGTGAATATTTAATTAAAGCTATCTATTCTTATAATTACTTTTCAACTCCAAAGTTAATTCTACAAATCACAAATACTATCCTATTATTAAAATGTTGTTTTTTGCTGGGTGGAAAATAACCTTGTTTGTTACTGAAACCAAGCAGATCTTGAGTCATGTTGTTTTTGTTGTTTTATTTCCCTAGCTAACAACCCCTCGCTCCAGCATGCTGATACTGAAGACTTCATGAATCGCTGTAGAGGTAGGAGCAGTGGTCATAATCCAGAAGTTGCACCTAGAGTGGGTGATGAGTCCATCATCAGCTACCGATCTTCAGTGGAGAAGTCGTTTAAGTGTAGAAATGGTATATGTGATACATAGTTCTGTGTGCTTCTTTCATCAGGGGGTGGACCTTGCAATCATCAGTGCCGAGACACCGGTAGCAGTGTGGTCTGTTCATGTTACGCTGGCTACCAACTTCAGCCAGATGGTGTCACATGTGAAGGTAACACATTTTACTTACCTATTGGATATGTAATATATCTCAACAGTAAAGCTAATAAACAGAGACAACTGTTTAGCTTTCCAAGGAGAGGTCAAATAATATTTTCATTTATCTTCCTCTCTTGTTTCTTTCCTTTCATTCCCAATCCCTTCCCTCCCATCCATGTTCCTTTATTCTACCATTCATGTTCCTTTCCCTTCATTTCCGTTTCTTTTTAGTTTCCAATTCTATTTTAGCTATTCTCCTTTTATTTCATTTTATTTTTTTATCCTTTCTATTTCTTTTCCTTTCTATTTCCTTCCCTTTCTCCTCTTTATTTTTGTTTTTCTTCTTGCTTTTCCTTTCCTTCAGCTTTTCTTTCCATATATTTCCCTTTTCATCCCTTTTATTTCCTTTCCTTTCTTTTACCTTCACTTTCTTTTTTAGCTTCTCTGTTTCCTTTCCTTTTCTAGCCTTTCCATATCCTTTCTTTTCCTTTCCTTTTCTATGCTTTCTATTTGCATTATTTTTTTTATTATTTCATTCCTTTCCTGTTACTTTTCTTTCCTTTTTTATACTTTTAGTTTTCTTCTGTTCTGTTCTTTTCCTTTGTTTTCTTTCCTTTCTTTTGATTTCTCCTTTCTATTATTTTTCTTTTCTTTTTTATCCTTTCCATTTCCTTTTCCATTCTTCCTCTTTCATTTTCTTTTCAATTCACCTTCCCCTTTCAGCTTTCTTTCCTTCTGATATTTTTTCCTTTTCTTTTGCTTTCTGACAGGAAAGTAAAAGTGGTTGACTATTTAAGCAGCAAACATTTTAGCAACTCTGGATAACTGCCAGGCTTGTTTTACTCTCATTTTAGATATTAATGAATGTATCGCTGGAACCCACAACTGTAAGGTTGGGCAGATCTGTATCAATCAGGTGGGATCTTTCCGCTGCCAGAGAGAGATCAGTTGTGGCACAGGTTACGAACTTACCGAGGACAACAACTGTAAAGGTATGATGAACTAGATGGACTCCATCTAGAGTGCAGCAGAAGGGTTCTCTAATTTAGTAGCAACAAAACTCAGATGGTATTCATTTTTGGGTTTTGTAAAATGAATGTAACTCCCTATGTGCCATCTCCTCATATGGCTTTGATACTACTGAGAGAAGACAGGATTAAAGTGCATCTACACAGAAGAAGCATAATATACTGCAGCTTTCCAGTCAATAGATATGGTAACTGCATTTGTTTTCTCTATCACTCTTGCAAACAGATGACTGAACCCATTCAACCTAAATGCTGGTGCCTTTCATCTGCCAGGAAAGTCCAGGATCAGCATACACCCTCCTGTAGACATGAATGACTGTACACTGCTGTACTCAGGTATGCACTGGTGGCATCAGAAATACAAGTATAGCATAGGGACGCATGCATAAAATAGAAAACTTTCTATTTTTTGCAAACACCTATACCCTATACTTGTGTTAATGATAGCTCCAGCATATACCCAAGTATATTCATCAGTTCGGTCTCCTGTGTGCAAGAAGCCTTATTTAGGCCCTTTTCTTTATTTCTGTCCAGTAACCCTGCCAGTAACACTCTTCCTGTATAAGAGTGACAACACTGCACAGTATCTATGAAGAAGATGTACTGTTAAACTAAGACAGGAATACAGAACACCTCCCCTTCTCAATTAAATAGGGAGGAGGTGTTCTGTAAAGCTCATAGAAAACTGGCAGCAATGTATTTGGTAGGAATGGAGGCAGGCAGAGAGCACAGGAACTTATTAGCTCACTGGGTTTGGACTCTGGGTTGCCTGTGCATTGCTACTGTCTTTGAGAGTTTGTGACCATAATGGCATGATTTGTTCCAGGGGCTGTATGATGGCTGCCCTGTGAACTAGAGATGAGACAGGACCAAATATACACATTACATTTTTAATTATTCAATATGACTGCCATGATATTTTAACGGAATATTATATTCTTATTTGCAGATATTGATGAATGTGCAACAGGAACTCACAACTGTCTTCCCACCTTCAACTGCCAAAACACACCTGGGTCCTTCCGCTGCCGACCCAAAGTCCAGTGCAGCACTGGCTTCATACAGGATGCCCTTGGCAATTGCATTGGTAAGTCCCCATTGACACCTGTGCAATTTGTTTCGTGACAGGCGACAATGTACCACAAGAGGGATTCTATTATTTTCTATGGCGCCCATTCACACCTATGCACAGCCTATGCAACATGCTTCTGTGTCACTTTAGAAGGGCACAGAAGCCTTTTGGTGCAACATTGTGTCTTTTTGGTCCAAAAGGTTTCAATGGGTGCACATAAGAAATGCATGACAGACTCATGAAAATGCAGATGCACAAATGTGAACCTAGAACTTAGCCCAAGACAAGATTAACACATTTGTGCTAGATACATCATCTAAGGGCTATTTCGCACAGGTAGTCATATCTACTACCCTCTGAAAATTGATATTCAGTGGATCGCTTTTCAGAGGGCAGTAGAGCAGCAGCTGCTAAACATTCAGGAGGCAATCCAGCCACTTCCTGACTGTGCTGTTTTTTTTTTTTATCGCAACAGGGTTTTTGTTTTGAAATATTGCACTACAAATGTGAGCCAAGCACTTGTTTCATGGATGCAGTGCTCCCCATTGACTCTACTGGGCGTGTTTGACAGGTGGTGCCGCCGTTTCAAATTGTGACAGCCCCATGCAGCTGCAATGTTAGAGTTTAACTGGTGTGTTTGTGACGCTCAACCACCTGTTTTTACTGCCCTCTGGTAATCCATGTGAAAGAGCCCTAACAGATGACATTGGGTCTCATGTATAAACTGGAGTTCTCACTGGCAAGAGAGCCATGGCCGTTTCCAAATTGTAGGATGCTGTTTTCTAACATCTGTTATGAGGAAATAAGAGTAACGGGCTGCATAGAAATGATTACTTTTTTGGGGTGAGCCTATTCTCAATAAAACCTTTTTTCCCAATATAGATATCAATGAATGTTTGAGCTTGAATGCCCCATGTCCTCCTGGCCAGACCTGCATTAATACCGAAGGCTCTTACACATGTCAACGCCACGTAGTCAACTGCGGCAGGGGATACCACTTGAGTGCTGACGGGGCAAAATGTGAAGGTGAGTACACGTCTATGATAATGTCCTGGCTTTTATTGCTGCAATAAAGCATCTTTATTGTTTTACTTATAACCAGTATTTGTAAGCGGCTTCTGTCGGATTACTGGAAAACATACTTAAAACCAGTGTGATGCATATTATAAGGCACTTGTGTGTAAGGCAATGGAGCAAAAGAGGGCATGTGGATAAATCAAGCTTTAGAACCCAAGTGGAGTGGTTACAAGATACTCTGCAGCTCATGTACCATGCAGCCATCTGATTTTTCTCTGCAGGCTCATGCCCGAAGATTTCAGTGACAGTTCTGCATTTAAAGCAGATTACTTTTAGTTAGGCCAAAAACTGAGCCATAGGCGTATATGTATGGCCTACATGACTATGTTGTGGGGGGTATTTTTGGGTGAAAAGGTTTAAGGAATAGCAGTGCAGATTATTAGGAAGGTTGGCACTTACCTTATTGGTTGATGGATGGAGGGAAGTGAATCCTGGGGCCAGTCGGACATTAGTTGATGCTTTAAAGTCAATTGCCTGAGTAAGTTATGATGGTCCTGGTGATCTGTTTTAGGTATGGAGCCCAATGGCCTGTTGTGTGATTACGGTATGTTCATGTCCCCCAAGGTGGAGTTCAGGCATCAACAAGACTCTTCATCTGCTTCTACTGCTGGCTCAGTGAAGACACAGTCTTGTAAATCCTGGTGCCTGTGGAAATCTTGGCTTTGTTCACAAATATCTAACATAGATCAACTCCAGCTGCTCCCACTCACCTTGCGACTTATTACAGAGTTACAGTGTTGCAGTTTGATCAATGTGGAAGAGAAGACCATGGAAATGTTTCCCTGCCTGCAGTAGACTGATATCATCAACTCTAGTCAAGTCGACCTCAGGGCCGTGGATAAGGGGGGGTACCACCAGTCCTCCTGTACGAGGCCCAGGCAAGTAGGGGGGCCCAGGCAGCTGGATGAAATGAATGTGGGCAGGGAGGGTGATCGGCACAGCGTGGGGGGGCAATTATTGGAACTGATCCCCTGTATGGCTCTCACTGAAGCATTTGAAAGCTAGCTTAATCTCCCCTCCCTCCCGCTGGCTTTCAGCTACTGCAGAGAGCACCATACAGGGGTCAGTTCCAGTAATCCCCCCACCACCACCACCACTACCACCACACCCATCACCCTCCTTGTGCACCATACGTTTCCCCCTGCTGCCCAGACCCCCCTGTGTGCCCCAACTCCCACAGTGCTTACGGCTTTCCTCCTCTCCTTTCAACCAGCAGCTGTAAGTAGACAATAGGATCCTTCAGGATGGAGAGTGGGGGAAGGGTCCAGTAAATATGTCCCATTTAACAGTACCTTCCATTTCTGAATGAACCCAATGAGTGATTGGTACCGATCACTCACTGTATTCATTCATAACTAAAGCATAGTACACTGTGTTTTTTTTTGGGGGGGGGGTCAGCCTAGTCAAATTCATTGACTGGGGTCCAAGAATACCTTTTTTATAATAAAATGTGGAGCTTTTTTTGAAAAATGACACTATTGTTGTATATTGTGACATGCCAGGAATTTACTCATGCAAACTCCCACAATCATAGGGTGGAGCCCTTTTGAAAGGGTATTATCATTTAGCAGCATGATATATAAGCACAGTCTTGGGTACAACTAATATGGAGAGCAAGAAAGCTATTCTCAGTTGGGCCTTACGTTTGAATGCTGGAAAGGTAAGAGGGCCAGCTTCATTGTACATATCAGGTATACAGCTGTATCTCCTAAGGGTCCATTCACACCTTGGGATTCTGGTGCAATGCGTTAACACACGTGTGTTAAGATGCATTTTTCCACGAGTTGATAGGTATGACTAAGCGCTGCTCTTAGCATGAAATGCATTAGCTGAAATGCTTTTTACCCCGCTGTTACAATAAAGGTAATTTAATGGACGTGAGGCCAATCAGATTTTTTTTCCATATGATTGACATGCATTTTGTTACGGCAACCTTTTTAAATGAATCGGCTACCAACACACCAAAATGTCCAGAAAAATGGACAGGCCCCATTTTTGGCACTGCAGTACAGAACAATGCACAACAGCATTACGGTGGGTCGTGGTTCACTGTGACATGTTGCTTTAGTGAGTTAGAGTGCCAGAGTGTAAAATCTGATGTCTTTCAAAAAAATTGTCATAGATTTTTTTTCTATACTCGGTGTATTACCCAGTTGCTAGTTCACAGCAGACCGAATTTTTGTGGTCGAACAAACTTGTGGATGGTTTAATTTCTGAAGATTGCTTGAGATTGTACAGTATTTATGATTCCTGGTGGTTAAAAAGGGATTGAAAACTGACTTGCACAGTATATAGCTAGCTTCGGCCATCTTTTGCTTTTCAGTTCTGTTTGTATTTACCCTTTTTTGTATAATCTGCTTTAACTCACAGATTTAAACGAGTGTGTAAGCAGTCAGAATCCCTGCGGAGAAGGACACACATGTTTAAATGTTCCTGGATCTTATCGGTGTGATTGCCGAGCAGGATACCACTTTGATACCTTGAGCAGGTCATGTGTTGGTGAGTTTATTACTGACTATCCATAATCCCAGTATCCCATTATTCAGTACTCGACTCCATTTTTTAGACAGAGCTAAAAAATAAGGGAATCCTACACTGACACGCATCATATGCAATCGCTTCTGTGATCCTTGCTTTTTTTTAGTAAATAAGTCTTCTACATTCAAATTTTTCAATTATTTATCTATAGTGGTCACATGACCACCAATATCTTGCGAGGACTGCTGCCTTTCAGGTAGGTGGGTGGTATTCACTTTTACATCACCACTCTTCCAGCACTCACTATTTCTTCCAACAACACCTCTAGGGGGGATGCAGTGACATGACATCATTGCATGGACGAATGGGAAAACAAAAATAAGAGGGCTGACAACGCTGCAAATTTGGCAATGGGGGCCTAGCGTTGTTGGTTCTCGGCAAGATATAGAGGGATAATCACATCACTGGCAGGATCGACAGGTAAATACTTAAAAATGATGGGACTATTCTTAATAGCAGGGTTATATGTTGTGTAATACTAGTATGATCCTTATCTCAGTAATTGTTTTGCCTGGAGTTCCACTTTAAGGCCTCTTGCACACTGCAACTCTAAAATGTATCCCATTGTTTACAATGAGCCTGTACACACATGCACACAAACAAGCACTGCATATTATTGAGTAGAAAAAAATTTAAACATTTGCGTTCCTGGTTAGTATTTTCTGCCAGTGTGTGCAAATATGTGCATATGCGTGCAAATGCGCGCATATGAGCATATATAGTAATGGATTTTGCCTAGGAATGTATTCTGCGCACGAAAGGGCATACACACATACAGTTGTGTTCAAAATAATAGCAGTCAGACATCACTAACCTGATCAATCACTGTTTTTGGTAGAAATTATATTTCTACATGGCAAATAATTTACTAGCAGGTGTAGTAGAGTAATAGAAATCCAACAGACCCAACAGTCATGACATGCATGCTGCTGATTCTGTGTAATTGAATCACTAATTGAAAGGGGCATGTTCAAAATAATAGCAGTGTGGAGTTCTATTAGTGAGGTCATTCATTCTTTGAAAAACAGGTGGCAATTATTTCTCTTATTTAAGGAAGGAAGGCAGCAACTGTTGTACATGCTGGTTACAGTGCATTACTCTCTGAAATTCTGAGGAAAATGGGTCGTTACAGACATTGTTCAGAAGAACAGCGTACCTTGATTAAAAAGTTGATTGGAGAGGGGAAAACATATAAAGAAGTGCAGAAAATGATAGGCTGCTCAGCTAAAATGATCGCAAATGCTTTAAAATGGCAACCCAAACCTGAAAGATGTGGAAGAAAGCGAAAAACTACCATTGGAATGGATAGAAGAATAGCCAAAATGGCAAGGACTCAGCCAACAATCAGCTCCAGGAAGATCAAAGAAGGTGTAAAGTTACCTGTGAGTACTGTTACAATTAGAAGACGCCTATGTGAAGCCAAGCTATCTGCAAGAAGCCCCCGCAAAGTCCCACTGTTGAAAAAAAGACGTGCTGAAGAGGTAACAATTTGCCAAAGAGCACATTGATTGGCCTAAAGAGAAATGGCGCAACATTTTGTGGACTGATGAAAGTAAGATTGTTCTTTTTGGGTCTAGTGGCCGGAGACAGTTTGTCAGACGACCCCCAAACACTGAATTCAAGCCACAGTACACTGTGAAGACAGTGAAGCATGGTTGCGCAAGCATCATGATATGGGGATATTTCTCATACTACGGTGTTGGGCCTATTTATCGCATACCAGGGATCATGGATCAGTTTGAATACATCAGAATACTTGAAGAGGTCATGCTGCCTTATGCTGAAGAGGAAATGCCCTTGAAATGGGTGTTCCAACAAGACAACGACCACAAACACACCAGTAAACGTGCAACATCTTGGTTCCAGACCAACAAGATTGACGTTATGGAGTGGCCAGCCCAATCCCCGGATCTTAATCCAATAGAAAACTTGTGGGGTGACATCAAAAATGCAGTTTCTGAGGCAAAACCAAGAAATAGGGAAGAACTGTGGAATGTCGTCCAATCATCCTGGGCTGGAATACCTGTTCACAGGTGCCAGAAGTTGGTTGACTCCGTGCAACACAGATGTACAGCAGTTCTCAGAAACAGTGCTTATACAACTAAATATTCATTAAGTGATTCAAAGGAAAGAAAAACTTCAAACATTTTTCAGTTTATATAGTGAATGTTTGAGTTTGTAAAGAAGAATACAAACACTGCTATTTTTTTGAACAGTCTAATATTCACTTTTCTTCAATTTTGTTAGAGGAACAACACAAATTTGATATATTTTCTTCAGGTTTTGATTTGGAATAGAATGTGTAGTGTTCCCAATGCATTTGTGTGTATGGAAATAAAAGCTATTAGAAGGATTTTGAGCTTTATTCACTTTTTTCAACACACTGCTATTATTTTGAACACAACTGTAAATATGAATATGAGCAAAACAGACACCGGAAATTACATCCAGAAATGCTGATGCTCAAAAATCAGTGTGCAGGAAGGCCTAAAGCTGAACTATATGGTACATCCAAAACTGGAGTTTTCAGAAAGACATCTGCCAGCCACATGGCACTGTATCAGTTAAAGATGAACTCCAGGCAAACAGCTAAACTGATTGACTTCTTGTGCTGCCTCTCCCAGTCTGAGCTATGCTGTACAGGGATTGCAAGAGGCTGACATGACATCATATTCATATACTAACACTGTGTGGATAAGAAAAAAAAATAATGGTGTTTTAATGAATATAGAGCTGCGTTAATTTGTGGTTTTTATATCTAACTGGGGTTCAACGTTAAAGTAGAAATAGGGTACCAGTGATTTTTTTTTTGCTCACATTTTCCTAAAGCCCATCTTTTTGTTCCAGTGACAGCAAAATAAGAGGGGAATAGGCAACACCAGAATAGGAAGTCATATACAGCAACAAACCTCTGACAGAGGTTCTACTATTTCCCAAAATGGTTTCCGGTTTGCTGTCTTTGTTCCAGTTGTAGATTTCAATTGACACGCTGATGACAAGACAGGAAATGAGGGAAAATCTCCCCAGTGGACACATAACCCCCTTGGGTTTGAACTATTTCCTACCCTACTCAAAGCTAAAAAAACATATTTGGCTGGGATTGGGTTTCATAAGTCAAATGTAGGCATTTGATTTAAGGGTTAAATTGAGGTTAACGTGGTTGTAAAGGCTGGAGGTTTTTTACCTTCATACATTCTATGGATGAAGGTAAAAATCCTTCTGTGTGCAGCAGCTCCCCCAGCCCCCCCCAATACTTACCCAAGCCGCATCGCGATCCAGTGATGTGAGTGACAGCCTTGGCTGACCCGGGTATCTGCCACCTCATTGGCTGAGACAGCAAGCGAGAGCCATTGGCTCCCTCTGCTGTCAATCACAGACAGTCAGCCAATGAGCAGAGGGGGAGGGGGGACAAGCCACGGCGCTGTATGTGAATGGACACACAGAGCAGCGGGTGCCCCCATAGCAAGCTGTTTGCTGTAGGCACACCTGACAGACAGGAGGAGCCAGGAGAGCCTGCGGGGTCCCGAGAAGAGAAGGATCGAGGCTGCTTTGTGCAAAACCACTGCACACAGTAGGTAAGTATAGACATGTTTGTTATTTTACAAAAAAAAAAAGAATTAACCTTTAGAATCAGATTAAATGTCATTTAAGCCTGGTATACTCTATAAACTTTTTCATTCAAACCAGCAGGCTGAATGAAAAAAACCTGACAGATCGCTGTACTAATAGGCGATGTTAGTACAGTGATCTCCCCCACTGGCTATTGGGTTCCCCCCCCCCACCAGATCACATAAATCAGTACTCGCAGGCATTGGCTGCAAGTGCTGATTGGATGCTGATCGGCTGCTGGTTTCCAAGCATGCTTGTTCAATAGAAGCCGGTTGTGAGATCGACTTCTGTTGGACAGGCAGCTGTACACATGGATTGAAAGTCGGACACTTTCTACTGTAATGACAATTTTGCCTGATATTCAGCCTGTTTGTATGTATGAGGCTTAAGTGACAATTATATCTTTTAGGAGTCCTACATTTTTAAATTTTCAGGTGTGACAAATTCATTATCCAGATGTGGTGGGTGTGTAACACATCCAAGAAATCACTATGGGGTTTATTTACTAATGCTGGTTCACTCAGAATCTGGTGCAGCTGTGCATGGTAGCCAATCAGCTTCTAACTTCAGTTTGTTCAGTAAGGCTGGCCATACACTATACAATTTTCTGTCCAATTTCTGCCCAATTTTCTTTAGATTTAACTTCAACTATGTAATGCAAGGGCCTGCCTAATTGGATACAATTGAAAGTGTTGTTTAGGTTTGACCTCATATTATATGGTTTTTGGTAAATCTAAAGCAAAATTCCCAAGAAAACTGTATAATGTATGGCCAGCCTTAAGCTTTAGCAATAAAACCTGAAAGCTGATTGGTTTCCATGCAGAAGTGCATAAGATTCTGAGTGAACCAGCTTTAGTAAATAAAGCCCTGTGTGCCTAAACTATGTGAGACAACATTTCTCTGGTCCAGAAGCAACCTAGCCAATGTTCAGAAGCCAAAAATGAATGAGCAATGCTGTAACTGCTGCAAAATAGATGTTAGAAAAGTGCTGCCAATCTGAACTGATCAGATATTTATGGCAGAACTGCACTGCAGATCCAGTTTAAGATAAGGTCTTGGATGTTAAGCATCACATAATTGAAGTTTTTGTGATTGGGTGGATTTTGTTTCTCATTTCTGAAGATACGTACACTATACTGCCAAATGTTTGTGGACACCTGACCATTACACCTATATGAGCTTGTTGGACCATTCCAGAACCATGGTCGACAATATGGAGTATATTCCCTTTGTGGTTGTAACAGCCTCTATTCTTCTGAGGAGACTTTCCATAGGTTTTTGGGGTGTGATTGTGGGAATTTTGTGAGGTCAGGACTGATGTTGGATGGGAAAACCTGGCTTACAATTGTTGTTCCAAGTCATCCCAAAGGTGTTCAGAAAAAAGTTGGGGTCAGGGCTCTGTGCAGGACACTCGAGTTCCTCCACACCAAATCAAGTCCTTGTGGATCTGGCTTTTTGCACCTGAGCTCATTCATTTTGGAGGAGTGTACACATAATTTTTGCCATACAGAAAGGTACCAAGTAAATGAAGTAATCATATTTTATTGCACTCCATACAGTGTCCCTAGTGGAAACTGAACTAAGCCTTGCCAGACAGGAATTATTCACCAAGTCACCTTGCTGTTAACTTTAGTGGGGTGGCGGCACATGTCCTGAAATTACATTTTTGTTCATTGCACTACTTTTATCTCCAGATATTAATGAGTGCCGTGGCTACTCCGGCCGTATCTGTGCCCACAAGTGTGAAAACACCGCCGGCTCGTTCTATTGCGGCTGCACAACTGGATTCAGGTTGGCTGTCGATGGCAGAAACTGTGAAGGTAAGACAAGTGTACATTATAGGATTCATAACTCCTCAGGAAGAGAAAACTATAATGTTCACTCTGCCATAAGGATATTAGAAGTCAATGAGACATTATGGGCCATAAAAGAGCAGAAGGCTGGCTAGTTCCAGGAACTTTAATTGGCGGCAGTCGTAGACAATCAATATTGCAGAGCTAGATCTACTGCTGGTGGGAAAATCTCTCCTTAAGAGGGCTTGATCCTTTACAATTCTGTGTAGAACAGCGGTGGAAACCTTAAAGAGGTGGAGATTTACCCGAACAACATGGGAGAAGTTAAAGATCACAGGGCACAGTGTCGCCTCCTCACACCTGATTTAAACCTCTGATTGCCATGCTACCATATCAACACCGTAGTGTGCAACATAACACCTCCTCACCACCTGTCAAACACTCTCAGATCACTTTTCAGAGCAGCAGCTGTGTCTGCTGCACTTGTGAATGAGCCCTTAGTTGCATTCGGCAGCAATACCCTTAGGGAACGTTCACACATAAAATTACGGGATCATAAAGCCCTGTGGTTGAGTCACGGTTTTACCACCCCCAATCCCTACCACCCTATAGCTGCTGAGGCAGCAGCCAAAGGTATACACATGCCACAGCAGGAATTAAACCCCCTGTTGCTTTTGGTTGGTGCTACTGTCTGCCACTCGCAACCCATTCAAGTAAATGCGGCCACTGTGAAAGCACCCCGCAATTGTATGCTTCTGTGGGGTCCAAGGGGTTAAAGTAGGTAGTGAGAAAGCAACACAACGCTGCCTGCTTTAACCCCTTGTTCGCTGTGCTGCACAAGGTTGCAGGGCACTTGCAGAGCGGCCTCATTCATTGAGTGGGTCATGCTTGGCAGGTGCTACACCCACCAACCATGACAGGGCATATAGCACTTGCTGTGGCTGTGACATGTGTACACCCCTGGCCACTGCAGCTAAAGGTAGTGCAGTTGGGGCAGGGGTGGTAAAAACACATTTTAACTATGGAGTTTTACCAACCCCAAACTGAAAAAGTAAATGAACCCTTACTGTTCTGAGCCCCTTTTAAGACTGATTTCACACTGATGTGCTGTGGTTCATCTGCACCATGGGTGCAGCGCAGTGCATCTGCGGATTTTTTAGGTTAGCTGTGATTTGCCATAGACTTCTATTATATCCTGCAGGTGTGATGCACGTTCTGAAAGTGCCCCAAAACTCTTGCATGTAGGAGGATATAATAGAAGTCTATGGCTAAGCGCAGCAAATCTGCAGGAAAGCACCAGGTGCACTGCACTGCACCCGCGGTATGGGTAAACAGCAGCGCATCAGTGTGAAGACAGTCCTATACTATTATGCCCAGTATATTGCTTCACACTGACCTGAAGATCTCTTCTTTCCTGCTGCTGGTACCACTCTGGAGACCGCTAGCTGGAATAAGAGGTGGAGTGCAGTTGGTATGGCTCCACATGGGACAGGAGCCAGCACTACAGAGGAGGCATCGGCTTATGCAACTCTTGCTCCTTACTACAGGTCCAACTTTGCAAGTAGTCCCTCTGCACTGCACTCTTTTGATGCTCTGGAATGGTAGGTCAGCGAGCCCAGACTTCCATCTACCAGTCACCTGACCACGATCTACTAGTAGATTGAGATCTACAGGTTTCTGACTCCCCGGTGCAGAAGGAGGAATGTACCAAGAGGGTATTGCTCTCAGCATCTGTACAGAAATGTGGCTTGTTCCAGTGATCCAGTGGTTTTTAGGTATCTCCATGTCACCAGCGAGACACCTGGCAGCCCTTGGCTACACTAAGGCTGGCCATACACTATACAACCTGATTGTACACTCTTTGTATACATACATAGAACAGTACAAGGAACAGTTTTATATACAATCAAATTTTTTACAGATTTACAATAAAATACAGTTGGAGGATCGATAAGTTTGTTCGATGCAGCATACTCTTAATGATGATATCCAATTATCTACTTTCTTACAATCTGATCAGTTTTGCTCAAAATCAATCGATGACACAGTACTTACCTTTTAATAATTCATAGATCCAATCACATTTTGCACTGCATCGTTGATAAGGTTGTTATGAGACACCCTGCACTGTTTTCAAAGGGCTGACTAGCCTGAAACAAAGGGATGGATTGTGCAATAAGTACAGCATATGTGTATGTTGATAACTAAGTGTGATTGGTCATTGCCCTTTAGATGTGGATGAATGCGCCAGCAACCCTTGCAGTCAGGAATGTGCCAACGTCTACGGTTCATACCAGTGTTACTGCCGCCGGGGCTATCAATTGAGTGATGTGGACGGGATCACCTGTGAAGGTAAGATACTGAGTTATAAGATGGCAAAAAGATTTAGGGAAGCTGTGCAGAGAATTATGGGAGGAAATTCTTAAGCACCTTACCTCAGTCTATTTGCCCCCCTCTCATAAGACTCAATTTTTCATTTTTCTGTGGGGCTTATAGAACACCAGCTTTCTTGCATGCCATTGGAATTGTAGAATCTGTACTTCTTAAGGCAATGAAGAACCAACCATATGGATAACCACATTGAGTGCATTCACTGGAGAAAGACCACTGCTGTTGTACACCATGACAGATGAATCCAATAGTTCCAGAGAAAAACAGTGGGAAATGTTATGATAAAAATACCTCACTAGGAGGTGTACCTTTTTTAGGATAAGACAAATGGTGGATAGTGAGAAACAAGCCAGTGGCTTGGTAAGATAGCCTGGGTCCGGATGGATGGCCTGTCCACTCTGATAGTGATGGTCTGATGGTGGGATTCGCCTGTCAGTGCAGGGACCACGTGATCGCGGCGTCCCGGGATGACGTCACCGCGGTCTTTTCAAGTCGACCATCTCTATCAGAGTGGACAGGCCATCCATCCGGACCCAGGCTATCTTACCAAGCCACTGGCTTGTTTCCACCATTTGTCTTATCCTAATAAAGGCACACCTCCTAGTGAGGTATTTTTATCATATTATTTCCCACAGCGCTGTTTTCCTCTGGAACCATTGGAATTGTAGAGACTCCCCAGAAGGTGTTAAGTGCAGGGCGACCTGATGTACCTCCTTTGGTGTTGTCCAAACTAGTAATATACTGGGAAGCAGTAATCCTTAAACTTAATAGAGTAGTACAGTATATGGTATTTCCATTCGTAATCACCCACTTTCTTGGATATTTGGATACCCCCAACCTTTCACTCACCACTTCCTACCTGTTAGCTAGGTGTCTCATCACACAGCGGAAGCAAAAAAATGTTACATCACTTTCTCTTTGAACATGAAGTATGTCATCACTTTCACACCTGCAAATCAAGTAATGTTTCTATTTTTTTGTCTAATCGCTGTACATCTAGCATCTCCCCTAATAACCAATCTGTCTCAGCTTAGTTGATGTCAATTAAGTTCGTAGACCTGACACTATCTTCAATTCTCTCACAAACATTACTGAGCTGAGGGCTTTAAATTACTTAAAGTGCATCTAAAGCCATAAAGCCAACTTTTTTAAAAATTTTGGATAGAGCAGTTTTTTATTGCTTAAAAAATAAAGATCAGTGAGCGCACTTAATAAAAGCAGCTATGCACAAAAGGTAACCAAATAAAACCTTATAAAACTCATAAAATCACAGTACAGCACTAAAAAATTCTCAGTATAAATGACTCAATAATAACTGGTAAAAGTACTGTATAAATATCTCAATAATATATGATAAGAAGTTCATAAAATAAATATATAATGAAAGTTCATAAGGTGACAATATGTGCTCTTAAGGTGTCAACTCCAACGATACTTCAGTGCTTGTGTAAATGGGTGTAGTAAGATTGCGCACTCACCAGATGCGCAATAGAAATGTGCATATAATCAGAGGTCCTCTTAAGGAAAACAGGCTAAGCCGGGTGCTGAATTATCTTTCCTCTGAATGGTGAGCGGCACAGCAGAGAACTCCAGGGCACTACTTCAATCCAAACAGCCAGAGGTTCCCTTTAAAGGGATGGATGGGTGTTGCAGCCTGACTTTGCAGGGAATCCCGTCTCTGGATACTGGGATGGATCTTACTGGTTTGACGGGCGCTGAAATTCAATTATTCCACAAGGGAGCCAGACAAAAAAGTGCCCATAGTGTAGTAGGTAGGTAATTGAAGAATTTATTATAGGGTATGGTTCCCCTCAAATAAGTAGAAAACTGGGTTAAAATGGTGATTAAGAGTAAAACACACATAGGACTGACCGTCCAGGATTAAAGATGGCTCCTGGACCTCCACGAGGCTCTGGCGGCGTGACGACACGGCGTAATTGGCTCCTCCTAGGAGGAAGTGTCCCGATGACCATTGTCTCCAGCATAACAGCCAAGCAACTAGTAAGATAATGAGCAATGGCAGCATCCTCTTGTTACAAGTTTACTTTAAGCCTAGCATACTATGAGGTTGATCCAGCATTTTGTTTTAACTTATACACTATTGTCATTGTCATTCCAGATATTGATGAATGCGCTTTGCCAACTGGTGGCCATATTTGTTCATACCGCTGCAATAATATTCCTGGTAGCTTCCGTTGTACCTGCCCTCTCACCGGATACACGCTAGCGCCCAATGGTCGCAACTGTCAAGGTAAATATTTTCCTGTATTACTAGTTGTAGCCACTAGATGGAATATTGCTTACAGAGTTTGTATTGAATTGTACAAAGCAGAAATTAGGCTATAATAAAATACTCAAAAAACTTACCTTTCTCTGTATTATGTATAGTAGACATTTTATCTTAAACGTATGATAAGGAATTTGGTTCTAAAGTTGCAGCAGGAAAAAATGGTATCGCACACATATAAAGCTAGTTAACCTTTAATTCTCTGATTGCTTAACCACTTGCCCCCCTTCGTGACCCAGAGGATTTGCCCCCCTTCGTGGCCAGGCCATTTTTTGCATTGCGGCGCTACGTTACTTTAACTGACAATTGTGTGGTCATGCAATGCTGCACCCAAATGATATTTACGTATTTTTTTTCCAACGAATTGTGCTTTGTGTCGGTGGTATTGGATCGCCTGTGCATTTTTTATTTTTTGCGCTATAAATAAAAAAGCCAACAATTTTGAGAAAAAAAACAATATTTTTGAATTTTTGCTATTAAACATGTCCAGTAAAAAAAATTAAAAAATCAAATTTCGTCATAAATTTACGACAAAATGTATTCTGCTTCATGTCTTTGCTAAAAAAAAGTTCCAATATGTTTAAATTAATTGGTTTACGTGAATGTTATAGCATTTACAAATGGCGGTATAGATACTAAAATTTTTTAAATTTTTTTTACTAGTAATGGCAGTAATCAGCGACTTATAGCGGGACTGCGGCGGGCATTCTGACACTGGGGGGAACTGACTTGGTGTCACTGACATCCCCAGTGACACCAATACAGTTATCAGTGCTAAAAAAACCACTGACACTGTACTAATGACGCTGGGCAGAAAGGGGTTAACATGAGGGGCGATCAAAGGGTTAACTGTGTGCTGGAGGTGCTTTACTAGGGAGCGGTGTGTTGGTGCTTCAATGTAAGCACAGCCATCCAGAGCAGTGTGCCCAAGCCGACAGAGAGGACTGTAAACAAAGCAGTCCTCCTCTCCGTTGGAGATGCTCGGTAATCACTGGGCATCCGCGGGGAATCACCAACTGGGACCCGGTGATTGACAGAATGGTGGCGTGGGTAGGGCGCGCGTGCACTTGCGAGCGCTCTCTGCCCGGAAATACAAAATCACCTATATCTAAGTGATTTTGCACACCTCTGCCGACCTGTAGCAGTATATCTGCAATAGGGCAGTCGGGAAGTGGTTAAAGACTGTCTAAAACTACATGGCCTTCTTAGACTACCCTGCCCCAAAAGGTGGCAACGCTGTAGTGATTCCACTACAGAACAAACAATGTTGTCACTCTGGAAGATCAACAGATCTAATAGCTGGATCAACAGGATCAAACTAGAGGGACTCAAAAAAGCAAAAACTGCTGTGCTAGTACTAGTAACAGTTTGCCCAATATATTAATTTTTTAAATTATTTTGACGAAAGTTCCACTTTAAGCTTATTTTTACATTAACTTATAAAGATATAGAGAACCTGTGTGTATGTATACTGTGTATGTATACTGTGTATGTATACTGTGTATGTTTTCATGTTGATTTCCCCAGCAGGCGGTGTCCAGGGAGCAAAGTAATCTTGTATAGTCACTTTATTTGTAATTATTGAGCTGAACTGCGTGTGATAACTTCCTGTGATATTGTCTTTATTTCCCAGATGTGGATGAATGTGTGACAGGAACCCACAACTGCACCGGAACTGAGACCTGTTTCAACATTCAGGGAGGGTTCAGGTGCTTGTCATTTGAATGCCCCAAGAATTACCGCAAAACCACTGAATCGTAAGTAAAGCCTAATTTAACTTCTTTACATTAACCACTTGCCCTTCAGAGGATTTACCCCACTTCCTGACTAGGCCATTTTTTGCGATACGGTGCTGCGGTACTTTAACTGACAATTGCGCGATCATGCAACGCTGCACCAAAATTAAATTTAAGACCTTTTTTTCCCACAAACAGAGCTTTCTTTTGGTGGTATTTGATCGCCTCTGCTTTTTTTTTTGGCTATAAACAAAAAAGACAGACAATTTTGATAAAAAAACAATATTTTTTGACTTTTTGCTATTAAACATGTCCAGTAAAAAAATTTTAAAAGTCAAATTTTGTCATAAATTTAGGCCAAAATGTATTCTGCTACATGTCTTTGCTAAAAAAAAACCCAATATGTGTAAATTTATTGGTTTACGTGAAAGTTATAGTGTCTACAAATGGAATTTTTTTTTTTACCAGTAATGGCGGCGATCAGCGACTTACAGCGGGACTGCGGTGGGCATTCTGACACTGGGGGGGAACTGGCTGTCACTGACATCCCCAGTGACACCAATTCAGTGATCAGTGCTAATAAAAAGCACTGACACTGTACTAATGACACTGGGCAGGAAGGGGTTAACATCTGGGGTGATAAAAGGGTTAACTGTGTGCAGTGTGCTGTTTTACTGTGTGCTGTGTGTGTGCTTTAAACTGTGAGCACACTGCTTTGTATGGCTCTGCTACGCAGAGCCATACAAAGCAGTGTGCTAGAGTTGACAGGGGAGAGATCTGTATTGTTTACATGCGCATCTCTCCCCCATTGGTGATACTCGACGATTGTCGGGTGCCAGTGGGGAATCATCGGCCCGGTGATCAACAGCTGAGGTCACCAATGGCAGCACGGGTAGGGCGCGCGCTCGGCACATGCACCTTCTACCCAGAAATGCACAATAACATATATATATACATGATTTTGCGCAGCCATGCCACCCTGTAGCAGAATTTCTGCTATTGCCTGGCACAAAAGCAGTTAAAATATGTTGATAGCCGATGTCTAATTTTGAATAGAGCAGGAATGGTTAGAAGACCTGGCAGGTTTATATTGTTGTCTTTGTCTCCGTTGGGGAGATTCACTCTTTCCATTTGTCCTGGTGACAACTGTCACTGAGAACATGATGGGAATTGCATAAATGTATAGTTGTCAGTTGTAAACCACAGAAGTCTACCCTTCCTTTCTGTATCCAAATCACAACAAAAAAAAAACCTTTCCCTGTAAGAACACTTGATGTGAGAGGTCTGCTGTTACTGATTTGGTTTTCAGCCTCTGGTATAGGAGGTGCTGGGACAGTGTTTTGAAACAGCAGTGAAGTCAGCGGCTGCCACAAGTCCATGCTGGCAAACACACTGAAACTACAGGCTTTCAGTCACAGCCGGGCTTAGTACAAAAACTGAAATGATCAGTTCCTGGAATTTAGACCTTTCATAGCAGCAGCTTGTAGTAGATATGTGACATCATGGTGGTCTGGAGCAAACATGTGATGTTATGGTGGTCTGGATGAGGCATGTGATGTCATGTTGGTCTGTGGCAGGCATGGGACGTAATGGCGATCTGTAGTAGGCATGTGATGTCGTCATGGCAGTCTGTGGCACGCAGTTAGTGTCACGGCACGTCCTTTTGTTATGGAGGTCAGGGCAGAGCTAATGCAGCAGTGCCCAGTCTCCTTCTGACCACTGATTTAGTAATCCATTTCTGGATGATTTCAAAAGCACTACCTGAAGAAGGAATATACTTAACATTCTGTCAGCCTGTGTCTCGAAACACCATTGCAATGCTGCCCCCCACTCACCCCACCACAAGGATCACCCTAGCCAAATTCCTAAATTCCTCTTTTCTCCATCACACACCATGGTTCCTCCTGCCGACTCAAACATCCTGTAGTGACGTATAAGATGTCAGGAAGAACTACGGCATGTGGCAGGAGTGTTGAATACTTGTGGCAACTGGAAAGCATTGTGGAGGTGTTTGAAGACATGGGTCACCAGAAAGTTAAAGTGTTACTCAACCCAGGACCCTTCATTCACTATATCTGGTCTCCCACAGTACACACAACATGGAAGTGCAATTATTGTAGTAAATATAAACTGCTAAATACATATTCTCATCAGCAGTTAGAGCAGTCTTGTGAATTCTATCAGTGTTCAGCAGAGCACTGGCTAAAGCATGTAGGGAAAGTTTTCTTTCTGCTCTAGGAGGATGCAGAACACCTGACTTTTGAATGGACAGTGATTGGCCCTGTGCTAATCACATACACTTTCCCAAGAAAAAAAAAACATCTCTAGCAATACACACCAAACAGAGCACGTGTAGAGTGTCTCCACACGATATGTCTTATCAGGGGATAAGAGGAGGACATTGGGAGGAGGGGAGGATCACAGAAGTCAGGATCAAACAGCATTTTTCCACAATGCAGAAGATTAACCCCTTAGGTTCCACAGTGAATATATCAAGCATGCTTTACTGCATATACAGACTGATTTTACTCTTGTGGGTTTAGTAACACTTTAAGTATACAGTAGAGCTCCTTTTACAGGGTCCCCATTGTGTATAACTGATCCTGTGGTGCCACTTTATTATGATTTAAATATTAATCATAGGATTCCTGGCCACATTTTTATGGTTTCTATACACTGACAGTGAATTCAGAATGTGAGTGAGTAGTACTTGTGTTCACTTCAAACATCCAATCATTCAAAGCAGACATTTTGTTTTAATTCTTAACACCTGATCAGGGGCGGACTGACAACTCATGGGACCCCCGGGCAATAGGGGATCATGGGGCCCCTGTGTCCTTGCCCAAACTCAAAGAAGCCTATGAAAAAGGCACCAGGGGCATCTCATGGGGCCCCCTACTGTCCCCGGGCCCTAGTTTCCAAATGGTCAGTCCGCCCCTGCACCTGATTGGATGTTTGGAAGATTAGGTTTCTTTTCTATTGAAATGCAATGCTGTTCCAGTGCCAGGGCTTGAATGCAAAAAGCAGCATTTGATAAAAAAAAAGCAGCACTGGCCTTCTTTGCCTGCAATTAAAACTATTTATGACATAATTTGTATATTGTTGGTTGCACATTATTTAAAAATCCTTGCATAGCTTTGCCTATAAAAGATATTAGCCATTTTGATCACTGAAGCCATGTTTAGCATATCTGTGGGAAAGTCAAGGACTTTACTGCTTTCCATTGAACTAAGAAGTGGTATATTTGTGTAGAATGGTTTGATCAACAAAATGGCTGCCCCAGTTTGCTGATATCTGTAGTACATTATTAAGATTTTTTTTCTCTGTGAGATGGTACAATTTGAATCCTAATGGCAGAAATACACTGTAAGAAAATCGACCGATCGGTCGTTGGTCGAAATCGTGGCCCACATTAACCAATTGAAAAAATCGTTCATCGAGCAATACATAGTGCTGGCGTCTTCTGTACAAGTGGAAGTGATGCAATGTGCGTGTGACCTTGTAGCCACACCCTTCAGCCCAGAACGAGCGTTCAACGCCCTGCCGCCCAGAACAAGCAATTGGACATAAATCCTTGGAATTAATTAGATTAAATTGGATTTATGGATCCTTGGACATTTGGACATAATTGGAATAAACTGGATTTATAGATCCTTGGACATAAACATCTGGGTCATCTTCTGTTTCCGCTCATGCGTGATAGCGCTCGATAGATTTTTTTGGACGACCATCAAACCACCGCATAGAAAATCTGTTGTTCGCATGCAAAACAACAAATGTTTTCACTGTTGTTCAACCAGATTTTTTCGTTCACAATATCGTTATCGATTATAACATCCTGCTCATCAACAAAGAGAAAATCAGTCGATCATTTGATCAACACAATTTTTTGTACGATTTTCTTACCGTGTATTCTTGGCTTAAGTCTCAGACTTATCCTGAGACCTATGCTCACCCTGAAAGACCAGAAATGAGTCAGTAACATGGCTACTGAACAATAAAATGCTTGCTGAATACCTTGGCAGGGCTGTGAATTTCTGTCATTTGGTAGTTCAGGAAGAGCTGATTTGCAGAAAGCTGCCTGTTCCTGCGTTATGTGTGTAATTCAATGTATTAGTGTGGATTGTTAATTTGCTTGGCGTGTTGGTGGGGTTGCTCCCGCATTAACATTCAATTGATCGTACAGTTTTAAAGGCCTGCTGACAAGTCAGGTTATAGGAATATCCAAAAACCTAAACAATCTAATGAATGAATTAGTATAACTTTTACATATATTCCTGTAAACTGGACTTGTGGAGCACAAGTTGCCTATACACAGAACCGGAGAGCCATTTTAAAATCCAAGGTAATATTGGAGTCTGTGAGATCACTAGTGACATCACCGAGGTCCTTTATTTATTAAAATTGGGTTCTGAAAGGCGATGTTTTAAAAGATTTCAATTTTACATACTGATTCAAGGGAAAAAAAATCAAAATCTGTTTTAATTTTGAAGATAACAGTTACAGTTTGACTTTTTTATGCAAACAAGACCCAGTGATGTCACTAGTTCTTAGCCAATTAGCTGGCTGCATTTCCTTTCATAGAATTACTACCTTCAATTTATTCAGGTGCCAGGTACTGCTTAAAGGGGAACTCAAGATAATATTAGCACTTAAACCATGATGAATTATCCTCAAGACCAGTGGTCTCCAAACTGTGGCCCGGGAGTCAGATGTGGCCCCTTGCTTGCCTTTATCTGGCCCTTTCCTCCTCCTAATACAAGACACTCTTCCTCCCACTGACACCAAAAGTGGGGCATAATTCCTGCTACTGACATAACCAACAGACACTATTCCACCTACTGACACCAACCACGGGGTACTATTTCTCCCACTGACACCAACCATGGGACACTGTTCCTCTCACCACACCAACAACGGGGCACTATTCCTCCCACTGACACCAACCACGGGGTACTATTTCTCCCACTGACACCAACCATGGGACACTGTTCCTCTCACCACACCAACAACGGGGCACTATTCCTCCCACTGACACCAACAACAGGGCACTATTCTTCCTACTGACACCAATGATGGGGCACTTTTTCTCATACTGACACCAACAATGGTGTGCTATTCCTCCCCCTAATACCAAAGATGCTTTGTCTACTCCCACTGATGTCAGGATCATTTCTACTCCCAATGGCCATAGTCCGGCCCCCCTAAAGTCTGAAGGCCAGTAAACTGGCCCTTTGTTCAGAAAGTGTGGAGACCCCTGCTCAAGACCATTGAGGGCCATCCTAAGGCTGGCCATACACTATACAATTTTCTGTCCAATTTCCTTTAGATTTACCTTCAACTATGTAGCAAGGTCCTGCCTAATTGGATAAAATTGAAAGTGTTGTTAGGTTTGACCTCCTATTATATGGTTTTTGGTAAATCTAAACCACAAATCTCAAGAAAATTGTATAATGTATGGCCAGCCTAACATGGGACAATTCCCTTGCAGTTGGTAACCATCAGTGTAGTAATAAAACAGAACAAGATTCATTAGAAAAGTGTTAAAAATGCAAGTCATAGGAGGGTAGTAACAGCACAATGCACTCTGTCCTGGTCACAGGCAATATGGAACGCTGAGCTACACCCCTTCTGGGTATTGAGTCACAGGACACAGGGGACATTTTTCAAGGCTGGAAACTCCTCTTCATCAGCTTCAGACTGGGACTGTTCACTATTCCTGGTGTTGACAGGTTCATTTGATTAGAGACCTGACAGGGTCTCTTTAACCAAATGCGTGTCAACCATTAACCAACAGTCTGAGTGGGCCCTAACACTTGACTAGTTGTCCTTTGTAACACCATTATCCTTTCCTTCAGTTTTATATAAAAATAATGGCAAAACCAACAGTGTTCCTCTAAATTTTTAGTTTCTTAATTAGGTTTAAAAAAACAACTTGTCTAGGGTTTCCCTTTAAGACCACTCCTGAAAACTTTGCACCACCCAGTCTGTTATCTCTCTTACTCAGCTGACACGCTTGCTTCATGCGCACTAATTCTTTTCTGTTCTTGTCTCTCACTTTTCTTGCAGCCGCTGCGAGCGCATGCCTTGTTTTGACATTGAGTGCCAGAGCCAGCCCCTGAGAATAACTTACCACCACCTGTCCTTCCCCACCAACGTCCCTGTCCCCACCGACATTTTCCGCATGGGCCCCTCCCATGCCCTCGTGGGCGATAGCATTCAGCTGTCCATCACCAGCGGGAACGAGAACGGTTATTTCGTCACAAAAAACGACAACTCCCACAGCGGTCTCGTGGCCGTCCAACATCAAATCACAGAGCCCCAGGACTTCCTCCTCACTATCCAGATGAATCTGTTCAGACATGGGACCTTGAACACGTTTCTAGCCAAACTACACGTCTTTGTCACGGCGGAGCTTTGATCGGTGGTGTGCTCTGGGCCTCACCTTTTGTTACTGTTCTCTTTTTTACTGGTTTTATTTTTTTGTAGATTCAATAAAGATTACCTTGTTGCATGCTGTTCTTGGTGTGGCTTTGGGGAAAAAGGAAGGGCAGCTTTCAATTTTGTTATAAAAACTTTATTTGTATGCACAAATTGATCAGCTAAATAAATACAGAGCAGTAGATAGCAATAATGTCAATGTCAAATTTGCAGTTTTTCATGTTACTGAACCTTTATAATTGCAGACTACGAACAAGCAAAAGTTCAAAGTGGCAGACATTCTGCTATGGCAGTCATGTGGTGCTTGGGCCAATGCTGCGTACACACAGTAATAATAGACATAACACACTAGTTATCCTGTGATTGGCGGCAACTTGCCAGCAACAATATTGCTAAAAGAGGAGCATGAACACTCGCCTGCTCCCACGGCATTGCTCTCTCGCTGGCCAAACCTGTGTGGTGACGCACCATTGGTGCTGCTGCACGAGATTCAACAGAACTTCAAAGAGCAAGGGAGTGACACCTTAGGGCCAAATGAATAGTCTCTAATGATTCTGCTGCTGGTAAGTTGCTTTACTGCAGGGGTGTCAAACTGACGGCCCTCCAGCTACTGTGGAACTACAAGTCCCATCATGCCTCTGCCTCTGGGAGTCATGCTTGTAACTGTCAGCCTTGCAATGGCTCATGGGCCTTGTAGTTCTGCAACAGCTGGAGGGCCACCAGTTTGACACCTGTGCTTTACTGCATAGTGAGTCAATGACCTGAAAGAAAAATGCAAGCCAGGAATTTTTACTTCAATGGCTGCATACTTGTTCTATGTCAGTAACTCACTAAGAAGTGAAAAAAGTACAAAACTAATAACTAAATACGCAATAGCAAATAGGCAATAATACCTCTTAAAGCCCAACTCCAGGTATATATATATATATATATGTATTAGAAATGCCCCCTAGGTGTTATTAAAAAAGCACCTCAGACTGCAGCACTCATCTTTAATTTTGAGATTTTCAACACAGTACCTCGTCTCTTCCACAAGATGTTCTCAGTCTTCCAAGTGGATTGAGGTCCATCACTCAACCTAGAAGACCAAGGACATACTGTGAGTGCAGGGCTTTGTTATGGTGCTGTGTATACAGCATGGAATAGTGCTGAGAGCGGCAATTATGTAATCACATCAGCACCACTCTCTGTATCATTGAAGGCTGCAAAAGAAAAGGCATCATGTGCCTGGCCTGAAGACATTGGAAAAAGAAAATAAATAAATTATAGCCCAGGGGGCTTTAAAGGGGTCCGGGCACTAAGTGGAACGTGCAGAGCACTGCTTTAAAGTGTACCTATCAACAAAACACTTTTTTCTTAGTTATTAGGGTGTGGAAGGGTAAGGCTGGGTACACACAGTTTTTTTTTCATTAAACCAGCTGGTTGAAAAAAAACTGACAGGTCTTTACATCCACACAAACAATGTGTATGCAGGGATCTCTCCCACTGTGCTATTGTATTCTGGCAGGGGGACTCCCCCCACCAGAATACACAGATCAGTGCATGCAGCCATTTGGCCATTTCCAATGCTTGTTTTCCAGCATGATCGTTTTACTGAAGTCGTTAGATTGGCTTCTGTTTAACAGATAGCTGTACACATGGAGTGAAAGTCGTCCAGGTCCAGAAGATTTTCAGTCCATGTGTCTGTCTGGGACCCTGCTGGGGAGAACAAACTCCTCTATTTGTCCTGGTCACCACTGTGGCCAGGACATAAAGTGATGGGAAATCGAACATTTTACAGCTGGAGTTGGGATTTATGGAATTACAGCACAGGAAGTTATCTGTGTATAAGCAATATTGCTCTACTCTAATATCTGCAGTTCTAAACTGGGGCATATTTGTAAAGCAGTAAATGTGACATTAATCAAATATTTACTACAGGTGAATCTTCCTGGTCAATGAGATTTAATGTAGTGGATGATTCAATCACTGCCATTTAAGCTTGACCTTCAGTGAATATCTGGTGAATGTCACATTCACTACTTTATAAATACTGTATGCCATGAATGTCATTAAACCTCTTTTGCATAAACTGGTATATAATGAAATTTTGTTTAGTGCTTTTGAATATTTTGCTGCATTTATTGTGTATTTACTTTTGTGTATTTAATTGACAGTCTCGATGCAGTTTAAATGAAATCCTAGTGTATTGTTTTCTTGTCTTTTAAAAATACATTTTACCAAAAACGAAAACTGTTTCATTGTTAATATTCATTCCAGAACTAAAAAATGATGGGGAAGGCAAGCTGTTTTGCAACAAATTTTCTTTTTTTCCCTGAAATTTGATTGGATTTGTTTTTACATGTATTTGTTTAGTCTTGAAATACAGACTAAATCTGTCATCCACCATTTCACTGCCAGGTCTCATATAAGGCATCTGTAAATTTCATAACTGAACTTTGGACACAGAAACTTCCTTTTAAATATAGTATTCAATAGTCATGAAGGATATAAATTCGGCTTGCATGCACCAAATGCTTTTGCAAACGCAGACATTGCCTTGTAAAAGCAGTGGTGACATCATCACAGTTCTGTACACCAGTCTATGCAGACAGCAAAACTATGGGAGGGGCCCACCAAGCTCCACCTGCAAGAAGCTGCCTGCAGAACACTACAGGAAGGGGTGGATACAAGACCAGTCACACTGCACAAGGACAGGTGGCAGCAGTGCCCAGTCTTTATTACAGGAAGCTCCTGCACAGAGACAAAGTTTCACACAAGGTGACTGCATAGATCTGGAAGAAATACACAAAGCACACCAAGATTCAAGCAAGAATACACGACTCTTGTACTAAAACAATATTTTCTAATCATGATATTCAGCTTTGGGTGTTTTATGTGAAGATGGTAAAGGGATTGTTTTACTGACAAAATAGTGCTTGGATGTGGAGTAGTTTATATATATTAAAAAATAAATAAATAAATATATATATATATATATATATATAGATACCTAAAATGAATTTTAGACACATTAAAGTAAACCTTGTGCCTTACTAAAGTCAAAGATGGAATAGATAATAAGTCAGATAACCTACATTTCCATAGTCTTACAGTACCTTAATTTTTCTTTCTGTTTCAATACATTTGAGGTTTTGGCATATTACATAAGAATGATTGATCACAGGGGCAGTAAGAGGCTCCATCTTTCGTTCATAGCAGTAAGCAATGTGTTGATGGGCTCTTATTTGCTTCAAGCTGATTTTGAATAACAAGTCAATGGGAATGAAAACCTTGCTTTAGAGCCTGTCAGGAGGAGGTCAGGTGCAGGTTTACTGCACCTGTCAATGAATTCTGAATGGTCATAGTAGTGGCTCAAACTGATACCATTGCCTGTCAACTTTAATGTGATAGTCCAATAATCACCAAAATCTGACCACATTGCCCAGTGCTCTCTATATTCTAACAGACCTAATCAGACAAGCCTTCTGCAGCACTAGAGTGGGAGGGCATGAAGAACATATCCACTGAGAGGAGTAAATTAAAGGCATTTCCTGTTGTAAATCAGTTAAAATTCACAGCCTTCATCTGGACAGTTGTACAAATGTAAATAAAGGTATGACACTTCAAATAGTCTTTAAACCTAGTCATGACAATGGGATGAGCCTGTTCTGGGTCCTTGTTTCAAGGCTTTACTCCAATTTTGGAAGATAAAACCTTTAAATGAGAGGTGAGTAGTATATACATTTATTATACATCTTACAGGGTCCAAGAAAAAAGACACCTGCAATTATAAGGATTGCTGTTTAAGTAGAACTATGGGTAAACCCAAATGACAGATGTGATACAGTCTGTCACTAAAATTAACAAATCGGATCTACAGATAGGGTCAAAAGGTAATACAACAATGTGGGGGGAACTGATTTGGTGTCACTGACATCCCTAGTGACACCAATACAGTGATCATTGCTAATAAAAAGCAGTGACACTGTACTAATGGCACTGGGCATGAAGGGGTTACATGTGGGGCGATCAAAGTGTTAACTGTGTGCTGTTTGATGCTTAATGTTCTGTGTTTGTGCTTCACTGTAAGCACATTGCTTTGCATGCAGGGGCGGACTGACCATTTGGAAACTCTGGCACTGCCCGAGGGCCCGGGGTCAGTAGGGGGCCCCATGAGATGCCCCTGGTACCTTTTTCATAGGCTTTTTTGAGTTTGGGCAAGGACACAGGGGCCCCATGATCCCCTATTGCTGGGGGCTCCATGAGTTGTCAGTCCGCCCCTGTTTGCATGGCTATGCAGCCATGCAAAGCAGTGTGCAGAAGCTGACAGGGAGGAGAACTGTTTTGTTCACCAACAGTTCTCTCCCCATTGGAGATCCTCGGTAATCACCGGCCAAGACCCGGCAATTGACAGCCGCAGCTGTGAATGGCGGCATGGGTAGGGCGTCCAACCCGGAAATGCAAAATCACATATATATTTTTTCTGCTATAGGGCAGAGCTAAAGCGGTTAAAGAAGATTTCCAGGTATATGTATTATATATGCTGTATCTTTACTGATCCAATGTAACTATGTATATGACATACCTGGCTGATTGCACTGAAAGCTGGAAATTGCTGTAGTAGACACCGATACTCCAGTGATCTCCACTTGATTCTGGGTTCCTATATACTGTATAAAATATCCATACCTGGAATTCTTCTTTATTGCTAGTGCAGAGGTTTAAATTTTGCTCATAGTTCTATGTTCATTATACACATAAGTGCAGCATTTGGAACCATTGCACCATATTAAGCATCTGTAGTTCCTTAAAGGATCTGTCTACCCAACAATCAGAAATGGAAAATCCAAATGCTGATGTTTGTCCTCTACAGGTCCCATGAGATAAACTATATCAAGCTAGTTCAGTTGGTCTAGAGCAGGGAAATATAACCTTTTGACTTTCCTGGGCCACATCAGAAGAAGAGTTGTCTTGGAACGCACATACTATACACTAATAATAGGGATAGCTGATCGGTAGAAAAGTTTAGGCATCCATCGCTGATATAGATAATGTACAGTACCTATATGAGTAATGAAACTTCATTTTTTGTAATATTTTTTATTATAAAAATAAAAGAGGGCAACATAAAACTAATGCAATATTTGACACTGTCTTTGATAAACTAACACATTAACATCTGGTTTGATGGATGTAGTAACAATTCTCAAGGTAGTCTCAAGATGCTCATCAGACATGTTGGTTCTAATTTTGCCCTTCGTGTGCTTCAACCTTGAAAATAGTTGCTCACAAATATAGGTGCTGCTTAAAACTAATGACATGAAGAAGGCGTGATTGTGAAGAGTAGGATTTTTTTTCTTTGGAAATATGAAATGATAAAAGTCCAGTAAAGAAGAACTGTCAAAATTTTCTTCAGCTGCATTTATTTACTAAGTGTAAATGCATTTTTATATAAAAATCACACAAAAAAAAAATCAAGTTTACGATTTTGTGTTGGGCCACATTCATAGCAGTCTTGGGCCGAAGGTTAGATACCCTGGTATAGAATGTATGCTTTACACATAAAAGATCCAAATTAATGCTGTTCTCTGTCCACTTTCTGTCCGCCTGCCTGCAATGTATTGTGAACGAGCGGCAGCTACAGGATCAGCGTAGGGTTGCCAGCTCATCCCTTTAAACCCAAACACATATTAATGACACAGGTTATGTGGCTGATTTATTGCAGATACGGCACTGAGTGAGTTTAATTACCACCTAAATCAGCCACAGAACCTGTGTAATTAATGTGTGTTTGGGTTTAAAGGGATGAGGTGGCAACCCTAGATTGGCAGCGTACCCATACAGCATTGGTTTTGTAGCAACATGGGGGGGAATGGTGCTGCAACACCCACCCCCCTCTCCCCATGACTCCTGTGTCCAGCGAACACAGCTGAATAAAGATCCCAGTGAACAGGACCCAGTGATTCTGCAATCACTATGCGATCACATGATCACAATGGCAACAAAGCTGTTATGAATCAATCTGATTCATAACAGTTCTGCTTCTCTTCCTGGTGAGCTGTGATTGGCCCACAGCTCTCACATGGTACATGGAGCCAATCACAGCACCCTGTACCATTAGACTAGCTGGAGCCAATCACAGATCACTGTATCTTGAACTGCCATGAACTTAACCCATTCCTGACAGTTCAAACCAAACATTGCATTGCAGCAACAATAATCTTTATTGATCCTGCAATGCAAAGTGTATAAAAAAAAAATCCCTGATCACCCCCCCAGAGTAGCACAATGTTACTAACATTGTACTACTCTAATGAAAGTATTTTTTAAAAAGACAGAAAAAAAAAGAAAAATGTTTAAAAAAATATTGAGAGAATTGTTTTTTTTTTAATTACATGCGTGTGCTCCCCGCTGCCCCCTATGCCAGTCCAGGGAGAGAAGAAAGAACACAGCACTGAGTAAAATCACTACATTTTACACACACACGTTACATTAGCACATTTAACTCTTTGATCACCCTGCCACCCAGCCAGTGCCATTAGTACAGTGTCAGTATAAAGAATTTTTCACTTATCACCGTATTACTGTCACTAGCGACATCAAATAACGTCAGGGTCTGTAAGCTCCCCTCCCAGCCAGGAATAGCTAGCGTTAGATTGCCCGCACACTATGGCACTCACGCTATAGGTTACTGATCACCACCATTACTAGTATAGTGTGTGAGTATAACCTGCGCAGAGAACTAATCAATTAGACTGCTGCTGCTAGCAAAATCAAAAATGTGTACAGATGAACAAATGTGTAAGTGCAAACATAAAAATTGCAGCGCTGCCTCTCCCAAAACTACTTTAAACAATTAATAAATAAATGAATGAATTTCCTACTACACAAAAAGTTCTCACAAATGTGCATGTGCTATAATGCGCTGAGCGAACTATTGGCGCTTTATAAATACTGTATAATAATAATAACAATGCCCCGTGGGCTGGCAATTATATCCCTCCACCCCAGTGACTAAATCCTATATAAACCAATAAGTAAATACAAGGTGCTTAAACGACAATAGTGATAAAAATAGCACATATACAATGCCATAAACTATGTATACATTGTATGAAACTATATATATATATATATATATATATATATATATATATAAATCCCAATAATGTGCAAACATATGAAAGTTAAAAAAAAATCCCAAAGAAACCCCCATCCGCATCCAGTTTTTGGGAGAGGCAATTTTTATGAATATAGTATACAGAACTATACTAGTGCCTCCTTAGTATTAGTGTTCCCAAAAATGCAGTGTTAGCAGGATCAGCCCCATTTGCTGCCAGCACTAGCATTAAGCCCCTCCACTGCTTTTCATTGATTTGTATTAATTGATTGTGGGCCAAAGCAATTTATACGCACAACAATACATCGCCACCTACCCAAATTTAGCTCTTGCCAGACAATTTGCATGGAAACTTATCATGGTTTCTGAATTTAAAACTTTTTGGGGCCTAACCCTCAGCATGGGCATTACGAAAAAGAACGATTTGCAGTCATATTGGTCCAATGACTTGATTTATCATATGCCCATGTTCTCTGCTGTTATATACAGTTGTGTTCAAAATAATAGCAGTCAGACATCACTAACCTGATCAATCACTGTTTTTGGTAGAAATGATATTTCTACATGGCAAATAATTTACTAGCAGGTGCAGTAGAGTAATAGAAATCCAACAGACCCAACAGTCATGACATGCATGCTGCTGATTCTGTGTAATTGAATCACTAATTGAAAGGGGCATGTTCAAAATAATAGCAGTGTCGAGTTCTATTAGTGAGGTCATTCATTCTTTGAAAAACAGGTGGCAATTATTGCCCTTATTTAAGGAAGGAAGGCAGCAAATGTTGTACATGCTGGTTACAGTGCATTTCTCTCTGAAATTCTGAGGAAAATGGGTCGTTCCAGACATTGTTCAGAAGAACAGCGTACCTTAATTAAAAAGTTGATTGGAGAGGGGAAAACATATAAAGAAGTGCAGAAACTGATAGGCTGCTCAGCTAAAATGATCGCAAATGCTTTAAAATGGAAACCAAAACCTGAAAGACGTGGAAGAAAGCAAAAAACTACCATTCGAATGGATAGAAGAATAGCCAAAATGGCAAGGACTCAGCCAACAATCAGCTCCAGGAAGATCAAAGAAGGTCTAAAGTTACCTGTGAGTACTGTTACAATTAGAAGACGCCTATGTGAAGCCAAGCTATCTGCAAGAAGCCCCGCAAAGTCCCACTGTTGAAAAAAAGACGTGCTGAAGAGGTTACAATTTGCCAAAGAGCACATTAACTGGCCTAAAGAGAAATGGCGCAACATTTTGTGGACTGATGAAAGTAAGATTGTTCTTTTTGGGTCTAGTGGCCGGAGAGTTTGTCAGACGACCCCCAAACACTGAATTCAAGCCACAGTACACTGTGAAGACAGTGAAGCATGATGGTGCAAGCATCATGATATGGGGATGTTCCTCATACTACGGTGTTGGGCCTATTTATCGCATACCAGGGATCATGGATCAGTTTGAATACATCAGAATACTTGAAGAGGTCATGCTGCCTTATGCTAAAGAGGAAATGCCCTTGAAATGGGTGTTCCAACAAGACGACGACCCCAAACACACCAGTAAACGTGCAACATCTTGGTTCCAGACCAACAAGATTGACGTTATGGAGTGGCCAGCCTTTTTTTGAGGCAAAACCAAGAAATAGAGAAGAACTGTGGAATGTTGTCCAATCATCCTGGCCTGGAATACTTGTTCACAGGTGCCAGAAGTTGGTTGACTCCATGCAACACAGATGTACAGCAGTTCTCAGAAACAGTGCTTATACAACTAAATATTAATGAAGTGATTCAAAGGAAAGCAAAATCTTCAAACATTTTTCAGTTTATATAGTGAATGTTTGAGTTTGTAAAGAAGAATACAAACACTGCTATTTTTTTGAACAGTCTAATATTCACTTTTCTTCAATTTTTTTAGAGGAACAACACAAATTTGATATATTTTTCTTCATGTTTTGATTTGGAATAGAATGTGTAGTGTTCCCAATGCATATGTGTGTATGGAAATAGAAGCTATTAGAAGGATTTTTCAACACACTGCTATTATTTTGAACACAACTGTATATGCCCAACAAGGACCAGCAATGTATTGGTACGTTGCTGGACTTTGAGCGTTATACCGGGATGATGTCTTCAGCTACAGGCATTATCCTGGTATCAGTTTTTTCAGCTGGCGGTACGCTTTCATGTAAAAGCAATTAGCCACTGGATCACTTTTAAAAGCAGCCCACCGGCTTCCAAGGTTTTCTTGGGCTCTCCTGTCCCACTGAGGAACCCCAGAATGCTGCTGGAAGCCTGCCTGACAATAGAGATGATTGGAGACCAGAATGCCTCCAGTCATCACTATGTTCTAAGACAGTGGTCTCCAAACTGCAGCCCGAGGGCTGGAATGCGCCCTTGGGGCATTATTCCCCCCACCATCAGCAACAGTGGGGCATATTTCCCACCACTGACAACAACAATGGGGCACTCGTCCTTCCACTGGCACCAATGATGGGACACTATTCCTTCCACTGACAATAATGGGGCATTATTCCGCCCACTGACACCAATGATAGGGTGCTATTCCTCCTACTGACACTAATGATAAGACACTATTCCGCCCACTGACACCAATGTTGGGGCACTATTCTATTCCTTCCACTGATACCAATAATAGGACATTATTCCTCCTACTGAAATCAATGATAGGACACTATTCCTCCCACTGACACTAATAATGGGCACTATTCTTTCCACTGACACACCAACAATGGAGCACTCTTCTTCCCACTGACACCAACAATGGAACACTATTCCTCCCACTGAAACCAACAATGGGAAACTATTCCTCCCACTGACAACAACAATGGGAAACTATTCCTCCTATTGATACCAGTGATGGGGCACTAGATCTCCCGTTACTACCAACTGATGCCAGGACATTTTCATCTCCCAATGACCACAGTCTGGCCCCCCTAAAGTCTGAAGGACAGTAAACTGGCCCTTTGTTTACAAAGTTTGGAGACCCCTAGTCTAAGAGAACGGAAGCTATGAGCATTTCATCATTTCAGTTTCGCTGGATATAAACAGTACCATTTTAAAACTGGGAAAGCATCTGATCACACCCCGATCATGGTGTGATCAGATGCTTTAAAGGCAGAGAAGAGATATAGAGTCTAATAGACCCCAGATTTCTTAGAAAAGAATACCTATCACTGCCTATTGCTATCACAGGGGATTTTTTCATTCCCTGTGATAACAATAAAAATAATAAAAAAGAATGAAAGGGACAGTGTAAAAATTAAAAAAAAACCAAAATAAATAATTAAAAAAAAAATCACCCCCACCTCATAGTTTTTAGACACTATAACTTTCACACAAACCAATTAATATACATGTATTGGGATTGTTTTTTTTTACCAAAGACATGTAGCAGAATACATTTTGGCCTACATTTATGACTAACTTTGAGTTTAATGGATATTTTCCATAACCGAAAGTAGAAAATATTGTTTTTGTTTTTTAATTTTCAGTCTTTTTTCATTTATATCACAAAAAATTAAAAATCCCAGTGGTGATCAAAAACCACCAAAACAAAGCTCTATTTATGTAAACAAAATGACAAATTTCTTTTAAGCACAGCGTTGCATGACCATGCAATTACCAGTTGAAATAGCACAGTGCGAAATAGCAAAAAATGGCCTCGTCATTAAGGGGTGTAAATCTTCCGGAGGGCAAGTGGGTATTCATCACTACACCATTAGATGTATTATTAATTTTTTTAATACAAGTAGTGTAAGAGCTTAGACTAGGAGAGGCAGAAGCTGCACAAGGAACCATCGTTTGTGCTGTTTTGCTCGTCTGCTAATAATGAACATGCTGGTTGGAGGAGAGAGCAGAGTGACAGAGCAATTTGGTCAACAGTCTGTTCTGCTGTTTCTATTATCAATGTCTAATCAAAGGCTGTGGGAGGAACAAGAATTTTAAGTGGTATTTAACTGTAGCAGAGAAAAATCAGGTCTCCTGCTCTGGCAGACAGGACTGTGCTGTGTGGCAGAACTGGGTAATTCTCAGGACTGGATGGACAGAAATACAAATCCTTTGACAGGTAAAACAGCTCCCTTACATGTATTTTATTTGTGTATTTAGCTATTTGCCTGGAGTTCAGCTTTATCTTAAACCATACCACGTGGTTTGCAGATGTTTTTCTAGAAATCTCTGGCTTTTGGGACAGACTTCAATGTAGCGTATAATGTCAAATGTGTTTTGGATTTCCTGTCAGTATTTTCCAGACTCTTCATAGAAAATATTTGTCCGTAAAGTCTCTTTGAAGTCAACAAACAGTAAAATTTTTTATATATGTCTATTATTTACTCAGGCTATAAATGACTTTGCCAAGGAAGACCATATTTAGGAATTATCACTGCCAAAGACCTTTCAAACAGATGCCACTATTTTTGTAAGCTACTGCAATATTTGATGATTATCACAAAAATAAAAAGAAACTTGCTATCTGCTTTCAATGTAGAGCTACCACTGGATACTCATCCATTCAAAGGGTAGATACACATTTACTTAAAGGAAAGGTATGGCCAATGTTTTTTGGCCCTACTTCTCCTGTGGGTCACAGGAGTGCACTTATTTCTGCACTCCTGTGACCCAGATTTAGCAGACAGCGGGCCGGTTCAGGCTCTGAAGGGATCCTGACAATAATATCAGGATCCACTCAGATGCCTGACCAGCACCTGGCTCAGCCACTAAGAGCCTGAGCCAGCCACTCCCACCCCCTCCACAGGCCAGCTTTCCAGTGCAAGGGACAGAGCACAGAGGCAGTGACCACTCTCTCCGCAGTGAAGACTGGGAAATGAGCAATCAGCAGTCATGTGATTGCTCAGTTCTCCATCCAAGAGCCGACGGGGACAGCTGCAGTATCGGATTGATGCTGCAGCCATATAGGTTAGTATGGTTATTATTATTTTTTTTTTTAAATACCGCACTTCTCTTTTAAGCTACAAAGAGTCTTGTGACTCCTCACTTTGTATGTTCTTCTAGATTTGCCCCAAGTGGGAAGAAGTGGGTGAAAAAGGCATCAACAAAAGAGGTTAACACAAACCGTAAATTTAGTGCATTGGTAATGACATTCTTCCAATAAAGGCTAAATATGAACTTACTACATTTATCAAAGGCAAATGTCAGGATATTTATTTACTTCAGGTACTTATATAGCACTGTCAATTTACACAGCGCTTTACACATATATATATTGAACATTCACATCAGTCCCTGATCCACAAAGGGTGTACAATCTAAGGTCCCTAACTCACATTCATATATTAGGGCCAATTTTATACAGGATCCAATTAACCTACCAGCATGTCTTTGGAGTGTGGGAGAAAACCAGAGCATCCAGAGAAAACCCACACAAGCACAGGGAGAACATGCAAACTCTATGCAGGTGGTGCCATGGTCGGGAATCAAACCCATGACCCATTTACTGCAAGGCAGATAGGCTAACCACTAAGCCACTGTGCCACCCACTAAGCTGCTGTGATATGGGAGCTTCTGTAGTTGGTTTGTTTTTAAAAAAATGCAAGATTTGGGGCTATCATTCTTAACAGATAAGTTCGATGGGTTAAGAACCTTCTATGGGTCCTGTCCAGCTCTCCTAGAGTAACTGCCTGTCTCCTGGAAATTCCTCCATGAACATGAGACTGTGGTGGGAGACACAGCAAACCTTGCAATTGCATGTATTGATGTGCCATCCTGGAGGAGTTGGACTGCCTGTGCAACCTCTGTAGGGTCCAGGTATCGCCTCATGCTACCAGTACTGACACTGACCCTAGCCAAATGCAAAAGTAGTGAAAAATATTCAGAAAAGATGAGTAGGGAAAAAAATGTCAGTGGCATCCACCTATAAAACAATTCCTGTTTTGGGGATCATTTCATTACTGTCCATCTAGTGCACCTGTTGTTAATTTCATTAACACCAAAGCAGCTGAAACTGATTACAACCCCCTCTGCTACTTAACTGCCCAGATCAATAACCCAGTTGTTTTGACTTGATGCTATACTCTGAAGTGTTCCTTTAATTTTTTTGAGCAGTGTAGTTATACTATGTGGCAACATGCCAAATGTTATGCTAAATTTAGTTCTGGTGTCACTGTATTTAGTGGAATGGTAATCTTATTCTAGGCCTGGACAGGGTTCCCTTGATGCTTGATGGTTGATTTCTCCTGTCTGCCTCTGGAAGTTGCTTCCAGAACATAGAATGGGAGAATCAACTACTGAGTTATGAATATCTCACAGACCCCAGCCAATCCCTGAGAAGGGGGTGCCCAAAACGTTGCTAGGGACCAGGGGTGGACTGACCATTTGGAAACTCTGGCACTGCCCGAGGGCCCGGGGTCAGTAGGGGGCCCCATGAGATGCCCCTGGTACCTTTTTCATAGGCTTTTTTGAGTTTGGGCAAGGACACAGGGGCCCCATGATCCACTATTGCCCGGGGGCCCCATGAGTTGTCAGTCCGCCCCTGCTAGGGACATAATAAATGTTTGGGAGGCCTGGCCAGGGGGGTTCTTCTTTGGCTAGGAAGTTTCCTCTTCTCATGGGGCTGCTGCCCCTGGGAGGCAGCTAGTGTGAGACAAGAGTTGCAGTTTGGGCCCCAGCTGGTGTTGGGCTGAAGGCCTGGAGAAAATTGTTAAAGTAATCTGTGGGAGGGCATTGTTTTGGGAGTCCTAGTCTGGAGAAGGATCTTTTTTTCTCCCTCATGAAACAGAGTTGTTTGGAAACTGTGTGGCAGACACATCCAAGGACATTGTGAGTAAGATCTGAGTTTGGGTCTGTCACTGATGCCTGCTGCTATAGGATTTGCTCTAAGAAATTTGTCCTCCTATTGATTTCTAATATTGTGTTGAAGTATCCTGCACTTTAATCCCTCTCCTGTTCAAGTTTTCTGCAAATAAAATCCACAAAAATGGTACTGTGTATGAGGCAGACAACTTCTGTACTACTTTGGGAGAAACTGTCTATTTCCAGGGCCTCCTTCAGCAAGAGTGCTAAACTAAATAATATGTGTTTTAAATTATTGCTGTTCAAATATCATACTAGTCTTGCTTTTCGTTCCATAAGCAGATATGAAAGATCAGATACAAGCCGTTGCATCAAATCCTGTTGGCCAAATGACATGAGCTGCATTATGGATCCTGTGCACACAATATCCAACACGGTGGTCTCCCTGCCCACCTTCCGGGAATTCAACCAACCACAAGGTAAGCTTAGTGAAAACAGCAGAATATACTCTTCTTTAAGGGATACTGAGGATAGTAAATGATACCAGACCAAACGTGGAGTGATTTTACCTTTAGTTATCAAATGACCAGTTTCACTGGAAAGGTGAAACCTTATTAGTTGTAGTATTAGGCTTAACTTTTGCTCCAGTTTTCATAAACCATGCTTGTTGCAGTTAAACTGTGATTTTCCCAGGGTCAATTATTTATAATCAGTAATCCCACATGGAAGAAAAATATGTTTGAAATATATTTTAAAAATATTCTTCCCAAATATATGGAGATATATTTGAAATGCTACAATTTTGGCCATATTCAATATATTTCAAAATATATTTCAATATATATATATATATATATATATATATATATATATGTTTTTTTTATATGTTAAAAAAATCTGAAGAATATATTTTAAAAAATTATATTTCAAAAAAAAAATTTTTTTTAAATATATGCTTCTGATTTTTTTTTAACTTATAAAAAAGTAATTTTAACATATATTTTTACACATATTTGTAAATGCATTCCAAAAATGTAGATTTGTATCTTTAAAGATATGCAGTATATTTGAAATGTATTTTTAAAAATATTTTTCATATACTTTGTAATAAAAAAGCATTTCAACATGCAATATATATATATATATTTATTAATTTATTTTGAAATATATTGAATATGGCCATAATTTTAGCATTTCAAATATATGTCAATATATTTGGGAAGAATATTTTTTAAATATATTTCAAATATATTTTTCTTCCATATGGGATACCAGGTGTTTGAGCGTAGTCATGTCCATTATGTAATGTAACACTGTGCATTGCTACTAAGAATGCAGATTTGTATTTATCCATAAAATGGTAGTGTTCAGCACTGTTACTTGTCACAGCCTTAATAAAGGTGTTCATAGAGTCCTGGTAGTTGTATGCTCAGAGCATATTTCTCTCAGTAAAGCTGAAAATAAACTACAGAGTCCATGAGCAATCATGGGCAGGAGCATAGAAAAGGAAAAGCCTGGGAAGACAAAGGGGGAGTTGGAGAGAGACTATGCCCATGGAAGAAGTGTGAGTGTTTGTATCGAGCCATGCAGTACTGGACTGGATCGGGTTGAGCCAGAGAGTGCAGAAAAGCTGATTAAAAGACTGTCTAGCCCAGGGGTAGGCAACCTGCGGCTCTCTAGCTGTTGTGGAATTACATTTCCCATGAGGCATTGCAACATTATTAAACTGACAGTTACAGCTATGACTTGCAGAGGCATGATGGAACTTGTAGTCCTGCAACAGCTGGAGAGCCGCAGGTTGTCTACCCCTGATCTAGCCGCACACTGCATGTGAAGAGCTGCTTCGGGGAGACCTTACAGCTACAGGAGTGCATGAGTCATGTGCACCACTGCTGCATCTTTAGTTAAGGGGGTCCCCTATCACAGAACTTCTATCGTTGTCTTGAAGGACTGGTGACAGAGTCGCTGACCCACTCATTGTTACTATCATTTAGGTCGGGTGTCGGCAACCCGCGGCTCCAGAGCCGCATGCGGCTCTTTTTCATCTTTGCTGCGGCTCCGGAGCACACTGCCCACCAGGTGACAGGCAGTAGGGTTTCAGTGGTCGGCAAGCCGCGGATCGCAAGCCACATGCGGCTCTTCTGTGTGCCGGGCGCCCGCTCCCCTCCCTCCTCTCGGGCGGCCGCCTCAAAAGTCAGGACTCTTTTAATCCGGCCCGCGGAGCGTGGAACATTAGCTGTCAGGATGTAGGCGGGGCAGCCAGGATGTAGGCGGGGCAGCGTGACAAACTCCTCTCACAGTCCGCCCTGAAGACCGGAACACAGCGCGGGAACACAGCGAGAGGAACGCGCGGAGCAAAGGTAAGTGAATTGAGACAATATGGGGAATTAATTACTATAGGGGGGATGAATTACTATGGAGGATGAATTACTATAGAGGGGATGAATTACTATAGGGGGGATGAATTACTATATGGGGGATGAAGCTAACTGCACGATCCTGTATATAGCATTAAGGTAAGAAACAATATATGCAGTGTCGGATTTGTTTTAAATGTTGCAATGGTTTTGCGGCTCCCAGTCTTTTTTTTCCCTTCGGAAACGGGTCCAAGTGGCTCTTTATGTCTTAAAAGTTGCAGACCCCTGATTTAGGTTAACCCTTTTTGCCAGCCAGGCCTGTTGCATTTTTCAACAGTGGCCTAATATCAGATTTAATTGCACCATTGCCCCCTTATTGCTTTAAGCTGTCGTTCCTCGTCTGCCACCGTGGTCACTGCAAGCAAGTTGCTGAACTGAGTTAACCCTTTTCTCCCTGCTAGGCAGAACCTTGTCCCTACAGCTGTATCCATTTCTGTTTAAGCCATTTAAAGAGGGAGCATTTGTCACTTAAGTTCAAATTCATAATGTATAAATGTGTGAGTTAGCGAGCGCACCAAAAAAGCTGCTGATACACAAAAAGGAACCACAAAACCTTCCTAAGAATATGACATAAAAATGGGGTGTGCAGCGCTATACAAATAAAAATAAAACACACTGTCACAAGTATGACAAAATATGACAGAAATAGAAAAAGTCCTATAAACTGAATGATAAACAGTCCAAGGTAATATGATATCAGTCCAAAAAGGTATATTCCAGTGATGGAGTATAAATGACTTCAATCCAAATGGGTATATTCCAGCATCCTAACATGAAGGTGTAGAAAAATTGCCCACTCACCGGAAGTGCAATTTAATGTGCACATAGAAATTCCATGAAGCCGGAGGTCTCATGAAGGTATAGCCTGGTGAAAAAGGTGCCCTCTGGTGGTATATGGGGTGACGGCTGCCAGAGATGATGATCTGGACCTATATCCCAAATTCTCCTGCCTGGCTGGACTCCTAGAATGCTGGGCTGAGATGTGGAGGCTCAGTGCCAGGTAATAGAGATGAAAACGCTCATGGTGTAGTATTATGAAATGTATTTATTAAGTATAAATCATTATGATAAAACAGTAAACGTACAGGGTTAAAGAACCTATACAAATATAGTGTGAATGAGCTCTTTGAATGCACTGACGAGTGGATAAAAATGATGGCCACCGGACCTCCTGATATGGTGGCGTAAACATCAAGGCGTGCAGAGGCTCCTCCTACAAGTTCAAATTCATGTTTTAGCAGGAATAGTGGAAGCCCATAAGAAATAAATAAAAAATCTAGCAGGTATAGTGGGATCCCTTAAGGATGCCCACAGTAGGTGAACAGACCTGAGGACGTTACAACACTAAATTAGTTCTTAGACTTCTTGAGATATCTACTGGTGAAGTCTCTGTTCCTAAGTTCCCATCAGAGTTCCCTATAATTAGGCGTTTCAATCTGTCTGTGGGATTTACTAATGTATCTGCATGCTATGGAGAATGCAGTATGAGATGTATAAACACCCCAAAATTGTTTGACTCCAACATGTGCAGTGATCAAGTCAACTGTGGGAAGAAGTATCTTGTTTGCTGTAGTATCCAAGAGATAGATGAAGCCAGTGGGTAGCAGCATACTTACCTTATTCCTCATTCTCATCAAAAGCAGCCACTTTTTCTCTCCCAATCCCTGGCCCCACCTTGTGATGGAGTTGGAGGGGTGGCAATAAAAATGATCAGCCTTGTGTGGTCAGTTGTACAACAGGGAATAAGCTGTTGGGAATGAGGAATAAGATAAGTGTTTCTGCTGATTCCTTACCCCTAAATAAGCATTAACCCTTAGTATCCAGGGGAAGGTCACAAGATGCAGATCCTTTTGTCAGGTTTCTGTGGGAGTGAGCTCTTGTAGAAAGCCAATTTAGAGTTTCCCAGGGTGTAGAGTCTAAACCCCAGCCTGCTTCTTCACCAGGACCCCTGATGGTTTAAACTTGCAGCAAAGTAGAACCAGGTTGCAGCATCCAGGTACGCAAAGCTGAAAATGCGGAGACCTCTCGTGTGTCCAGAGTACAGATGGCAGGAGACAGAACAGGTTCCAGGAAACGAGACAAAATCAGGGCAGGTGGCAGGCAAGTTAAAACAGTAGACAAAGCCGGGGTCTTTACACGGGTAGTCAGGCTAAGAATACAAGTAATACAAGGCAAACCAGGAGCACAGAGAAACTAGGAAGTTGCACAGGCAACGCGGGCTGCACTGAGCATGTCTATTGACAGGAAAGCAGACTGGGAAGTGGGCCAGGAAGTGATAGAAGGGAAAGAGATATAAATCCACAGTAAAGCAGGTGACGCCCAGTGGTGAACACAGAAGCCAGCAGCAGAAGTGAATGGAATCACAGGTCTAGCAGAACCACTGCAGCAAGGAAGTAAGAATTTCACAAATAGGAAACTGCAGGATAGACTGTCACACCTTTATTGCTAATTGGATATCAGTTTTAAAGCAAACCCTATCCTTTTTCAGTTTACTGCCAAATGTGTACTGATCTGCTTATGCAGTTCAGTGAAGCATGATCAGAGAACAAAAACACCAGTATGATCCCCCCCAAGACCCAGTAATTTCCCCAGTGGGACCAACAATCATCTTGCCTGTTGCACAACACACTGATAGTAAAACTAAGCCATCAATCACAACCCTTCCTAAGACAGCATGTGTCACTGCTCTCAGCAGGGTGGTCAACATATGTCAGCAGGCAGGAGGAGTGATTAGAGAGTTAAATAAAATGTTAGCTACTGAATTCTGTCAGAAAGACAAAATGGGCAAATGAGTAGTAGCACTGTTTTTTTCTTCTTGGGCTGTACATTTTGGAGAAAGAAAACATGAAACATCCAATGGACAGGATTACAAAAGTACCTCTTTGTTTACATGATCAGGAAATGAAAAGATTCTTTTTGATGATATTTATGGCAACTTTTTATTTGATTTTGATGGCATTAATGCCTTGTATGTGGTGAAAAAAAAGAAGTAAGAAACATATGACATTGCTGACCAGTAGTCTTATGTTCCTGCAGATATCATCTTCCTTCGAGCTATCACTCCAGTGTATTCAGTAGGACCCAAGCCAGACATCCAGTTTGCTATAACAGAAGGCAATCTGAGAGATTCCTTTGACATTCAAAAACGCTGGATGGATGGAACGACTGTCGGTAAGTAATAGTTTATGTACACCTAGAGTATGTGATTGGTACACAGAGGTAGTGGAATGCATGGTTAATAAAAGAACTCCAAGGGGAGGTTAAGGGCCATCAAAGAATTTTTTAATTTGAGTGTTAAGTGTACCTCTGGTGGAGAGGCTAGGGTGCATTACACAACACTTCCCATTCAAACTCAAACTTCATAGTTGGCCCTTTTGTTAACCCCCACATTGGAGGGTTAGACTGAATATGAGGGATTCTTCTTTGAAAACCTTCCCCAGTAGACTTAGACTGAACATTGGGACTGGTAAAACTTTGAAAGGGATGAGTCCTATTCGCTGTAGCCCTTCAAGGATACATATAGGAGCAACATGTTTACCTCTGTATATTTCCTGAAGATGTGGATCATTGGTTGATGGAGGAGGAATGGAGGTCTGTTTCCCAGACCATTTAGATATGGATATGAGAGTTAATGTGGGAACAGCAGTATTATGATTATGTTTTGTTACATGCTAAATAGATTTCAAGGTTAGGAACATGAATAATAGACCATCTGCGATGTTAAAGTATATAGAGTATATGTAACTGAGCAGCAAGAGTAATGTATGTATATTTTTGCTTTTAAAAAGAAAAAGACACAATAAAGGCAAATTATTTTATTGATGTAAGAAAGTTTAGTACCTAAAGTGTCCCAATTTGGATTCTCAAAATGTTATTAGGTTTTTTGTTTTTTTGTTATTTGTATCCCATTGGGGCGGTCTCCCTTCAATTTCTGTCCTGTATACACAACAGGAAGTGAGAGGAAATGTCTTCAAAGTGACAGAAATCCCCTAAATCCTCATTTAGACAGCTGTCACTTGAACAAGTGTCCCCACTGGAAGATTTCCCTTTTATTTCTGTTCCAACTACAGTGGTCACCAGAAGAAATAAAGAGAGTGAATTGCCCCAGTTGTGACAGACAGAAATAAAAACATGTACAATTTCTTTCTCAAAGATCTAAGGCTGGCCATACATTATACATTTATCTGGAGATTTTTGGTTTAGATTTACCAAAAACCATATAATAGGAGGACAAACCTAAACAACACTTTCAGTTGCATCCAATTAGGCAGGCCCTTGCACTACACAGTTGAAGGTAAATCTAAAGGAAATTGGGCAGAAAATTGGAAGATAATTGTATAATGTATGGCCAGCCTAAGAGTCCAAAATCTTATAACATTTGTGTTTTTTCTTAACAAGGAAACATAGAACATTCTTATGATAGTAGCATTAGTAAATAGTTATGAATGCAATTATATTTACTTGTTTTAAATTTTTTTTTATATTTCTTCAGTTGCTTCAGTTGCTCCTGGGCATTTTTTTTTCATCTGGGTTGCAGGGGCTTTCTCAGTTAAGTACACCCCATGGCTGCATGCCTAAGCTAAGAGCAGATGGTAGCAAATGCTACGTGAATCATCCGCCATTAGTCAGCATAGCCATGGCTAAAAATGCTAAGGGGGTGTTTTTCAAAGTAATTTCTCAACAAAATAAAGCATGGAGACCAGGGGCGGACTGACAACTCATGGGGCCCCCAAGCAATAAGGGATCATGGGGCCCCTGTGTCCTCGCCCACACTCAAATTACACCCAAAAAAGCCTATGAAAGGTACCAGGGACATCTCATGGGGCCCCCTATGACTGTATGGTCAGATCCTGGGAGCGTGCATGAAAGGGTGATTCCATAAGACCCCTGCAAGGGAAAGGAACCACCTTAAAACCGTAAGTTTTACTAGTGCAAAGGGGACAAGTTGATTAGGGAAGAAATGAGGACTTCAGTACAACAAGTAGCAGCATCCGTAAGCCTCATTCACACTTGTACTCCCGCATTTAGCTTTTCTAAACACGAGAGATGTTATCTGGATCATCTTTTATTTCTCCAAGATCACATTTTTCTGCATTTAGATGTGATTGTACAAATACAGAATTGTATTTTCTCTAAATGCAGCTAAACTGAATGCACCTAAACTGAGGTACAGGACAATTTTAATGGCACCTTTGAAAAATCGTTACATGCAGTTATATGTGTTTAGAAATGTTCTCTAAATTCAAATATACACAGGTGTGACAGTGCCAGTGTGAATGATGAGTGGTACTTGCATTAGGACCCTATACATTCCAGGATGAATGCCCGGAATTCAGGTATTCTGAGTTTCGGACATTCATCCATGAATGCATAGGGCCCTAAATGTGAGTACCACACAGTACAATGTACAGCCCTGTCCAGCCGCAGAGTATTTGACCCTGGCATAGATTTTGATAGGCTGCAGGCAGTGTGGTTGGACGCTGAACCTGTGCCTCCCGGGTGCACCAAAATGCCAGGATTGCACACACAGGAGCTAGTATTTTATAAACTCTGCTAGCAGTGGTGCCAGAAATCAGTCTTTAGTTTCCCTGGCACACTAAGATGTATACAGAGAGTAGGAAGGCCATCAAGGTCACCCAATCAGCTTGTTTTACATTGCACTGAGGGGGAAGGCATAGGGTTGACATCAGTGTTCTGCTGTCCCTTTTCTGTCCAATCTGCAGTCAGAGAGATTAAAAAACCCTAATTTTATAAGGCAGAATATTGTGGGTTTTTATATATCTTTTTAGATGCATGCTACAAGAAGTAAAAATGTTTTTCTAAGCTCCCTGACCTTTGCTCCCAGCCATTCTTCCATAAAAACTGTCATTACGTCTGACTGGCCCACACAGAGGGGTTGCTGTCTTTAGTACAAACTTCAATTGACCTAATGGTTTCCACCAGATAGAGTTCATGTTTTGGCTACACGGAAGCCTTTCTTCTCAGCAAATACAGAACAGTTCCCTTTTAAGTACAGCCAAGTGTTGACAGCAGCCTATTAAGGAGCAATACAGGTCAGTGTCAATACCATCATTCAGGCTGAATAGTGGCATCAAGTCATCCAGTTTTATTTTCTCTACATATCATTACTCAGAAATGACTTTAGGTCCACCACTCCCTCTTGCTGCTCCCGACAAACATGCTTAGTAGTTTCTTGGAATCCCTTTACTATGGGCCGAGAGGCTTATGATTATCCAACTTTTGTAGTTCTCCACTGCTGCTGAACGTAGGTTCTGAACATCCAATCAGCTCCTCTGCCCTACTCACCATATGCCCACAATCAAGATGGAGAGCAGGAAGTGTCAGAGGAGCAGCGGGTGCCCTATCCTGCTAAGATATAAATATTTGAGGCTGTAGCTTTTGATGACAGCAGTAAGAGGGAGTAGTAGAGAAGGAATAGTAAAGTCAGATTTTGACTATTTGTTTTTTTGGTCCCTTCTATAAACAGTCATTTAAGACTCTTTAGTTCAACATGTGTTGCTCTTAACAAGGTGTATATGTCCGGGTATTCATTTTTCTTTTGGTAAAGTGTAAACACTAATGAATTTCTGAACATCTATCTGCCCCCTTTTGGTCTGTTATATTCCATTGAAAATGTTTTGTTATATCTGTTCAATAAATACAGTAAATACTTGTTGGTCTTTGCAGAAATCTTGTGAACTGATAACATCATGTGATCTTTAACTCTGCTGACTGTTATAGTTTACTGTGCTCCCAGCCCTTTGGACTACAGAACACCTCCTCCTATATTATGGAGAAGAGGAGAGGGGAAAGTGTTCTGTAGTACAGTCCTAGAGTGACAATGCCACTCATCCATATATAATGTACACTTAGTGAGTGTTGTTACCCTAGAACAGGAATTCTGTTCAAGATAACCAGGTGAAAAGAGAGGGAAAAAGCCTAAAACAAAGAAAGCTAATGCAGCCACCACATCTAAGGACTGGTAAGCTGCACTATAGTCTTTGTATTATTTAGATACATTTTAACATGTTTATTAAAAAATGTGGACTAACCTTAGCTTGTACAGTGGCCTTAGGTCCAAAGATCAGATTCCCCCTAAATTCCTGCTTGCATCCACAGATATTTGAAGCACCCCAAAACCCAGGGCATTCTGTTTTGAAAATATCAACCATAGCTTACTAGATTGAAATCTAGCCTAAATCTTTCCACCCTACATGTTCCATTTGGCCACCAAATTCTCAATGGACATTGGGAAGTTGGGCAGGGGATGGGGGGATATTGAGAGGTGTCAGCCAATCCCCAGGTCTGGTCCAAAAGAGGAAGAAGTTGGCCCTTTGTAAGCTATCCAAAATGGAGCTTGCAGAATTTTATGACTTCTGGCTTTAATGTAAGAACAAAGAAGTGGGGAGCTGGGTTTTTGTCCAGAATGGGCAGTGACAAAGTCCCTTTAAACCAGTTTTACCATTTTTGACCTATAGAGGAAGAGGAGTAAGCTCTACTTACCTTAAACTGCAAAGAAATGTCCTTCTCTCTTTCTTTCTATTATTTTGTAATATTTACCATAAACTTCATAAAATTAGGCACAAAAAACAAAAAATACAGAAGCATGTTAAATAACTAATTTGGCACTGGCCAATAGAGGTCTTCATGATAAAATATCACGATATTCCCCAGGAGTGACATCGGGACACAGAAAAGCTATTCATATTATCATATGCCCTCTCCTTCTGAATTCTCATATATTTAATTGCAACCTGCAGACAAAATGGCCACTCGTACATTTATCATCCCATGCCTGGAAAGCTACAAAAGAGACAGTGGCCACAGAGCACGGCCAGATGTTTGATTCCGAACGCATTAATGCCAAATGTTGTTAGGCCTGTTTAAGAATGAGTGATTCCAGAGAGCTGGCTTTTTTGTCAGTTTAAAGAACTTTGGGTTTGCCGAGGGGCCAAAAGCAGGCTCATTTTGAAGCCATTTTGCTCATGCCAAACCCCAAAGATAAGTATACTCCCTCTGAGGTCAGTGCTAGCCCTCATTCTGATCATAATGCTTGTACCGGGCCCAAACCTCACGCAAATTCGAGCTATTTCTTTTTCTTTTCTTGTTTTGTTATTTCAATCGAACTTCTGTACGTGGAATCTGTTGCCTATAAACTCACGACTTTCTGCAAACCTAAAATATCATTGAGGTTTTCTTTAAACTGTGTCACATAGACAAGAAAAATACCCAGAAGTTATTATCAGCGTGTAAATACGAATGGGCGTCTGACACCGTGAATTAGCCAGGCTGGATACGCCAATTTGATTAAGGAGTCCTCGTTCTGTGAAGCTGTACTGGCTGCTGGCAGGACAGTGTAACTGGAGATAATTGGGGGGAAAGGGGGTGTGAGGCAAGCTGGAGAAGCACATTTCCTAGAATTTCATGCTTGTATTTGTAACTGCAAGTTCCAGCATGCTCTTTAATGACCAAATGAGCGGACAATGGGGGCTGAATCTTTGGCAGCCTTTTTTACCTCTTTTAGACTTCTGCAGCGAGATCTACACATTGGAGTTTATACATCTGCCCACACTCCTTAAACTAGAGCCTATTTTTTTTTCATTTTAAATGGAGTAGGAAATAATTAGAACTCATGCTGTGTATTTACTGCTGTCGGTGTCCTGATTTGAGGGATATAACCTCACTGCCTGTCCTTGTGACAACCTGTTACATCCTCATTCAAAGGAAGTCACTGAGACAGGAAACATCCACATCATAGATCACATTTAAAACCTGATTTTAAAAATTCTAACCCTTTCCACTGCATCTAAAAAGGGTTTAGAGTTTACGTTGAATTTCTGGGAACAAATGTAATAGTATCAACATATCAAGTATTGCTGTCCGCCGTGTGAACACTGGGGAGATTCACCCTCTCTTTTTGTCCTGCCGCTATTGTCAGTGGGACAAAATTCTAAATTTTTGTAGCTGTCTCTGGAACAAGATATGCGGGGCAACCATCGAATGGGGACACTTGTTCTAGTAATAGCTGGCTATGAGGGGATTTCCTCTCTATATGGAGAGCTTTGCTTTCATTTCCTGTTGTATTTCTGGGACAGGTTGTGAAGGGTAATCTTCTCATCAGGATACAAATGGCAAGGAAAAAAACCCAATAGCAGTTCTAAACATTCTGTATTTTACCCAAAGCTAAAAAAATGAATAAATAACAAATATGAACCTGAAAACAAAAAAAGAATGCACATTTGAAGTAAAACTTTAGGCAAAACTTTTTTTTTAGTTTTGGATAGAGTAGAGATTCACCATTTCTGTTTGTCCTGTTTAACATTATCACCAAGAGTGAAAAACATACTGCATAATTTTGGTTTTCCCAGGAACAGTAAACCTTCCATTGGGGACACTAATTCTGGCACCCTAGTGAAAACCAAGGATTCCGTCACTTTAAATGGATTTCCTCTCACTTCCCATTTTGGCTATGGGACATGAAGTGAAGGTAAATCCCCCCAATGGGACACAGATATAAAAAAAAACTGACAGGGTTTATAAACCTTAATCTTGGTAGACACAGGTACCTAAATTCAACCGGCTTCCGTTACATGGGTATGCTGGAGTAGCGCTACCCCCCCGTAGGGGCTGCTGGTAATAGCTGGTTCTTCCCTAATAGTACAAAGTCTGTCCACCACCACAAGCACCAGTCCATACATTCTGGCTTCAATAACTCAGTCTAGGGGATGTTCTTTTGAAATATATTGCATGCCGAACTTTAAATAGGAGAGGGGTATTGGATACTTCAAAATGCTGCACAGCAACAGAGGACAGTCTTTTCTGGGCTCACACTCCAGGATTGAAGTGAGGACAGGGGAACGACCAGTATTCTGAGACCCTCTGAGAGCTGTCTCAGTCCACAGCTACCTCTGGCACTTACATCCCAAAAGCACACAGTCACCTGGGGATCACAATTCAGAGTCAGTACTCACAAGACCCCAGGATATCTGCACACCTTCCAGATTCCTCTGGGTACAGTCCAGTGAGGGAGACAGTCCTTCTCCAGACCAGATCCCTTATGGTAAAGTCCCACAGCCACTTTCTTGGAAGATCACTCCAAGCCCTCAGCTCTGCCACAGCTGAAACCTATAAGAACAGCTACACAGGTCACAGACTGCCTTGAGGGCTGTAGCCCCAAAGGCTTTGGACCAATCTCTCCAAGGCTTCGGACTATGTATCACGTCCCCAGCAACCTTATGGACACTCCTCTTCAGGGATTGATTAGACTATTATAAATATTCATGTTGGTCATTTGAATCTCTCTCGCTATGCTCTGGAAGATTCTTCCAGGGTCAGGGGGAAGCAAACTCCCAGCTTGTGAAACCCTGAACAGACCAATACCAACAATCACTGCTCCCTTAACAACAGAAAGAGCCAAAAACTAAATTTTCCTAGCATCCTACACTAGGAAGGTGCTACAGTGGAAAACCAACATTCGATCAGTGCTTGCAGCCAATGGCTGCAGTGCTTATCTGTGTATTCTGACGGGGGGGGGGAGGGATATTCTCACTATCAGAATACAATAGCACAGTGGAGGCGATCCCTGCATCAACATCGCTTGTGTGCAGGGATCTGTACTTTTTTGTAGTTCAGCTCATTGGGTGAATGAAGAAACTGTCCATGTATACCCTGAAAAAACAGATTCTTACTTATTGCAGAAAAAAGTAATATTTCAAGTAATGTAAATGTATTATTGTTTGCTGAGAGCATGGAAGGTCATTTCCAGCTTACATATTCTATTCTTGACAAGATAAATCAGAGCTGCAACCTGTCTGGCTGGCATATGCTCTCACCTCAACGACAACAACCTCCTCGATCCCCTACAGTCTCGCATCCGTTCCCTACACTCCACCGAAACTGCCTTACTCAAACTCTCCGACGACCTGCTAACCGCCAAAGCTAATGGCAACTATTCAGTGCTCCTACTCCTTGACCTCTCTGCGGCCTTCGACACAGTCGACCACCCCCTCCTCCTCAAAAAACTACACTCCCTCGGCCTCAGAGATTCTGCTCTCTCCTGGCTCTCATTCTACCTGTCACAACGCTCTTTCAGTGTTACCTATAATGCTACCACCTCCCTCTCACTCCCCCTCTCTGTCGGGGTCCCTCAAGGCTCTGTCCTCGGACCCCTCCTCTTCTCCATCTACACCTCCTCCCTTGGCCAACTCATACACTCTCACGGCTTCAACTACCACCTCTATGCCGACGACACACAAATCTATCTCTCAACCCCCCACCTCACCCCCTTGGTCTCCGCCCGAATCACACACCTGTTGAGCGACATATCAGACTGGATGTCGCTCCACTTCCTTAAACTGAACCTCTCCAAAACCGAGTTTCTTGTCTTCCCTCCAGCCCGGACACCACCCCCCATTGACTTCTCCATCATGTCCAACAACGCCACCATCAAACCCGCCCCGCAGGCCAGAGTACTTGGTGTCATTTTGGACTCCAACCTATCCTTCCAGCCCCAAGTCCACTCTTTAACAAACTCGTGCAGACTCCACCTCCGCAACATCGCCAAAATCCGCACGTTCCTAACCCCAGAAACCACTAAACAGCTCATCCACTCCCTCATCATATCACGACTCGACTACTGCAACTCCCTCCTCACTGGCCTGCCTCGCCGCTGGCTATCCCCGCTTCAGTCCATCCTGAATACGGCTGCCAGACTCATTCACCTTTCCAACCGCTCCGTTTCCGCCACCCCCCTCTGCCAATCCCTCCACTGGCTTCCGATTGCGCAACGGATCAAATTCAAAATCCTAACGCTGACGTACAAAGCCATCCACCATACTGCCCCGAACGACATCACTGACCTAATATCCAAGTACCGCCCAGCACGCACACTCCGCTCCTCACAAGACCTCCTTCTCTCTAGTTCCCTGGTCTCCTCCTCCCATGCCTGCCTCCAGGACTTCTCCAGGGTGTCACCCATCCTCTGGAACTCCCTGCCCCAACCCATCAGATTATCACCTACTCTCCTCTCCTTTAGGCGCACCCTGAAAACCCATCTCTTCAGGGAAGCCTACACCACCCCTGCTAACTTGCCGGCCTCCTCCACTCTTCCTACCACTCCATTCCCCACAGCTATCTCCTCCTGTGCCACCATCCCCTCCCTCCTAGATTGTAAGCTCAAAAGAGCAGGGCCCTCAATCCCCTCATGTTTTGCATTGTATTGGTATTGTTCTGTCACATGTTCTCTCCCCCTCTGTAATGTACAGCGCTGAGCGAACTATTGGCGCTTTATAAATACTGTATAATAATAATAATAATTGGGAATTCCTCCACTTTTCTTTGCACTAAACCTTCTTCTTCATCGTTATCAAAACTGCAGTTTGGTTCAACTTAGTGGTCTTCCTTTTTAACATTACTGTGTTACCAGTTTATATAAATAAACCCTGCCATATCTTTTACAATTTCTTAGCTGTAACCAATGTTGTTCTTTTTCCAGGTGTGGTTCGTCAGGTTAAACCCATAGTGGGACCCTTCCATGCTACCTTGAAACTGGAGATGAATTACGTGGTTGGCGGAGTCTTGTCTCATCGTAACATTGTCAATGTCCACATTTTTGTTTCTGAATTTTGGTTCTGAGGGGTTGTACATCAGGAGCGCTACGTTTATATTAACACCAGTTACCTTACTCTGATTTGTCATAAATAACAAATCATTTTCCAAGTGTTAATAACATTCCATCTTCTTATGAAGATGCTAGTGAGGGATGCTGTACAATGTCAAAGAGCACCTATAGTGTTGGAGAAAACAAAGGAGGAGGGTAGGAAAGATAGACACAGGGGTATTTTAGAAGTGTGATGTTAAGCCTTTCCTCCTGTTTCATATGAGACCTGTATCCTTTGATAGCTAAGCCCCACTTTCATTGTGATAAGCTCAATTCATTCATTATATGGCAGCTGAAAAAAAGGTGGATAGTGATAGAGTTTTATGTCACATAAGAATGCTAAATTATGGTAACTAGATGCAATGGGGCTGATTTACTAAAGCTGGAGAGTGCAAAATCTGTTGCAGTTCTGCATAGAAACCAATCAGCTTCAAGGTTTTTCTTTTTGGCAAAGCTTAAATGAATAAGCTGAAGTTGGAAGCTGATTGGCTACTATGCACAGCTGCACCAGATTTTGCACTCTCCAGTTTTAGTAAATCAACCCCAATGAATGCCTCCATAGGCTGAACTGTTAAAGTGCACCTGTATCCATTTTAAACTTCTAAATGTGGATGCCAGAAGATGTTAATGTCTTTGTTAGCCAAAAAAGATTCTTCCATGCCCCTCTCTGATTTTGTTTCACTAGGGTCTGACCTCCCTAAATTCATTTCTCCATAAAATACCATTCCATTATCCATTATCCAATAAGAGCGGACTTGCTGACCATTAGGTTTTTCATATTGGACAATAGAGTATCAGTTGGTGGAGCATGGCCATAATGTCAGCTTCCAGTTAGAACCTGTGTTGACAGGCTTTTGTTCGCTTCAGGTGGGTTTTGTCTTCCCACACTAGTCTATGCAGGTCAGAAGGTGGCCAAATGCAGGTCATGTGCACCTGTCAATGCAATGAATGATCACAGAAGGGTCTCAAACGGACGTCAAACCGATGCCAATGACACAAACCCAAAGCCCTGTCCACACAACCCTGAATACTATATCATATACCAATTGCATTCTCTGCTCGTATGCAGTACATTTACTTTTAAAAGTTTAAAATCGACTACAGATTCACTTTAAGGCTGGTAAAAGGTAAACAATTTAGAAACATAAACAGCTTAAGCAGCTCTTAAATCACAAATATACATAATCACACTCCTGCCTTGCAGGCACTGGGGTCCTTGGGGACAATATCTGCATAGAGTCTGTATGTTCTCCCTGTGCTTGCGCAGGTTTCCTCTAGATACTCTAGTTTCCTCTCGCACTTCAAAGAAATGTTTGTAGGTTAAATTGGCCCTAATATGTGTATGTATGTGTGCATGTCAGATAGGGAGCTTAGATTGTGAGCTCATTGGGGGCAGGGATTGATGTGAATGTACAATATGTAAAGCACTGTCTAAGTTGTTGGCACTATATAAATGCCTGTAATAAATAAATACGTAAATATTATACCCATTCACCATACAGTACATATCCAAACAGTAGTAAATCAGTATAGCGTTAAAAAAAAAATACCATCTAACATGGTTATCTGCAGATTTAGGTATGTGTATCAGGTATCAAAATGTGATCATAGCCATGGTAAAAAACATTTTTGGGTGATTACAGGCTCAATTTGTAACAACAAAATGGAGGAAAAGGTTGTAACCAGTGCCATATTAATGCTGGATCCTTCCCTGGTTTCCAACCTGAAAAAAATGCTTTTATTTTAAATAGCCAAGCTATGCTTACCCATAGGTGGACAGATATTGACTATATACCCTCTTCTGTAGTGGGTATGATTCCCAGTATGAATCCCAGAGGAAAAGTTGTTAGTGGGGGATTCTGTGCCACATAGTGCATTTGAACAGTGTGATTATGCACAAGAAAGTGGCTCTTTAAACACGGCTTGTTCATTCAGAGGACTGGGTTCCACTAGGGGGGAGGGACTATGCCATTAACTATTGCAACAAAAAAATTAAGCCTTTAATGAAAATTGGACCTAGCATTAGATATATTTTTTCTAGTACATGCATATGTAATGTGTAAGTGCATACATTATCTCAACTGCCTCCGTCCTTCCCACACACACCTTTAAAAAATGGAATCTTCAATGTTTATCATCACTTTTTGTACCCTGGTACATATATTACAAAAGTACTTTCAGAGAGTTAGAATTTTTTTAACAATAAAAAAAATAATGATTACTGTGTAGCAATGTATGTTGGACATATATGTAAAACAAAGAAATTAAAGTGTTACTAAACCTACAACAGTAAAATTAGTCTGTATATGCAGTAAAGCATGCTTGTTAAACTCACCCTGGAACCTAAGGGGTTAATCCTCTGCATTGTGTAAAAATGCTGTTTGATCCTGACTCCTCTGATCCTCCCCTTTTTCCAGTGTCTACCTCTTATCTTCTGATAAGACATATCATGTGGAGACACTGCACATGCTCAGTTTGGTGTGTATTGCTAGACAGTTTTTTTTTTTCTTGAGAGAGTGCATTTGATCAGCACAAGGCCAATCAGCACTGTGCAGACAGAGGTCAGGGGTTCTACATCCTTCTGGATGTAGAACTACAAGCTTTAACCAGTGCTTGGCTGGACACTGATAGAAGTCACAAGACTGCTCTAACTGCTGATGAGAAAAGGTATATAGCAGTTTATATTTACTAAAATAATTGCATTCCCATGTTCTGTGTAGTGTGGGAGACCAGATATAGTCAATGCAGGGTCCTGGGTTTAGTAACATTTTAATTATTATATTTGTTGTGGTTTAAATATGACACTTCCAGAAAACCTTCACTGACTTTTTCAAACACCATGTTGACCTGCCCTCCTCCTTTATAGCATTTTTTACAGAATGTTTTATTGCTAAAGTACAAATGAGCTTTAAAGTAGAAGCCACTATTTTGCCAATTAGGGGTTTTATTTTTTGGTGAGTATAATTTATGTCCATTAAATAACGTTTTTGTAATGCTTCTGCATTGTGTTTTTCTAATACGATAATGTGCTAAGTGTATTACTTTTGTATGTTATTTCACACAGGATACTGTTGTAAATTGGATGTTTCTTTTTGGAAGTTGAGATGTTCCAGTGATGGCATTAAATAAAGAGCACCGGTTGTTTGAATACTAAATGTAGAATCATGGCAATGCGTTCTTTCACAATAAATCAGATATATTATACCTTTATTAGCTTTCTGACAACCCCCATACTTTTTCCGCAATTACTCTCCTATGCAGTGTGGTCATTTGCAAAGGGCATTGTCAGGGATCCGGGTATGACCAGAAATGTGTGGACTGACACAGGGAAGTAGCAGGCTTCAGGAATGATGTAATAATAATATAATTTATTATTAGCCGCCCAAATATACAAAACGCACAGTAAACAAAACCAACCTTACACTAATATCAATATGTGCAGGAACACAGGCGTAGTCAGGGCTGGAGAGGTGGAATGGTCAGGCAGGCCGTAAGGCACTGTCAGGCACCGCCCGGCGGGATCTCTAGTGACCCACAGAACGGGATTCCCAACGGCGCGGAGTCTAAGCCCCAGTCTGCCTTTTCACCAGAGCCCCTGATGGTGGGCATGGACTTGGCGCAGGACTGAGACCAGGTCGTGACCCCTGAGTGCACCCAACTGTGGTAGAGGGGTCCGCCGAGGGTATGTACCGGGGGAGAGCCTGATGTGAAGGGGCTGGCAGGTTCGGACAGTAGTGACTGGATCCGTGCAGGATGGATGACAGTATGGAGTGTAGCGTAGTCAGACAAGCCGGGTCGGTAACAGTGGAGGCAGATCAGTACAGAGCAGCAGGCAAAGAGTAAACGGGTCACGAGCCAAGGTACAGCAACAGGAGGTCAAACAGCATAGGAGTAGGCAGAAGAATAGTCAGGGACGAGCCAGGAGTCAGAGCAGGAGACGTTCAACAGGAATCAGGATCAGGCAGGGTCGGCAACAAGGTAACTTCTCTCAGGAACAGATGCACAGGAAACTGGGAACAAGATACAGGGGCACATGGAAAAAAAACACCAAGGCACTGATTGCAGGCCTGGTCCTGCTTAAATACACCTCCTGCAATCAGCCTCAGGTGATAGCTTGATTGCAGGAGTGAGATCCTGGCTGCTGAAAGCACCCGCTGGCAAGCACTGGTACTGCATCCCACACGGCAGGTGAGCCCCAGCATCACCAGCGGTGAGTCCATTCCTGACAGGCATGTTGTCCTTTCCTATTTGCTGCCTCTATCTTGGAAGAAATCAACACAAAGTAGTGCCAGAAAGTCATCCGTTCATAACCATTAATTGCTGATATCAATGTGAAGGTAGCCTTTTTATCCTTTTCCTGTCTCGTTGATATCAGCAATAAATAATTATTACATAGATACATAGTTTATAAAGATACATCAAATTCAGCATTTGTGTATGTGCATGTTGTCATAAATTCCCATATCCCTGTGTATTGTGTTCACAAAAAAGTATATCTCACAGGAAGATTCATACAAATTTTCTCAGAACATTCATTTGTCATTTGAACGATTTAATTTACTTTTAACATTTGGTTTTGGAATGCATGGACTTTACTGAGCAAACACCATATACACTTTTAGAAATTCATTTCTTTGAGAAAACCTTTCCATCCTGCTCCTTCTAATTTTAAGATCACGGTGGTCGAAAATAAATGCCGATTTCACCCACAAATGATTAGAAAAACAAACTTCTTTTCCCAAAGATTTTTCATTCAAAATTCTATCCATCTATGGTCAGCTTTAACCTGCCATATGTAGTGCTACCCTCGTGAGGGCCGCTGTGTAGTGGGGATTCCTAAGCCTCTTTCCACACAGCCAGGCAACAGGTACTTCTCACACAGATTTGCATCCAAAAGACAATTACCAAAGTCCATGGGCTAGGTTTTGATGTTTTATTAGGGGAAATCAACTTGGATAGGGAAATAGAGATTATGGGATGCCCAGTTTGGCTTGAAACAATGTAAAGGGGACACTCCCTCCGTAAGTACAAGGGCAGATACTGGACTGTTCTTTACCTGAAAGCCATCAGTCATTGCGGAACAGTAGCAGCTGCCCTTTACGGGCGAGGAACTAGCAGCCCCTCAAAAATCAACTTTACTTCTCGTAGCTACATGCAGAGATGTCCCCCTATAGTGCTGCTCCCAGCTCCACAGCCTGCAAGCACTACCTCCTGACTTCTTGGAAGATCTCCCGGGACAAGGATTAAGGATTGAGCCCAGTGCTGTCTCTAGAAAGTTTGCTACGTGTGGCAATCCTTCCCCTAATAGATCCCAGACTGTGCTGCTGTACTCACACTGTCCTCTTTGCTCCCTGCTGCTACATGTCTCAATCCCTTTCACGCCTCACCGCTGAGTGTATCCTCCCGAGCCAGCTTGAGCCAATCCTAGGCACTGACAGTCTCCTCAGCACTCCATCTTCCACCCTGCTCTCTTGTCAGCCTGAATCTCTCATATTTATGATCCAGTCCACCATTCTACCAGAGCCTCCAAACCTGGGATTGGCTGGACTCCCGTGCAGATAAGGTCTATACCCCTTCCAGCTTACTGACTTCTGGAAGGTTCTATGGTCCTCCAGAATCAGGAGGAGGTGATAGAGCCACAATCTGTTGAGTCATCCAGCTAACCTCAAATAACCCAATCTCAATCACAGACTCACACAATTACCATGAGTCATACACAATGATTTTACCTGCAATACACTATCCTAGTAGCACATTAGAGGGTAAAGCAGGGACCAGCCAAATCATGTATGTATGGTCACTGTGGTTGAACAGAAGTCGATCTCCATGTTTACAATCAATCAGCACTGCAGGGTATAGCCTGTAGTGCTGATCAGTGTAATCTGATGGCAGGCAAATCTCCCTACTGTCAACATACAATGACACAGCAGGGAGTATTCCCCTATCCACATGGTTGGTTGAATAAAAACACTGACCCATCTTTGGCCAGCCTAACTGTGGAAGGGAGTTCCGTCTCTTTATCACTCTAACAGTAAAGAACCCCTTATGCAGTTAAAGATTGAACTGCTTCTCATCTGCCTTCATTGTGTAGTCTTTTTCAGACACCTTAAATTAAACAGTTTTTTTCCCTGAGTCACCATTAACACATTTGTATTTTGTGCTCAAGGGCGGGCTGACAACTCATGGGGCCCCTGGGCAATAGGGGATCATGGGGCCGCAGTGTCCTTGCCCAAACTCAAAAAAGCCTATGAAAAAGGTACCAGGGGCATCTCATGGGGCCCCCTACTGACCCCGGGCCCTCGGGCAGTGCCCGAGTTTCCAAATGGTCAGTCCGCCCCTGATTGGGATAATATCCCATAGTTAATGGCACTGTAATCTATATTTAATATAAATCACTTTTTGCTGCATTTCTTTGCCTCCTTGAAATGTCCACGGTGAGGTTCCAAACCTCATAGTTTTCCCATCACTTCCATTTGTTTGGAACAAGCAGTGGAAGAGGGCCAGGATACAAGGCACTGTGATTGGCTGCACTGCAGCCTAGAAAAGGAAGCGCCTGCCCAGGAAACTGTGAAAGAGTGCTGGGAGCTGCTGGAACTATAGTGGATGTAGTCCCCAGGAGACAGCCTCTGTCAAGCCACGAGAACTGTGTGCTGCAGAGAGAAGGTAAAGGAAGGAGAGGCCCAGGCTTGGGGCAGTTTCACGTGGGATGTGAGAGGTGACCAAACACTGGGCTGCAGAGTTGGAGAACTGCCTGTCTTGAATGTCCATTGTGGTGTCTAGAGAGGGCACAGCTGTCGGACTGACCCAGTGAGCTAGATGAAAGGGGCTTCTATTGTTCTGTGAGAGAATGCCATTATTACAGGGTCCTGTGTCACCACCAACACTGCCTGTTTCAGATGCCAGAGAGTGGGAGGAGGCTTATTGACAGACTGCAGAGGCCAAGGTGGTGAGGCCGTGGACCACAACTTTGTTACACATTTCACAGATTGCGTGGTGGTGAGAGGCCACAGGCCACAACTTCTTAACCCACAAAGGAACAGTGACACCTTGCCATGGGATACAATTTCTATGGGATCCACTTAAACCTGAGTGCTCAATATTTAGTAGTACACTGGCCAGTGACAGGTTGTTTGAGAGACTGAAGGACCTTTTAGCTTTCAGTACTGCCCCTTTAGTAGGAGCACCCAAGATTCAGGCTTCAGGTACAAAACACTTTAAGAGGACCTCTAATGGTTTGTTAAGTTGTACAAAATTGTTATCTGACATTGCTTGTTGCTTTTACCATTCAGTATGTTGCTTTAGGAGGAGTGTTTCCCAAAATAAAACCTCTATCTTTAGCCTTGATGTGTCAGAGGTGTGGCATTGCCAAAAGGGTTGGTATCACCTGGGATATTTTTTTGAATAGAATTTGATATACATAATAGAGTTTACTGTAATTCAAGCACCTCTTCAAAAAAGTGGATCTGTGCACAAACTTATTGCTTTCGGTCAGGCCCAACCACCCATAGGGATGCATTGCAGTCAAACCATGGGTCAAAAACAGACTGATAGAATGCCCAGATGAAAGGGGCCCGAAGGTGCAATAGGCTTTAAACGGCACCTAAGAATTAGGAAAATTAGTTTGATTTCCTAAAGGAATTGAGACTGTTCACACAGTAAGATGTGTGAGTATTCACTTCAATAATCCCATCATGTGCAGATGAAATCAGTAAACGTGTGCATCTCCTTCCCTTTATCCAGCAACCCATGAGGCCTAGAAGGTACACTTGGACATCCTGAGCTGTGTGTACCTTGGAATTTCAAACTGAAGTATAACTAATGTCCTATAGATGGCACTGTTGCTCTGAATCGGGCTTGCATACATTTTTCTAAGAATACTGGTGACACCTTAAAAAATGTATCTCATTTATTTTTCTTTTATAAACATAAGTATAATTAATTTTTTAAAAGCATTTTTCATAAAAAAAATCCAGAAAAATAATGTTTGTTCTGTTTAATAAAGCCTCACTCTTTCCAAAGGTAACACGTACTTCAGAAACATAAACTGTGTGTCGCTGTTAAGTAACAGATAAAACTGCATTTAACTTTTGTAACAAGTTGAGTCTTTTCTCTGACTTTTATTGTTTTTGTAAGTAAAAACATAAAGCTGATCGAGTGAAAATGAGTAGTATGTAATGCATTCTTGTGATATATTCATGGTCCTTGGCAGAAAAATGCAAATTGTGATATTTTTGGTAAATCGACCTATTGAATTTACTGTATTACTTACAATGGACCTTTCAGCAACTTTACAGTCTGAATGAATACATTCCTGACATGTCACAATATACAACAACTCTATCATTTTTCAAAAAAACTTCACCTTTTATTAATAGAATCATCTTTGAGCTCGAGTCAAGTAACTTTGCCTAGGATGAAATGATGCCACCAGTCTACTCCAGGCAGGTGAAAGCATTTCTTCAGTCTCCTCTACCCCAATGATCACAAGGTAAGAAGCTTTAGCAGGCCCTGATCTGTGTCAGACATTTGTGAACACAGCCAGGAACCAGGATTTGTATGATTGTTTCATCTCTGAGCTGACATCTCAGTCCAAGAAACAGATGGTGACCATGGATGATGGCTGAACAAAGATGGCTCTACCCTCCCGAGGAGGGAAAAGGCTTATGAAGACATTTTCAGGGGGAGTATTTTTGATCTCTGTGAGAGATCATAAATACCTGGAAGTGTTACACTTACACATTAGATATAAATGCACTAAATAGGAAAAATATATCTGATGCTAGGCCCACTTTAAATGAAAGCCTTCAAAGGCCTCCTTGGTTGCAATAGGTAAAGGAGTCATCACCCCTACTGTATCCATATTCCCTTACTGGTTTAAGAACTACACAGACACTGACCCTCTACTGACAGAAATATGTAGGCTACCAGAGCTGGCATCCATTTAAAAATGCTAGTTGCCTGGTAGTTATGCTGATCCAATGTCTCTCTTGGTCACTGATCTGGAACAAGTGAGTTACATGCTCCTCTATATCCATAAGTACCAAATTTTTTTTTCACTGTTTGTATCCAAGTATAGCACCAGGCAAGTGAAAGGAAGGTACAAATAGCTGGTGGGGCGGCCAAACAGGGAATGTTTACTTTGCCCTGTATTGTAAGATGGCTTAGCTGTTGGCCTGATTTTTCCCCATGAGGAGAGTTCAGTTCTGCTTCTAATAGTTTTATCCTTTGTTGAGCCCTGATGAAGGGGGATTGATGTTGCCCTCAAAATGTGTTGGCTGTTTTGTATGACATTTTTTAATCAACAATTAAAAAGATCTTTTATCCAATTTTGTTCTGGTGCTTTTTTCTGTATTTCTATGCAGGCACAATCCAACTGTCCATAGGGCAGATGGGCAAAAGGAGGATACAAAGACCTATATGCTCAGCAAGCAACATTTGATCAGAAAAAAGATTTCTAGCCCATCCCTAAACTTGTATCCCTTTCAGGCTGGTGGAACAGAGCTGTCTAAAGTGCTGCAGTCAAGAGACGGTCTCCTTGACCATTTTGGCAAACAGTCATCTCACTTTTATGGGTTCTCTAAGATCCAGTTTACACAACCGTCAGCCTCAGGTGACAAATTGACAATACAAAACAGTTGAATATCATGGAAAACATGAGCAAACCAACATCTAGAGAGACTAGATGTAAGCATTTGAATGCTTAAAATACTGCTGAGCCAGTTTTCAGTCTAATATTCCAGAAGGCCAATTCCCGCTGCAACATGAACCGCTTATTAAAGAGCGCCAAACATGCAGCGGTATACGAACTGGAAGTGTCTGTTTGAACGTGCTCAAGATTGTAGAGACTCCGGAGATGCAGTCTCATGTTTATCAGGCCATTGCTCTGGCCACAAACCTTCCTTCTTAAACCCCATTTAATGCCCCTTATATGCTTTGGATTTGTTCATCTGCGATGGACCCAATGAGCACCTCCCCTTTTCAGCACCTCGACCAGCCAAGCCACATAAATCCTAAGTACGATATTCCAGTTTGTTACCCATAAATCCCAGCTAGTTCCTTGGAGACCATTACGGTGTCTCTACGATGTCTGATTATTGTATGTCCCTGAACCAAATTTGACGATGTTTGGTTCGTTGACCTAGAAAGGAATGTGGACCAGGCTCTAGAGTTACAGGCTAATTGCCTATCATTAAGGAGAAGTAAGCCCAAAATACGTTTGGATGAAGGTTCCACGGACTAAGAGATTTCAACAACTTTGTTTATTTTTATGTTCTTAGAAAGACTCTTTCCTAGATTTTGGCTCATTGCCCGTTAAGTCCACCATAACCTTGTTTAAAGATTTACTTATTTATTTTATTTATAGAATGCTGACTACTCCAGAGAGCCTTATGAAGTACATAGAACCATTTACATTAGTCCCTGACACCAAAAAAGCTTACAATCTTTTGTCTCTACTAAAGGCATATGATTGCTTACAGTTCCAATAACCTCTACCATGTTTCAAGCTCATGCATTATGATGCTGTCTAGGGTTGAATCTGTGTTTCTGTGCTACTGAATCTTCAGCCTGAACCTCACACTAATTTTTTTTTACATGAAAATAACACAGTACCTCTTCTGACAAGTGAGGATGTCATAGCCATGTGTATTACCAATCCTCAAACCTGCCCCTTGTCAATTGTTTTTTGGTAGACTTTATAAAGCCTTTTGAAGTTACATTCTGAGCACAGGAAGTTGACAATACATTGTATTGTTTTACTGTGATCTCATTCTTGTAACTTGACTCTTGGATCCCTTGTATTTGTAGCCCTACCTGTTTCAATGTGACCATGGCCAAGAACTTTGACCAGGTTTTGTCAGCTGTTGATGCAGAACCATTGTTTATCTCACAGTGTTTATGGTCAGTTTTCAATATATTGCTTTACCTTGTTTTGGATACCTGCTGTCAAACCAGGTTACCTTCCCATTAAATTCCTGCTTGCACTCATACGCCACCATTGGTTTGTTAACCTATGGAACAAGCAATCATCTTCTCGATCAACACTGCACCTATCCCACCTATATCGTAATTACCAGCAGCCATCTTCTCAACCAGTGCTCTACATACACTACCAATGAAACATCTCTAGTGTCCAGCCTTACCACTTATGCTCCAACTAGCTATCCACCCCTTGTCTTTTGAGCAGTGGCAAAATGATGCACCTGTAAGGGCCTTGTTGGCCTTGGGGCCTAAGTTGACAACCCAGTGCAATCCCTCATGCATTAGGGTGTGGGGTGTAAAATACTGCAAATTACATAAGGACAACGATACATGACAAGCAATTCCACAGCATTCTCAAAGGCCGTCACAATAACAGAGGCAGGGTGAACAAATCCCCTTAGGGTCAGGAGGCCCGAGCATGAGAAAATATTTATGAATGGGGCTGAGGCCTCTTCATCGTGTGAATGCCGAGGCTTAAAGATTAGTAGCCATCTCCAAACAAGAAGCTTGTAGCCCCAACAACAAGCGTATCATCTTTCTGTCAACAGCCGTCACTGCGATTTCCTTCTCCAGTCACCCTGAGCTGTGACCTCCGCTTTGTGAGGGTCATGCTCTGACAGGGATTAACACCGACTACTGAGCATTGGAGCAGGCCAGACGAAATAAACAGTGCAGGGCATAGGACAAGGGAGACTAACCAATGCTGCAAGCTAAACAGCTCCAGTCAAATAGAATAGCAGCATATTGTTCTTCCTTACTGGTCAAAACTCTTATTTTTACTGGAATGCCTTCTGCAGGACGAAATATGTTCCTTGCTTCTTTTTTTCAGCTTAGATATTTATGGACTTATTCAGATATTTGTTTAGAGATTGTTTGTCTTCATAAGTTTTTGCTAAACCTGTGTATGAGAACTGCTTGGATTTGGAAGTAAGGGGTATAACCCAAAGGTTTGTGCTGAAAACTTAGTGGAATGTTATGCTTAAAATAAAAAAAGGGCAAACAAGCAGGATTTTTAATGGAGAAGAAACATGCTTTGTCTCTTCTGCATGAAAGTTACTTACCTGCCTGTCCGCTCTTGTACAGTGAGCTGTGCATGGCAGCTTACTGTATAAATTCGGCATTCCTGAATCTGATTGAACTCCCACGCATGCGTGGTAGTGACTTCATCCCTGCCTGGCCAATGACAGCGGCCGGCATTTGAGACCCGGAAGCCAGCCGCTTGCATATGTCAATGGTTGGGTAAGAAGCTCCAGGGAGCTGCATTGTTGGAGACAAGGTGAGTATGGTTCCGCTTTAAACTCAATATTTCATATTCCTGATATGTGCCTACTGTACCATGTATGAAAAAGTATCCTGCTCTTTTTGTTTCATTTGTTTGAAATCCCTGGTGTTCCTACCAGTCCCCCTGCTTCCTATTAAAAAATGACCACACTAGGCATGAGAGCACAGCATGGTCAGTTCTCTAGCTATGCTGGGAACTCAGCCTGCTCTCCTCCAATGATCAGACTTGTCCTGACACCCCCCCCCCTTCCCTAGCACAGCCTTTCACTGAGAAGATCAGTGTACTGCTGCTTCTCCTCCCCCAGCTCCTATGCAACTGAGAACAAAAAGTATGTGATCATTGGTAGAAAGGGGGAAAAAAGTATTTATAATGTTTTTTTATATCTATACACAAATGTTTTGCCTTTCATTTCTACAGTCTTTTAAATAGAGTGGGTTATTTTACAAGATGAGGGTTTACAGTCACGTGCAAATATAAAATAGTATTGCAGACAGTATTCAACTGTGTTGGTGGCCTTATTCAGCAGAACTCTTTTTCTTAAAGCGATTGAAAGGCAGAAGGTTTTTTACCATACTGTGTTCTAAGCAGCAGGGTAAAAAACCTTCTGCATGCAACTTCCCTCGCAACCCTCCTAAATACATACCTGAGCCCGATTTCGATCCAACGATGTGCACGAGAGCCAAGTCTCTCTCAGCTCTCTTGCTCCTCATTGGCTCAGATACAATAGCAGGAGCCATTGGCTCCCTTTGGCTGAGCCCGATTCTGTGTGTCTTATGGACAAGTGTCTTGCTCTGGGGGCACTTGTCAGAGGGGACAAGGGGGGGCAGGAATGCCGGTGAGGGACCCCCGAAAAGGAGGCTCTGGGCTGCTCTGTGCAATACCATTACACAGAGCAGGTAAATATGACATGTTTGTTATTTTAAGAAAAAAACCCTAAACCTTTAACCGCTTAAGGACTGCCCTATAGCAGATATACTGCTACAGGGCGGCACCTGTGCGCAGAATCATGTATATATACATGATTTTGCATTTCTGGGTAGGGGGCGAATGCGAGCCGTGCGCGCGCCCTACTTGCGCTGCCGTTCGCAGCCGCAGACCTCAATCACCGGTTCCTGGACAGTAATTACCCACCGGTGCATGGTGATTACCAAACAATCTTCCTCCCTGTCAGCTCGAGCACACTGCTTCGGATGGCTGTGCACAGTACAGGCATCCCGATCAGTGTACTTACAGTGAAGAACACCCCCTCCCCCTAGTAAAACATTCCCAGCACATAGTTTACCCTATAGGATTTTTTTTTAGCAAAGACATGTTTCAGAATATATTTTGGCCTAAATTTATGCCAAAATTTGATTCTTTAAATTTTTTTACTGGACATGTTTAATAGCAAAGAGTCCAAAATATAGTTTTTTTCTCAAAATTGTCAGTCTTTTTTTGCTTATAGCGCAAAAAATAAAAAACACTCAGGCAATCAAATACCACCGAAAGACAGCCCAATGTGGGAAAAAAAGATGTAAATTTAATATGGGTGCAACGTTGCATGACCGCGCAGTTGTCAGTTAAAGTAACGCAGCGCCGTAACACAAAAAATGGCCTGGTCATGAAGGGGGGTAAATCCTCAGGAGGACAAATGGTTAATGTAATTTTAAGATGTCTTTTTTTTAATAGATTAGGGAATAGAGGATATAGTTATAGAAAGAGTATGTATAGCCCAAACTTTTTTTAGTTTGGAAATGGAAACTCTCAGATTATGTTTTGCTGTCTTTGTCCTGTTAGAGAGATTTCTCTTTATTTCCTGTCCAAAAAAAATACAAAAGGAGAGGAAAACTCTACAACATAAGAGGAATGTCACTATTAGTTGGTATTGGAACAGGTGTCTCCCTGCTTTGTGATATGAAAAATTGTTATGAGCCCACCTAAAAGCGTAAACCCACCCAAAACCTTTTATTTATAAACAGATGGAGAAGGGCTAGAACCTATTTCATGTTATTATCGTTAATTCCAGTTGGGCATATATTGTTTTCTTCCTCTCCTGGTGGAAAACGTGCCACCAATAAGGTGGATGAAGGAATCCTCCAACCAAGACATTGTATGTGTATCTGTCAGTGGTTGCAGCTGATTGACTGATAGGATCAATTGAATATTTTTCAACATGTCCCTTCAACTGAAGTTGATTAATCAATCAACTTCTGTTGATCGGGGGAGCCCACACATTGATCAGCTAAGTTTCAGTCTGAGTTTGGCCAGCTTAAGCCCTGGTTCATACCAGCGTGAAGTGTCAATTCAAAGTCGCATGACAAGTCGCATCCCATTTGCGGCAATAGAACCATTCATATTGCTGCGACTCATGTTGCACTGACTTTGAAAAGGTTCCTGCACAAGCCGCAATGAAATCACACTGAATAGTCAGTTTTGAAGGTGCGCTGAGTAACGCAACTTCAAAGCTGTACTGGTGTGAACCAGGGCTTAGAGATTCTTATGTGCAGTAACTCAACCAGCCAACCAACCAGAATTCACTCTAAAGGCAGACTAATGATGCATGGATTCTGATGGGTTATCACCGAAGGTATTTATATACTATAATAATGAGCTTCTTATTTGAATTTTGTTTGTTCTAAATATATCATTGAATGCAGTTTTTTGTACCATTGTTAATTTTGATGTCAAATTTCAATTTAGTTTTAGTCAAAGTCTGTTGACTAAAATGCCATTTTAGTTTTAGTCTTATTTTAGTCATCTGAATTTTTTTAGTTTTAGTTAGCAGTTGCGACTTCTATCAGTGTCCAGCTGAGCACTGGTTACAGCTTCTAGGAGGAGTTTTCATTTTGCCGTAGGAGAATGCAGAACTCCTGACCTCTGTCTGGACAGTGCTGATTGGCCCTGTGCTGATCACATTCACTCTCCCAAGCAAAAAAAAAAACCTCTCTAGCAATAAACACCAAACTGAGCATGTGCCAAGTAACTCCACAAGATATGTCTTATCAGAAGATAAGAGGGGGACCCTAGAAGAAGTAGAGGATCAGAGAACCTTTTTACACAATGCACAGGATTAACCCCTTAGGTTCCACAGTGAGTATAACAAGCATGCTTTATTGCATATACAGACTAATTACACTGTTGTGGGTTTAGTAACACTTTAAATATTAGGGGAAAAAAAATGAGAGAAGCCTTTTTCTTATTTTTTTTTCTTTCAGCAGCTTAGTAGATGCTCCCTAATTATTCTTATGTGGTAGTGCAGTGTTAATTTTGATGTCAAATTTCCATTTAGTTTTAGTTATAATCTTTTGACTAAAATGACATTTTAGTTTTAGTCGTATTTTAGTCATCTGAATTGTTTTAGTTTTTGTTGTATTTTAGCCAATGAAAAAAAGTGTTAATTTTGTTGACGAAAATATTTTAGTCGACAAATAACGCTGCTATGGAGCAGAAGCGATGTCACCCTAGGCTGTTTGCTCCTGATTTGGATTACAGAACAAATTTATTTAACATACTGGAGATCTGTAGTCCACAGAGGTGATCTGGGCATAAATGGTAACAGGGCTTGGGATTTCAGTGCAATTCAGAGCCTGCCTTGTCCGCTCACTACAGGAAGTTAGGAGCTCAATTGATTTCTGGCAGATCAACTGATATTTTTAGGAGACAAAACAAGGGAAAAATGTGCATGCATTGCAAAGATGTACTACACATTTTTTTAAATATACCCAGACATACACTTTAACTCTCATGGATAGCCTATTAGCATAAAGCTGTTCACAATCACATTAAAGACAAAAGAAGACCATTAGTTCTCTTGATGTTGACTACATTTCTCTTTTCAATTGATTTCATTCATCTAATTGCAAAAATAACACAGACACCACAAATCCAGAAGATAATTTTAATACTACAATTATAGTTGATCTTTGATTTATCACATGACAATGGAAACAAATTATATAATAAATGTACTATACATAAATATGTACAGTATATCTTATTTTTGCAACAATTACATTTTGGTGTAAAATTCCAAGGCGTCCTGAGGTTTTCTGCACAATATCTGCACATGGTTACATTTTATTCACAGCCAAGTTTAACAGTTTTTCTGTGGTTGAAGCAAAACAAGGCATAAATCTGAGCAAATCCCAGCTATTGTAGGATACAGTTTTATTAGATGCAAGTGAAATGTGTTAATGCCATAGACATCTTAAATTACAGATGCCGAGGGCCACGTACTGTGCTGGTTCACACTGACAGCCTGTCACTGAGGGCAACAGGAAAACTGTGTTGGGTAAAAAAGGAGTGCAATGCTGTGCTGTGAAGGCATCATTTTTTTAAAAGTAGGCAGCCCTTCTCATGATATCAATGCCTAAGCCAGGGGTGGGCAACCTGTGGCTCTCTGTTGCAGGACTACAAGTTCCATTACGCCTCTGCAAGTCATAGCTGTAACTGTCAGTTTTGCAATGTCTCATGTGAAATGTAGTTCCACAACAGCTAGAGAGCCGCAGGTTGCCCACCCCTAGCCTAGGCAGTCAACAGCACATCTTTCTACCAGAATCACTGTGGTTGTATCTTGACATTTAAGACTGCAGATCGTCTTTTCTGTGAACAAGGAGATTCCAAAACCAGGTGTAAATATCAGTACTGAATAGGCAGAAATACAAATATGCTTGACAGGTAGGACAGCTCCCAAATATGTATTTCATATTATACATGTATAATAGGTATTAATCAGGTTCAGGTTTAAAGTATAAACAAAACCAAAACTTTTTCATTTGGACAGAGAAGGAAAGGGTCAAAACTCCAGTCAGTTGTTTTCTTTTTAGCTTTTCAGTGGTGCATTGAGAGATTTTGTTTAACTTTGTAAACTGATAGAAGTCACAAGAATGCTCTAACTGCTGATGAGAAAAGGTTTATATTTACTAAAATAATTGCATTTCCATGTTCTCTGTACTGTGGGAGACCAGATATACTGAATGCAGAGTCCTGGGTTTAGTAACACTTTAAAGTCACATACATAGCTAGATCACATTTCAATGTATTCAATGTAATTTGTAGGTAGCTGTTTGCAAGAAATGTGTTCATTGTATGCATTTGTAAGAGACATGTTTACAAACATATTGTAACTAATTGTAACATATTGTACAATGTGATTGTATTGCAGTTTTACAGAACCATTCACAGAAGTAAATTCACTTTTGGAATGAAACACAACGCTGCTCCTGTCAGTTTTGTTAGCCAGCTGTCAGCTAACCGTTAGTAGGACAGCATAACTAGTACGCAATCCAGCAACCACATAATATTGTTGTATTACGTTTATGATTATGAGTTTATTACCTCTGTGCTCTGCAATACATGTTTGTCTCCTTGAAAATGCTGTAAGTAAAGAAAAATACTTGTTGATCTAACAAAAATCCAGTATGCTCCTAACTTTCTGTTTGAGCTGACATTTCTGCCTATCATGTACTGAAATCTCAAGCAGCTGGAGTTCTGCTAGACTACAGAACTCCCCCCCCCCCCCTCTTTTCATCTCCATAACATAAGGAGTAGATGTTTTGTAGTCTAGCAAATCAGAACTCAGAATGGCTGACAACACTCTTTGGGATTTCAGTGCAGAAGAATCAGTGTTACAACAGGAAGTTAGGAGTTCACTGAACCTATGGAATTTAAAGTGGAGTTCCACTCACCCTGTCAAAAAATAAAAGTCAGCAGCTACAAAAACTGTAGCTGCTGACTTTTAAAGAACAGCCACTTACCTGTCCCTCGGTCCCGTGGTGTGTCCCCGCAGCCCATTTCACTGGCTGTCTTGTATTCTAGGAGGCCAACATCTTCACTGTGGGCACTCGGCTGTGATATCTTGCAGCTTCACAGCTGGGTACCCACTGACCATGCGCGAGTAGCGCTGTGCTTCTTGAATGGTCCTGTAGTCTTCTGGGACATGTCACATGTCCCAGAAGACTACAAGGAGGGAGGGAGGACACCTTCCGCTTCCGGTCGCCTAGAAGTGGGAGCGGGTAATTGTCAAATTCGGGTACCCGCTCACCCCGCCCCCTAAAGGTGCCAATCCTTAATGGGGAGCGGGGGAGCAGTCCTTAAAGCGGAACGTCCTCTTTTGGGTGGAGCTCCGCTTTAACAAGAAATACCTTTGTTTTATTGTCTCAAAACATGTCATAGATGAGCAGTATAATAAACCCATCACTCCATGATGACAATTGCTAAATTTCAGGTCTAGCACAACCTTTTCTTGTGCAGGAATTTGGAGTACCCCTAATGTGAAGAGAATCATCAAGTTGACTCACTGAGTATTGTCTATTGGGAGCAGGGGCGGACTGACCATTCAAGCACTCGGGCACTGCCCGAGGGCCCGGAGTCAGTAGGGGGCCCAATGAAATGCCCCTGGTACCTTTTATAGGCTTTTTTGGGTGTGCTTTGAGTGTAGACAAGGACACAGGGGCCCCATGATCCCATATTGCCCGGGGGCCCCATGAGTTGTCAGACCACCCCTGATTGGGAGGTGTGCTGTTATACCCTCTTTTGATCCATGACTTATCTTTACAGCACCTTTCATCAATGTACAAAATATTATATTTTCAGATATTTTTGGGTTTTACTCCTTCCATTGCAGCCAGCGCTGAGGAAATCACACATCATTTTATATCCCAATCTCCTGGTTTCTATGTTCCAAATTGCAGTTCCCGCACACATACTTTCCTTCTCTAATTGGCTTCCACAAAGCATGTACTGGCTGGTTTTACAGAAAGACTGCAGGTGAAATGACAATTCAGACAATTTCCTGCAGGCAGAAGCAGCCCATTGTCATTCCTATTACAAAATATGATCTATAGGAAAAATACCATGCTGCCCTATCACGTTTCCACAACCTTATGTAACTAAAAGAATGAAAGGAAAACACAATTTCAGCGAGGTAACTCTTTCCAGCACATAAATTACTTATTCAGTTCATGAGATACATAATAATAGTTATTCACATTTCAATGGACTTGTTATGTAATGTTGCAGACGTTTCACCACTCAACCAGCTGGCTTCCTGAGTTCCAGTGGTGCATGTACAGGAAAAGACCTGGTGATCCTGCCAGAAATTCAATAGAATCCCAACTTCCTGTTTGGACTGCCTGTTTGGGTCCTGCCTGCTGGACTACAGATCCCCACCTATCATCACCCATTTATGTCCCACTCCATTAAGATACATTGATTTCCCAGAAAAATTAGGCTGCTGCCTTACACTTAAAAGCCTGCCCGCATACTGTGTGTAGGGAAATGGCTCTTGGCAGATGTAGTTGTGGGGATGTACCTACATCAATAGGAACTGACCTCCCAACACCTGCTCTTGAAAGTATTTTACAAGCCTGTTTCTTGTTGCAGATTTAAGAAAAAAGAGAAAGAAATAATAATGAGACATGATCTAGAGGAGAGAGAGGGAAGCTGGGATGAATTGTGGGTAATGCCCAGGCACGCACTTTAATCCAATCACTATGCTGTCATTAAATGCATCAAGGCAGAAGGTATGGAAGAATCTACTGTCTTTGATATGTGTGGGTTTCATTGATTCCTACTTGAAATGGGTGAAACCCAAATTCACCAGTGAATCCCACTGAAGTCTATGGGGGCAAATCTTGATAATAACTTCTGACAATTTTCAAGGCTAATAGGCAAGGTATTGCCAAAAAGATCATGGGGGAACAGAGCACTGCCATGGGGACATTTATCAAAGCAATAGAATGTTTTCAAAATACTGCAGAGAGCGAGTCTTTAATGCAACTCCGAGAGGGACATAGGAAAAACACTAAACTTTTAAATTACATGCTTGAGGGATGCTGTTAAGCAATAAATAGTATTACAAGACAGTGTGATTATTACAGACAGTGTGTATTCTGGCATTACATATTGTGGATGTATATTTAACATTTACACTTAGCATGGCTTAAATACAGAAGAAGCACCCAATCTGATTAAATTAAAATTGGGAAAAAAAGTTTTTTTTAGGTAATTTTGGTTGCATTTTTTTTATCCAGCATAAATAAGATTGAATTGACTGGTGGAAGTAGCAGCCCCAACATATTTAAAATCTATAGGAGAGTTTACTCTTAAAAAATATAGAGCTAAACCCTCTTTGTACATATTAGCCAATGGCAAAACACATTAATAGTAAATAGTTAGTAAGCCTCTTTTTTCACAGTACCACACTGTCCTAAAAATGTAATACAATGTCAAATCAAATCAACTCAAAATCACAACCTCACACTCCCCCTGCCTCCATCTATTTCCGATCCCCAATATTCCAAAAATATTTCAAATATTGAAAGAAAAATTGAAAGAAACAAGGCAGGTTTTATCTTGAAATAAAAATGAGAGTGTATTATTTGAGTGACAATATCTACAGATATTGTTCAGCAGCTGGGCAGTATGTAAGCAGCTTGGTTAGGCTACAGTATAAAAGGGAAAGACTGCCCAACCTTCTCCTAAAACTCTGAAACCCAACCCAATACCCACCCCACCATCTTCAGTAACAACCATCCCAACAAGGTTTTTCCTGGAATCAAGGAAAATAGAAGTCTCCAAATTCCCCACATGCCGAGTGTCTGTATGCAAGCTTGGAACTTTAACTGCTTCCATACCACCTAGGCAACCCCCTTCCTCTAGTTCAGGGCCTGGGCACTCCCAGATTAACATTTTCCCAGCCACCATCATTATTTTTTTTTCATTATTTGCATATTTTTAAACTTTTCATGATTTTAACTTTTTTTTTCCCATGTAAGGCTGTCCATGCCCTGGTTAGGCAAATAAGTAAAATGGGTACAAGCAATTATATCTATGGATTACTGACTATCAAGTATGTACCACTGGCTCAAGCTTGCACAATATTGACTCAAGGTACTAGCCTGCACTACTGCACGTTAGAGAGGATCTTCAGTGCAGTGGGGGTTTGTGACTGAGGAGCTGACCTTTATATATATATATATACTGAAAGGACTAAATGCTTTTTAAGTATGTGGGGATATGCAGTGAACCTGGGGTGAGGGTGTGTGGTGTTTTGGGTGCAGAGTGTTTCTACAAAAGAAGCAACTCTTCCAGGACTGTCAATGCACTCTAATCACCTCAAGCTAAAAGTTATATTTTCTAAAAAACAGATAAAATACCTCCCTTAACAGAAAAAAAGTAGCTACAGTTTTGCAGAATGAAGAGCTAGCTATCAAGCAATATTGCAGACAAATATTAAGGGGTGTGTTTTTGCGTTTTTTGCACACGCTTAAAAAATCAATTTAGGCTTATAGATTACACAAAACACCCAAATATTATACATTTTCTTCAAAAACAATACTGGTGAGGACACCTCTACTGTACACTTATCTGTCCCACTTAACATACCTTGTCTAATAGCACAGTCAACCCTTTCCTCTTTTGAACTGTCTACTACTAAAGAGGTTACCAAACGTTTCTCAGATGTCCACCTAACCAATTGTCCCCTGGATCCTGTTCCCTCACAACTACTACAGTCACCCTCTTCTTCCATTCTATGCTCTCTCACTTCTTCCATCTTCAATCTCTCCCTCTCTACTGGCACCTTCCCCTCCCCTCTAAAGCATGCACAGATCATCACCATACGTAAAAAGCCCTCCCTGAACCCCACAACCTGAACAACTTAAGACGTATCTTGTTACTCCCATTCACCTCAAAATGTTTAGAACGTTTAGTCTACAACCATCTTCCCTCCGACCTCACTGATAGCAATCTTCTTGACTCCTTACAGTCTGACTTTCTCTTGCAGCACTCCACAGAAACTGCCATATTAAAAACTCACTAACAAATTACTAACTGTTAAAACCAATGGCCACTACTCCATACTCTTACTACTAGACCTACTGTTGCGGCCTTTAATACTGTTGATCACCTGGTCCTTCTCAATAAATTCCACTGCCATGGCCTTCAAGATTCTACTCTGTCCTGGTTCTCCTCCTATCTATCTATCACACTGCTCCTCCAGTGTTATCTATAACTCTATCACCTCCTCTACACCTCCTCTTTCTTTAGAGGTCTCCCAAAGCTCTGTTCTTAGACCCCTTCTCTTGTCTATCTATACCTCCTCTCTTGGCCACTTGATAACTTCCCACAGCTTCCAATACCACCTCTACACCAATGACACCCAAACATATCTCTCTACTCCTCACCTCACCCCTTCAGTCTCCTCTCGCATTACTAATTTACTAACTGACATATCAGCATGGATGTCATATCTAGAGATGAGCGAATCGAACTAGGCGAAGTGGAATTCGTTTAGAATATTAGGAAAATTTCGATTCGCGACGAATCCGAAAATTAGCATACTTCGGATGCGCGAATCAAAATTTTTCCTAAAATGGCGGCGACATGTGCGGCGACGGAGCGGGGATGTCTGGGAAGGCGCGCAGACAAGGCGCGCTGACCCATAATGCATTCATTCATGACATGTGATCGCATTAGCCAATCAGCAGCCAGCCAGCCAGCACTGTGTAATGGTCGAGCTATAAATGGCGGCCATTTTAGAATTCTCCATTTGCCTCCAGTCATTCAACAGAGGCAGACCTGGCTGTATTGAGGGAGAGAGTTAGGGACACAGAAACGTTACTTAGGGCCAGAGAAACGTTACTTAGGGCCAGAGAAACGTTACTTAGGGACACAGAAATGTTACTTAGGGCCAGAGAAACGTTACTTAGGGACACAGAAACGTTACTTAGGGCCACAGAAACGTTACTTAGGGACACAGAATCGTTACTTAGGGCCACAGATTCGTTACTTAGGGCCACAGAAACGTTACTTAGGGCCACAGAATCGTTACTTAGGGCCACAGAAACGTTACTTAGGGCCACAGAAACGTTACTTAGGGCCACAGAATCGTTACATAGGGCCACAGAAACGTTACTTAGGGCCACAGAAACGTTACTTAGGGCCACAGAATTGTTACTTAGGGACAGACACAGAATTGTTACTGAGGGACACAGAATTGTTACTGAGGGACACAGAATTGTTACTGAGGGCCACAGAACCGTTACTTAGGGCCACAGAATCGTTACTTAGGGCCACAGAAACGTTACTTAGGGTCACAGAATTGTTACTTAGGGACAGACACAGAATTGTTACTTAGGGACACAGAATTGTTACTGAGGGCCACAGAACCGTTACTTAGGGCCACAGAACCGTTACTTAGGGCCACAGAAACGTTACTTAGGGACACAGAATTGTTACTCAGGGACAGACACAGAATTGTTACTGAGGGACACAGAATTGTTACTGAGGGACACAGAACCGTTACTTAGGGCCACAGAAACGTTACTTAGGGCCACAGAAACGTTACTTAGGGCTACAGAAACGTTACTTAGGGCCACAGAACCGTTACTTAGGGCCACAGAAACGTTACTTAGGGACACAGAATTGTTACTCAGGGACAGACACAGAATTGTTACTGAGGGACACAGAATTGTTACTGAGGGACACAGAACCGTTACTTAGGGCCACAGAAACGTTACTTAGGGACACAGAATTGTTACTCAGGGACAGACACAGAATTGTTACTGAGGGACACAGAACCGTTACTTAGGGCTAGAGATGAGCGAATCGAACTTGGCGAAGTGGAATTCGTTTCGAATATTAGGAAAAATTCGATTCGCATCGAATCCGAATTTTAGCAAACTTCGGATGCACGAATCGAATTTTCCCTGATCAGCCGGCAAAAGTGTCACTGCAGAGAGCTCCGCTATTTCTGACAGTTCTCTGACAGTTCTGACAGTTCATTTACAGCGGTTGAAACATTGTATCTATTTGTTTCCATTTAGGATACAGATGTTTTTATTCGGAAATAAATAGATACAATGTTTCAACCACTGTAAATGAACTGTCAGAACTGTCAGAGAACTGTCAGAAATAGCGGAGCTCTCTGCAGATACACTTTTTGCTGTACTGGAATTCTTCCTCTTTTCATTCTTCTTCTTCTTTTCATTCTTCTTCTTCTTCTTTTCATTCTTCTTTTCATTCTTCTTCTTCTTTTCATTCTTCTTCTTCTTTTCATTCTTCTTTTCATTCTTCTTCTTCTTCTTTTCATTCTTCTTCTTTTCATTCTTCTTCTTCTTTTCATTCTTCTTTTCATTCTTCTTCTTCTTCTTCTTTTCATTCTTCTTCTTCTTCTTTTCATTCTTCTTTTCATTCTTCTTCTTCTTCTTTTCATTCTTCTTTTCATTCTTCTTTTCATTCTTCTTCTTTTCATTCTTCTTTTCATTCTTCTCATTCTTCTTTTAATTCTTCTTTTCATTCTTCTTTTAATTCTTCTTTTCATTCTTCTTCTTCTTTTCATTCTTCTTCTTCTTTTCATTCTTCTTCTTCTTCTTTTCATTCTTCTTTTCATTCTTCTTCTTCTTCTTTTCATTCTTCTTCTTCTTCTTTTCATTCTTCTTTTCATTCTTCTTCTTCTTTTCATTCTTCTTTTCATTCTTCTTCTTCTTTTCATTCTTCTTCTTCTTCTTTTCATTCTTCTTCTTCTTCTTCTTCTTTTCATTCTTCTTTTCATTCTTCTTCTTCTTCTTTTCATTCTTCTTTTCATTCTTCTTTTCATTCTTCTTCTTCTTCTTCTTTTCATTCTTCTTTTCATTCTTCTTCTTCTTCTTTTCATTCTTCTTCTTCTTTTCATTCTTCTTTTCATTCTTCTCATTCTTCTTTTCATTCTTCTTTTCATTCTTCTTCTCATTCTTCTTTTCATTCCTCTTCTTCTTCTTTTCATTCTTCTTCTTCTTCTTTTCATTCTTCTTCTTCTTCTTCTTCTTCTTCTTTTCATTCTTCTTCTTCTTTTCATTCTTCTTCTTCTTCTCATTCTTCTTTTCATTCTTCTTCTCATTCTTCTTTTCATTCTTCTTCTTCTTCTTTTCATTCTTCTTCTTCTTCTCATTCTTCTTTTCATTCTTCTTCTTCTTCTTTTCATTCTTCTTTTCATTCTTCTTCTTCTTCTTCTTTTCATTCTTCTTTTCATTCTTCTTCTTCTTCTTTTCATTCTTCTTCTTCTTTTCATTCTTCTTTTAATTCTTCTTTTCATTCTTCTTCTCATTCTTCTTTTCATTCTTCTTCTTCTTTTCATTCTCCTTTTTCTTCTTTTCATTCTTCTTCTTCTTTTCATTCTTCTTCTTCTTTTCATTCTTCTTTTCATTCTTCTTCTTCTTTTCATTCTTCTTCTTCTTCTTTTCATTCTTCTTTTCATTCTTCTTCTTCTTCTTCTTTTCATTCTTCTTTTCATTCTTCTTTTCATTCTTCTTCTTCTTCTTTTCATTCTTCTTCTTATTATTTTCATTCTTCTTTTCATTCTTCTTCTTCTTTTCATTCTTCTTTTCATTCTTCTTCTCATTCTTCTTTTCATTCTTCTTCTCATTCTTCTTTTCATTCTTCTTCTTCTTCTTTTCATTCTTCTTCTTTTCATTCTTCTTTTCATTCTTCTTCTTCTTCTTTTCATTCTTCTTTTCATTCTTCTTCTTCTTCTTTTCATTCTTCTTCTTTTCATTCTTCTTCTTCTTTTCATTCTTCTTCTTCTTCTTTTCATTCTTCTTCTTCTTTTCATTCTTCTTCTTCTTCTCATTCTTCTTTTCATTCTTCTTCTCATTCTTCTTTTCATTCTTCTTCTTCTTCTTTTCATTCTTCTTCTTCTTCTTTTCATTCTTCTTCTTCTTCTTTTCATTCTTCTTTTCATTCTTCTTCTTTTCATTCTTCTTCTTTTCATTCTTCTTTTCATTCTTCTTTTCATTCTTCTCATTCTTCTTTTCATTCTTCTTTTCATTCTTCTTCTCATTCTTCTTTTCATTCTTCTTCTTCTTTTCATTCTTCTTTTTCTTCTTTTCATTCTTCTTCTTCTTTTCATTCTTCTTCTTCTTTTCATTCTTCTTTTCATTCTTCTTCTTCTTTTCATTCTTCTTCTTCTTTTCATTCTTCTTTTCATTCTTCTTCTTCTTCTTTTCATTCTTCTTCTTTTCATTCTTCTTTTCATTCTTCTTTTCATTCTTCTTCTTCTTCTTTTCATTCTTCTTTTCATTCTTCTTCTTCTTCTTTTCATTCTTCTTTTCATTCTTCTTCTCATTCTTCTTTTCATTCTTCTTCTCATTCTTCTTTTCATTCTTCTTCTTCTTCTTTTCATTCTTCTTCTTCTTCTTTTCATTCTTCTTTTCATTCTTCTTCTTCTTTTCATTCTTCTTCTTCTTCTTTTCATTCTTCTTTTCATTCTTCTTCTTCTTCTTTTCATTCTTCTTTTCATTCTTCTTCTTCTTCGTCGTGCCCCGTGACTGCCCAAATGAGTGAAGTGTGCGGTGATTCTAAGATCGACGGCACTCATCTGCATGTCATACTGACTGACAGTATTATTTCTCTTCCCCAGCAGACTCCAAGGGCATTTAAATTAAAGGTACAGTGTTCTGCACTAATATAAAGGCTCTCTGAAGCCTAGAAACCCTTTAAATAAGTTAAATTCGCGGCGAATAAATTCGCATCGAATCGAATTTCTCCCGCAAATTCGGCGAATCAGCCGAATCGAATTTTTGAATAATTCGCTCATCTCTACTTAGGGCCACAGAAACGTTACTTAGGGACACAGAATTGTTACTCAGGGACAGACACAGAATTGTTACTGAGGGACACAGAATTGTTACTGAGGGACACAGAATTGTTACTCAAGGACAGACACAGAATTGTTACTCAGGGACAGACACAGAATTGTTACTCAGGGACAGACACAGAATTGTTACTCAGGGACAGACACAGAATTGTTACTCAGGGACACAGAACCGTTACTTAGGGCCACAGAAACGTTACTTAGGGACACAGAATTGTTACTCAGGGACAGACACAGAATTGTTACTCAGGGACAGACACAGAATTGTTACTGAGGGACACAGAATTGTTACTGAGGGACACAGAATTGTTACTGAGGGACACAGAATTGTTACTGAGGGACACAGAATTGTTACTCAGGGACAGACACAGAATTGTTACTCAGGGACAGACACAGAATTGTTACTGAGGGACACAGAATTGTTACTGAGGGACACAGAATTGTTACTGAGGGACACAGAATTGTTACTCAGGGACACAGAATTGTTACTGAGGGACACAGAATTGTTACTGAGGGACACAGAATTGTTACTCAGGGACACAGAATTGTTACTGAGGGACACAGAATTGTTACTGAGGGACACAGAATTGTTACTGAGGGACACAGAATTGTTACTCAGGGACACAGAATTGTTACTGAGGGACACAGAATTGTTACTCAGGGACACAGAATTGTTACTGAGGGACACAGAATTGTTACTCAGGGACAGACAGAATTGTTACTCAGGGACAGACACAGAATTGTTACTGAGGGACACAGAATTGTTACTGAGGGACACAGAATTGTTACTGAGGGACACAGAATTGTTACTCAGGGACAGACACAGAATTGTTACTGAGGGACACAGAATTGTTACTGAGGGACACATAATTGTTACTGAGGGACACAGAATTGTTACTCAGGGACACAGAATTGTTACTGAGGGACACAGAATTGTTACTGAGGGACACAGAATTGTTACTCAGGGACACAGAATTGTTACTGAGGGACACAGAATTGTTACTGAGGGACACAGAATTGTTACTCAGGGACAGACACAGAATTGTTACTCAGGGACAGACACAGAATTGTTACTGAGGGACACAGAATTGTTACTGAGGGACACAGAATTGTTACTGAGGGACACAGAATTGTTACTCAGGGACAGACACAGAATTGTTACTCAGGGACAGACACAGAATTGTTACTCAGGGACACAGAATTGTTACTGAGGGACACAGAATTGTTACTCAGGGACAGACACAGAATTGTTACTCAGGGACAGACACAGAATTGTTACTGAGGGACACAGAATTGTTACTCGGGGACAGACACAGAATTGTTACTGAGGGACACAGGATTGTTACTGAGGGACACAGAATTGTTACTCAGGGACACAGAATTGTTACTGAGGGACACAGAATTGTTACTGAGGGACACAGAATTGTTACTCAGGGACAGACACAGAATTGTTACTCAGGGACAGACACAGAATTGTTACTGAGGGACACAGAATTGTTACTCAGGGACACAGAATTGTTACTGAGGGACACAGAATTGTTACTGAGGGACACAGAATTGTTACTGAGGGACACAGAATTGTTACTCAGGGACACAGAATTGTTACTCTGGGACACAGAATTGTTACTGAGGGACACAGAATTGTTACTCAGGGACAGACACAGAATTGTTACTCAGGGACACAGAATTGTTACTCAGGGACACAGAATCGTTTAATTAAAGAGTATGTCAGACAACATGCAGAGGAGTGGCAGAGGAGGCAATGTTTTAGGAGCGAGCAGACGTGGCAGCAGAGGAAGGGGTCGAGGCAGCACTAGTCGCAGCCAGAGGCCATTGCTCCCGGTGTCATCCAGCGGTCGTGTCTCCACCGACAACCCTGCCGTCATCGATTGGTTGGCTCGGTCGTCTTCCTCTTCCCAGGTCACCTCTGACACCTACAGCCAGCGGTCGGTGGGTACGTCAGACACAACCGTTAGTTGGCATGGCCCGGGAGCAAGCCCACTGAAATCACGTGTCCTCGACCTGCCCCTGTCCTTTGGTGTTCCCTCACCAAGCGAAGTATCGCATGCTGTGGGCTCAGCCCCACTGTACAGTGAGGAAGAGCTAACAGAGGCCAGTCAGGAACGGGGGGAGACATCCGCCTCTTCAGCAGCCAGGCGAAGAAGTAGTGGCGAGGAGAGTGGCTCGGTAGCCGGTCTAGAGACAGGTCTGTCTCCTGACCTACACGCAGCCGAGGGGGCTAGTAGTGAGGCGGAGACCCTAATTGATGATGATGAGGCTGATCGCACTTGGCAGCCTCGTCGTCATCAGGCTATTGCTTCCGCATCATCAGGAGAAGAGGGTGGCAGCTTGGCAGCGAGCAAAACAGTCGGTGGGTTGCCCAGGAGGCAGCAGGGTCGCAGCAGTGTCAGTGGAGGCAAACGGCCACGGAGTAGAGCACCAGCTCCACTGCAGCCTACCACCACGGCCAGTAGTGGTGCCGGTGTGCACGGAGGAAGTAGCAGTCAGCCAGTGAGGAGTATGGGGGGCAAAGTTTCCTACTCGGCGGTGTGGCAATTTTTCGTCAAGCCGCCCGAGGAAGTAAACGTAGCCGTATGTCGACTATGTGGCCAGAAAGTCAAGCGTGGCCAGGGGGCCCATTTTGGGACTTCAGCGTTGCGGCAGCATATGCAGCGTCGCCATTTGGTGGCCTGGGAAAACCGTGATAAAGATACGGCGGTTCTGCCTGCCCCAGCCTCCGCTCCATCACCCGCTCCGTTACTTGCTCCGTCACCCGACGTCAATCGCCCTCTATCAGCCAGTCAAGGCTCCAACACCTCTGCTGAGGGGAGTTGTCGCTCGTTGGCATCTTCCGCTCGTTCAGATGCTCCTTCTCCTGCTACTCCTCTTCACGGATTCCGTCAGCAGTCTTTCTTGGAATCCGTTTCCAAGAGACAACAGTTTGCGAGCACGCACCCGACGGTGCAAAAGCTGAACGTCCTCCTGTCCAAGTTGCTGGTGCTGCAGTCCCTCCCTTTCCAAGTGGTGGACTCAGCACCTTTCCGAGAAATGATGGCTTGTGCCGCGCCGCGGTGGAGAGTGCCAAGCCGTCATTTCTTCGCCAAAAAGGCAGTGCCAGCCCTGCATTCACATGTAGAAGAGATGGTGGGCCAGTCTTTGAGCATGTCGGTCTCTGCCAAAGTGCACGGCAGCGCCGACGTGTGGAGCTGTAACTACGGTCAGGGACAGTACATGTCATTAACGGCCACTGGGTGAACGTGGTGCCGTCACAGCCGCACCAGCAACTTGGACAGGTCACGCCGCTTTTGCCTCCACGTTTGCACGTCCTTGGTCCACAAAAGATGTCCGCCTCTACCACTTCTTCTTCTTCCTTCGTGTCCTCAGCCGCCACCCCCGTGCCAAGTCCCATTACCCAACCGGCATATCACATGTGCAGGGCGCAACGGTGTCACGCTGTGCTGCACCTGGTATGCCTTGGCGAACGTAGTCACACAGGGGAGGAACTTCTCAGTGTAATGAACAGAGAAATCGACAGATGGCTGTCTCCGCGCAAACTGAAAATCGGAACCATGTTGACCGACAACAGAAAGAACATGGTGTCTGCTCTGCGTCAAGGAAGGTTGTGCCATGCGCCATGCATGGCTCACGTGTTCAATCTGGTTGTCAAGCGGTTCCTAAAATCCACCATCCCACTGCAAGACATCCTTAAAATGTCACGTAAACTTTGCATGCATTTCAGCCATTCCTACACCGCAAAGCACACCCTCCTTGAGCTGCAGCGGCAGAACGGAATTCCACAGCATCGCCTGATCTGCGACGTTGCAACAAGGTGGAATTCAACCCTACACATGTTAGACCGCCTTTACGAACAGCGAAAGGCCATCACCGATTTCCTGATGTTACAAGCGGATAAAGGTACTCCCCTGTGTAACTTCGATGTCAGCCATTGGCAGCTCATGCGTGACACCTGCCGCTTGCTCAGGCCCTTTGAGGAGGCCACGCTATTTGTGAGTCGGCAGGACTATGGGATGAACGACGTCATTCCTCTGTTGCACGTCCTGGAACAAATGCTGTTAACAATGGCTGGTCAGGGTGCGGTAGACGTGGCGCACAGATCTCAACGCCACATGACCCCTGTGGGGGCAGGACAGGAAGAAGAGGAGGAGGTAGAGGAGGACATTTGTGCTCAGGAATTATTGAGTGAAATGGGTGGTTTTTCCACTCAGCGGACAGGAGTGGAGGAGCAGGAGCATCTGGTAGAGGAGGAGGAGGAGGAGACAGAGGACCCAGACGCACCGTGGCAGTATGCTGTGGAGATGGAGGCAGGGAGTCCCTCGCATTCCTTGGCACAAATGGCCCATAGCATGCTCGGTTGCTTGCGTAGCGACAGCCGAATAATAACCATCAGACAGAGGGATGACTTTTGGCTGTCCACCTTGTTGGACCCTCGCTACCGTTCAAAAATGGTGGCCTTCACACCTGCTGAGAGGGAGGCCAAAATAACGTACTATAAAAACCACCTATGTAGTCAGTTGGTCTCTGCCTTTGTGCGCCAACGTCCATCCTCAGACACTGTGGGCCCTGTGCGCTCGCGTTCCGCTGCCATGGCAGCAGGGGAGGGGTGGGGTGGTAGGAGCAGTGGCAGCTCCACCAGCAGCGGCTGCCTCAGTCTGCAGTCGATGATGAGTAGCTTTCTTCACCAGCGCAGTGAGGAAACTACTAACCAGCCGCAGCAGCAGCAGCATCAGGTGGACCTGGAGCAGGACCTCAAACAACAGGCTTGGGCCTACTTGGACAGCACCCTGCCAACCGAGGTAGACAATCCCCTTGACTACTGGGCAACGAAACTTGACCTTTGGCCCCAACTAGCTGAATTTGCCCTTGAAAGGCTGTCATGCCCGGCCAGTAGCGTGGCATCGGAGCGCGTGTTTAGTGCGGCAGGAGGTATTGTAACTCCGCGGAGGACACGACTGTCCACCCAAAGTGTGGAGAGACTCACGTTTGTGAAAATGAATCAGGCGTGGATTAGTCTGGATTTCAAACCACCAGTTCCTGACACAACTGACTAAATCCGCCATGAATCATGCCCCAAACATGTGCCACTTTCAGGTCTCCTCACACTGCTGGTGTGTTCCATTTTTTGTCATAGGGTGCTGGCAGATTACGGGCCTCCCATAGCTGCTGCCAGGCCCGTAATCTGCCATGGGCCCCTGTACCGCCTCCTCATGCTGCTGCCAGGTCCACAGTGTCTCATGGGTCCCTGTACGGCCTCCCATTGCTGCTGTCTCCATCGCCACACTCTGCCATGTGCCACTTTCAGGTCTCCTCACACACTGCTGGTGTGTTCCATTTTTTGTCATAGGGTGCTGGCAGATTACGGGCCTCCCATAGCTGCTGCCAGGCCCCTAATCTGCCATGGGCCCCTGTACCGCCTCCTCATGCTGCTGCCAGGTCCAGAGTCTCTCATAGGTCCCTGTACGGCCTCCCATTGCTGCTGTCTCCATCGCCACACTCTGCCATGTGCCACTTTCAGGTCTCCTCACACACTGCTGGTGTGTTCCATTTTTTGTCATAGGGTGCTGGCAGATTACGGGCCTCCCATAGCTGCTGCCAGGCCCCTAATCTGCCATGGGCCCCTGTACCGCCTCCTCATGCTGCTGCCAGGTCCAGAGTCTCTCATGGGTCCCTGTACGGCCTCCCATTGCTGCTGTCTTCATCGCCACACTCTGCCATGTGCCACTTTCAGGTCTCCTCACACTGCTGGTGTGTTCCATTTTTTGTCATAGGGTGCTGGCAGATTACGGGCCCCCCATAGCTGCTGCCAGGCCCCTAATCTGCCATGGGCCCCTGTACCGCCTCCTCATGCTGCTGCCAGGTCCAGAGTCTCTCATGGGTCCCTGTACGGCCTCCTATTGCTGCTGTCTCCATCGCCACACTCTGCCATGTGCCACTTTCAGGTCTCCTCACACACTGCTGGTGTGTTCCATTTTTTGTCATAGGGTGCTGGCAGATTACGGGCCTCCCATTGCTGCTGCCAGGCCCCTAATCTGCCATGGGCCCCTGTACCGCCTCCTCATGCTGCTGCCAGGTCCACAGTGTCTCATGCCATGTGCCACTTTCAGGTCTCCTCACACTGCTGGTGTGTTCCATTTTTTGTCATAGGGTGCTGGCAGATTACGGGCCTCCCATAGCTGCTGCCAGGCCCCTAATCTGCCATGGGCCCCTGTACCGCCTCCTCATGCTGCTGCCAGGTCCACAGTGTCTCATGCCATGTGCCACTTTCAGGTCTCCTCACACTGCTGGTGTGTTCCATTTTTTGTCATAGGGTGCTGGCAGATTACGGGCCTCCCATAGCTGCTGCCAGGCCCCTAATCTGCCATGGGCCCCTGTACCGCCTCCTCATGCTGCTGCCAGGTCCACAGTGTCTCATGGGTCCCTGTACGGCCTCCCATTGCTGCTGTCTCCATCGCCACACTCTGCCATGTGCCACTTTCAGGTCTCCTCACACTGCTGGTGTGCTCCATTTTTTGTCATAGGGTGCTGGCAGATTACGGGCCTCCCATAGCTGCTGCCAGGCCCCTAATCTGCCATGGGCCCCTGTACCGCCTCCTCATGCTGCTGCCAGGTCCAGAGTCTCTCATGGGTCCCTGTACGGCCTCCCATTGCTGCTGTCTCCATCGCCACACTCTGCCATGTGCCACTTTCAGGTCTCCTCACACACTGCTGGTGTGTTCCATTTTTTGTCATAGGGTGCTGGCAGATTACGGGCCTCCCATTGCTGCTGCCAGGCCCCTAATCTGCCATGGGCCCCTGTACCGCCTCCTCATGCTGCTGCCAGGTCCAGAGTCTCTCATGGGTCCCTGTACGGCCTCCCATTGCTGCTGTCTCCATCGCCACACTCTGCCATGTGCCACTTTCAGGTCTCCTCACACACTGCTGGTGTGTTCCATTTTTTGTCATAGGGTGCTGGCAGATTACGGGCCTCCCATTGCTGCTGCCAGGCCCCTAATCTGCCATAGGCCCCTGTACCGCCTCCTCATGCTGCTGCCAGGTCCACAGTGTCTCATGCCATGTGCCACTTTCAGGTCTCCTCACACTGCTGGTGTGTTCCATTTTTTGTCATAGGGTGCTGGCAGATTACGGGCCTCCCATTGCTGCTGCCAGGCCCCTAATCTGCCATGGGCCCCTGTACCGCCTCCTCATGCTGCTGCCAGGTCCAGAGTCTCTCATGGGTCCCTGTACGGCCTCCCATTGCTGCTGTCTCCATCGCCACACTCTGCCATGTGCCACTTTCAGGTCTCCTCACACACTGCTGGTGTGTTCCATTTTTTGTCATAGGGTGCTGGCAGATTACGGGCCTCCCATTGCTGCTGCCAGGCCCCTAATCTGCCATGGGCCCCTGTACCGCCTCCTCATGCTGCTGCCAGGTCCGCAGTGTCTCATGCCATGTGCCACTTTCAGGTCTCCTCACACTGCTGGTGTGTTCCATTTTTTGTCATAGGGTGCTGGCAGATTACGGGCCTCCCATAGCTGCTGCCAGGCCCCTAATCTGCCATGGGCCCCTGTACCGCCTCCTCATGCTGCTGCCAGGTCCAGAGTCTCTCATGGGTCCCTGTACGGCCTCCCATTGCTGCTGTCTCCATCGCCACACTCTGCCATGTGCCACTTTCAGGTCTCCTCACACACTGCTGGTGTGTTCCATTTTTTGTCATAGGGTGCTGGCAGATTACGGGCCTCCCATTGCTGCTGCCAGGCCCTAATCTGCCATGGGCCCCTGTACCGCCTCCTCTTGCTGCTGCCAGGTCCACAGTGTCTCATGCCATGTGCCACTTTCAGGTCTCCTCACACTGCTGGTGTGTTCCATTTTTTGTCATAGGGTGCTGGCAGATTACGGGCCTCCCATTGCTGCTGCCAGGCCCCTAATCTGCCATGGGCCCCTGTACCGCCTCCTCATGCTGCTGCCAGGTCCAGAGTCTCTCATGGGTCCCTGTACGGCCTCCCATTGCTGCTGTCTCCATCGCCACACTCTGCCATGTGCCACTTTCAGGTCTCCTCACACACTGCTGGTGTGTTCCATTTTTTGTCATAGGGTGCTGGCAGATTACGGGCCTCCCATTGCTGCTGCCAGGCCCCTAATCTGCCATGGGCCCCTGTACCGCCTCCTCATGCTGCTGCCAGGTCCAGAGTCTCTCATGGGTCCCTGTACGGCCTCCCATTGCTGCTGTCTCCATCGCCACACTCTGCCATGTTCCACTTTCAGGTCTCCTCACACACTGCTGGTGTGTTCCATTTTTTGTCATAGGGTGCTGGCAGATTACGGGCCTCCCATTGCTGCTGCCAGGCCCCTAATCTGCCATGGGCCCCTGTACCGCCTCCTCATGCTGCTGCCAGGTCCAGAGTCTCTCATGGGTCCCTGTACGGCCTCCCATTGCTGCTGTCTCCATCGCCACACTCTGCCATGTGCCACTTTCAGGTCTCCTCACACACTGCTGGTGTGTTCCATTTTTTGTCATAGGGTGCTGGCAGATTATGGGCCTCCCATTGCTGCTGCCAGGCTCCTAATCTGCCATGGGCCCCTGTACCGCCTCCTCATGCTGCTGCCAGGTCCGCAGTGTCTCATGCCATGTGCCACTTTCAGGTCTCCTCACACTGCTGGTGTGTTCCATTTTTTGTCATAGGGTGCTGGCAGATTACGGGCCTCCCATAGCTGCTGCCAGGCCCCTAATCTGCCATGGGCCCCTGTACCGCCTCCTCATGCTGCTGCCAGGTCCAGAGTCTCTCATGGGTCCCTGTACGGCCTCCCATTGCTGCTGTCTCCATCGCCACACTCTGCCATGTGCCACATTCGGGTCTCCTCACACACTGCTGGTGTGTTCCATTTTTTGTCATAGGGTGCTGGCAGATTACGGGCCTCCCATTGCTGCTGCCAGGCCCCTAATCTGCCATGGGCCCCTGTACCGCCTCCTCATGCTGCTGCCAGGTCCACAGTGTCTCATGCCATGTGCCACTTTCAGGTCTCCTCACACTGCTGGTGTGTTCCATTTTTTGTCATAGGGTGCTAGCAGATTACGGGCCTCCCATTGCTGCTGCCAGGCCCCTAATCTGCCATGGGCCCCTGTACCGCCTCCTCATGCTGCTGCCAGGTCCAGAGTCTCTCATGGGTCCCTGTACGGCCTCCCATTGCTGCTGTCTCCATCGCCACACTCTGCCATGTGCCACTTTCAGGTCTCCTCACACACTGCTGGTGTGTTCCATTTTTTGTCATAGGGTGCTGGCAGAATACGGGCCTCCCATTGCTGCTGCCAGGCCCCTAATCTGCCATGGGCCCCTGTACCGCCTCCTCATGCTGCTGCCAGGTCCAGAGTCTCTCATGGGTCCCTGTACGGCCTCCCATTGCTGCTGTCTCCATCGCCACACTCTGCCATGTGCCACTTTCAGGTCTCCTCACACACTGCTGGTGTGTTCCATTTTTTGTCATAGGGTGCTGGCAGATTACGGGCCTCCCATTGCTGCTGCCAGGCCCCTAATCTGCCATGGGCCCCTGTACCGCCTCCTCATGCTGCTGCCAGGTCCACAGTGTCTCATGCCATGTGCCACTTTCAGGTCTCCTCACACTGCTGGTGTGTTCCATTTTTTGTCATAGGGTGCTGGCAGATTATGGGCCTCCCATAGCTGCTGCCAGGCCCCTAATCTGCCATGGGCCCCTGTACCGCCTCCTCATGCTGCTGCCAGGTCCAGAGTCTCTCATGGGTCCCTGTACGGCCTCCCATTGCTGCTGTCTCCATCGCCACACTCTGCCATGTGCCACTTTCAGGTCTCCTCACACACTGCTGGTGTGTTCCATTTTTTGTCATAGGGTGCTGGCAGATTACGGGCCTCCCATTGCTGCTGCCAGGCCCCTAATCTGCCATGGGCCCCTGTACCGCCTCCTCATGCTGCTGCCAGGTCCAGAGTCTCTCATGGGTCCCTGTACGGCCTCCCATTGCTGCTGTCTCCATCGCCACACTCTGCCATGTGCCACTTTCAGGTCTCCTCACACACTGCTGGTGTGTTCCATTTTTTGTCATAGGGTGCTGGCAGATTACGGGCCTCCCATTGCTGCTGCCAGGCCCCTAATCTGCCATGGGCCCCTGTACCGCCTCCTCATGCTGCTGCCAGGTCCAGAGTCTCTCATGGGTCCCTGTACGGCCTCCCATTGCTGCTGTCTCCATCGCCACACTCTGCCATGTGCCACTTTCAGGTCTCCTCACACACTGCTGGTGTGTTCCATTTTTTGTCATAGGGTGCTGGCAGATTACGGGCCTCCCATTGCTGCTGCCAGGCCCCTAATCTGCCATGGGCCCCTGTACCGCCTCCTCATGCTGCTGCCAGGTCCACAGTGTCTCATGCCATGTGCCACTTTCAGGTCTCCTCACACTGCTGGTGTGTTCCATTTTTTGTCATAGGGTGCTGGCAGATTACGGGCCTCCCATTGCTGCTGCCAGGCCCGTAATCTGCCATGGGCTCCAGTACCGCCTCCTCATGCTGCTGCCAGGTCCAGAGTCTCTCATGGGTCCCTGTACGGCCTCCCATTGCTGCTGTCTCCATCGCCACACTCTGCCATGTGCCACTTTCAGGTCTCCTCACACTGCTGGTGTGTTCCATTTTTTGTCATAGGGTGCTGGCAGATTACGGGCCTCCCATTGCTGCTGCCAGGCCCGTAATCTGCCATGGGCCCCAGTACCGCCTCCTCATGCTGCTGCCAGGTCCAGAGTCTCTCATGGGTCCCTGTACGGCCTCCCATTGCTGCTGTCTCCATCGCCACACTCTGCCATGTGCCACTTTCAGGTCTCCTCACACACTGCTGGTGTGTTCCATTTTTTGTCATAGGGTGCTGGCAGATTACGGGCCTCCCATTGCTGCTGCCAGGCCCCTAATCTGCCATGGGCCCCTGTACCGCCTCCTCATGCTGCTGCCAGGTCCGCAGTGTCTCATGCCATGTGCCACTTTCAGGTCTCCTCACACTGCTGGTGTGTTCCATTTTTTGTCATAGGGTGCTGGCAGATTACGGGCCTCCCATAGCTGCTGCCAGGCCCCTAATCTGCCATGGGCCCCTGTACCGCCTCCTCATGCTGCTGCCAGGTCCAGAGTCTCTCATGGGTCCCTGTACGGCCTCCCATTGCTGCTGTCTCCATCGCCACACTCTGCCATGTGCCACATTCAGGTCTCCTCACACACTGCTGGTGTGTTCCATTTTTTGTCATAGGGTGTTGGCAGATTACGGGCCTCCCATTGCTGCTGCCAGGCCCCTAATCTGCCATGGGCCCCTGTACCGCCTCCTCATGCTGCTGCCAGGTCCACAGTGTCTCATGCCATGTGCCACTTTCAGGTCTCCTCACACTGCTGGTGTGTTCCATTTTTTGTCATAGGGTGCTGGCAGATTACGGGCCTCCCATTGCTGCTGCCAGGCCCCTAATCTGCCATGGGCCCCTGTACCGCCTCCTCATGCTGCTGCCAGGTCCAGAGTCTCTCATGGGTCCCTGTACGGCCTCCCATTGCTGCTGTCTCCATTGCCACACTCTGCCATGTGCCACTTTCAGGTCTCCTCACACACTGCTGGTGTGTTCCATTTTTTGTCATAGGGTGCTGGCAGATTACGGGCCTCCCATTGCTGCTGCCAGGCCCCTAATCTGCCATGGGCCCCTGTACCGCCTCCTCATGCTGCTGCCAGGTCCAGAGTCTCTCATGGGTCCATGTACGGCCTCCCATTGCTGCTGTCTCCATCGCCACACTCTGCCATGTGCCACTTTTAGGTCTCCTCACACACTGCTGGTGTGTTCCATTTTTTGTCATAGGGTGCTGGCAGATTACGGGCCTCCCATTGCTGCTGCCAGGCCCCTAATCTGCCATGGGCCCCTGTACCGCCTCCTCATGCTGCTGCCAGGTCCACAGTGTCTCATGCCATGTGCCACTTTCAGGTCTCCTCACACTGCTGGTGTGTTCCATTTTTTGTCATAGGGTGCTGGCAGATTACGGGCCTCCCATAGCTGCTGCCAGGCCCCTAATCTGCCATGGGCCCCTGTACCGCCTCCTCATGCTGCTGCCAGGTCCAGAGTCTCTCATGGGTCCCTGTACGGCCTCCCATTGCTGCTGTCTCCATCGCCACACTCTGCCATGTGCCACTTTCAGGTCTCCTCACACACTGCTGGTGTGTTCCATTTTTTGACATAGGGTGCTGGCAGATTACGGGCCTCCCATTGCTGCTGCCAGGCCCCTAATCTGCCATGGGCCCCTGTACCGCCTTCTCATGCTGCTGCCAGGTCCAGAGTCTCTCATGGGTCCCTGTACGGCCTCCCATTGCTGCTGTCTCCATCGCCACACTCTGCCATGTGCCACTTTCAGGTCTCCTCACACACTGCTGGTGTGTTCCATTTTTTGTCATAGGGTGCTGGCAGATTACGGGCCTCCCATTGCTGCTGCCAGGCCCCTAATATGCCATGGGCCCCTGTACCGCCTCCTCATGCTGCTGCCCGGTCCACAGTGTCTCATGCCATGTGCCACTTTCAGGTCTCCTCACACTGCTGGTGTGTTCCATTTTTTGTCATAGGGTGCTGGCAGATTACGGGCCTCCCATTGCTGCTGCCAGGCCCCTAATCTGCCATGGGCCCCTGTACCGCCTCCTCATGCTGCTGCCAGGTCCAGAGTCTCTCATGGGTCCCTGTACGGCCTCCCATTGCTGCTGTCTCCATCGCCACACTCTGCCATGTGCCACTTTCAGGTCTCCTCACACACTGCTGGTGTGTTCCATTTTTTGTCATAGGGTGCTGGCAGATTACGGGCCTCCCATTGCTGCTGCCAGGCCCCTAATCTGCCATGGGCCCCAGTACCGCCTCCTCATGCTGCTGCCAGGTCCAGAGTCTCTCATGGGTCCCTGTACGGCCTCCCATTGCTGCTGTCTCCATCGCCACACTCTGCCATGTGCCACTTTCAGGTCTCCTCACACTGCTGGTGTGTTACATTTTTTGTCATAGGGTGCTGGCAGATTACGGGCCTCCCATTGCTGCTGCCAGGCCCGTAATCTGCCATGGGCCCCCGTACCGACTCCTCATGCTGTGACGTTGCAACAAGGTGGAATTCAACCCTACATATGTTAGACCGCCTTTACGAACAGCGAAAGGCCATCACAGATTTCCTGATGTTACAAGCGGATAAAGGTACTCCCTGTGTAACTTAGATGTCAGCCATTGGCAGCTCATGCGTGACACCTGCCGCTTGCTTAGGCCCTTTGAGGAGGCCACGCTATTCGTGAGTCGGCAGGACTATGGGATGAACGACGTCATTCCTCTGTTGCATGTCCTGGAACAAATGCTGTTAACAATGGCTGGTCAGGGTGCGGTAGACGTGGCGCACAAATCTCAACGCCATATGACCCCTGTGGGGGCAGGACAGGAAGAAGAGGAGGAGGTAGAGGAGGACATTGGTGCTCAGGAATTATTGAGTGAAATGGGTGGTTTTTCCACTCAGCGGACAAGAGTGGAGGAGCAGGAGCATCTGGTAGAGGAGGAGGAGACAGAGGACCCAGACGCACCGTGGCAGTATGCTGTGGAGATGGAGGCAGGGAGTCCCTCGCATTCCTTGGCACAAATGGCCCATAGCATGCTCGGTTGCTTGCGTAGCGACAGCCGAATAATAACCATCAGACAGAGGGATGACTTTTGGCTGTCCACCTTGTTGGACCCTCGCTACCGTTCAAAAATGGTGGCCTTTTTCACACCTGCTGAGAGGGAGGCTAAAATAACGTACTATAAAAACCACCTATGTAGTCAGTTGGTCTCTGCCTTTCTGCACCAACGTCCATCCTCAGACACTGTGGGCCCTGTGCGCTCGCGTTCCGCTGCCATGGCAGCAGGGGAGGGGTGGGGTGGTAGGAGCAGTGGCAGCTCCACCAGCAGCGGCTGCCTCAGTCTGCAGTCGATGATGAGTAGCTTTCTTCACCAGCGCAGTGAGGAAACTACTAACCAGCCGCAGCAGCAGCATCAGGTGGACCTGGAGCAGGACCTCAAACAACAGGCTTGGGCCTACTTGGACAGCACCCTGCCAACCGAGGTAGACAATCCCCTTGACTACTGGGCAACGAAACTTGACCTTTGGCCCCAACTAGCTGAATTTGCCCTTGAAAGGCTGTCATGCCCGGCCAGTAGCGTGGCATCGGAGCGCATGTTTTTTGTGCGGCAGGAGGTATTGTAACTCCGCGGAGGACACGACTGTCCACCCAAAGTGTGGAGAGACTCACGTTTGTGAAAATGAATCAGGCATGGATTAGTCTGGATTTCAAACCACCAGTTCCTGACACAACTGACTAAATCCGCCATGAATCATGCCCCAAACATGTGCCACTTTCAGGTCTCCTCACACTGCTGGTGTGTTCCATTTTTTGTCATAGGGTGCTGGCAGATTACGGGCCTCCCATAGCTGCTGCCAGGCCCGTAATCTGCCATGGGCCCCTGTACCGCCTCCTCATGCTGCTGCCAGGTCCAGAGTGTGTCATGGACCCCCGTACCGACTCCTCATGCTGCTGCCAGGCCCGTAATCTGTCATGGGCCCCTGTACCGCCTCCTCATGCTGCTGCCAGGTCCAGAGTGTGTCATGGGTCCCTGTACGGCCTCCCATTGCTGCTGCCAGGCCCGTAATCTGCCATGGGCCCCCGTACCAACTCCTCATGCTGCTGCCAGGCCCGTAATCTGTCATGGGCCCCTGTACTGCCTCCTCATGCTGCTGCCAGGTCCAGAGTCTCTCATGGGTCCCTGTACGGCCTCCCATTGCTGCTGTCTCCATCGCCACACTCTGCCATGTGCCACTTTCAGGTCTCCTCACACTGCTGGTGGGTTCCATTTTTGTCATAGGGTGCTGTATGGCCTCCCATTGCTGCTGCCTCCACCGCCACACTGTGGCTCCACACTCTGGTTTTGGCCCCGTGACTGCCCAAATGAGTGAAGTGTGCGGTGATTCTAAGATCGACGGCACTCATCTGCATGTCATACTGACTGACAGTATTATTTCTCTTCCCCAGCAGACTCCAAGGGCATTTAAATTAAAGGTACAGTGTTCTGCACTAATATAAAGGCTCTCTGAAGCCTAGAAACACCCTTTTATAAGTTAAATTCGCAGCGAATATATTCGACTCGAATCGAAATTTTTTCACGAATTCGCCGAATCAGTCGAATCGAATTTTTGAATAATTCGCTCATCTCTAGTCGTATCACTTCCTTAACTAAATCTCCCTAAAACTGAGCTGATAACATTCCCCCTGCTCGTGCCCTCTTCCATGACTTTTCTATCAAGATCAATAATGAAACTATCAGTCCCTCCCTTCACTCCAGATTACAGGTGTAATCCTAGACTCTGACCTATCCTTTCGGCCCCAAGTCCAATCACTGTCAAAAGCTTGCAGATTTTACCTCTGTAAGATCTCTAAAATTTGCCCCTTTTTAACTAATGAAACCACCAAGCTACTTATTTACTCCCTTGTTATCTCTCACCTTGACTTTTTCATCTCCCTTCTCATAGGCCTACCTCTGTAATGAAACCATCAAGCTACTCATTCACTCCTTGTTATCTCTCGTCTTGACAATTGCGACTCCCTCCTCATAGGCCTTTCTCTCCATAGGCCAGGGGCGGACTGACCATTTGGAAACTCAGGCACTGCCTGAGGGCCCGGGGTCAGTAGGGGGCCACATGAGATGCCCCTGGTACCTTTTTCTTAGGCTTTTTTAAGTTTGGGCAAGGACACAGGGGCCCCATGATCCCCTATTGCCCGGGGGCCCCATGAGTTGTCAGTCTGCCCCTGCCATAGGCTATCCTCTCTTCAGTGTATGCTGAATGCTGCTGCCAGATTCACCTACCTTACCAACTGCTCAGTGTCTGCCCCCCAGTAAAATGCTGCGCAAACTGTTGACACTATATGAATCCCGTATAATAATAATATCAGTAGGAAAGTCTGTTTTTTTAATTGCTAGTTTTCATGAAAATAACAGCTGGTTCTACTGATAAAAGGGTCCTTGTGCTCTTTGTATTATGATTTGACAAGTACCCCTGTCTCCCTCAATCTCCTGCCTTTACATCATCTTGTCACATGCTATCCCAAAGGAAACTATTAGTTTCTATGCTGATACACATTGCACACGCATATTTCACTGTAGTCAACCATTAAAAAAAATTATTTGTGGAAAAAAAACATTGCAACCAGCAACAATTAAGAAATATGTCCTGTGAAAATGCAATGTGGTTCTAACTCTAAAATTTTCAGAGTCAGTGTGCACCTTACTGCAAGGCTAGTTATAGTTTGGGGTGATTGCCATTTTTTGTACAGTTTGTTGAATTTGGTGCCAGTTTGCTCTTGCTGGGTGTTACGTACGCTCCTGTGCCTTTGAAGAGAGGTGGGCTCCCTTCAGGCAAACCTGCCCTTAATTTCTCCACTGCTATATGTGCTCCAACTTGTGAGACTTTAAACGTTATAGAATTGGGACTGCAGCAGACAGAGAAGCCTTGACGTAGGCAATCATAAATTTGCAACTGTGTGCAAACAAAACCCTCTGTTTTAACGTAAATTGTTAAACAGGGCCAATTCGGTTGTTTTGCAGGCTAGCTGGTAAGTATGTTGGGAGATCTTGTTTGTGATGTGCATTGCCCTTCCATGTGCACCTTACTGCAAAGGCTAGTTATTTGTTGGGTGGTTGCTACTTTTTTGTACAGTTAGTTGAAAACAAAACAGCCTGTTGTCACTGTAGTAAATGTGGACAGGGAAAGGCTATAAAGAGACTGCAGGACATAGGTAGCATTAAGCTATAACAAAGAATGAAAAGAAAAAACATTCTCCAAGATACACAACATTTTGCTATCTACATAACATTTAGTAAAGGTTGACTTCTACTTTAACAAACCTGCCCTACACTAATTATTATTATACAGGATTTATATAGCGCCAACAGTTTGCGCAGCGCTTTACAATATAAGGGAGACAGTACAATTAAAATACATTTCAGTACAGAAGGAATAGGAGGGCCCTGCTCATGGAGCTTACAATCTAAAGGAAGCGAGAGGTGATACAAAAGGTGATGGCTGTGGGGGATGATCTGGCGGAGGTGATTCAAGTACAGTTCTTAGGTGGAGGTGGGGTAGGCTTCCCTGAAGAAGTGAGTTTTCAAAGATCGCCTAAAGGCAGACAGGGTGGGGGCTGACCGGACATACTGTGGTAGGGAGTTCCAGAGGATGGGAGAGGCTCTGGAGAAGTCCTGGAGGCGAACGTGGCAGGAGGTGATGAGGGAGCTAGAGAGGAGAGGATATCATGGGAGGAGCGGAGTGGGCGATTTGGGCAGTATCTGTGGATGAGGTTGGTGATATAGCTAGGGGCAGTGTTGTGGATGGCTTTGTAAGCTGTGGTTAGTATTTTGAACTAATATCTCCTTATGCAGTTTATCAGCAGCACTCCCTATGCTTTCCTTGTTGCAGCAAACTCATTGTCTATATGGCTGCTGTGATCTCACCTTTTAATAGTGAGGTGCCTTGCTTAGCCAAAAGCTCTCTTAATCCTCTTCTAAACCAGCTGATCTAAGTTCAAAGGCCAGGCAGTGCATTACTACCACCGTGGTAAATTCCCATATTGTTTGCAGGAGTCCATGAACTTCGAATATAGGATTCACCGCAAGATAACAGTCCATATTGACTTTAGTCAAATGGAAAATTTTACTTAAATTCCCAAATTTTCATCAAAGGAACAACTGGCAATTTTGCTCATCCTTTTTTTTATAAACATAAAAACATAAAGGAAAATTGACCCCCAAACCATTTAGTTTCCATTAAAAAGACTAAAGCGGCTGGATTTCTGTAACATCTTTTTCAAGCCTCTTCAAGGGTGAAGGGCACAGCTCTGCAGATCAGTGGATAAAGCTCTGGGTACAGTACCATCCTTGTTACTCAGAATTCTGTATTGTCTACCACCTCCTCAGTATCACACAGACATTCCTCAGCTGGTGCAGCTCTCTCATAGAAAAGAGGGAGAATCATGTGTTTCTGCGGCTATACGAAGGCGTGGAGCATAGCTGGATGGACCTACATCTGTGAAAGGGGACCTTTGTGCTGTGCCTTGGTGTTACTTTACAAAGGATTCTATTACCAGGATGATTTTTTTTATCGGTTGCAAAGATGGCTGATACAGCAGCATTGTCTGGAATTACAACCATCTAGACAGCGATGATATCACAATGCGCTGTCAGATAAGCTAAAACTCTCTATAATAGGTGAATATAACCTTTTAAGATGGAACAATGGTTTCATTAAAAAGAAAAGTATTGTTTCAAAATATGGAGATGCTAAAAGTGCATCTACTGGAAAATAAAAAAAAATTATATGTATGATGTAGTCTGTCAATAGCTTAAACATATCAGTTTTTGTTTTTCTTTCCCCATAGTTTTATAAGCCATTGATCCTGCCAGCAAATCTGATATATTTTTCCACCCCCTGTAACAGACCAAGTGGTCCTAAGGTAGTTTTAGTTACAGGGGTTGGAACAAGCCATAAAACCTCGCAGGGGGTGCTTGTAATGGTCAGCTTTTATTCCTGTGGCTTAAACATTTTTCTCCCAAAAGAAAGCAAAACCTGTTGCTGTTAGATACAAGGTGATCAGCGCACAATAAGAACCATATATGTCTATCAATAAGCCATGGCATTTAGACAAAGTCCATAGAGTGCCAATAGTAGTCCATGTAAATCTTTTGTATGAAGTGGCAGCCTTCCCAGAGTTTTCCTGCTCTATAAAAGGGAAAGAAGGGGAAGAGGAAAAAAGCACCTTCTAAGTGCAGTATGCAGAGTGATATTTAATGGACTTTAGTCCATTGAGATAGCCCATCAGACACAGTAGGGGATATACTGCCAATGCCGCTGTTCGTACGTCCCCGGTCGTGAGATTTGATCATCGTGGTTGCGAGAAGAGTCTCAGGCTGCTGCAGCTAGGACTGGAAGTTCCTGGGACCAACGTGGAGCACGCTAGTTGGGCGGAAGTGACGTCATCAATGGGGAGGCAGAGCACCACAAAGAGAACAAGGCTACACGCTTGGAGCCCACAGCTCCTTCAGATGGCCTCTGCATACTGCACTTAGAAGGCTATTTCTTCCCCTCTATCAATAAGCCATGGCATTTAGACAAAGTCCATAGAGTGCCAATAGTAGTCCATGTAAATCTTTTGTATGAAGTGGCAGCCTTTCCAGAGTTTTCCTGCTCTATAAAAGGGAAAGAAGGGGAAAAGGAAAAAAGCTCCTTCTAAGTGCAGTATGCAGAGTGATATTTAATGGACTTTAGTCCATTGAGATAGCCTATCAGACACAGTAGGGGGTATACAGCCAATTCCGCTGTTCGTACATCCCCTGGTCGTGAGATTCGATCATCATTGTTACAAGAAGAGTCTCAGGCTGCTGCAGCTAGGACTGGAAGTTCCTGGGACAAATGTGGAGCATGCTAGTTGGGCGGATGTGACGTCATCAATGGGGAGGCAGAGCACCACAAAGAGAACAAGGCTACACGCTCGGAGCCCACAGCTCCTTCAGATGGCCTCTGCATACTGCACTTAGAAGGCTATTTCTTCCCCTCTATCAATAAGCCATGGCATTTAGACAAAGTCCATAGAGTGCCAATAGTAGTACATGGAAATCTTTTGCATGAAGTGGCAGTCTTCCCAGAGTTTGCCAGCTCTATAAAAAAGGAAAGAAGGGGGAGAGGAAAAATTGCCTTCTAAGTGCAATATGCAGAGCGATATTTAATGGACTTTAGTTCAGCTAGGATCAGAAGTTCCTGGAACCAGCGCGGAGCGCAGTAGTTGGGCGGATGTGATATCATCAAGGGGAGGCAGAGCACCACAAAGAGAACTACACGCTCGGAACCTAAGAGGCTACACGCTTGGAACTCACAGCTCCTTCAGGTGGCCTCTGCATACTGCACTTAGAAGGCGCTTTCTTCCCCTCCCCCTTAAAACCTGTTGCTGTAACTGCTTAAAAATTGTAAGCTAGGGTTGGGCTTTAATTTGTTTGTCTTTCACTGTAAAGTCTTTCCAAAACAACCCTGTCTATGGGTACTGTGCAATTTCACTGTAGAACAAGCAATGTTGTCACCCTATTATAGTAAGTGGACACAACTCTACTGGCAGGATCAATAAGTAATAAAAATCACACAGCCCCAGTCTAAAAATTTGCAAACCAATGGCATGGGAGCAGCAAAAGTGAAAAAAGCTGTCTTTATGAAGTTCTCGTCTTTGGTTTTCCTTAGTAAAAATATTAGTGAAAAACTGCCAAATTGTTTTTAAACAATTGGCACAATCTGCTGGGGCACAGGGCTTTGCTGGATTGCGTTTAGCATTGTTTCAATAGAGCAGATGCTACCTGCATGACTGAAAAATGAGCATCCTTCCAAAAATACTAAGTACAGGTTTGCACTATTGCAGTGCGGGAAACCGCATATGATTCGGACAAGAATTGCACCTCATTCACATGCGATTCTTTAAACTGCGATTTGAGCCATTCATTTTCTATGGCTCAAATCGCACTGCAAACCACACTGCGCCCACAGGAAAGGTGCATTCAACTTTTTTTTTCTACTGGAATCGGATCCGATTCAGCCAATTGCACTACATTCTGCAAACTGTTTTTTGGGGGTCGTTAACTTAATGCCTCGGTGCCTCAAGAAAGGAGCGCAATTGTGATGCAGTGCGGGAAGCGCACAGAATTCACTGAGAATCCCACTTCGCATCAGTGTGAACCGACACTAAATTCAAATTTTCATAAGCTGGTTTTACCTATAGATATTCACTAGAGGGCGCACTACCATATACTCATGATGTATGATAGGTAAAATATTGCACAGCTGTATGAAAAGGTATGAAATTCACATATTAATTACTTTCAGTTAAATGTTTACAATAGTAGCTAAAAAAAATCATTAAAACATATCAATTCCTTTTAGAGGTATTCTGCCACTACAAAACACCTGTGTGATTAACATGATATTTGGGGACATGCTAAGTGAGTGTTCTAGGTAAAGTTAAGTTAAAAAAAAACTTTATCCGATGACGCGGTGTAAACTTGTTATTAAGTATTGTTAGAGCTGAACCCAGGACACAAAAATCTTCCATTTAAACAGTCTCCACAATAGCTACAAAGGGTATACAGAAAATCCACTTTGCATGCACCAAATTCCTTTGCAAACCTAGATGTTACCTTGCAAAGGAAGCAGTGATATTTTCACTGTGCTGTACATAACCTATGGAGAGGCCAGAGCTGTGAAAGGGACCCATCATCTCCACCCAATACAGGCTACCTGCAGAAAACTGCAGGAGTCTGCGCCATCAATGTTGTATTCTCTGAGGCTATCAGGACAGACAAGTGCAATGCTGCTCTTTCTAAATGACTCCATATCCTACTAGTGTGCACCTGCGTGAACCATGCACTGTGAGCATTGCTGACCTCAAAAAGCAGAGCTGGATCATTCAGCCTTTCCCCTGGCAGCATGCTGCAGAAAAGACCTCTTGATCTCTGTGTGGAAGCAGTGGCCTCTCTGCAGTGGTCTGATGCGCCTCATGTGGGTGTATCATACCACTGCTGAGAGACCACTGTTTCCACAATGACAGCAAGAGTCCTTCTCTGCAGCATGTTGGCAGGGGACAGATGTTTCTGCTCAGGCTGTGGCTGCTTTCTAAAGAAAACAAACTGTAGGACTTTCCACACCTTTTGTCTTGATCACCTGGATTGGATTTAGCTGATCTATACTGAAAGTGGCTGTAAACCCTCACAAATTTCCAATGAAGTGACTGCCCTTAGCTGATGCAAAGAGATTAAACAAATCTGCTTACATAAGTTGTATGTTATTACAGTGAAGGAAATAAATATTTGATCCCCTGCTGATTTTGAATGTTTGCCCACTCGCAAAGAAATGATCAGTCTAAAAATCGATTGGTAGGTGTATTGTAACACTGAGAGACAGAATAGCAACAACAAATTCAAAAGAAATGCATGTTTAAGAAATGATGCACTTTTTTGCATGTTCATGAGAGAAATATGTATTTGATCCCCTTCACAAAACATGACTTAGTACTTGGTGGCAAATCCCTTGTTGGCGATCACAGAAGTCAGACATTTCCTATAGTTGACCACCAGGTTTGCACACATCTCAGGAGGGATTTTTGCCTACTCCTCTTGGCAGATCCTCTCCCAGTCATTAAGGTTTGGTGGCTGACGTTTGGCAACTCGAACTTTCAGCTCCCTCCACAGATTTTCAATCGGATTAAGGTCTGGAGACTGGCTGGGCCGCTCTCACCCAAGATTTGACAGTACATTGCCCTGTCCAACGTCCCTTTGATGTGGTGCAGTTGTACTGTCCCGTTACCAGAAAAACACCCCCAAAGCAGAATGTTTCCATCACCATGTTTGGACAGTTGGGATGGTGTTCTTGGGGTCATAGGCAGCATTCCTCCTCCTCCAAACACGGTGAGTTGAGTTGATGCCAAAGAGCTCGATTGGTCTCATCTGACCACAACACTTTCAACCAGTCCTCCTCTGCATCATTCAGATGTTCAGTGGCAAACTTCAGATGGGCCTGGACATGCGCTTTTTTGAGCAGAGGGACCTTGCGGGCACTACAGTATGTTACCAATTGTTTTCTTGGTGACTGTGGTTCCAGCTGCCTGAAGATCATTGACAAAATCCTCACGTGTAGTTCTGGGATGATTCCTCACTGTTCTCATGATCATTGACACTCCACAAGGTGAGATCTTGCATGGTGCACCAGAGCTAGGGAGACTGACAGTTTTGTGTTTCCTCCATTTGTGAATGATTGCACCAACTGTTGTCACCTTCTCACCAAGCTGCTTGGCGATAGTTTGGTAGCCCAGTCCAGCCTTGTGTAGGTCTACAATCTTGTCCTTGACATCCTTGGACAGCTCTTTGGTCTTTGCCATGGTGGAGAGTTTGGAATCTGATTGTTTGAGTGCTCCTGTGGACAGATGTCTTTTATACAGGTAACAAAATGAGATTAGCAGCACTCCCTTTAAGAGACTGCTTCTAATCTCAGCTTGTTACCTGTATGAAAGACACCTGGTAGCCAGAAATCCTGCTGAATGATAGGAGATCAAATATTTCCCTTATGAACATGCAAATCAGTGCATACTCTGTTAGACATGTATTTCTTTGAATTTTTTGTTGCTATTCTGTCTCTCAGTGTTACAGTACACCTACCATTCGATTTTTAGACTGATCATTTCTTTGTGAGTGGGCAAACATTCAAAATCAGCAGGGGATCAAATACTTATTTCCTTCACTGTATAATTAGAATTTATACAGCTTGTTTGAGAGTTCAGAAAAAGGGGGCAGATAGATGAAATTACACACTGCAGAGCTCAGTGAGGAGAGCTCTGACAGCTGATTGGAGGTAAGGGTGTGTGTAACAAAAGGTTGCATACCAGGATCCTAAGAGGGTTCACGCATACCCCCTAGTGGCAGGGCATAAAGATAAGAAAGCACTGCCTCAGACCACTTGGGGATGTGGAGATTAAAATGAGTGATTTCCAGGCTTTCAGGAAGATCAAAGGACCAGCTGGGGGCTGGAATGCTGCCTGGCTCAAAGAACTCGCCTGCAGTGTAACAACTCCATCTGCTGGAGGATATCAAAGACGTCCTTCCTGATAATTTACTGCCTTTGTCTCATTGAACAGAGGGCTATGCAGGGGGCATCAGTGTGAATGGTGTTTGTGAATGGTATTTAAATGTGAGGGCCTACTATGATTGCGCTCTTCTTCCTGGAGCCCGGCTAAGATACTCTGAGGACGGACTTACATAATGTACCATAAAAGTTTTATAAAAGTTGTTATACCAGGATCATGATGGCACTACAGTCATGATCTCGGTATTTTTTTTAGCCCCAATGATTGTCTTGTTAAACTGGTTTGCTTTTACAGGCGGTGGTCCCCCTCCTGCCATCGACTTTACTAGGCTCTCCCATCCAATCAGGGAGCCCGGTAAGAATGCATCAAGCTCTGATCATACAGTGAGAGGAACTAATGTTGTTCTTCCCACTGTGTGATGTAAGAAACAGTAAGCGATGAGGATTTCGTCACTTCTGGTTTTGGTTTGTTGTTTAGTGCCCAGTTATCAGCCAGTGTAGCAGCCAATCAGAGTGATCTGTGTCTAATCAGATGAATTGGAGGCCATCAGAGATCTGGGGTCTAATAAACCCCAGATCTCTCTATTAAGAGGACCTGTCATGGCCCATGCTATCACAAGGGCTGTTGTTCATCCCTTGTGATAGCAGTAAAGTTGATTCATTTTTTTAAAACATTGTACCTTTAATTTTTTTAAAGGATTTTTAAAGCACCCCTGTGCTCACGCTCAAAAGTGAATGTGCGCATTGGTCCTGCAGGCATAGATTGTAAGCTCCATGGAGCAGGGCCCTCCTATCCCTCTTGTATTGAACTGTATTGTTGCTGTATTGTCTCCCGCTATATTGTAAAGCGCTGAGCAAACTGTTGGCGCTATATAAATCCTGTATAATAATAATAATAATAATGTATCACCTCTGCTCTTTTCTTTCTATATGCTGTGTAATATTTTTAGATTTATATATTAGTGTTTTACTTTCTTTGTAAATAAATAAAACCACTGCTTCTTTGAGCATTGTGTTTATTATTATAGCTATTATTGTTTATAGTGTCACCATCAAGATTATCAGAGCTCTGATAGACTTGCTAATTATAGGAACGTGCAAGATATATATTTATATAATTTAGGGATGAAAACCACTCCCTACTTATTTCACTGTCAATCAGCTGGAGGTACCTCCCCTTGTCACCACTTTTCTCTTGGTGTCAGAAAAACTTGTCAAAAGTGATATATGGTGATAGCAGAGGAACAAAGCAGCAGACAGAAGTAACACTTAGTGCTCCTAATTGAGACAAGTACACATTGTAGAGGGATATGCTTTCTTCATATTTCATGTCTGAGGTTTACAACCACTTCAAAGAAGATATAATTATGGATGTTCCTGTGGGGGGAGATACGGCCAGCACAGAGCCCAACACCCTCTCTAAACTGGGTGATCTGTCACTATTCTGAATGAACAATCAGAGGCACAGACTGTGTAATCTTTTTTGTGAATGGCAGTGCTGGTCTCCTTTCTGGCAGTGTTGTTGGACAGAGGCAAAAACCTGTTTGACCTCGTTGCTTAGAAATTAAGGGGTAGATTTGAACGGAGCCAAGTGCTATAAGCACTTGGTCTTCTGTGGAGTTAAATAAAAATTTTAAAATGATAGTATCTTGAAGTATATGTGAACCTTTGGCATATATAACAATACTACCAAACCTCCTTATACAGTGGGGTGGAGTATAGAAAAGGGGATTTTTTGTGTGTCATTTGAATACAATCATATAACAATTTTTAAAAGAATTAAGAAATTTTATTACAAGACCTAGTATCACAAAAATGTTAAAACCGTAATCTGCAGAGCAATATCCGACATGATAGCAAGTGATATCAGTTTGTGCATATACAATAGACCGCTATGCCACTGTGTTGAAAATCTGCGTGCAGGATCAATAAGTTATACTGGGTTCGCTTCATCAGGATCCATGCCAACGCAGGGACTTTCACAAACTACAGATTAAGACAAAATATGTCCCAATATTTATGGACCTGACTGTATATATATACTTTTTTTTTTTATAAGTGATCACATGACCTCTGTTCATAGACAAGAGTCCTTTTATAGATGTAGTGGTGGTGGGTGTCATGGCAGCAGCAGCTTGAATGGAGCACAGACACAGTCCAGTGTAACATGCAGAGAGAGAAATACACTGTGAAGAGATGTGCAAGGGGGCGTGTCAGCAGGAGGCAGACAAAATGCAGTACACTGATCTTCCTGGTAATGGGTTGTGCAAGGGGGGGGGGTGTCAGCAGCAGGCGGAGAAACCACAGCACACTGATCCTCCCAGTGAAGAGCTGTGTAGGGGGTGTGTCAGCAGCAAGCATAAAAACTGCAGTACATTGATCTTCCCAGTGAAGAGCTGTGCAGGGTGCATGTCATCAGGAGGTAGAGAAACAGCAGTACACTGATCTTCCCAGTGAAGAGCTGTGCAGGGTGCATGTCATCAGGAGGTAGAGAAACAGCAGCACACTGATCTTCCCAGTGAAGAGCTGTGCAGGGTGCAAGTCAGCAGGAGGTAGAGAAACAGCAGCACACTTATCTTCCCAGTGAAGAGCTGTGCAGGGTGCATGTCATCAGGAGGTAGAGAAACAGCAGTACACTGATCTTCCCAGTGAAGAGCTGTGCAGGGTGCAAGTCAGCAGGAGGTAGAGAAACAGCAGCACACTTATCTTCCCAGTGAAGAGCTGTGCAGGGTGCATGTCAACAGGGGGCAAACTGGAGCATGTCAGCAGATGGCTAACTGCTGGAGTACAGGCAATGCTGAAGTAGAATGCAAAGAAGAAAATAGGATAGGATGGATGTGCCTCCATGCCCTGCTGTGGTCAATTTAAAATAGGAAAGCAGGAAGACTGCCAGGATCACTAGTTATTTCACACAAAGGAAGCAATGCAAAGAGAACAGGATACGTTTTGACACAAGTACATGGTAACACAGACACATATCAGCAATATGAAATGTTGGGGTAACATACACTTTAATCTGTCTCTCAAATTCTTGTGGTATTAGCCATTGCCTGACATGCCACATACCAGTTTAGGGGCAGTAAAACTCTCTGACATTATGTTGGAACTAATAAGCAGCATATAACAGCAGACTCTGTCAAATCCTAAATGCCCAGGTGACACCTTTTTTCTTCTAACCTATGCTGTTCCAACCTTCCACTAGATGCTGCTGTAAAGTCTATGGGAGAACCAGAAATTCCTTTTGATTTATTTAGCCTTGAAGTATCTTTCTACTGGCTAAAGTGCCTGAGAGTGTTTTTTCAGGAGCATTTTTGGAATATCCCAGTGACTGTACATACTCCTTAATGTACTTTTCACAAGCGCAACACTTATGGTGTAGACAGGTATTCCCAGAAACGCTACAGGCCTGTCATTTTCTTGATGTAAAGTAGAGGAAGTGAGACATGTATCTAGTCATTAAACCCTCCAGGATGTAATGTAGAACTTGTGGGTGAGGATGAGTACAGCTGCTGCCCTCAAGAATTTATCTCCGTCTTTTAACATGAATACTTGCTAACTTAAAGGGTAGCTCTGGCCAACTATATAAAATACATTTTTACTTCAATTCACGTTTTTTAAAAGTCATGAAAAAAATATTAGTACTGCTGCTGTAAGGACCTCAAACACACCTTAAAATGATATTGTCACAAGGCAGCTGAAGCCTAAAATCAGATTTGATGGAGTGGCTAAAGCAAACAGTTAAAGGAAAACAATAGCTATTTTATTGTTTCATTTCTGATATGTAAAAGCAGCTTAAACTATGTGTGTTACAGTTTTAAAACCTTATGAGCATAGTTTGTGTAGTACCCTTAAAGGTAGCTAGGGGGAGCTCTAGCTTTTATCGTTAGATAGAGAATGCATAGCAGCCTGGGTGTAATAGTCAGGTGGGTTAATTTTAGGTCAGAGCTGAAAGACTCTGCAGGCCAGTTCTCTGGGATTTCCCCCTGCTCTAGAACTTTGGAGAAAGATCTAGAAGCAGTGGGCGGAGGTGAGTAGTGGCTGGTCTGTACTCTTATAGGATCCTGGCCAATCACCAACAGTAGGCTTGGCAAGGGGCCAGGACAGTCTTTAAGAGTACTGAGCTTGCTCTGCAGCAGGAGAGTTTGGGTGGAAGATGAGAAAGTGAGGCTGAAGAGCAGGAGCCTAGGAGTGGGCCCATATGGGAGAGGGGCTCACCTCCAAGCAGGAGAATCTTGGAAGGATGAAAGTTTCACCATCATCTGGTGGGAGAGCAGAGGATCAGCCCTAGTGAGGATCAGTGCAGTGAGCCAGAAACAGACTGTTGTTGTGTGCCTGGCTGCCACTACACCAACTTGGGAAAACAACAAATCCACCTTTGTCCATGACCTTTTTATCACTAACTCCTTTATTCTACTTGCTGTTACTGAAACCTGGCTTCATGCTTCTCCTGCTTCCCTCTCCCATGGAGGCATTCTCTGGATTCACTCTCCCAGACCCAGTTAATGGAGGGGTGGTGGACATACTGTATGTGAATAAGCACTATAGGAAGCAATGTTTTTTTACATGTCATGTGGATTGGATGTGGTTCAAACTGCATCCAACCTGCATATATGTGAACGGGCACTGATGTCCGATTTCTGAGCAATGGCTTTAGGTTCAGGTGTGGATTACAGGCTATTGACTTCTATGGGAACCGCTCCTAAACTGCATTTGTGTGAACAGGATAAGATCCTGAGCTAATTCTGTCCTGAACCTGATGTAAACCTGAGGTGAACCTGTGAACAGCTACTGTATCAATTAGCTGTGAAACCTGAGCTTCAATCTGCTCTGCATACAGTATGTATGAATCAGCTCTTTGAGATAAAGGTTTTGCATAAATAAATAACAGATTATAATTGTAAGCACCCATGTGAGTTTAAAATTGTTTGTCTCATCTCTGTACATATACATTCTGCTAAAGAGCTTGTTTTTTAAACAAAAAAAAAACAGACTGGATCACAAGATGAAAATAGAAGAAAGAAATCCTAAAAAAATAAAATGAATGCTGCCATCTCATCTAAGACATCCCCAGTGACACCAATACAGTGATCAGTGCTAATAAAAAGCACTGACACTGTACTAATGGCACTGGGCAGAAAGGGTTTGATATGTGGGGTGATCAAAGAGTTTACTGTGTGTTGTGTGCCGTTTTACATAGTGTGCTGTGTTAGTGCTTCACTGTAGCACACTGCTTTGTATGGCTTTGCTATGCACAGCCATGCAAAGCAGCGTGCAGGAGCTGACAGGGGAGAAAACTGTATTGTTTACAAACAGTTCTCCCCCCTGTTGGAGGTGCTCGGCAATCACCGGGCGCCAGCGAGTAATCACCGGCCGGGACCCGGTGATTAACAGCAGAGTCCAGCAAAATCACGTATATATACCTGATTTTGCGCACCCGTGCCGCCCTGTAGCTATAGGGCAGATGGGAAGCACTTAATTTGAAATCATTCAGAATTTGCAATGACAAGGTTTTTATTTATTTTCATTATTATATAATTACAGTTCATTTTCAGGTGCATGTGACCTGCAGTTGTCATCCTTCTGACTTGCATTTGAACTACTTCAAGTGGGTTTTTCATTTCTATAGACTTATACAATCATGCAAAACCTTCCTGAAGTGACCCAAAGCCCGTCTACACTGACCCTTAAGGAGCGTTGTGTCCTGTACGGATGTAGGGGTGGACTAGAGGAACCACCGAGCACAGCTGGAGACTAGAAGATCAACACTCCCAGTTTCTGAAGAGTCTTTGAACGGAAATTTGGTGGCAAAGGCATCAGCAGATTTACTTTCTTCTTTGCAGAGGCCACATTTATTAGCAGTTTTGTTTCAGGGAAAGAGTATATTTAATGGATGAATATCCTTTGCTCTTTTGTTCACTAACAGTCTTTTACATTTTTTTACCGGCGCTAACATGACAAAAATGTAGGGCCAAAATCTGTGGGGATTTTCCCTGTGACTGCATCTCATTATCTTTCACCCCATCTCACCTTTAAAATAAAAAAACACCCTGCAATCATTTTAGATATTTTAGCAAAGTGCAATTAATCTCCGGAGGGCCTACAGTTGTGCGGGCTATTGATGGCAGTGGGAGAATGACTGACAGGCCTTCAGGCTGTTTCTGTAGCTCCTGTCAGTTATCTTTTGGTTGTTGTCCGCATGTTTTAAGTTGGTTTACAAAGCAGGTTTAGAGTTACCAAACCCTATAATTTTCACACGTGAGGGGAAAATCTTACCTTACCTTTGTAAAGAAACTCTATAGTATCCTATAGTTGCAGTGTCTGCCTTACTCAGTAAAGAAAGACTCATAAAAGACAACTTCACTGTTAATTATTTTTTTTCCTTTATAGCTTCCTGCACCCTAAACGCCATTCATTAAAAATATTTTCTCAGGGAAAAAAAAACAGCTTTTGTTGCAATACTTACCTTTAGTCTGGCGCTGTCCCCCGCAGTAATACATTTTTGACACTAGATGTCACCAGTCTTCTAGGTTGAATGATGGCCAGCTTTATTCTACTCACTTCCTCTGAGCCCAGGCAATCAAGGACTGGCACCCTGTGGGGGCTTCAGCACACTAGTCTTCTCTTAGAATGCTAGTGCACTGAATGGCACTCACATGTCCTTTGAAAGAAAGGTATATAAAAGGTCACTTCAAACTTGAGTTCAGCTTTAAACACTTAACTTCAACCCCGTTCTGGAGATCTTAATTCACCTGCCACATCACTGCTCTTCGTTAAAGTGGACCTCTCCCCCTCCTAATCAACTAAGTAAATATACAAGAGGCATTCAAGTCAAACTGGGACTTTTGAGTTTATATAATAAAAGAACAAATTTCAAGGAGTGAAAACTGCATTTATTTTTCAACATACTCCCCTGCTACATTTATGCACTTATCCCAGCATTTGCCTAATGCCTGGAAAGCTTTGGCATAGAAAGATTTGTCAGTATGCCTGAACCATCCTAGGACAGACTGCTTTACTTTGTCATCAGTGCTGTTATGCCTACCTCTGAGGAACTCATTTAGGGGTCCAAATCACTTGGAGCAAGGTCCGAGCTGTAAGGGGGATGTGGCAATATGTGTACACGTATTGTGGTGAGCAGCTCATGCTTTGTCCTAGAGAAACAGGACGCCCTTAGTGATCAAAGCCAGATGTTTTTTCCGCAGACGCATATGCACATCACTCAGAACACGACAGTAATATTCACTGTTGACAGTGGCACCCTGGGGTAGAAAATCCACAGGAATAACACCATGTTTGTCCCAGAATAATCTTTCCATCACTTTACCTGCAGATGCAGTTGCTCAAAATTTTTTTATGTCAAAGTCAAAAGACCACCAGCGCTCAGATCTTTGTGCTCCGCAGAGTCTTACGGTAACTGTCACCAGTTGAGGTGCAGCCCTCTGAAGATGGGGAAATCTTATCACTGGCAAGAAAAAAAACACAACAGAGCGCACTATCCTCGTGCAATACCGTGGTATCAAATGCCTTATTATAAAAAATAAGTGACAAGTGCATGCTCACAAAAGGACCATGAAAACAGACATGTAGCCAAGTGAATCAATCCTAGGTAGCGGGGGTCCTGTAGAACAGGTTGCCAGTTGTAATAGCTGATCAGGGGAGGAATGACCATTTGGGAACTCGGGCAATTCCCGAGGGCCCAGGGTCAGTAGGGGGCCCCATGAGATGCCCCTGGTACCTTTCATAGGCTTTTTTGGGTGTGGTTTGAGTGTGGGCGAGGACACAGGGGCCCCATGATCCCCTATTGCCTGGGGTCCCCATGAGTTGTCAGTCCACCTCTGAGGCTGATGCATTTCGGGAGACACACTCCCTTCCTCAGAGCCAAGGCAACCAGAAAAGCACTTTATAATAAAGCATTTGATATCACGGTAATGCACGAGGAGAGTGCACCCTGTTGTGTTTTTTCTTGTCAAAATGTCTTTGGTGGTGGTGAGTCTGCATTATCCAGGGTCAGGGGTTCCACATGCGGAATGTTCACAGGAATGACTGCTGTGGAACCACTATGGCCGGGATCGTCACTGACGTACGGCCATCTTTGAAAGGTTTACACCATTCAAATGTCTTACTGCAGCTGAGCGTCTATTCACCGTGTTGTGCTTGAAGTGTTCTGTAGATTTCTGCAGGTTTTTACGCCTTTGTTCACAAGAAACTTCATCACCACACCAGGGGCGGACTGACAACTCATGGGGCCCCCAGGCAATAGGGGATCATGGGGCCCCTGTGTCCTTGCCCAAACTCAAAAAAGCCTATGAAAAAGGTACCAGGGGCATCTCATGGGGCCCCCTACTGACCCCAGGCCCTCGGGCAGTGCTCGAGTTTCCAAATTGTCAGTCCGCCCCTGCACCACACGCTGTTCCATGCACACACTAACACTGTTGTCTACCATCTTGATTAACGGTCTCTGGACTGGCCCACGACAAGTGCGCAGCCTATCAAAAAAAAGGACACACTTGCCACTTACTGCTGCGTGTAGTACCGCCTCGCTAGCATTTCTTTTTATACCTGTAATATTAAAAGTCCCAGTTTGACTTGAATGCCCATATTTGGGAAAACAAACTTACCAATAGTAACATGCTTCTTGTTTTGTTGGCTTGCCTCTTTCCCACATATTAAAAATAACATGGTCACTTGCCAGCTTTTCTTTCTTGTTCTGCGCTGGCTCACTTATGGCGTTTGCTCCTGATCTTGTGCATGTGTATTACAAGATCTGGCCTGGCTTGGTATTAATCAATGACCTGCACTAGATCTTACACAAAGCATGGGGCAGATGATCCAGTGCATTTGCTGTATGAGATCTGACTTGGTTTGTTGTTTACCAAATCACATAGCATAAGCACCAGATCAGCCAGGATCTCCGTGGAAGGTACTTGTGACAAAGCATTCCCAGGGGGCATCCATGAGGCCTTGGCTATTCCACCAATTTCTACTGAAAACCAGGAAGCAAAAAAAAGGGAGGTTAAAGCAGCACTTCACCTATTTAACCCCTTCTTGCAGCCACCTTCCGGCCCTTTAAGAGCTTCTAAATGGCGGGTAATGGAGACGGGCATTCCAGTGATGTGACTGCTGTGATTGGCTATCACAGCAGTCACATGATCGAAATGTTCCCAGTCGCAAGTATGCATTGGGAGCTTTCCTGTCCCTGACAGTAACAGTGCTGGGAGGGCACAGAAAATTGTTTACATAGGTCCACATATAGGTGGCCTCTCTGCATTAAAAACCACACCAGTGAGGCCGCATATATTTATTTATTTAGTGGGAAGCAGTTAAAACTCCTCTCAATAATTTGCTCACATAGTGACCCACCTCATACAACCTATCCTCCAGGTATAATCAAAACAAGACTCACCCCATGCATGTAGGTCATCCATTGTATAATATGGTAGAGGTGGGTATTCAACCCTTCACTCTGCATCTACTAGAATCTTCCAAAAGTGTCAATGATGGAGTAATCCAGTGTGGAGTAAAGCATACATAATGGAGACAGCAGCTAGCATTCTGGATGTGCATAAAGCCGGCTGTAGCCAGATCAAAATTCAGCTGGTTCAATCGGGACTGGCCAAATTTCAATTCATGTGTGGCCATCCCTTCTGAACAGAAGTCAATTGTTTGATCGACTTCTGTCAAAGGGAAAACTTTGGAAAACATTTGTTGGTCAATTGGTTGCAGTAACTGATCAGTGTATTCTCACAGCTCTAAATCCTGGTGTCAGAATACAATGTCTTTCGGCAGGGATGGGATTCCTCCATTCACCTTGTTTGGCCAGCCTAAAGATGGCTGTTGGTCATAGGTAGTACATGTATGTTCAGCTGTCCCTTGCAGGTTCTTCACTCTGAGTATCCTTGCAGTCTCAATCAATGATAATAAAAAATATTGGTCACTGTACACTCTGCGAACACCAGACACTTCCCCTCCTCAATAGAAACTAAACAATAAAAATGTTCAGTAACCTGTAACTCTTTATGATGAACCTATAAGGGGCCCCTTTACACTTGTGGCCAGGAGAGGGGCAGTAAATATGGCAATTGAGACAGTTTTACAAAAACAGCAGTCAGAGGCAGTTGTACACAAACCACAGCAAAACTTAAACCCCCACCAACTGATCGCCTGTTCTGTAAACATGGAACAGGAAACTGCTGGCTGGGGCCTTCACCTCTTCTGTTTTCTTCCTAGAAGTGTCCTTCTTTAGGTGTCCATGTAACTATCTGTCACTGTGGCTTTACCAACCCAGCCACCCCCTTAACCCAACACAGCAGCCGGGGGGGGGGGGGGGTTGTACACAAACCAAACCACAACAAAAATTATAACACCCCCCACCACCACCACCACCTCCCTCTAACTGATCACTATGGTAAGAAATATTCTAAATGCCCTTTCTCACTTATTTGTAACCATGATAATGTAACACCAACATGCCAGGCCTTCTCCTCCTCTGTTTACTTTCTGGAAGGGTCCTTCTATGGGTTTCCATGTCACTGTCAGATGTGGATACTTTCTTAGCTATACTCCACACATAAAAGATGGATTATGCTCAACATCTCAAACCCAAAGTATCTGAAAAAAGGTATCTCATCTGTAATTAATCGTTGACAGAGAACAATGACAGCAAAAACATACCTTTATTATATAAAATGACATAAACAGAGTAACATTAACCCAATATAAAACATTGCTGTCAGTGCTGTCAGTGTTCTCTGTCAATGCTTAATTACAGATGAGATACCTTTTTTTCAGATACTATGAGTTTGAGATGTTGAACATAATCCATCTTTTATGTGTGGAGTATTTTTGAGTTTGGACTTTGTGGTGAGCTCTCCTCCCCTCATTCATATATATTCTTCCTTAGATACACAGCAGCACCTCAGCCAGCCATCTTCAACTCTCCTGCTGGCCAGGCTCTGTCATATTTGTATGTCAGCGTGCCACACTGCCAGGTCTCCAGCTTGGGATTGGTCAGACTCCCATAAATATGCAGACCAGTCCCTCTTTGCCTCTGCCTACTGGCTTCTAGAAGCTTCCCCAAGCTTCTAGAGCAGGGGGAGGTACCAGAGGACTGACCTGTAAAGCCCTCCAGCCTGACCTGAAGTAACCCTCTGATTCACACCCATGCTTCTAGCATCTAACTGCACGTAATAAACTATGTACACTAGGGGGTGCTACAGGTACGTAGCCTTGGTGTATAGGATATAGTGTGTAGCCCCGGTCTATGGGATATGGTGTGTAGCCCCAGCGTATGGAGTATGGTGTGTAGCCCCGCTGTATGGGGTATAGTGTGTAGCTATAAAAAAAAAATAAATAAAACAATAAACTGCTATCCAGCTAAGCTAGAAGTAGTTACAGGTGTGTAGTTGCAGTGTATGGTATATGGAGTGTAGTCCCGGTGTATGGGGTATGGTGTGCATCTCTGGTGTGGGTAATGGTGTGTAACCCCTGTGTATGGGGTATAACGTGTAGCCTGGTGTATGGGGTATGGTGTGTATCCCCCGTGTATGGGGTATGGTGTGTGGCCCCTGTGTATGGGGTATGGTGCGTAGCCCCTGTTTATGGGGTATGGTGTGTAGCCACTGTGTATGGGGAATGATGTGTAGTCCCAGTATATGGGGTATGGTGTGTAGCCTCTGTGTATGGGGTATGGTGTGTAGTCCCACTATATGGGGTATGGTGTGCAGCCTCTGTGTATGGGGTATGGTGTGTAGTCCCACTATATGGGGTATGGTGTGCAGCCTCTGTGTATGGGGTATGGTGTGTAGTCCCAGTATATGGGGTATGGAGTGTAGCCCTGGTGTATGGGGTATAGTTTGTAGACCGGTGTATGGAGTATAGTCAGGGGCAGATAAGTTGTGTATCTCCGGTGCAGGGTATGGTGTGTAGCCCCTGTGTATGGCGTATTGTGTGTAGTCCAGGTGTATGGGGTATGGTGTGAATCCCCGGTGTGTGGGGTATAGTTTGTAGACCGGTGTATGGAGTATAGTCAGGGGCAGACTGACCATTTGGAAACTCGGGCACTGTCCGAGGGCCCGAGGTCAGTAGGGGGCCCCATGAGATGCCCCTGGTACCTTTTTCATAGGCTTTTTTGAGTTTGGGCAAGGACACAGGGGCCCCATGATCCCCTATTGCCCGAGGGCCCCATGGGTTGTCAGTCCGCCCCTGGGTATAGTGTGTAGCCCCGGTGTATGAGGTATGCTGTATAGCCCAGGAGTATGGGGTATGGTAGGTAGGCCCAGAGTATGGAGTATGATGTGTAGCCCTGGGGTATGGGGTATGGTGTGTAGCCACAGGTGGAAGGCACAGGTGTCCTGCCCAACCTGCTGTCAACAGCCTATTGAACTCTATGAGAATACGACAGCTTCTGCATAGGGACAGTGCACTCAGCAGCACTTACGGCACATAAAGCCTGCATTCATCCCTGAGCGCTGAGTGCACAAGCAGAGAGCTCCATGACTGAAGGAAGCAAATGTTCCACCTCTAGGCCCAGCCCTACTTCTACTCTGCTGGTGACAACAAGTAAAAGTGTATGAAGGAACCAAACTTTTTTCTTTATTTTTGGGTGGAGTAGGGAATTATGTTAAAAAAAGGGGATTGTAAACAAAGAAGTACATTGTGAGCAGATCAAAGACCCCCATCCCAGCCCTTCCCTGATTCAATCAATGTACAGAGGTGGCCTAAGAATCAATATAGCGCGGGGAACATGAAACCATCTCTCTTTGCTCCTGTTTGGTGGTCTATATGGTTCAAAATAACTCTGCATATTAAACAAAGGACATGCTGCCCTAATATTACATTGTATGCATTACAATATTTTGTGTTCTTTGTGTATTTCTTACAGATCTGTGCAGTTATCCAGTGTGATACTTTGCCTTTCTGCAGGAGCTTCCTGTAATAAAGACCAGTCACTGATTCTATCTCTGCTTTTACAGGGTGACTGGTCTTGTCTCCGCCCCTCCTGTAGTTGTCTTGTAGTCTTCTGCAGGCAACCTGTAGTGGGTAGGCCTGTTGGGCCCCTCCCACAGCTCTGCTCTATGAACAGACTATGTACAGCACAGTGATGATGTCACTGCTACATTTAGAAGGAAATATCTAGGTTTTTCAAAGGCATGTGGTGCACACAAAGTGGATTTATATCATTTAGGATTATGTTGAAAATTGTTTTTCACATATTTTTGTACCTGGAGTTCAGCTTTAATTTTTACTAAACTAATCATGGTTTATGACACATGTCACATAGGTTTGAAAAAAAAGGCATCATTATTAAGGTGTGCCAATGACAGCATGTGGATGCAGTAATAACTCTCAACATTGGTGAAAGTCAGGGTTTTTTTTCTCAAAGAACTCAAAGCACTGTCCCTTGGTTCTACCCCCTACCCACCTTCCAGTACTACCTCTTAGAGAATACAGAAACAAGTGTCATTTTGTATTATATACAGTAGAATTTGTTATTGATAATAGATCCCCTGTAGCCAACAACAATATCACCCCCTTTCAACAATATTATTATTATTATTATTATTATTATACAGGATTTATATAGCGCCAACAGTTTGCTCAGCGCTTTACAATATAACGGGAGACAATACAGCAACAATACAAGAGGGATTTGAGGGCCCTGCTCCTTGGAGCTTACAATCTAGGAGGGAGGGGCTAGTGGTACAAAAGGTAATAACAGTAGGGGATGGACTGGTTGGAAGAGTAGAAGATTCCAGTATTAGCTGAGGGCAGGTTAGGCTTCCCTGAAGAAATAGGTTCAGAGATCGCCTAAAAGTGAGCAGAGTAGGCGATAGTCTGATAAATTGGGGTAGAGAGTTCCAGAGGATGGGGGAAGCTCTGGAGAAGTCCTGGAGACGAGCATGGGAGGAGGAGACAAGGGAGCTAGAGAGTAGGAGGTCTTGCGAGGAGCGGAGAGGACGGTTTGGGTGATATTTGGAGACAAGATCGGTCATGTAATTTAGGGCAGAGTTATAAATGGCTTTATACGTTATTGTTAATGTTTTGAATTTTATCCATTGGGCAATGGGAAGCAAGTGGAGGCAGATACAGAACGGTTAGTAAGGTGGATGAGTCTGGCAGCAGCATTCATGATAGACTGAAGAGGGGATAGCCTGCGATGAGGTAGGGTAATGAGGAGGGAATTACAATAGTCAAGGTGAGATAGAACAAGGGAGTGAATAAGTTGCTTAGTGGTTTCCGTGGTTAGGAACGGGCGTATCTTGGAGATGTTGCAGAGGTGAAGTCTACAAGATTTGGACAGTGATTGGATTTGGGGGTGAAAGGACAGATGGGAGTCTAGGATTACACCTAGTGCCCTGGCATGAGGGGAGGGACTGATGGTCGTGTTATTGATCTTGATGAAGCAGTCAGGGGAAGGGGCCCGGGCTGGAGGGAATACTAAGAGCTCAGTTTTGGAAAGATTGAAGTTGAAGAAGTGGAGTGACATCCATGCCGATATGTCAGTAGGTTAGTAATGCGAGTTGAGACTGAAGAGGTGACATAATAGTCCTAATGGCATGGCGCCCGCACTTGAAAATGCAACCGTACTGGGAACCGAGGTTCCCGTGTAGGCTGCGTTTTTGGAAGAAGTGCAGGGATTTCTTCCCTGCGTGTCACGGGCACGGGAGTCCATTCAAATGAATGGGCTCTCATGCCCGCTCAATACGCTGCCCGCACAGCCACATATATGTGAACTGGGGCCAACACACACAGAGCTGCACCAGATCAGCTTTCACATCCCAACTTTAAGATGCAACAACTAAATCACATCAATCCAGGCAGATAAAATTGCAAGTGGCCTTCTCTCACAGCAATTCCTTGCTCAAAGCAAGGGTGCAGGCTGTCTGACATTTTACACAGTCTGTACAACAATGCAGGTTTATCAAGGTTGAACAATCTGGAGGGGGGAATAAAAGGCTAAAAGAAAACACAAACTATTGATTTTTTCCCCCTGCATTTGAGTATCAGCCAGCTAGTGTTCTGGTCACATGCTAAACAGGCTTGAATATTTGATGCATGTTGTTCAGTATGATGTCAGCCTGAGCATTGAATCTCTCTCACATGCAGGCACAGTGACGTCTATACCTTCTATCAGCTATGCTAGGTTTTACGCTAGGACTTATGTAATGTGCTAGGGAGGGGGGGGAGAATTTTTGCATCCTTCCCAAGCCCTCAGTGGAAAAGTATAAGACAGTACTGGCACAAGCTACAGATGCAGTGTTTCAGTAAGCAACAAAATACCCCCTGCCACAACAATAGATCCCCCAGCAGCCAACAACAACAGACCCCTCTCAGCAACAATTGTTTATTCCCCCACAGCAACAATAGATCCTCCAGCACACCTCATTACCCCTCACAATTACAAAAATTCAGTGCATAAGGTGCTGGTACTGCGTTCCCCCATGTTCCCACTGAAAAAAAGCCCTGGTGACAGTGTATGCAATAATAACCCCCTAATATTAGTGTCAGTGAGTGCAATAACAACCCGCAGCATTGGTGTCAGTGAGTGCAATAATAACCCACGATATTGGTGTCAGTGAGTGCAATAATAACCAACATTGGTGTCAGTGGACATAATAATCCCCAGCATTGGTCTCAGTGGATGCAGAAACAAACCATCAACACTGGTGACAGTGTATGCAATAATAACAACCTCCAATATAATTTTTTTTTTTCATTTTCATTTTTTTGTCATCTGTGCTCCATTAGGGAGATTTCCCATCACTTCCTATCCCATAGACCAGGGGTGGGCAACTGTGGCCCTCCAGCTATTGTCGAACTACAAGTCCCATGAGGCATTGCAAAACTGACAGTTACAAACATGACTCCCAAAGGCAGAGGCATGATGGGACTTGTAGTTCACCAACAGCTGGAGGGCCATAGACAAAACAGGAATTAAGGAATTTTGGCATTTCACCAGAATCACCTGAACCAATGTTTCATTGGAAGATTTTCCCTCTATTCCTGTTCTGATGTCAACCCAAAATTTGGGATTTTCTTTTATTTTCATTTTGATGATAAGAGTAAACAGGAAAAATAGAGAGGCTGAATCTCCGTAACAGGGTCACAGACTACAATAAAAGCTGACAGGGGTTCTAATCCCTCTCCACTCTATCCAAAACAACAACAAAAACTGTTGTATTTAGTGACACTTGAACCCCTCATCCCCCTGCACTGGTGGTCAGTGGCAGTAAGACTTAAAGTGGAACTTCACCCAAAAAGGAAAGTTCAGCTTGTTTGCACCCCCCTCCCCTCCCCTGCCACATTTGGCACTTTCTTGGGGGGGGGGGTACCTGGTCTTGACACCAGGGCGATCTGAGCCAGAAGTTTGGGGTCCCCTCCCCCCTTCTCCTGCAGCCTTCTGGGACATTTCCAAGGACTGTCTTTTTCCCTTAAGATGCCAGTGCCCACAACCAAAGCTGATTGAAGAATCAACTTGGGCGAGAACATCCCTGGACAGGTAAGTGTCCTTATACTAAAAGTCAGCAGCTACAGTATTTGTATCTGCTGACTTTTATTTGTTTTTTGGGGGGGGGAGCCTGGAGATCCACTTTAAACTGTCCCGCTCGCCCCCCCCCCCCCCCCATTTGTGGTTATTGCACTGAAGGTTAACACCCCCCCCCCCCCCCATTGATGCTCACAACAGTAACTTTAACCCATTCTCCCTCACATTGGTGGCTTTACTTGCATTGTTTTCTTTTTTTTTGTACACCAGGAGGTGTGAACAGGCTTCATTTGGTCACATAACCCAAAGAGAAGAGTATTCCTGATTCTGGTGAAGTATTGTAAGTGATGTTATCTTTCCAGGGAGAAGGACGCAGAAAGTTCTTGTTGGTTATCAGAGGCAGTGTCCGCACTGACACAAAACACTCACATATGCCCCCTCACTACACCCATCTGATCTCTGTACATAGCAAAGGAACACATTGTAGCTACCAACCCAACTGCTGCTGTCACAGCTCATAAACACAGCCACGTGCTCACGGCTTGACAAGCAAGTCCTTCCTCCAATCAGAACACAGAAAGTCATGGCTCGCGGCTGCCCAATCGTATCCCTCCCTGCACGTGCAGAGCACCAATAGAGCGTCGGTTTGCGCAGCGTGGCTCTTGGTTGCCATGACAGCATGCGAGGGCGGGCTCTTGGGAAAGATGGCGGCGCCCAGGGAACATCTGACAGTCGTGTGCGGAGAGCTGGAGGCATGGGAGATAAGCTGTACGGAAGGGGCAGAGCCGGGTGTGGACCGGGTGAGGTGGATCACCGAGCTCTTTAAGGAGGCTAAACACAGGTGAGGCTTTGTAGACGAGGCCTATTCTATTAATTGCTGGTTAGTGTAATCTGCGGAGCTGCAGTTTTCAGATTCATTGCAGGCCTGTGGAGATCTGGTCCTACCAAAGAGTGCATTTGTGCTTTTAGTGTGCTTTGTTCACAAACAGCAAAGCAACAGGTTTACTTTAATCTACCCCTCCCCCAGGCGTAGAACTAAACACAAAACATCTTTTCCTCCTTTTTAATAGATTAAAGCCCTTTGCTTGTTTTTATCTGGCCCTTGGGTCATTATTCCCCCCACTGTCAGCAACACTGACACTGGGGCACTAGTTCCATTACTGACACCAGTGAAGGGACACTATTCCTTCCATCGATACCAAAGATAGGGCGCTGCTCCTCCCGCCGCCGTCAGTGGAGGGGCGCTGCTCCTCCCGCCGCCGTCAGTGGAGGGGCGCTGCTCCTCCCGCCGCCGTCAGTGGAGGGGCGCTGCTCCTCCCGCCGCCGTCAGTGGAGGGGCGCTGCTCCTCCCGCCGCCGTCAGTGGAGGGGCGCTGCTCCTCCCGCCACCGTCAGTGGAGGGGCGCTGCTCCTCCCGCCGCCGTCAGTGGAGGGGCGCTCTTCCTAACATTGTTAACAACAAAGAGGCACTGTTCATCCCTCTAATACGAATGATGGGGCACTATTCCTTCCATTGACACCAGTGGTCTTCAAACTGTGGCCCGGGGGTCGGATCGGACCCTTTGCTTGCTTTTATCTGGCCCTTGGGTCATTATTCCCCCCACTGTCAGCAACAGTGGGGCATAGTTCCTGACACAAACAATGGGGCACTAGTTCCCTCACTGACACCAATGAAGGGACACTATTCCTCCCATTGATACCAAAGATAGGGCACTACTCCCACTGACATCAATGGTGGGACGCTACTCCTCCCGCTGACGTCAGTGGTGGGGCGCTCTTCCTCCCGCCGCCATCAGTGGTGGGGCGCTCTTCCTCCCGCCGCCGTCAGTGGTGGGGCGCTCTTCCTCCCGCCACCGTCAGTGGTGGGGCGCTCTTCCTCCCGCCGACGCCAACGGCGGGGCGCTCTTCCTCTCGCCAACGGCGGGGCGCTCTTCCTAACATTGTTAACAACAAAGAGGCACTGTTCATCCCTCTAATACGAATGATGGGGCACTATTCCTTCCATTGACACCAATGTTTGGGCACTATTCCTCCCCCTAATACCAATGATGAGACACTATTCCTCCCATGGACACCAATGATGGGGCACTATTCCTCCCACTGACACTATTGATGCAGCACTATTCTTTCCATGGATACTAGCAAAGGGGCACTATTACTCCCCCTAATACCAATGATGGGGCATTGTTTACTCCCACCGATGTAATACATTGTACCTTTTGATGTGTTGACTGCATGGTTTTTTTTTTTCTAAGCCTTTTTCTCCTTTATTTTCTTTTACAAAGGGTTTTATTATAGAATAATCAGAAATGTACACACATTCGGGGAAGATATACATTGACACACAAATATGAGGCATACAGGGCATTTTTAGAAATATTTCAGAACAATATACTGGTATAAACATAAGCGTAATCTGAGCATTTAAGTATCATGTGAGGGAAGACAGGGAAAAATTTAAAAAAAAAAAGGGGGGGGGGGAGAACTGTAAGGGGGAAACAATGAGCAAACATTTGGAGGTCAATGAAAATGCAAACTCCAACTGAAAATTTTGCTATATCAGCGTATTAAAAACCGGAGAGGCCAGAGGAAAGGTCCCTCCAGATATTAACATATATATTCCAGACCTTGGGCTCACAAAGGAGTCCGGATCGCATGGGCAGTATTGCAAATGTAGCACTTAGAGCAATGATCACAGTCATTACAATTCGCATAAGAAGAGATTGGACAGAAGAATAGAGGGGAACAAACGATGAAAAAATGAGAACAAAACCAAAACATAAAAACAAAGACAATCACGAGGGCTCCGGGGTGATCGCAACAGAATCGATCCTCAAATCGACATTAGGGACTGGTCGAATCTCGATGGGTGGGCTTCCGCCAGCCAGGGACGCCATACCTGCAGGAATTTTGTATGGGTATCCAACAGTATAGCTGTCAATTTTTCATTGACCATTATGAAGTTCATCCGATTTTGGACAGCCTCGAAACTGAGAAGAGGAGTCTTCCAAGCCCTCGTGATAGTCATTATAGTAGCCATAAATAAATGTGATGTCAGCTGCCGTTCAGGGCGGAGAAGGCCCTCCAGTGGTTTAAATAGGAGCGCTTCATACGGGTTAGGTTTAATGTCTGCGTGTAACATAGTGCGGAGAAGGGCATACACCCTGATCCACAATCTGCTAACCTTAGGGCAAGTCCACCAAATGTGAACCATAGTACCCAATTGTTGGCACCCCTGGAAACAAGCCGGAGAGTATGTGGGAATAAAATTAGCTAGACGAACAGGCGTATAATACCATCGATAAAGAATTTTGTAGGCGTTTTCAAGAATGATGACATTCCTCGAGCATTTAGCTAATGCTTGGGTCATAGTCCGCCAATCCTGTTGATCCAGAGTCCCCCCAAGTTCCGACTGCCAACGTTGATGATAGGAACAAACCGGAGGGGTTCTATAAGAAATAATGGCAGAGTAGACCAGAGAGATCAGACCCGGAGCATGAGGTCTTTGTCTGCACTGGCTTTCAAAGGGGGACAAACGGTAAGGTCCCGAGTGCATTCGTATTAGTGTGTTAACAAAATGACGGAGTTGAAGTTAACCAAAATGTTCCCGCAAAGTAATGTTATAGGAAGAGCGCAGAGTTTCAAAGGTATGTATGCGAGTAGGAGATAGTAGGGAAAGTACATCGTAAAAACCATGTGTTTGCCACCAAGCAAATTGCCTAGGATTGTCCTGACCTGGAGGGAATAGCGGGTTATGTAACAGGCGTAACAACGGTAAATGGGCAGAAATAAGGCCAGCGGAATATTTAATGGAATCCCAAAGACGAAGCGAAAGCTTCAGAGTCGGACTAAGGGTTCATGGACGATGAGAAAAGGGAAGCCACGGTAAGGAAGAGAGTGGTATCGGATGGGAATCTAACAAATCTACAGTAGCCCACAATGGGAAATGGTGAGATGCATGAATATGAGCTAGAGGGGCAATATTAGCTGCCAGGTAATAAACCTGGAGGTTTGGACAGACAACCCACCTTCACTCCTTCGCGCAAATAAAATATATTTACTAATTCTGGGTCGAGAAGAACTCCAAATGAAGGACAGAAGTTTTCGCTGATGGACTCGCAATATATGCAAAGGAACAGGAACTGGTAAAACGCGGAATAAATACAACAATTTAGGGAGATAGGTCATACGGATCGCATTGATTCTGCCAAACCATGAAAGTGGGTAATGAGACCAGGAGGACTGCATCTCGGTCAGATCTTGGAAAACAGTGGGGAAATTAGCCCGGTATAGTCCGTCATAAGTGGGGGTAAGCTTTTTCTCCTTTACTTTCACCTGGTGATCCTGCCAGTAACATACTTCTTGTCCTAGGTGACAACAGTCATTGTACTGTATCTATGAAGGAGCAGTGTTGTTACTAGTGTTGCCACCTTATCCCTTTAAAACCGAAAATATATTAGTTACACAGGTTCAGAGGCACTAAGTGAGTTTAATTACCACCTTAATCAGCCATGGAACTTGTGTAATGAATGTGTGTTCAGTTTTAAAGGGATGAGGTGGCAGCCATAGTTGTTACCCTAGACCAGCCTTTCTCAACCAAAGTTTCTCCAGAGGTTGCTAGGGGTTCCTTGAGCAACAAGCAAATTCTGTCTGATTTCTGATTTAAAATCCAATGAGCCTTTTCTATATCTGTAAGGCTCCATTCACCTCTGCATGTTTTCAGGAATGTGCACAGAAATGCATGCTTCCATTCGCAATCCGTGAACGCCTGAAAAACATGTCATACTTGGCGAAACTCGCCTTTTGCCTTGTGCTAAAACATGCGCCAAACATGGCAAAACACGCTGTAAAAAATGTGCAAACTGGAACACTGCAAAATGCTCCATGAGCTACTTTGCCATGTTTGTTGCACGTGTCTGCATGTCGCATGAAAAATCACACATCCCAAAAAATTGAGGTGTGAACAGGGCCTCAGAGGGCCTAACTGTACATGAAGTAATTTTTATCAGGGGTTCCATAAGACTAGAACCATATTTATAAGAGGTCCTCTGTATTAAAAATGTTTTAAGTCTGCACTAGATTGCTCACTCATGATTTGGACTACAGAATACCTCCTCCACCCTCATCTTAATAACATGGGAGAGGTGTTTTGTAGTCCATAATGGCAACTAGCACACTTCCTATCCCTTCATTGCTATACTTGCATCTCCACTGTATCTAAGGAATAGATTCAGTCCTCATGCACACAAAGCTTAAAAAAAATCACCACTTTTCCAGGAGTTGAGAGATTTTGCTCAGCCTGCAAAAGCACCTCTATGCAAGCCTATGTGCACATACAATTTATGTTTGTTGCCGCTGCACGGGCGTGATCAATTTTAAAGCGTGACATGTTTGGTATCTATTTACTCAGAGTAACATAATCTTTTATATTTTACCAAAAAATTGGGTTTAGTATTATATTTTTTTTTTCATTAAAATTCAAAAAGTATATTTTTTTCCCCACAAAATTGCAGCTGAAAAACTGCTGAGGTCATTACCATGTTACATAAAAAGGCAAAACCCACCAATTTATTCTCTAAACACACACACACACACACTTACCAAAAGTATTGGGGCACCCTTCCAAATCATTGGATTCAGATGTTACACTCACCTCCATGGCCACAGGTGTATAAAATCAAGCACCTTGGCATGCAGACTGCTTTTTCAAACATTTGTGAAAGAATGGGTCGCTTACAGGAGCTCAGTGAATTCAAGTGTGATACTGTGATAGGTTGCCACCCGTGGAATAAGTCCATCCGTGAAATTTCCTTGCTACTAAATATTCCACGGTCAACTGTTAGTGGTATTATAACAAAGTGGAAGCAACTGGGAACAACAGCAACTCACCCATGAAAAATGATAGGGCAGGGTCAGCGCACAGTGCACAGAAGTTGTTAACTGTCTGCAGAGTCAATAGCTAAAGACTTCCAAACTTTGTGTTGCCTTCAGATTAGCACAACAACCGTGCATAGAGAGCTTCATGGAATGGGTTTCCATGGTGGAGCAGCTGTATCCAAGCCTTACATCACCAAGTGCAATGCAAAGCCTCGGATGCAGTGGTGTAAAGAAAGTCGCCACTGGACTCTAGAGCAGTGGAGACATGTTGTCTGGAGTGACAAATCACACTTCTCTGTCTGGCAATCCGATGGACATGTCTGGGTTTGGTGGTTGCCAGGAAAACGGTACTTTCCTGACTGCATTGTGCCAAGTGTGGAGTTGTTTTTCAGAGGTTTGGGCTTGGCTCCTTAGTTCCAGTGAAGGGAGCTCTTAAGGCGTCAACATACCAATATATTTTGGACAATTTCATGCTCCCAACTTTGTGAGAACAGTTTGGGGATGGCCCCTTCCTTTTCCAATATGACTGAGCACTAGTGCACAAAGCAAGGTCCATAAAGACATGGGTGATGAGTTTGGGGTGGAGGAACTTGACTGGCCTGCACAGAGTCCTGAACTCAGCACGATAGAACATCTTTGGGATGAATTAGAGTGGAGACTGCAAGCCAGGCCTTCTTGTCCGAAATCAGTGCCTGACCTCACAAATGCGCTTTCGGTAGAATGGTCAAACATTCCCATAGACACCTAAATAGACTCCTAAACCTTGTAGACAGCCTTCCTTGAAGAGTTGAGTTTATAACGTCAAAAGGTGGGCCATCTCAATATTGAACACTACAGACTAAGACTGGGATGCCACAAAACCACTACCCCCTCCTACCAAAATATGCATTCAGGAGAGGAGCTTAAATGAGTTCACCTTTGGGAACATGTTACATGTTCCACCTGTTTTGTAAAATGTTCCCACTGTTGCATACTCTGCCTGATTGTATTCTTGTTTTTCCCCCCCTCCCTGTGTCAGCGTTACTAGCTGTCAGTTTGTTAAACCTCCAGGTCGTCCCATAATATCGGGAAATCAGAACCTCCCAGAAGGTGCCAGCAAATACATAGATTATTTCCTGCGTCCATAGTATTCTAGTTTTGTCATCGTATATTGAGGATTTTGTATATAAACTTAAGCAATAACAATAGATGATGGTGTATGGCTGCCTAGCCTAGACGTGGAGGCCCTTTATAGTAATATAGGGCAGGATCTTGGACTTAAAGTGTGCAAGTCTTTTCTAGAGGTGAGAGGAACAATTTTTCAAAGACATACACAATTCATTCTTCAACTGCTAAAATTCATTTTAGAGCATCATTTTTTTTCTATTTGATGAAAAGATCTATAGGCACAACAGAGGAACTGCCATGGGTTCATCATGTGCACCGATCTATGCAAATCTGTTTCTTGGGTGGTGGGAGCATACCATAGTTTTTACAGATGATCTGCAACAATATACCTCACACATCTTACTATTGGTTATGTTTCATTGATGATATTTTCATCTTGTGGCAGGGTCAAAAGGAAGTGTTCAGTGAATTTTTAACCCATCTGAATGAGAATATCATCAGTATGTACTTCACTAGTATTCATATCTTAGAGCTCAAAATCACTAGAGGAGACCGCGGTGATATTAATACAACAATCTACCGCAAATCGACTTCCACCAACAGTTTACTCCGTTGGACAAGTCAATATCCAATGTTACTGAAAAGCGGTACCCCACTGGGAAATTCATGAGTGCTAAGAGGAATTGCTCAACGGAGGGAGCCTTTCAAGCTGAGAGTCTTAAGATAGTGGATAGATTTAGGAGACGAGGCTACCACTTATATTATCTGAGAAAATCTTCTGAAAAGGTGAATGCAGTCTCAAGAGAGTCCCTACTTGGTCCAAAAAGAATAAGGAGAGATGACCAATCAGGAATGCAGACTTATTCTAATCGGTCAGGCCAAATGTTCAGTATTCCCCAAAGATATTACAGTGTTCTGCATGAAGATAAATATTTATCTCAGATTCTCCCCAAAGACCCTGTAATTACCTAGAAGCGATAGGAATCTTAGGGACATGTTAGTACACAGCTATCTGGATAAGCTCCCAAGAACATCCACTCTGCATACCTGGCTACCAGGTAGACATAGGGGTAGCTTAAAATGCGGACATTGCAAAGCCTGTGCTTATATCCCCACTATCAAGGAATTTGAAAATATGATGAATGGAGAAAATGATAAAAATAAGAGCTTTTTATAATTGTAGTACTGAGGGGGATTGTGTACGCTATGAAATGCCCCTGCCCAGTATTGTATGTGGGGAAGACTATCTGTCCACTTAGAGGGTATTAGAGCTTGTCTATGACATTGCCCAAAAAAGAGACCGATCGCTAGGCATATACTGCAATAACATGGAGGTCGAGCTGAACTATTACAGTTCTGGTTTATTGAACACTTTAATCTTGGTCCAGGAAAGGGAGATCTGGACAAATCTTCTTAAACTTGAGGCCAAGTGGATTTTTAGTGTAAATTCACGGGCACCTTATGGGCTAAATTAAGTTTTTACCTTTTTTACCCTTTTTTATGTTACTAATGTTTCTGATGTGCGATTTTGATTTTGCCTTTTTTTAGATAATTGTAAGGACTGGTTTGCGATGAGAGGATGACCCTATACATCATTGGAATAATCACTGATTTGTTCAAAAAGATATGGTTAGAGCAAGGACGGACTGACCATTTGGAAACTTGGGCACTGCCCGGGGCCCCATTAGATGCCCCTGGTACCTTTTATCATAGGCTTTTTTGAGTTTGGGCAAGGACACAGGGGCCCCATGATCCCCTGTTGCCCGTGGGCCCCATGAGTTGTCAGTCCGCCCCTGGGTTAGAGGTAATAGTGGGATAATGGGTAATATTCCCTATGAAAAATACATGTCTATTCACACAGATATAAGGGATTTGTTCTTTTTCTCTCTCCTCCTGACAGTTGTTAAAATCCAGTGATCCGGCTTTGTGATGTTGGGTTTGGTATTTATCCTTTTCATCCTCAAGATGGCGATCTATTTTCACACTGTGCATGTGCAGAAGTCAGTGTGGAAATGATGGCGTCATGAAATCATTTGCGTAGTGACGTGCGTGATGATGTCATTATGGCACATATTTGGCGGCCACTTTGGCCGGCCAAGTTATAAATAAGAGAGAAAACAAACAATAGATGCCATTTCCTCACCATGTGACCTGGAGATTATTTTTATTTTTGTTGCTCTTTATTATTTTTCTTTTCATGTTATATCACCCCTGATGAATCTCTGTCTTTGAGTGAAACATTTAGGGTTTCTTTTATTTGATTTTGGGAGCACTTTTTTCTATGGGAACACATGGTTAATTTTCCCCAAAGATTTTTGCTGGGGCAAGGAATATTGCACACACTGGTGCAAAACTTGGTGTTTCCTATAGCTAGTGAGGAATTTTTTGTGGCTATGGTGATATATGGGGCTTGTCCATTAGTGGTTCAAGTTACTGCCACATGGATGAGTGTACCCATGCTGCATGTCTTTAGTAAGACCGACTGTGTGGTCTATTACATTTTAGGAGGGATTGAAATTAGGCAGATGGGACAAGGATGATCCTTTGTTATCTGATAATATTAATGTACCTGCCTCCTCTATATATGTGACTCATCACAGGTGCTGGTCATCCCATGACAGTTTTTTTCTTTCTGTGGGATTTTTAATTTGACTTTATATCTGCAGACATGTATATATTGGCTGAAATAAGGTATTAAGATATCTGCTAATTATATGGATTACATATGTTGCTGTGTACCCTCCTTACTCTATAGGTTGATACAGTTGCAAGAAAAAATATGTGAACCCCTTGGGATTACGTGGAGTTTTGCATGAATTGGGCATAAAATGTGCTCTGAACGTCATCTAAGTCACAACAATAGAAGAACACAGTCTGCTGAACATAATGCTACACAAACATTAGATGTTTCCATGGTTTAATTGCACATAACATGTAAACATTCACAGTGCAGGGAGGAAAAAGTATGTGAGGCCCTAGCTTAATGACTTCTCCCAGAGCTAATTGGAACCAGGAGTAAGCCAACCTTGACTCCAATCAGGCCTTTATGGAAGAGTGGCAAGAAGAAAACCATTGTTGAAAAAAATCCATAAGAAGTCCCATTTGCAGTTTGTGAGAAGCCATACGGAGGACACAGAAAACATGTGGAAGAAGGTGCTCTGGTCTGATGACACCAAAATTAAAAATTTTGGCCTAAAAGCAAAATGCTAATGAGGTGGAAAACTAACACTGCACACCACCATGAACACACCATTCTCACCTTGAAACATAGTGGTGGCAGCATCATGTTGTGGGTATCTTTTGTTCAGCAGGGAAGAATTCTTCCTTTTAACATCAGAACAAACCTGGGAGACGTGCCCTTTTGCTTTGAAACTTGAGTACTTTAACCCTTTAACTTCCTTTCTGTTACCTCTTTGCTGTGCTGTTGTTCTCTGTATGTATGTATGTGTGTGTATATGTATGTATGTGTATATATATATATTACATCTTTTTTCTGTAAATATTTTTATTGCACCCTTTTGACCTTTTAGTAATAAATCTTTCCTTCTGAAAGTGTTGAACTGTTTCTATAGCTCTTTATTGCAACTTACGAATTCCTGCCTCTAAAAAAGCGCTGCTGTGATTGTTTAACCCTCTGTATAACCGGTCTGCGGTGACTGTGCTATACAGACGATTATCTCAACCATTATAGTGTTGTAGCTGATATAGCCAAGTTTTCTCTTTCTCTGTGCAAAAAGGAGGTGGTGGCAGTGTGAAGGGTTAATTGCGTAATTAACCTGATCCAGTAACAATCGCTCCCAGGCTGCCGGTACATCGATTGTGGTCCAATTAGCTGGAAAATCGTTGTGCAGGGTGCAGCTGGGCATGGCATTGTTACGCACATGACATCGTGGTTTTAGATTGGCTGGTCCTTTGGTCATGAGTTTGGTGAGAAGGTCAGGGGTCTGACGCCGCGTTCGTCACAGTACTAGGGTCGTCGGTTCGAATCCCAGCCATGGCACCACCTGCCTGGAGTTTGCATGTTCTCCCTGTGCCTGTGTGGGTTTCCTCTGGGTACTCCGGTTTCCTCCCACACTCCAAAGACATGCTGGTAGGTTAATTGGCTCCTGTCTAAATTGTCCCTAGGATGTGTATGTATGAATGTGAGTTATGGACCTTAGATTGTACGTCCCTTGAGGGTTAGGGACTGATGTGAATGTACAATATGTGTGTGTGTGTAAAGCGCTGCGTAAATGGTCGGTGCTATATAAGTACCTGAAATAAATAAACTCTTCTGGGAAGGCTGTCCACAAGGTTTAGGAGTGTGTCTAGGACTGTGGGCAGCACAGTGGCTAAATGGTTAGCACTTCCGTCTGGCAGAAGTAGTTTGAATGCCAACCACGGCACCACCTGCCTGGAGTTTGCATGTTCTCCCTGTGCCTGCGTGGGTTTCCTCCCATACTCTAAAGCCATGCTGGTAGGGTAATTGAATCTTGTCTAAATTGGCCCTAGTATGTGTATGTATGAATGTGAGTTAGGGACCTTAGATTGTACGCCCCGGGTTAGGGACTGATGTGAATGTACAATATATATGTAAACCGCTGCGGGAATTGACGGCACTATATAAGTACCTGAAATAATAATAGTCTATGGGAATGTTTGACCATTCTTCCAGAAGCGCATTTGTGAGGTCAAGCACTGGTGTCGGACAAGTACCGTTCTCCTGGCAACCGCCAAACCCAGGCACATCCATCGGATTGCCAGACATAGGAGCGTGATTCGTCACTCCAGAAAGCACATCTCCATTGCTCTAGAGTCCTGTGGTGGCATGCCTTACACCACTGCATCTGACGCTTTGCATTGCACTTGGTAATGTAAGGCTTGGATGCAGCTGCACGGCAATGGCAACCCATCCCATGAAGCTCTCTGCACACTGCTGTGCTGTTCTGAAGGCCACATGCAGTTTGGAGGTCTTTAGCTATTGACTCTGCAGACAGTTGGCGACTTCTGTGCGCATCAGCATGGGCTGACCCAGCTCTTTTACGTGGCCTACCCCGTTCTGTAATTTTTTGTGGCTGAATTGCTGTTGTTCCCAGTTGCTTCTACTTTGTTATAATACCACTAACCGCTTACCGTAGAATATTGAGTTGCAAGGAAATTTCACAGATGGACTTATTGCACAGGTGGCAACCTATCGCGGTACCAAGCTTCAGTTCACTGAGCTCCTGAGAGCGACCCATTCTTTCACAAATGTAGAAGCAGTCTGCATGCCTAGGTGCTTGATTTTATATACCTGAGGCCATGGAGGTGACTGAAACACCTTAAATGATTTGGAGGGGTGTCACAATACTTTTGGCAATATAGAGTGTGTGTGTGTGTTTGTCTATTTGGAGAATAAATTGGTGGGTTTTGCATTTTTTTTTAACACAGTATATGCGTAGAAGTTTTTCAAACAAATTTTTAGGGGAAAAATACACTTTTTTTGAATTGTAATGGGAAAAAAAATACAATACTAAATCCAATTTTTTGGTAAAATATAAAAGATGACGTTGGTCTGAGTAAATAGATACCAAACATGTCATGCTTTAAAATTGCTCACGCATAAGCTCACTCAAACAACATAAATTTTACTGTCCATAGGGGGCGCTTTGAAAGTCTTTTACAGTTCACCGCCTTAGATTTACAGAGGAGGTTTGGTGCTAGAATTGCTGCCCATGAGCTGACATTCTCGGTGATGCATCACATGTGTGGACTGAATGCTGTTTGCATGTGTGCAGGATCGACACATGCGTTTGCTTTTTTTGTGCGGGGAAAGGTATGCTTTATTAAAAAAACTAAATTATTTTAATACTGTCACTTTAATTTTTTTCTTTCTTTGATCACTTTTATTGCTGTCACAAGGAATGTAAGCATCCTGCAGCAATAGGCAGTCTCAAGTGCTATTACTTAAAAGCACTTGATCACACAACATCTGGGGAAACTGAAAGTGATATATGCTCATCGCTTCCTGTTTCCTATATCAGAGTGGAAGCACCAGATGGGCGATCGGGTGTCCTGGTGCAACAGGACAGCCCGCGGAAGGAGGGATGTCCCCTCCCGCTGCTTGTAAAAGCAATCCGGTGGCTAGTTAGCCACTTGGATTTATTTTACGAGAGCTGATCGTCAGCTCTAATTCCTGCTGCATTTAGTCTCTATGAAAGTTATAGAGTCTACAAGCTATGGCATATACTTTATATTTGAGACTAGACACATAGAAGGGCTCAAAATTCAAGGAGCACTTTTGGGCTTTCAAGGAGCATACTCAGAATTGCATCCAAAACGCATTCTGCTCCCGAGTATGGCACTACCACATGTGTGAGACTTCTTTTTTTTTTTTTCTGCCTCTAAATACCCTTCTATGTTAACCTACTGTATGTCCATGCATACATAGGCATTGCAGGAAGGTGCATTTAGGAGCAGAAATCGTAATGCACCAAAATCATGTTCAGGAGAGGAGCTCCTGGGCAGAAATAATATTCTGGCTGATGAAATGAATGAACACCCAAATGCTTGAGATCCTGAATTAGCCTAAATGTTTTTTAAAAATGTGGCTTTAGGGGCATTTTTAACACTACATTTCTCCTGGTAGGGTAAAGGCATTCAAAAGAGCCCAGGGTGCATGAGGCCTAATGCTTCTTCTCTTCCAAGGACCTGATGGTTTAAATTCTTTAGGGACATGACAGGGTCTCTTTAAGTTTATTACTACATGTCAAGATTCAAAACCACTTAAAGTGATTAAAAAAACCCAAATGTTATACTTACCTGCTCTGTGCAGTGGTTTTGCACAGAGCACCCCTATCCTTTTTCTTTTTGGTGCACTTAAGCAGGCTCACTCGTGAGCCACGCTCTGTGTGTCCATTCACACATGAAGCGTGGCTCGCCCTGCCCCCACTATCCTGATTGGCTTACTGGCTATGATTGACAGCAGCAGGAGCCAATGGCTCCCGCTGCTGTGTGAGCCAGTGAGTAGTGAGAGACCCCAAAGAGCTGCTGGTCTCATGCATGTCACTGGATTGAGATGGGTTTCAGGTAAGTATTGGTGGGGGGGGTGGGGTGGACTGGGAGGGGAGAGTTGTAACTGGAAGTTTTTTGAATGCCTTGAGCCTTTAGAATTACTTTAAAGGGTAAATTCACCTTTTGTAGCATATTACATGTTACACCCATATTTAGGGTGTACCATGTTACAAAAAGACCGGCCTCTGCACCCCCTGATCCCCTGCTTTGACCGCTAGCGGGGGGATCTTCTCCCCCCTTGCTAGCTGTTAAATTTTTTGAAACCGTGGCCGTGCGGGGCTCCACCCGCGTCGCTCATTCACAGTATTCTGTGAATGAGAACACTACAAGGTCCGACAGCCTTAGCGGCTGTTGGCTTGTAGTTGTCAATGAACTACCACCGCACTGTGGAGCGCCATGGTAGTTCATGAAGTCTTCCTATCAGTAAGTATCTGCTTGCCCGTACGAGGAGTGTGGGCACACAGATACACTGACAGGTCTGCGAAAGACCAGCATGATGGCATCAGTGATCTGCGGATCGGTGGTGCAATGCTTTACAGGCTCCAGAACCAAAAAATAATAAATGCACATTTTTTAGCTGAAAAAAAATGTGCATTTATTATTTTTTGTTAAAAGGTGAACTTATCCTTTTTAAAGTAAACTTTTCACAATCCTGGGCAGTTTAAATTGAGCATACAGTGTGGGAGTTAATATTTAATTCAATATTTAATTACAAGATCACTAAAGTTGTATAGAAAAAAACATTTTAGTTAAACTTTAGCTTTAAATAACCATGATAGATGCATAAGTATGCAGTATTGTGTACAATATATGCATTTATAATATAGCTAATTGAAATAATACCCTTGTCCTTAAAAGAGAAGCGTGGAAATCGAAAAAAACATAAATTTATACTTACCTAGATGGCTGCAGCATCGAATTTATGCTGCAGCTGTCTCCTGCCGCCTCTACGCTGAGAACTGAATGATCAAAGACTGCTGATCGCTCAGTTCTTGGTCTTCAGTGAGCAGAGAGAGCTCTGCCAGGACTGACAGATGACTGAGCTGTGAAACTGTGGAGGGGGCCATGAGTGGCTTGTTTAGGCTCTCATTGGTGTGCTGAGAGCCTGATTCAGCTGCTGGTCCATACGTATGGGTTGATTCTGACATTATTATCAGGATCCTTGCAGAGCTTGGACTGGCTCTGTGACATCAGCCGACAGCCGGATTTAGCCTGCTGATGGCTGAATCTGGGTCACAGGAGTGCAAAACTATGGGCAACCCTGTGACTCACAGGAGAAGTATATCCAAAAGAGCTTTGGCTATACTTCTTTAGAGTCTATGCACACTAGGGGCAGAAAAAAATGCCAAAACCTCTGGCAGAAAAAATTCTCATAGTGACTCGTATTGCACAAGAGTTTATGGGCCAGTTCACACCACATGCAGTCCAGTGTATTTTTTTTTCTGCATTAAAAAACGCATTGATAGTAGGTTACATGGTTTCCAATGTCCTAGTTCACACCAGTGCGGTAATTTCCAGTGCGTTCCAGAAAAAAGAAGTAAAACATGCTGCATTTTTTATGCACTGGAACGCACATGTCCGTATTTAAGTTTGAAGAAAAAGAGAGGGGAAAAAATGCATCACAAACTCACCGGAATGCATCAAAAACACGCATACAGAAACGCATCCAGACTGCATTTTTTCCCCCAAACCATTCCCCTCTGCTCATTTTTCAATGTACACTTGAAACCGCTAAACACTCCTAAATGCTGTGTTTATGTGTGTTTTTTATGAACGTCAAGCATTTTTTTTTTCTGCCTGAAATTTTCTCTCAAGAATGCATTGTGATGGGTTTTGGTTTTTTTCAGCCTGAAAATGCATGGACACGTGTAACATAGAGCTGTTTTTACAGACTGAAGAAAAAAACCACCTATATAAGCAGCATTTTTTTATCCCCTGTATGCATGGACCCTTAATGTATTTTAATAATCTTTGAGGAATGCATAAAGTGATACATTTGTGAAATTAAAATAACTGCTATAAAAACGTTTGCTCTATTGTAGCCCTCATGAGGGAGAATTTGTTCATAACCCCTGAAGTGCATTGACCGTCAAATCTTCATAGATACGTTTTGTTGTGACAAATAAATATCTGGGTTGATCCCTACAGCTTGATGCTTGCATTTTTTTGCTCAGCTATATTTCACTTATGACAGCGTTTCCTTTTTTTTGCTTTGGAGAAAAGCAATGCAAACCCAGGAGGAATTAATTGCATAGGGGCAGTGTCCCTAGTGGGGGTTAAACCCAGATCCTTAGTGCTGCAAGGCTAGTGCGTTAACCACAAAGCACCAGGTTGCCCTATTAAGAAAAATAACAAAATACGTTAATGTGGTACCAGATCACCAGTTTGGTGGCTCCATGCTGTTTTAGCAGTAAGCTTTTTATAAAACAAACTTTGATCTGTCAGTATTTTTGGCATCACTTGAGAAGCAATTAGCCTTTACTGCCTAGTAGCTGCTGTTTATTTTTATATACTTTTCATTGGGCAAAGTTTCCCTCTCCTGCTTTACTAATTTGAAATAATTGAGTGTTGCGTGCTGGGCAGTGGCAAACCACTAATGCCTTCAACGGAGTGTTTCAGCTCAGAGAGGAACAAAAGTGCTTCCAAAGTGTGGGATTTTGGGCTCGTGGCTCAGGTGGGAAAAAAACCCATGACCTTACTTTTCCGATTTCTGAATGTATTTTTACAACAGCCATTCTGTAAATAGGAATTAAGCTGTACCATGTGCTTTATTCATCTTCGTTCACCATATACGATCCTGTCTAGATGATCATGTGGTTGTTTTGTAGCTAGACTGCCCAACGCTGCATACTTTCTGCATTACAGTGTCTACCATTGCTTGGAATGGTTTTTAAAGTGGATCCATTAACTACATTCATATTAAAAGCAGCATTTTGGGTCAGTGGTTATTACTGAGACTTTGCAGTGCTGGGGTTCTGTGTCCAGTTGCCACCAGGGACATGATCAGTATGAAATTTGTTTAATATCCCAGCCAGTGTTTGTGTGGCTTTCCTCTGGATACTGTGGCTACTTCCCAGGTCTAAAAACATACTGGTAGGAAAATAAGCATCTTCTCTTAAAACTGATATCTAGGCAGAGGGAGGTGGCCCAGACCTAATAGGCTTGCGTCTCAGTTGCGTCTCCGTTAGTGTATAGGCGTATCTTTGGGCAATACCCTTTTTTTTTGGCTAGAATGCGGAAGAGTTAGGCTCTATCTTACGTTTTTATTACTGTCCGTGTCCCCACACAGACTGAGATAGAAAGGATGAGGAATCCAAAATTTTAGGTGTCCTCAAAACACATGGTAAAGGAATATCTTCCAATGGGAACAAGTGTCTAAGTGGGGAGTTTCCCTCACTTTGACAGATTTCCTTTAACTTCCTGTTGTGTTTCTAGGACAGGAAGTAAAGATAAATTTCCCTAATTGTGAGCTCTAATGAGCAGGGCCCTCTGTTTCCTCTTGTACCAAATTGTATTGTAACTGTAATGTCTACCTTCGTGTAAATCGCTGCGTAAACTGTTGGCGCTATATAAATCATATATATATTAATAATGTTACAAAAACCGTAAAAAACAAACTGGCAGGCGTTTTACTCTGTTACTCTATCCAAAATCAAAATAAAAGGTTTGGCTATACGTTCACTTTAGGTTATCTGAACAGACTTTTTGCCAGCTTGGGGGAACCGGTTTTCTTAATCCTACAATGCTGGAGACAGGCTCTTTTATATCTTGATCATTGGTTATATGCTGCCACCTTCAGGTGAGGATATTGCCAAGCAAGGTTATATTCCATCCCACTCCCAGCAATCCTTAGTTTTTTGCTAGTGTCCTCGGGTGTTATATGACCTTTTTCTTTTGAGAGCAGGTTTCTGGCTTATGATTGTGATTATATTGGAGGATTGAAGACTTTTTGTCTTGTACATGAAAAAATCCCTACCCATCCTCCAAAGGAGTGCTGTGATGTTTTCAGGAAGCTATGTACAGCACTTTTGGCAGCCTCTCCCACAAGCAATGCATAGAGAAGCACATAGACCCAGTGATGATGTCACATAGTCATGTGATAAGGCATGTAATTAAAGCAGAAAGGTTTGATTTAAAAATGTAATTCTCATGTTTATAATGGAGCATCTAGGGAAGGAAAAATACGCTATATGTAGATTCAAGTCATTCTAAAGGCAAACTGTTTTTTAAAATTACAACAAAAAAGATGGGATACTTGCCTGCCTTGTGCAATGGTATTGCACAGAGTGGTCTCTTGCCTCCTCTTTTGGAGTCCCTCGCTGGAACTGCCTGCTCCTCCTCTCCTCGACGCCATGTGCTGAGAGGGAACCCTTGTGTGTGTGCGCGCTCCTCCTGCTCCTGGGCCGTGTTTGTAGATAGAGACACACACCGTGGCTCAGCCCCCACTTTCTCCCTACCTGATTTGACTGACAGCAGCAGGAGCCTATGACTTCCACTGCTCTCATAGTCTCCCATGAGACCAGGGAGAGGGAGCAACACTGCTGCAGACTAGCAGAGCGCTGAATCAGTAAAGTAGACAGATAAGTAATTAGTTGGGGGAAGGACACCACAAGTAATATGTACTTTTTCCCCCTAATGCAGGGAACTAGCTTTTAGAACCACTTTAATCACATCTTGGAATGTACACTTTTTTCTTTTTTCTTCCAGAGAGAAAGCTGATGAAAAGATCTTCACAGTGCTCTTAAAGATTCTGTCTAGAGCTTTGTGTGAAATCCAGGCTAAAAGTGCAACATCTGACTCTTCTCTGGAGTGTTGGCTTGATTTGTGTGCTGAATGCTTCCGCTGTCTAAGGAATTCCTGTGTGCAATGTGCCCGAAATCAAAACACCATCAGGTAAATGTGCTTATTGTATCCATTTAGTAGCAGAAATGGTTACTTACTTACTCCATGGCACTACAGACTGACATTCATATCATCCATCCACACTTCCTTTACCTTTTCTGTGTTTTATAGAATGAACCAATTAATGCTGAGGAAGAACATTAGCACATATCGGAGAATAATATCTAAAAAAAACAAATCATAAACATAGTGCAGCACTAAACGAATAATTGCCAATATAATACATAAGTGACTATAAAATTCAAAATTCAATATGCAATATAGTGTCCAGAATATAGCCAATCAGATGGTGGTAGTTATTCCCACTGGTAAACGATGGACCGATTCTATATAACTCCCCGTGTGCATAAATCTGGAAATCCGGTGATGTGCGATCAAAGTAGATATGGAAAGATTGCCCACTCACTGGAAGCACAATCTTATTGCGCAAAGATCAGATAAACCAGGAGCAGGGGTTCCCTTGATGGTACAGCCTGGAGCAGGATCCTCTCCTCTGCAAATACGGGTAATAAAGATATCCCTCCTAAATGCCTTGGAACGGGTAAACTGTAGTGGGGTCTGGTCACTGGTTCCCTCCTCTAATCCAGGTAGTGCACCTGGGGCCTTTTTTGGGGTCTTGTGAACAGTGAGGGCAGGTGTACTGTGTCCTATGTTCTTCAAGGTATCAGGCAGAGTGTGGAGGATTACGCTGCTTACCTTCATGCACAGCTCTCTCAGAAATGGCTCTTTAATAATATCTGTTTTAAAAGTTTATTTTATTAAAACCCAAAACTTTTATATTTGATTTTGAATAGAATATAGAACTTTGTCAGATTTTTAATGCTGTCTGTGTCCTTGTTGAAGAGATTCAACTGCTCAGTTTATCCTGGTGACCATTGTCTCAGACAGAATGTGATGGGAAATCCAAAATGTTACTGTTGTACCCGGAACAAGAGAATGGGGGAAATCTTTCAATAGAGATACCAATTCTGATGACAGCTGTCTGAGAAGAGCTTTTTCCTTGCTTTAAAGTGGTTGTGAAGGCTGAAGGTTTTTTACCTTCATGCACAGAATGCATGAAGGTAAAAAACCTTCAGCCTTTACAACCACTTCTGTGTGCAGCAGTGGCCCCAGCCCCCTCAATACTTCCTCATCGTGATCCGGCGATGTGAATGCCAGCCTCGGCTGTCCTGAGTCTCTCCCTCCTCATTGGTTGAGACCGTAAGTGTGAGCCATTGACTCCTGCTGCTGTCAATCACAGCAAGTGAGCCAATGAGGAGAGGGGATGGGGCCAAGCCACGGCTACATGTGTGAATGGACACACGGAGCAACGGGTGCCCCCATAGCAAGCTGCTTGCTGTGGGGGACACCCAACAGATGGGAGGAGCCAGGAGAGCCTGCGGTGGACCCAGGAAGAGGAGGATTCAGTCTGCTCTGTGCAAAACCACTGCACACAGTAGGTAAGTATAGCATGTTTGTTATTTTACAAAAAAAAAAAAACATTTAGAATCGCTTTAAAGAGTTTTCCTCTCCTTTTTTTTGTCTACTGGACAGAAGGTGATGGGAAATCTCCCAACTAGGATACAAATGGGAAAGCATGACAGGGGCTGTCACTTAAAGTACAATTCCAGTCTACACCTAACTAGTCTTAAAAATGTTCCCCCCAACACCCATGTTGACTAACCTTTGTAAAAATATAAATGATACTTGCCTCTTTTCAGCCCACTCTTGGCAATACAACAATCCAGATAACTGATTTTGACCCTGCTTGGCCTGTTTCACAGACACTAATGCAGGCCATACATGGCTCGAGTGCCGAACAAATTTCTTTTCGAAAATCAAAACTAAGAATTTGTGTTCAAATTTCGCGCCATTAGTGGCCCGCAGCATTGGCCTATTTTTGTGCGGCCATCGAATTTGAGTGATCTGGCATGTTTGAATTTATTTTGAAAAAGAAACTAATTTCTAACCAATCATGGGTGAAATGCGCATGAGCTGTGACTTGGAAAGAAAAGAAGATTCCCAGTCACGAAAATTATTTTCTATAGCAACATGAGGTGAAATTGAAGGCTTGGTTGGTCAAATTTCAAAATCAATAGTGGCACCATTGGATTACAAAACGCACAAAATTTTCTAAAGAAAATTTGTTCAGAATCTGACCCATGTATGGTCTACATAAGGGGTTGATTTAATAAAACTGGAGAGTGCAAAATCTGGTGCAGCTGTGTATGGTAGCCAATCAGCTTCTAACTTCAGCTTGTTCATTTAGGCTTTAATGAGAAAAACGTGGAAGCTGATTAGTTTCTATGCAGAACTGCACCAAATTTTGCAGTCTGCAGCTTTAGTAAATCAACCCCTAAGGGTATACAGCAATACACCTAAGCCCCTGGTCACAGGTGCGATTTGGCATGCGATTTGCATGCCAGGCAACTTGCAAATCATATGCCGAGTCGAACCCTATTGTCAGCTATTAGAGCAGTCATATCGGTGCAGTTCCGACTTGGTCAGAGCCGCACCGATTTCAAAAGAAGTGCATGTACTACTTTTGTTGCGATTTGCATAGACATTTGTGTCAAATTGCAAATTGCAAGGAAATCGGCAGGTCACCCAATTGTGAAATTGTGCGACTTCACTGTAAGTCAAACGATTTCAAAATCGGGTTTGATATGACTGGGGTGTAAAGCCCAAACTTTATAGATGGGCAACTCCTATCCTCATATTCATTAGTGGTTCCAAATTATTCATGATTACTGCTGTAGGGGACTGACACAAAAAGATGCACTCTGCATCTTTTCAAATAACTATTTTCTGTTTATTTGGTGCAAATTAAGTTTTTTTCATGCACATGATTTTGTAGGTATGACATTAATATTACAATTGTACTTTTTATGGTAACAAGGGGCGTAACATAGGCAGGCTGAATTCTAATCAGGGCTCAAAAGAATGCAAATACATCTTCAAAACATTAGTGCTGTGTGCACAATGAGTGCAGTGTGCAATACATAGGCATATCCATATAAAATAGAATACAGTTACAGTGAAGCAAATAAGTATTTGATCCCCTGCTGATTTTGAATGTTTGCCCACTCGCAAAGAAATGATCAGTCTAAAAATCGAATGGTAGGTGTATTGTAACACTGAGAGACAGAATAACAACTAAAAATTCTAAAGAAATGCATGTCTAACAGATTATGCACTGATTTGCATGTTCATGAGGGAAATAAGTATTTGATTCCCCATCATTCAGCAGGATTTCTGGCTACCAGGTGTCTTTCATACAGGTAACAAGCTGAGATTAGAAGCAGTCTCAGGGAGTGCTGCTAATCTCATTTTGTTACCTGTATAAAAGACATCTGTCCACAGGAGCAATCAAACAATCAGATTCCAAACTCTCCACCATGGCAAAGACCAAAGAGCTGTCCAAGGATGTCAGGGACGAGATTGTAGACCTACACAAGGCTGGACTGGGCTTCCAAACTATCGCTAAGCAGCTTGGTGAGAAGGTGCCAAAAGTTGGTGCAATCATTCGCAAATGGAAGAAACACAAAACAACTGTCAGTCTCCCTAGGTCTGCTGCACTGTTAAATCTAAATTATAATTCGGCACTTATATTGATGGCAAGCTTGCAAAATATTTGGTTTTTATGATTAGTCATAATTAATATTAATATGTGTGAATGGTCTTTGACAAATGGTAGTATTTACTATTCTTCAATTATAGCTGGGACCAAAAGATATACAAGTTAAGCTGAGATAGTATATACCAGCTGAAGGTTGAATATACTATATTTAGGCATAAAGTATCTGGTAGTTATGTCAAGGTTATTAGGAGGACTCATTACATTATGTATTTTAATAGTATCTGTGTGTATTTAGTATACGTTTCTAACATTGATACATATATAGTTTAGTGATTATACATTGATATGTTCTTAAGCTATAATATTCTTTAAATATATAGCTGAGGGTTACGTCATTAGCTTATAATATTATTTACATCAGCATACATATGTTCCTGTCCATCAAACATCATATGTATAGCATCCCTTCCTTATATGAAATGGCTTTGCTAAGCAGTAATAATTTCCATAGAAGGTATTAAGATCACTAGCTATGACGTACATTTACCTCATAAAAGACCATGAGACATCGGACAAGAAGACTCTCACTCACACGCTACACGACACTCTTTCATACATAACACACACACACATGGCTGTTCATAAGAACTTTCTGAGATGCTGGAACAGGTGCTGCAAGACAAGAGATCATCATTAACGTCACTTCCGTCTTCTCTCTCGGACTCTGTGTTGGACAAGGACATGAGAATCGCACATGGCAAGGACAGCCATGGTGACTTTGTTTTAAACGTTTGCTTGTCATTTTTACAGTAGTTTTATCTACCTGGAACTGTTCATAATACGCTTTACATTGTCTATTTTACACCATTGTGTGATAGAATAAAATCACACTTCATTTTTTATTTCAATGGCTCTTTCATTCATAATCGCCTCAAGACACTAGAAGAAGTATTATATGTGTCTAAAAATCCAACATGCACCATGCAAGATCTCGCCTTGTGGAGTGTCAATGATCATGAGAACAGTGAGGAATTATCCCAGAACTACAATTATAATTGTCAATTATCTCCTGGCAGCTGGGACCACAGTCACCAAGAAAACAATTGGTAACGCACTACGCTGACAAGGATTGAAATGCTGCAATGCCCACAAGGTCCCTCTGCTCAAGAAAGCACATGTCTAGGCCCGTCCTGAAGTTTGCCACTGAACAGAGCAGAGGAGGACTGATTGAAAGTGTTGTGGTCAGATGAGACCAGAATCGAGCTATTTGTCATCAACTCAACTCGCCGTGTTTGGAGGAGGAGGAATGCTGCCTATGACCCCAAGAACACCATCCCAACTGTCAAACATGGCGGTGGAAACTTTCTGCTTTGTGGGTGTTTTTCTACTAAGGGGATAGGACAACTGCACCGCATCAAAGGGACGATGGACAGGGCAATGTACCATCAAATCTTGGGTGAGAACCTTCTTCCCTCAGCCAGGGCATTGAAAATGGATTGTGGATGGGTGTTCCAGCATGACAATGACCCAAAACACATGGCCAAGGCAACAAAGGAGTGGCTCAAGAAGAAGCACATTAAGGTCCTGGAGTGGCCTAGCCAGTCTCCAGACCTTAATCCGATTGAAAATCTGTAGAGGGAGCTGAAAGTTTGAGTTGCCAAACGTCAGCCACCAAACCTTAATGACTGGGAGAGGATCTGCCAAGAGGAGTGGGCCAAAATCCCTCCTGAAATGTGTGCAAACCTGGTGGCCAACTACAGGAAACGTCTGACCTCTGTGATTTCCTTCACTGTATATACAGAATGTACAATATATTTTACATCCAAAAATGTATGTACACACATTAAGGGTCTAACAAAATTGTACATTTTAAGTGTCTTACTTATGGCGTGTTTTTAAGCCCCATTGTTAGTATAAAAATCCCTTTCTGGAACATAGCTTTTTTAATCATTCAGATGCGTCCTACTGTCTTAGTCACAGCTATAGCTCTACAATCAGCAAAAGACATGCAAGTGTTGCTGTTGCAGAATTGTATTTGTGACTGAGGCAAGGGAGTATGTTGGACTGCTGTAGAGCATTCACTCCTTCCACACTACTATTGGCCCATCACTTTGATGGGTGGCCCCACTGACCAATAGAAATGTGCAGGAAGGGGTGAACAAGCTTGGACATCATCAGGAAGTGCCAGGAAGCTTTGCCACTAATAGTGACCTCTAGCTGGCTGCACTTTTTACCTGCAGTTAATCTTTTGTTTTTAGTTTCAAGACAGATTTTCTACAAATTTAACTTAAAAGCACTGATACTTTTAGAGAAATTGAGTACTATGCAGCCAAATGTTCTCTTTGTTGTTATGTTAGAGTTGAAGCAGAGTTCCATTCACACTGTCAAAAAATAAAAGTCAGCAGCTACAAAGACTGTAGCTTCTGACTTTTAAAAAGAGCCACTTACCTGTCCCATGATCCCATGATGTCCTCCCCGCTGCCTGTTTCACCAGCCATCTGGTGCTCCAGGTGCCGGCATCTTCAGTGTGGGCACCCGGCTGTGACAGCTTGCGGCTTCACAGCCCAGGTGCCCACTGCGCATGCACGAGTAGTGCTGTGCTCCCTGAATGGTCCCGTAGTCTTTTGGGACCTGTCGTGTCCCAGAAGACTACGGGAGGGAGCACAACCTTCGTTTCCGATCGCCTAGGCAATTGCAGCAGAAGTGGGAGAGGATACCTGTCAAATTCGGGTACCCGCTCCCTAACGGTGCCAATCCTTAATGGGGAGCGGGAGACCAGTCTTTAAAGCGGAACTTCCCCTTTTGGGTGGAGCTCCACTTTAAGAAAGGGACAGAATTTCATTTGTATATTTTCCAATCTAGTCATCTTGGGAACATTTAACAGATTAACTTTTGTTTTTAGTGTAATTTGTGATTTTTTTATTTTTTTTTTTATTTTTGTTATTGCGCAGATTTGTTCTTTAAGCTACGTAGCCTTCCGGTCATTTTACAGGTTAAAGGAAAGTCTTGAGTAAGCACAATCTCTGCTGCCAGGACCATGGCATATAGAGCCCTGCGCCAAATACTTGTATGTTCGTGTGGTTTCACTGTGTGGGGCTGAAGGCTCTCCCTTTAATTATGTCCAGAAAACTTGCATAATGTTACCACAAAGCTTTGGGAGCTGCACAGCAGATGTCACTGTAAAGGCTGGATGTCCTTGTTCTGTGTATATACTGGAAACCCTCTGCTTTGAACCGACATTGAAAAAAGTACTCTTCCAAGCACTGTCTTAATGTATATTGACCACCTAATGTAAATGTACATGCTGTTTGAGGGAGAACCCTCTCCCTATAGAAAAACTAAGGGCAGGGAAACATCTGCTTGACCTTGCACAAGGATACTGAGCACAAGAACCCATCTCTTTATTCACCCATTGGCGAGCATGGTGCACATGTTGTATAGTAGAGTGAATGGTTGGCTTGGTAAAAGGCTTCTACAATGTCAGAAATTATCTTATATTAAAGCGGAGTTCCACTCAAAAGGGGAAGTTACGCTTTAATGCTTTGTTCCCCGCTCCCCATTAAGGATTGGCACCTTTGGGGAGTGGGGGGGAGAGAATTTGACAGGTACCCTCTCCCACTTGCGCTGTGATTGCCTAGGCAATCGGAAGCAGAAATTGTCCTCCCCCCCCCCCCCCCCTCTCCGTAATATTCTGGGACACGTGACAGGTTCCAGAAGAGTACGGGGCCATTCATAAAGCGCAGCGCTTCTCACGCATATGCAGTGGGCACCCAGCTGTGAAGCCGCAAGCTGTTACAGCCGGGTGCCCACACTAAAGATGCTGGCACCAGGGAGAGAAGACCGCCGGTGAAACCAGCGGTGGTGAGGACACCGCTGGACTGAGGGACAGGTAAGTGGCTGTATTTTAAAAGTCAGCAGCTACAGTTTTTGTAGCTGCAGACTTTTTTTTTTTTTTTCCAGCTGGAACTCCGCTTTCAAATCAGGAGCATTACTTGATTTAGGACCTGTTCACATCATTGCATTTCACACAGTTATTCATTTTGAATGGCAGCTCAGCATATCCACAGAATGCGCTTGCACTACAGTGCACCACAAGTATTTAGTTTGCTGTGGTTGGGGAATAAAAAAAAGATCCACTTCCTCCTGTGTGACCTGTATGGGCTCCAGTAATGTGTTTTGCAGCACATGCATTACTCCCGTGCAAGGAGGGTGGCCCTAAATCATACTGTCTCTAGTATTAGTGGGGTTCTGGTGACTGCTGTCATAGAGAAACACATGGAAGTATTCAAATATTATCTTGTGTGTGGCTTACTCTTCTTTTGCTCAGCGTTTTGTGGCAGTGGAAGCCACCATATTTCTCTCAGTGCCAGCATAATTAAATAAAGGGGCTTCCAGGCTACACAAGGTGCCTGTACTTTGGAAACGTTCTTAGTTTCACCACTTTAGTTGCCTGACTGGTTCTCAAAACCACACACACGTTTGGGCCTCCTGCACGTGGGTGGCCGGGAGGCAGCAAAAACAACCATTTTGAGTTGTAGTTTTACTGACTCCCTACAAGCTACTTTACAACCTTTGGTTTACAGATTCAGTGCATTAATCCCATAGAAAATTTCTGTGTAGCAGACAGGATCACTTCCTGAATGTCTAACAGTGGCTTCTTAGCAGCATTCTGAAAAGCAATCCACTGCAGATTGATTTTCAGAGAGTATGAAGTGTGAATTTTAGCATCATGTTAACACATCATGTTATACTGGGCATACACTGATAGTTTGCTTTTTTTTTTGCAGCCTCCAAGCTGAAAGATAATAAAAAAAAAATAGCAGATTCCTCCATCCACACTGGATCCACTCTGCCTGTTGTATTGATTCAGATTAGATGCAGCCACATTCGGCCAACAGTTTTCCGACCATCGTTTTTTCAATTGAGGAATGTCAGGCAGGAAACAGCCAACAGGGCTACCTACCAAATTTCCAAATTTCATCTGGTTCCTCAGGGACCTCCTGAAATTTGTACAATGTGTATACATTTATATATATATATATATATACAGTCATGGCCGAAATTGTTGGCACCCTTGATATTTTTCCTGAAAATCAAGTATTTCACACAAAAAAGGTATTGCATTAACACATGTTTTGCTATACACATGTTTATTCCCTTTGTATGTATTGGAACAAATATAAAACAGAGGCAGAAAAGCAAATATGACATAATGTCACACAAAACCCCAAAAATGGGCTGGACAAAAGTATTGGCACCCTTAACTTAATATTTGGTTGCACACCCTTTGGAAAACATAACTGAAATCAGTCGCTTCCTATAACCATCAATAAGCTTCTGACACCTCTCACCCGGAATTTTGGACCACTCTTCCTTTGCAAACAGCTCCAGGTCTCTCTTATTGGAAGGACACCTTTTCCCAACAGCAATTTTAAGATCTCTCCACAGGTGTTCAATGGGATTTAGATCTGGGCTCATTGCTGGCCACTTCAGAACTCTCCAGCGCTTCTTTGCCATCCATTTCTGAGTGCTTTTTGACGTATGTTTGGGGTCATTGTCCTGCTGGAAGACCCAGGATCTTGGACGCAAACCCAGCTTTCTGACACTGGGCCCTACAGTGCGACCCAAAATCCTTTGGTAATCCTCAGATTTCATGATGCCTTGCACACAGTCAAGGCACCCAGTGCCAGAGGCAGCAAAACAACCCCAAAACATCATTGAACCTCCACCATATTTTACCGTAGGTACTGTGTTTTGTTCTTTGTAGGCCTCATTCCGTTTTCGGTAAACAGTAGAATGATGTGCTTTACCGAAAAGCTCTATCTTGGTCTCATCTGTCCACAAGACGTTTTCCCAGAAGGCTTTTGGCTTACTCAAGTACATTTTGGCAAACTGTAGTCTTGCTTTTTTATGTCTCTGTGTCAGCAGTGGGGTCCTCCTGGGTCTCCTGCCATAGCGTTTCATTTCATTTAAATGTCGACGGATAGTTCGCGCTGACACTGATGCTCCCTGAGCCTGCAGGACAGCTTGAATGTCTTTGGAACATGTTTGGGGCTGCTTATCCACCATCCGGACTATTCTGCGTTGCAATCTTTCATCAATTTTCCTCATCCGTCCACGACCAGGGAGATTAGCTACAGTGCCATGGGTTGCAAACTTCTTGATAATGTTGCGCACTGTGGACAAAGGCAAATCTAGTTCTCTGGAGATGGACTTGTAACCTTGAGATTGTTGATATTTTGCCACAATTTTGGTTCTCAGGTCCTCAGACAGTTCTCGTCTCCTCTTTCTGTTGTCCATGCTTAGTGTGGCACAGACAGACACACAATGCAAAGGTTAAGTGAACGTCTCTCCTTTTTATCTGCTTTCAGGTGTGATTTCTATATTGCCCACACCTGTTACTTGCCCCAGGTGAGTTTACAGGAGCATCACATGCTTGTAACATTCTTATTTATCCGCAGTTGTGAAAGGGTGCCAATACTTTTGTCCAGCCCATTTTTGGAGGTTTGTGTGACATTATGTCGAATTTGCTTTCTTTCCTCCCTTTTTTTGTTTTGTCCCAATACACACAAAGGGAATAAACATGTGTATAGCAAAACATGTGTTAATGCAATACGTTTCGTGAGAAATACATGATTTCCTGGAGAAATATCAAGGGTGCCAACAATTTCGGCCATGACTGTATATATATATATATATATATATATATATATATTTACAGTCACAATTTTGGTATAGCTTTTATAGGTAGTCTATAAATTTGAGCAGATTTGTGTTTGATAGACAGAAAAATGGTGGTAATAAGTTTCCCGAACCCTGAAGCAAACAAGAATGTTTGTGTTTTTTTTGTTTTGTTTTTTTCCAGATTATAGGAGTCTTTTAATGGTTTTGGAAGGTTCTTGATGAAGGTAAAAAACTGAAACTGTCTCCAAACGTCTAGTGGTGTCTGCCCTCACCTATTTCTTATTTCCAGAAAATCAAGTGCCTTGCTGCCTTTGGCAATAAACTATAGTTGCAATGGACTCTCTGTAACTCTCTCATTCAGACGTGGGGGAATTGGATATTTTGTAGTAGTGGCCTGAGGGGATATTTTTGCTGCCTATTATGGCATATCCATACCAAGTCCCAAATTCTAAGTGTAGTGGTAGTTGTGGGGGCAATGGGTGGACTTGCATTTATACTTTATGGAGAATCTGTCTTGGAAGTATGACAGTCATTTCCCTTTCATATGGAATAACTTGTTCAGTTTGTATAAGCTGTCTTTTCTTCTTTTTTTTTTTTTTTGTTATGTTACAGAAATGTGGGATTGATCGAGGAGACCATATCTCTTATCAAAGTGTTCAGCTCTTCAAGCAATTGTTCAGAGTCATTTTTAGTGGGTATGTACTTTGATTGGAAATAATCTGGTTGTGGAAATATTAAAGTGATATTAACCACTTCAATACCGAGCACTGTTACCCCCTTCCTGCCCAGGCTAATTTTCAGGTTTCAGCGCTCTCACACTTTGAATGAGAATTGCACGGTCATGCAACACTGTACCCAAACTAAATTTTTTATAATTTTGTTCACACAACTAGAGCTTTCTTTTGGTGGTATTTAATCACCACTGGGGTTTTTATTTTTTGCTAAATTAACAAATATAGACCACAAATTTGGAAAAAAAACCCCACATTTTTCTTTGTTTCTGCTATAAAAGTTTGCAAATATTTGTTCTTCATAAATTTAGGCCAAGATGTATACTGCTACATTTCATTGGTGAAAATAATCCAAATCAGTATTTATTATTTAGTCTGTAAGAAAGTTATAGAGTTCACAAACTATCGGATATATCTGAAAATTGATCAATCCTGAAGAACTGACAGCCAATCTAATTTCTTGAAGCCCAGAAATGTCAGAACAGTACAGATATTCCCCAAATTACCCCTTTTTGCAAAGTAGACAGTCCGATGTATTTCATAAAAGGCATGGCGACTTTTTTGAACTTGTAATTTTTTGTCAAATGAAGAAATTAAAATTATTTTCACAAACATTTTTACATACTGTCACCAGTGCAGTACAGCATCGTCTTATAACTGTTGTGGCGGTGATCAGGGACACTAACTGGTGACAGTAAGGGAAAAAACATTTTTTTTTCATATTACACTATGACCAAAGGTATAATGTTACCATAGTAACGTTGTACTACTTTGGGGAAGTGATCAATATATTTTTTGATATAAGCAAGCATTTATTTAACTGAATGAAATCAATTAATTCAGGTTTTTTTGTTGTGATTGGCCACGGCTAATCGCATGACACAGATGGACTGTGATTGGCCCAGCTAGTGCATGTGATCACTGTGACCATTCACAGCTAGACACACTTCTATACAATGGATGGCATGAAAGGAAGCCATCCATTGTTTACAACTGTCATGTGACCTGCTGTGATTGGTCACAGCAGGTCACATGGTACTGGCAGCGAGGTGGTACACAGATATGTTTTTAGCTGTGTCTGAGGTATACAGCCAGTTCCATATCTTGCCACAGCGTGGCCCTGTGGGCATGCACAAGACGCTATCCTGGAAGGACGTCATATGACGTCCTCCCTGACCGATGAAAGTCCCGCCTGGCTGTCTTTTTCCTATAGGCTGGGCGGGAAGTGGATAAACCCAAAACCAAAAATTTATAATATTGCAGCTTACCAATCATTTGATCTGGTGACTGCATCAGCTTCCTTTTTTTAGGCCTTTTCACCTGGTGATCTGTCCAGTCCGTCAGCCAGCCAGACACACATTAGCGAGACACCACTCTAGTTGAATGAGCACATGAAACAACACACAGAAGCTTTGTCAATTTTGGGGGTGGGAGTGTTAAATGTATTAGCAGATTTGAATACAATAACACGTTGAAGCCAAACTCCAGCTAACACCTTATAATCATTTGTAGCAAATTGTATTTTTTCCCTTTGGGGTAAAAGTTTTAAATGAACAAATAAAAGCTGATCATCTTATTCACCACTGACGGGTAAATGGAGCCAGTCCATTTACATGTCAATGGTAAATGGATTGGCTCAACTATATAAACTGATACATTCTGCTGGAGAGCTTAAACTCCTGAAAAACAGCAGAGTTGCTGGCTGAATCATCAAATGAAAATAGAAGAAAAAAAAGAGCCTATAAAAGAATACAGTTATCACATCTAAGGGTTGGTACGCTTGCTTTTGGGTTTAATACTGCTTTAAGCCAGTGATGCACATGACTTGATAGAGAGATCAAAAGTTAGATTCCATTTCATTTTTTTGTAGAAATGAGAAAGCATTCAAATACATAAAATAAAAACTTTCCCTTAACCTCAAGGAGATGGGTTAGAAATTGCCCAATCTGAACCTGGTAGAAAAATCTGTTTGCTTTTGAAGACATTAACATATCTTTTAGTTTTTGATTTGGTATTTGAATAAACTTTTTTTTTTTTTTTTTTAAATCAAGTAGTTTTTATTAAGATATTTTTGCAAGTCATATAATGTATCAACAAACAAACAAGCAAGAACATGATAGTTGAATAAACTTTACTGAAGCTGTCAATGTACTGTTGAGTTTCAGCATCATAATTAATTGAATTGTGGTGGTTGATTGAACTTGTGGGTGTGACGATTGTGGCGTCAGACCCCAGCCCTTATCACCAAACTCATGACCGAAGGGCTAGCCAATCTAAAACCTTGCTTTCTCGTGCGTAACAATGGCACGCCCAGCTGCACCCTGCACAAAGATTTTCCAGCTAATGGACCACAACCTGTGTGCCGGCAGCCTGGCAGCGATTGTTACTGGGTCAGGTTAATTACACAATTAACCCTTCATACTGCCACCACCTCCTTTTTGTACAGAGAAAGAGGAAACTCGGCAATATCAGCAATAACACCATGATTTTTGAATAATCGTCGATATACCACTGTCATCACATGCAGAGATATACCAAAGTTTAAAACACACACACAGTAGTGCTTTTCAGAGGCAGAGATTCTTAGTTTGCATTAAAGAGCTTTAGAAACAGTTCAACACTTTCAGAAAGTAAGATTTATTACTAAAAGGTCAAAAGTGTGCAATAAAAATATTTACAGAAAAAGATGTAGCCAATATATATCTAAATATACAGAAAGCAATAGCACAGCAAAGAGATAACAGAAAGCAGTTTAGAGGGATAAAGTACTTGCTGTCAGCCTTGGTTTTAAGCAGATCAGGTTTCAGAGCCAAAAGGATGCCTTATCTCCCAACGTTGGTTCCGATGTTAAAAGGGAGAATTCTTCAACTTCAACTCAGCTTAACCTAACTTAAACATCACAGCCTTTATCCAGGAACTCAGCAGGGTGTCTCCCTGAAGCAGAGAACCAATCGCCTCATTTGGGCTGGTGTGGCAGGCGGAGACCCAAACTATGACCAAAAATCCCTCTTAGCTTATATTATGGTTCGTAACTTACCCTGGATACATATAACATTCTATCCACGAGTAGGTTAATACGCAGAATCTTCTGCTAAAGTCTACATATGAAATATGTGTTCCTGCTTGGATGGTTAAGGAGATATAATTTTCTGCTCTCCTGTATATGCTAGCTAGGGGGTGTAATATACCAGGCAACTTGTCTTAAAGTGAGCCATCCCAATATGTGCTCCATGTTTATGTAATTATGTTATTTGAAGATATAAAATTATATAGAAAAGTGAGTTTTTAAATCTAAGTCTGTTTTTACGACTACCTGGAAAGTCTTTGAAGCGCCGTGGGGGCTGGTTTATGGTTTTACGATCGCTTCTCCAGCAAGAGTCTCGCAGACATAGGGGCACCAGCTAGTAAGGTTTATACCCATGACGCCCTACCAATGAGTTTGCTGCCTGTGATCTCTGTCATCATCCAGACCACATGTCACTCAACAGAGAGGGAGGGGGGATATCGGAGGAATCTGATTTGGGAGAGAGAGATACAAAATGGAGAAGTTTGGAGCAAAATGGATGACCACGTCCATATCTGTGTGCATGATTGCTACAATGGGGTATACTGCTTAGTTACTGGCAATTACTTGCAATAACGTTTTTTTTGCAATTTGAGGTAGATGAAAAGTAGTTGAAATTAGCTGAAAAAATGGCACATGTATTGTCAAATTTAGTGCCTAAGCTACAAAGGCAGTTTTAATATTGTGTTACTATGAAATGTAGGCATGCTGGCAGGAGGACAGAGCAGAGTGACTGAAAGATGAGCTGATTAGTCTGCTGCTTCTACTTTCACTGTCCAGATACAGGTTATGGGAGGGACAAGACCGGTAAGTTTTAATTAACTGCATCATAGAAAATCAGTTCTCCTCCACGGCCAGATAGGACTGTGCTGCATGGCAGGACGGTGTAATATTTAAAACTGGATGGACAGAAATAGAATGGAGTTGGTAAAATAGCTCTCTATTGTGTATTTCATCTCTCTATTTATCGGTTTGCCTTGTGTTTGGCTTTAATATACAACCATTCAGTTTTGGAGAGGTTTGGAGTGCGGCTTTGAATGAGTGCAGAGCAGTTAAACACAGCAGTTGAACTAAAGCAGGAGAACTTAAGCAGCAGGAAGACACAACAACAGCAAGAAACTCTACTGCATGCTGGACAGACTGCAAGGAAACATCTTTTACATACCTGAGTCCCACTCCATGTACCTTTTATATAATACACCCCTCTTCTCCTCTTCATATTACCATCCTCTGTTCCCAAATCTCATTTCTTTACCCCTCTGCTCCACCCCAAAACTTGTACATCTACCCCTCATTGCTATCATCTCCCTACTATTGCTTTCATCACCTCCCCAAAATGCCTCTTCCACTCCTCCTTCTCATTTTCCTCTCCTCTGTTCCCAAAATCCATTCACTATATCCCTCTGCTCCTCCCAAACATTTGTATATTGTGCCCTCACTGCTTCCCTCACCCCTCTATGGCACCCACCACCTCCTCCTATTACTCCACTCTCCCACTGACCCAAACACCTCCACTAGTAGTTTCTCACGCTCCTGCACATCCCGCTCCCATGCCACCTTTCTCACCCTTCTCCTCATAACCGCGGGGGACATCTCCCCGAATCCTGGCCCTCCACCACCTCCCTCACCCGCACAAAACCCTCCCGCCTCCACGTCCTGCCGCAACCCCCGCAACTTAGTATCTGTCCCCCTGCTCCCTAAAATCTCCTTCCCCGTTTTTCATGTGCACTCCTGAACGCCCGATCGGTGTGCAACAAGCTTACCGCCATCCACGACCTCTTTGTTTCCCGCTCCCTCAACCTCCTGGCGATTACGGAAACCTGGATCCAGCCCACTGACTCTACCTCCCCTGCTGCACTCTCCTACGGAGGTCTCACCTGGACCCACTCACCCAGGCCCAACGGTCGTAAAGGTGGTGGGGTTGGCCTGCTCCTGTCACCGCTGAGCACCTTCCGAGTCCTCCCAAACCCCCCCTCCCTATCCTTCTCCTCCTTCGAGGCCCACTGCGTCCGACTATTTTCCCCAACCCCCCTGAAGATTGCTGTGATATACCGCCTCCTGGATCCATACCCCGCTTCCTGGAAGACTTCTCCTCCTGGCTACCCTTCTTCCTCTCCTCTGAGCTACCCACTATCATCCTTGGGGATTTCAACATCCCTGTCAACCTCGATAACCCGGACACAGCCCGTCTCCTCCACTTAACCTCCTCCTTTGCACTTGCACAAGTGCATACAATCCACCACCCACTCCGACGGTAATATCCTTGATCTTGTCTTCTCCAACCGCTGCGCTCCCCACAACCTCACTAACACCCCCTTCCCTCTCTCTGACCACAACCTGATTACCTTCTCTATCTCCTCATCCTCCAACGCCTACTCCTCCAAATGTCACACTTCTACCAGCCGTAACCTCCGCAACCTTAACCCTGCCTCCCTCCACTCCGCAGCTGATCAACTCCACGACCGCATCCTCCCCCTGTCCTGCCCCGACTTGGCTATGACCGCCTACAACAATGCGCTGTCAACAGCCCTTGACTCACTAGCGCCTTTAACCACATGCAACATCAGACCCCGACTGCTCCAGCCCTGGCAGACTGATCACACCAAAACCCTCAAACGACACAGTCGTGCCCTGGAGCGACTATGGCGCAAAACCAAATCCCAACAAGCCTTCACCCGATACAAATCTGCCTTCCACACCTACACCTCCTCCCTCCATACTGCCAAACAAGCCTACTTCCTGACCCTCATCAAGGCCCTCTCCTCCAATCCTCGCCGACTCTTCTCCACCTTCAACTCTCTACTCTCGCCACCCCCACCTCCACCCAGCACCTCACTCACTGCCCTTGAGATTGCCAATCACTTCAAAAACAAGATTGACACAATTCGCAAGGACATTGCCGCAACTCACACGCCTTCTCAACCCGTCCCCTCTCACACAGCTACCCCCTCATCCCCCCTCCCCCTCGACATAACCCACAGGGACTTCGTCGCTGCTCAAACTCCCTCCAACCCCCTTCCCCCTCACTCAGCTACCCCCTCTTCACCCCTCTCCCACGGCCCCACCACTGCTCTGACCTCCTCTCCCACCCCACCCTACATTCCTCATACTGAAGCTCCCCCAACACTCCGCACCTTTGACCTTACTACCATCGAAGAAGTCTCCAAGATCCTCTCTGATGCCCACCTCACCACCTGCCCCCTCGACCCTATCCCCTCACAACTCCTACAACCTCCCTCCCCCTCCATCCTACGCTCCCTCACCCACATCTTCAATCTCTCCCTCTCCTCCGGCACTTTCCCTTCCCCTCTGAAACATGCACACATCACCCCCATACTTAAAAAGCCCTCCCTGGACCCCAATGACCCGAACAACCTCAGACCCATCTCCCTGCTCCCATTTACATCTAAACTCCTCGAGCGCCTAGTCTACACCCGCCTATGCTCTCACCTCAACGACAACAACCTCCTCGATCCCCTACAGTCCGGCTTCCGTCCCCTACACTCCACCGAAACTGCCTTACTCAAACTCTCCAACGACCTCCTAACCGCCAAAGCTAATGGCCACTATTCAGTGCTCCTACTCCTTGACCTCTCTGCGGCCTTTGACACAGTCGACCACCCCCTTCTCCTCAAAAAACTACACTCCCTCGGCCTCAGAGATTCTGCTCTCTCCTGGCTCTCATCCTACCTGTCACAACGCTCTTTCAGCGTTACCTATAATGCCACCACCTCCCTCTCACTGCCCCTCTCTGTTGGGGTCCCTCAAGGCTCTGTCCTCGGGCCCCTTCTCTTCTCCATCTACACCTCCTCCCTTGGCCAACTCATACACTCTCAGGGCTTCAACTACCACCTCTATGCCGACGACACACAAATCTATCTCTCAACCCCCCACCTCACCCCCTCGGTCTCCGCCCGAATCAGACACCTGTTGAGCGACATTTCGGACTGGATGTCGCTCCACTTCCTTAAACTGAACCTCTCCAAAACCGAGTTTCTTGTCTTCCCTCCAGCCTGGACACCACCCCCCATTGACTTCTCCATCATGTCCAACAACGCCACCATCAAACCCGCCCCGCAGGCCAGAATACTTGGTGTCATTTTGGATTCCAACCTATCCTTCCAGCCCCAAGTGCACTCTTTAACAAACTCGTGCAGACTCCACCTCCGCAACATCGCCAAAATCCGCACGTTCCTAACTCCAGAAACCACTAAACAGCTCATCCACTCCCTCATCATATCACGACTCGACTGCAACTCCCTCCTAACTGGCCTGCCTCGCCGCTGGCTATCCCCGCTTCAGTCCATCCTAAATACGGCTGCCAGACTCATTCACCTTTCCAACTGCTCCGTTTCCACCACCCCCCTCTGCCAATCCCTCCACTGGCTTCCGATTGCACAACGGATCAAATTCAAAATCCTAACGCTGACGTACAAAGCTGTCCACCATACTGCCCCGAACTACATCACTGACCTAATATCCAAGTACCGCCCAGCACGCACACTCCGCTCCTCACAAGACCTCCTTCTCTCTAGTTCCCTGGTCTCCTCCTCCCATGCCCGCCTCCAGGATTTCTCCAGGGTGTCACCATCCTCTGGAACTCCCTGCCCCAACCCATCAGATTATCACCTACTCTCCTCTCCTTTAGGCGCACCCTGAAAACCCATCTCTTCAGGGAAGCCTACCCCGCCCCCTGCTAACTTGCCGACCTCCTCCACTCTTCCTACCACTCCATCCCCCACAGCTATCTCCTCCTGTACCACTATCCCGTCCCTTCTAGATTGTAAGCTCGAAAGAGCAGGGCCCTCGATCCCCTCATGTTTTGCATTGTATTGGTATTGTTCTGTCACATGTTCTGTTCCCTTCTGTAATGTACAGCGCTGAGCGAACTATTGGCGCTTTATAAATACTGTATAATAATAATAATTTAGAATTGCCTTACTAACAAAATTGTTTATTAAACAAGTAAAATAGGAATATTGCACAAAACCACAAAAATCTCTTTTAAACACTGTATGTACTTTTTAAATAATTTTTAGTAAATTGTCTTTTTTTTAATAATCATTTTTGTAAACTGTGTCTTTCAAGTCCTTTTTTGTTTCTTCATGGTTTTTAAGCAATTCATCTTTTTCGTCCTCATGTAGATTAAAAATTGTGCATTCACACTATGTACAATTAAATCCCTGGTGTGCATGTTAAGAAACAACTGCATAGTACTTGTGTGTTATGCCCCCAAGTTTGCAGACTGCTCATGTTTTCCGACTTTGCATCTCTCCCAGTGAATGGTTAGGTCAGGTGGTGTTCGGTGACTGCTACAACAAGTGATGAAATTGCTTTTTTCCATCCCCCTGTGGACCGCTTATATTGCGGCCTTGTAATTACCAGAGGAAGTTCAGTATGTACCATAGGACGGAGGATGCTGGGGAGTGCTGTGTGCAGTCGTTGGCAATACATCTAGATCTGTGGTCACAAGCAAGTATATATTGCCGTCTTGGTCCTACTGAGGCGAGCAGCAGCATTATCATTAAAGAGGCAGTGATTTATTAACTATAGAAAATTAAAAACAGCTTTTCACTGTTCCCTGATCCTAATAGTCGTTTCTTTTAACTTTTAGTCTTTCGTTCCTCTTTCAAATACTGTTTAGTTAGGCCGTGTCAGCAGAACAAAGACATTAAAGGACAGCTCCAAAAACAAAACAAAAAAACCTCTTAAAACTGAACTCCAGGCAAACCGCTAACTAGACAGATGAAGTACATGTATAGAAGCTGTTTTACCTACCAAAGGATTTGTATTTTTGTCCATCCGGTCCAGAGATATAAACATCTCTCCCACACAGCGCAGCCCTCTCTGGCAGGTAACCTGGTTTTGATCTGCTGCAGTTCAGTAACACTTAGGACTGTATATTTATTTTTGTTAGGACTTAATTAAAATGTCACAAAGGGAAATGTTAGTTATATTAGTTGCAGCGTGATTCAGTACAGTATTGTGTCACATCACACTACACAGAAAAAGTACTGCACACCGTACTTTTTTCAGCGAACTGCCACGCTTTTTGTCTGTCTAGTGCAGCCTAACCAGTTCAGCTGTTTGCATGTACATAGTTTGTCCAAAGAGTGAAGGGTTAAAGTGGTTGTAAAGACTGAACATTTTTACCTTCATGCATTCTATGCATGAAGGTAAAAAACCTTCTGTGTGCGGCAGTGCCCCCCTGCCCCCTCAATACTTACCTGAGCCTCATCGCGATTCAGCGATGTGAATGGCAGCCTCGGCTGTCCTGGGTCTCTGCTTCCTCATTGGCTGAGACAGCTAGCAGGAGCCACTGTCAATCATAGTCAGTCAGCCAATGAGGAGAGAGGGAGCGGGGCCAAGCCACAGCTCCGTGTGTGAATGGACATATGGAGCAGCAGGTGCCCCCAGAGCGAGCAGCTTGCTGTGGGGGCACCCGACAGGAGGGGCCAGGAGAGCCTGTGGGGGACCCGAGAAGAGGAGTATCCAGGTTTCTTTGTTCAAAACCACAGCACACATCAGGTAAGTATAACATGTTTGTTATTTTCCAAAAAAAATAAACAAAATAAAAAAAAATTAACCTTTAGAATCACTTTAAGCACTAGGAGGAGCCCAGGATGAAACTGGAAGAGATGGTAATTTAAACCCCAGACACATGGGGTGCGACTTGGCATGTGATTTGCATTCCATTTGACTTGCAAATTATATGCCAAGTCGCACCCTATTGTCCGCTATTAGAGTGGTCATATTGATGTGGTTCCGAATTGGTCGGAGCTGCACCTATTTCTAAAATGTGCATGCACTACTTTTTGTGCGATTTACATGGACGTCTGTGTCAGATGTCTTGCAAATCACACTTCAAATCGGCAAGTCACCCGACTTTGAAAACATGCGACTTCACGATTTCAAAATCGGCTTTGACGTAACTGGTCACTTACAATTTCAGAACCGTCATTCTCCAGCTGATATAGCTAGAGAGGCATGCAGATCTCTGCTTGGACAGATGCCTTGAAGGGAAGGGGAGACATTGGGGTCTATCGGATTCATATTGTATCCGTAAAGGGCATCTGTCCCCTGCTTATTGCTATCACATGGGATTTGTTAACCCCATGTGATAGCAATAAAGGTAAATTAAAAAAAAAAGTAAAAAAAATTAAATTAAGATAAAAATCATGAAAAACAACTGTAATACCAGTTGTCTGGTTACACCCACAAATGCAAACACGCTCTCATGTATGCACCACACATGAGGTATCGCTATGAACTTAAAGGAGAGCAATAATTCTAGCTCCAGATTTCTTGGTTAACTCTAAACTGAAGCACTACAAAGGCTTTTAAAGGTTAAGTTCACCTTTTAAAGAAATTAATAAATAAGAATAATTTAAAAGAAATTATAAATACACGTTTTTGAACGTTAAAAAAAAAAATCTTCATTTATTATTTGTTTTCTCAGGAGCCTGCAGAGCATTGCACCTGGATTCTGTGGATCAGGGATGAAATGTCAGGCTACTGCACACTCTTTCTACAGCTCTGTTCCTGTACCTCCGTACAGGCTCTCAGTTTCAGAGCTGCAAGAAGAGTGAATGTACCGCAGTGGCAGGCAGAACTTATAGTTTATTCATTCACAGATCTTTGTGAAAGAATAACGGGGCTGTGTGACTGAAAATTGTGACAGTGGCTGCAGGGGAGAGCAATAACTCCCCCCCATTGTTGGGTACCATTTTTATGCTGGGTGCCTGCAATCTAAAGGCACATTTGGTATCCATTTGTTCAACACAACCCTGTCTTTAGTATTTTAACAAAAATATGCATTTGATAAATGGTTGCAAAAATATTGTGCAATATAAACAAAATTGCTATCACTATCTTTTTATTCTGCAAGGCCTCGACTTTCAGAAAATATATAATGTTCTGTGGGTTTTAAGTAATTGTATGGCAAAAAATTCTGATTTCTACATGTGTGCAAAAAATGGGGAAAAAAAAACAAGCCCTAACAGGTCTTTTTCCTCCACCAGCCTGTAACTGGACACTGAAATAAGAAGTAGGAGACTCAGGATCTCCTCTCTCTGTCACTATGCTTTTTCCTATCAGTATGCTTCTTGCACTACAGTACATCTGACTACTTGTGCTGCATCCTCCTCTCCCACTCTGAGCTCTGCTGAACACAAACTACAAGAGACTGATGCCGATTTCAGGTGCTTACACGTCTTGCATTAAAAAAAGGGATTTTACCTGCTTGTGAAATTTTTTGCCTGAACTACAGCACGGGTATATTAATTGCTTGGTTATATGTCACCTTTAGTGACTGTACATTTGCAAACAGAGTGGTCAGGATCCTCACATAACCCCTTTTTACTTCCAGCAGTTTTTTGTTTGTTTTTTTTAAATAGAGGATAACAGACAGAGATAAAGGGAACCAATCTGTACAGAGTGTACTGTATTTCAAGAAAAGTTTGCAGATAAGAAAAAAAATGATTTTCTTAATTGTACAATGCAGGAATAAGACATATTTGTAGATGACTAGGATGTTCAAAAGCAATGCAATGAGGGGTGGACAACATAGCAGACAACCACCAGAGGGTCCGCAGAACAGGTTCTAAAAACCTTAGATCAAACCGTGAACTGGAGAACGTTACGGCTGAAAACTGCATCAGCAGAACATCCACCTGGTAGAATCTATCAAACGTAAGAGCAGAAGGCTTAGAAAGCTTGGTGCTGGAAAACCCGAAAGGAGTCTATGGATCTGGTGGACTGTGTTGCAACTGGAATGAGGAGAACCCTATCCTTCAAGAAATAGATTTGGACAATGACCTCTCTAATCCACCTAGCAGGAACACTTTGCAAGAACACTCCGGAAAAACTAATAGGCAATCTTGATTGCTTGAAAGAAGCCTAAGCTGAAAGGTAAACACACACTGCACAAACTACATCCAGGAGGTGATGGGAAACCTCCTTGGGGTGTTTTGGAGCAGGGTTGAAGGAGGGCAGAATGATGTCCTGGTTGCAGTGAAGGGATGAAACTACCTTGTAAAGAAAAGACACCCTAAGCCACGGAACAATCTTATCCCTGTGCAGAACCAGGAAAGGTTCCTTGCTTGATAAAGCAGCCAGTTCTGAAACATGCCTGGTGGAAGTTTTAGCAACAAGGAAGGCAACTTTATGTGTGAAGACATTTAGGGGAAAATTCCTCATGGGTTTGAAGGAAGGCCTCTGGAGGGCTGATAGAACCAGGCTGACATCCCAGGGCAGTGCTGGATAAGAATAATGTGATCGACCCCTTGCACAAAAGCCTTCATGAGGTAGTGAAAGGCCATTGAACATGGGAAAAGAATGGCTAAGGCTATGACCTACCTTTTTAAAGGTGCTCAAGGCTAAGTGTTAATCTAGCCCAAACTGGAGAAATGCCAGAATACGTCCCACAGAGTATCGTTTCAGATGACATTTGTGCTACTCGCATTGTGTAAATAGACCTTCCAGGTACAATGGTAATATTGCGGGAAGTGGACTTCTTAGCACGTGAAAGCAAAGGAAAGTCTGAATCCAACAGTCCCATGTGAGACTCTGACTTCAACAACCAGGTTGTCAGTCCCTAATCCCACAGAGTCACAAGAGCATCCAAAGTGAAGGCTCAAGGATCCCTGTTGTAAAATATGGGTGCCAACTGATTCACATCCAGCATCCCCCATCTGTGTAACAGGAAAAAAAACGATGGAGAGACCACACTCACAGATTCATTTCCAGGCGGCTAAGAAAATTCTCCTGATATTGTGGACAGTGCTGGAATGTGTTTTTCACCCAGGATAGAGTCAAATCTCTTTGAGCTGTGTGACTTGGTGATGGTTGATGTAGGCAGCCGCCATGACATTTTCTGACTGGACCCTCGCTGGGAACCCTGAAATCCAGGATGTTGATCTGGATCCTGGATTCCATTTGCAATTAGGTTTCTTGGGCCATCAACTTAATTCAGTGGGAGAAAGGACTGACCCAACTCCAGTGTCTGGATTGGAGTTTCACCATGTCAAGGAAAGTATAGCACTGGGAGACAGGTGCATGGATTGGTTCAGAGATCAGCTCTGCTTTTCCCATCCTGTCAGAATGGTGAGTTGCAGTTGTCTGGCGTGAAACTAAAGTTCTTGTTCAGCTCTACTTCCTCCTTCAGGAGCTGTCTCTTTTTCTAATTTTTGCAACTGGCCTCCTGATCTCTCTGCTTGATTACACGCAGAAGTGCCTACAGTTTGCATTCAGGATCAATATTGCGCGAGACTTTTGGCTCCTTCTGGAGATGTGGATATTCTAGGAGGCTGCTTATTTTTCTAGACTTCTAGTTCTTGCTGGTTGTTCCTCCAGGCAGGTGGTGCTGTGGTTGGGATTCGAACAAACAACCCTAGTATTTCAAGACGGAAGTGTTAACCATTTAGCCATTGTACTGACCATCACGTAACTGTTGTATCTTGTAATGTGCGATGGTCAGCACAATGGCTAAATGGTTAGCACTTCCGCCTGCCAATACTAGGGTTGTTGGTTCGAATACCAACCACAACCCTGCCTGGAGTTTACATGTTCTGTGTGGGTTTCCTTCAGGTGCTCTTGCTTCCTGCCATACTCCAAAGACATGCTGGTAGGTTAAATGGCCCTGTCTAAATTGGCCCTAGTATGTGTATGGATGAATGTAAGTTAGGGACTTTAGATTATACGCCCCTTGAGGGTTAGGGACTGATGTGAATGTACAGTATATATGTAAAGCGCTGCATAAATTAACCACGCTATATAAGTATCTGTAATAATATAAATAATAATGGTCAGCAGAAGGAATGAGAGCTGTGGAAGACCCAGGATATTGACACTAGTGAAAGTGACAGATTGCCAGCAGACCTTGGAAGATCTTTTCTCAGAATCTGAGCAGAGTTCAATGGGAAAAGGTAAATATACAAGGGCCATTCGAGTCAAACTTGGACTTTTGAGTTTATATAATAAAAGAACAAATTTCAAGGAGTGGAATCTACATTTATTCTCCGTCGTTCTCCCCTGCTACATTTATACACTTATCCCAGCGTTTAATGCATGGAAAACTTCAGCATAGAAAGATTTGTTAGTATGCCTGAACCATCCTAGGAAAGCCTGCTTCATTTCTTCATTGTGTTCACCGTTCCCACAGAAAGATTAGTTTCTTGTGCAATTTCATGACAGGTTATGCGTCCGTTATCCAGGATCAGGCCCTCCACGCTCTGAATGTTCACAGGAATGATTGCTGTGGGCTGGGACCACCACAGGCAGAATCATCACTGACAGACATACGGCCATCTTTGAAATGTTTATACCATTCAAATGTCTTACTGCGGCTGAGCATTTCATCGCTGTACTGTGCTTGAAGTCTTCTATAGATATTGGCAAGTTTTAAGCCTTTGTTCACAAGAAACTTCATCACCACACACTCTTCCATTCAAGCACTAACACTGTTGTCTGCCATACTGATTAAGTTTCTCTGGACTGGCCCGAGACATGTTCGCCGCCTATCAGTAATAGAACACACTTGCCACTTACTATTGCATGTAGAAGTGTCACGCTAGCATCCCTTTTTATACTTTGTGTATTTTATCTTTTACAGGTATGCCTTCTCCCAGACATTTTTCTACAGTGGCTGAGTCACTTTAATCCTGAACACTAGGCACAGAAACGTTTATTTATATATACAGTTAGGTCCATATATATTTGGATACAGGCTAATTTTCATACTTTTGGCTCTGTATGCCACCAGAATAAGCTAAAACGAAACAATCCAAATTAATTTGAAGTGCAGACTTTCAGCTTTAATTTAAGGGGTGGAACATAAATATCAACTACAAATTTTAGGAACCGCAACATTTTTTTTTTATACACAGTCCCTCTATTTTCAGGGGCTCAAATGTAATTGGGCAAATGAATAAAAAATAAAATGTTCATTTTTAATATTTTGTTGAGAATCCTTTACTGGCAATGACTGCCTGAAGTCTGGAACCCATGGACATTACCAAAGACTGGGTTTCCTCCTTTCTGATGCTTTGCCAGGCTCTAACTGCAGCTGTATTCAGTTGTTCTTTGTTTGTGGGTCTTTCTGCCTTTTAGTTTTGCCTTCAACAAGTGAAATGCATGCTCAATTGGGTTGAGATCAGGTGATTGACTCGGCCATTGCACAATATTCCACGTTTTTTCCTTCAAAAGCTCCTGGGTTGCTTTTGCAGTGTGTTTTGGATCATTGTCCATCTGTACTGTGAAGCACCATCCAATCAACTTTGCTGCATTTGGCTGAATCTGGGCTGGGAGTATATCTTTAAACACTGCAGAATTCATCTGGCTGCTTCTGTCTTCTGTCACATCATCAATAAACACCAATGACCCAGTGCCACTGGAAGTGATGCATGCCCATGCCATCACACTACCTCCACCATGTTTTACAGATGACATTGTGTGCTTTCGATCATGAGATGTTCCAAGCCCTCTCCACATTTTTTTTTTCCTTCCCATCATTCTGGAACAGATTAAACTTAGTTTCATCCGTCCAAAGAATGCTTTCCCAGAACTGGTCTGGCTTTTTTAGTTGTTTTTTGGCAAAGTCTAATCTGGCTTTTCTATTCTTCAAGCTTATGAATGGTTTGCACCTGGTGGTGAACCCTGTGTATTTGCTTTCGTGAAGCCTTCTCTTGATTGTAGACTTTGACAATGATACGCCCACCTCCTGGAGAGTGTTCTTCACTTGTCTGGATGTTGTGACTGGGTTTTTCTTTACAATAGAGAGGATCCTGTGATCATCCACCATTGTCTTCCGTGGAAGTCCATGCCTTTTTTATGTTGCTGAGCTCACCAGTGTGTTTTTCTTTCCTCAGAATGTACCAAGCAGTTGATTTGGCCACTCTCAATGTTGCTGCTATCTCTATGATGGATTTGTTTAGTTTTTTAAAGCCTTACAATGGCCTGTTTCACTTGCATGGACAGCTCCTTTGAACGCATGATGTAGGTTCACAGCAATAGATTCCAAATGCAAATACCACACTTAGAATCATCTTCTGACCTTTTACCTGCTTAATTGATGAAGAAATAACGAAGAAGTAGCCCACACCTGGCCGTGAAACAGCTTTTGATTCAATTGTCAATTACTTTTGGTCCCTTGAAAAAGGGGGGATGGCTACTCTTAAGAGCTGGAATTCCTAAAGCCTTCCTCCAATTTGGATGTACATACCCTCAAAGTAAACCTGAGAGTGTGCACTTTCAGCCCATATCCATTATATAACTATAGATTGCATATGTTTTGGTAAATACCTGAAAAAATCTAAAATTTTGCTTGTGTCAAAATATATATGGACCTGACTGTATATTCTTCAATAGTCACAAATTGTATAAATCCATATTGTGTGCATTATGTGCCTTCATAAACCCAGGTATTACCTTGTAAAAGCAAAGGCGAGATCATCACAGTTTTGCACATAGCCTGTGCAGAAAGCAGAGCTATTGAAAAGTACCCAGCAGCACCTCCCCCTACAGGCTGACTGCAGAAAATTACAGGAGGGGTGGATACATGACCAGTTACCCTGCACAAGGAGACAGAAGAGCACTGACCTGTTTTTATTACAGTACACAAAGGACACTAAGATACACTTATGAGTATTTTGTATTTAGACAATATTTAACTCCTTTTTCCGCTACAAAGGCATATATGTTTTGAAGGTGACTTTTTATTTCATTTAATACCGTATAAGCCCAAACTATTAGCAAAGAGTGCAAGAAAATTGTGACCTTCAAGACTCAGCCAAGTGAAATGTATCTGCTGTGAAATGATGACTTTGCGGGTTTTTAGCTCCATTCAAACTAGTTGTACTCCTGTTGAACTCACAATAGTTGATGTAAACTGGCGCTACTTCTAAAGGCTTAAGCCCCAAACTCAGCAACTTCTAAAGGCTTAATCCACGTGATCCAGTTTAGCCTGCACAGTGGACATACTCCTGGTCTAATTTATCACAGGCCTCCGCTTTGCTTTACCAGTTTGCCAAGAGGGCAACAAGTTGAATTTCAGTCCCTTAAATCCATTTTCATATCGAAATGCGTCCACAATCAATTTCATGTCCATTTCTCGTTTTCTTTCATGAAATACTTACTTTTTTTTTCTTTAACTTTAGAATTGCTGTACAAGGAGCCAGGTCAGCTCCACTGTTTTAGAAGACAAGGCTATAATTACTCTGTCAAAAGACTATTTATATTATTTTTTTAAGGAACAAAAATTATGGGAGTGTGACAAATATATTATACTCATCAAAATTTAATATAAGTCTAACCATTTTTTTACTGTTGTTTATTCTTTTGAATTATTGATGTTGTTTTTGGCTTTCCAAATTGACTTGGATATTTTACCTTTTCTACTAGCTCAGAAAATAAAGAAATAAGGTTTTTTTTTTCCCCTTCTATGTTTAAAGCCATGCTCCATTCAAGTGTGAAAAGGTTTTATTTAAAGTTGAACTTCAGCCTTACACAGTTGTACAGGATTCTCTTCTGTACTTTGTTTTAGAAGCAGTAGTAAGTCAGAGCCTCCCTGATTTCCTGGGTGATGGATTTCCAGCATCATTTAGCTCATTTCTCCCCAACCTGAAGCAGGGTGCAGTGATATTTTCAGAAAGCTATGGACAGCATCCTGACAACCCCCTCCAACCAGCTATGATCTTTATAAGTAAACAGAAAACAAAACCACTTTCAAGAAGACCTTGCCCTGCAAGATTCCCTGGTACCCCACTATAAGCCTTTGTGCGATAGGTGAAGCAAGCTTGTCACCCAATCTGCTTCCTAAATTACCAGCTTAAGACATAGAACATAGATCTGTCATGTTTGAGCACCCTGACATTAGGATTAGCTGGGCCTGTATGTCATTAGGTTATGGATCATAGCAGCACTGGAGGAAAGAACATTTGACTGTACAAGTATCATTGAATGTCACATGGAAAAACCACCATCCGTATTTCAGCCTCAGCACGGCATATTGCTAAGGGAAGGGTTGCATTTAGTTCTCAGCAACCCCATTTCAAAGTATAGATAACTGTAAGCTCATGGGGAATGGAAAGGGTCAGGTGAAAAAAAGCAAAAAACACAAGGGTTTTTTAGGCAGAATGTTTCTGCACTGGTTCCAGGAACCGAAGGGAAGTATAATGCAAATAGTTTTCTTTATCATTCCTTAGGAGACACGAGTTTCATTATGAGACAAGAGGATTATACTGCTGCCAAATGGAGATTAGGTGGACAATAGCAAGAAAGCTGTTACTCCGCCAGATATAACCCCTTCCATTCCCATCAAGTTTCAGTATTTTGCTAGTGTCCTAGGAGAATGGAGGTGTTTTGTCTCAGAGAGAAGCAAAACCCTTTATATAAGACATCCTCTACATCTATCAATATCCACTTCTTCTGTAATCCAGATTTTTCAGTTACCGCAAAACCAGAGTTAGTTTTTTCAGTTTTACGGATTGTCTGATCTTGGACCCCCCATGCCAAAAATGTGGGGCTGGCCTTAATGTGGTTCTAGGGCACTTCACTCTGTGCTGTGGGTGCTCTCCAAGACAGATGGCGTACCATGTTAGCAACAGAGCACTTTACAGGTCCAGGGCTTTTGTGCAACCATGTCCCTGAATACTCCCATTGGAGTATGCTTACTATCCTGCCTGGCACTTTCCAGCTTGACTACAATGTGGGATATACAGGGTGTCACAAAAGCTTGATGGGAGTTGAAGGGATTATATCTGGCCGAAAAACAGGTTTGGTGCTAGTTTCCAATCTCCTGTAGGCAGGATATAAACCCTATTCTCTCTCTCTCCCCCCCCCCCCTTCTTATCTGGAGATCTTTGCACCTGGAGTTGTTCTTTAAGAAAACTGCTTATTCCCTCCTGACATGAAAAAGGTGATGAGCAAGAAAGCCACAAACCCACTCATGCTGGGATTTAATAGTCAGGTTTAGGAAAAGAATCCCCTAATATGTGGAGTGGAAATTTTACAATGATTTCCAGCTTGGGATGGCCAGACTGCACACATAGAATGTTTGTCCATCCCTCTGGCTTTTATAATGCTTTAAAAATAGAATTTTTAGGTCTCCAAAAAGAATCCTGTGGATGCAGACAAAATATTTACCAAATCCTAAACAACGGAGAGGCTTCAATGCAGATTTTTTTTAAAGATAGATGTTGAAATAAAAATTCAAGCCTTTCAGCTTAGTAAACCTGTTACAAACATAGGAGATTCAAACTAAGCATTTGAGGAAGAAAAATGCATAGCCGAAGTTTACATAAAGTGAAATGTCAAAACAGTCATTAGATCGAGAGGTATAGGCAGCTGAATTTACAGTATATGTACACCTTAGGCCCCATGTACACGGGACACTTCTGAACGATGGAAACTGATTGCTGGAAAACGTAGGTTAAAAAAATGTCAGTTTAGCTGCATTTGCATAACGCGTTTATGCGCGTTTATTGGCATTTAGAAGCGTTTTTTAAGATAAGCTCAGGAAAACCTCCCAAATGCCCAGAATGCACTGAAAAGTGGTAAATTTATTAACTGTTTCAGACTGTTTCAGAGAAATGCAGAGAGTAGAAGCAGAGAGAGCAGTACGTGTTGAGATTAGCTTAGGTGAGAGTTACTCATTAACATTTCTTTTGTTTCCAAGGGTGGGAAAGGCGCCTGGCGGAGTAAGGTATTAAGGCCACCTGGCAGGGGGGCTGCATGAGGAATTTGAGGTGTGAATGATCATTAACATATCTTTTGTTTCCAAGGGTGGGAGAGGTCTGAGGTGTGAATTGGTCATTACGGTGTGAACATCCTGTGTTCAGTGTTTTGTCCATTTGAGTACCTTGAAAATAAAAAAGGCTCTAGACAGCATCAAGAACTGGAAGAGTTAAAAAAAAAAAAATTCAAACACTTATAAACACGATTTTCTGCGTTTTACATAAGTTTTGCGCTTGAAAAGCTGATTAAATCGACTGCTGAACGCAAGTTTTCTGCGTTCAAAAAAACGAATGTAAACTCAAATCCTGTAAACGACTGTAAACAACGATGTGTACATGGACACATAGGAAAACATTAGGGAGAATTCAGGGGCTGCTGAAAAAAATGCTGAACAGCTCCTAAACGTGAGTTTATCAGCTGCAGTGTACATGAGCCCTTACTTTTCCTGTAATGCTAAGGGATCTATTTCATTGCAGTGTGCTGTAAACCTTACACTGAAAGCTTACGTTAGCATTTATGCCTACCACCTGCTGTGCTAAATGCATAGCCACTGGTGTGTGCTCAGGGTAAACAGTGTCCTGCATTGTGTATCCCCAGCCCAGGTTTCATATAAGGAGGTACTTTTATTGTGCTGGAGGAAGCAATCAACGGGCTACAAGTAAGGTAACGTCTCCACCGTGCTAGTGGCAAAATCTGCGATAGAGTCCCTCTATCATGGTTGTTGATGGGAGTTGATGGGAAATAGGTTATGTGTCTGTTTGGGCAGAGCCACACACAGCCATGCTGAAATTAAACAGTGACCTGGAGCAAGAAGCACCCTACGGTTTTGGTTTAGGATGCTGGTGTATGTGACCGTGCTTCATGGTGCACCCTGATTATGGGTGTAAGATGAAACTGCTTCTAAAAAGTGAACTATGCCTTTAAGTCGTTCTCTTTAGTCAAGAAGTGAACACTACCCTACTGATTGGATAATAAAGGAGCAACAGCATATTGATAATCCCTCTGTTTTCCCCTTCTGTTAGTATGTTGACAATGTTAGACTGACATAATTTTGCAAAGAAATAGAACCCTGGTTGGTTCAGTCTGCTTCCCATTTCTCTCCAGTTTGAGTGTTACTGTGCAGGAAACTAATATAAAGGCTGATTCAGGTAGTTCTTTGGTAGTTCTATTTAATGTTTTTAAAAATAATTCAACACTGGAGTATTATTCTCTAATTTTGCCGGTAGTTCAGCTTTAGATGCAACTTTTTTAATGTGTGAAGTGCACACCATAATTTGTAATCAACATTTCCCTTTTTATTCTGTTCATGGATAAGTTTTTGAGTCTGTGTCCAGAAAGTTCACTGAGAAGTGATGTATCAGTAATTCTTCCAGCACGTGGGTGGAAAACCACACATTGATCTGAAATCTCTAACATGCTGTCAAGGTATGGAAACCTCTCCATCTATTTATACATGTTGTAAAACTGAGGATTAGCCCAGCTACGGCTGTAATTTTCCTTTATGAGGCGTGATGGACAGCACAGTGGCTTCCTGTAATTGGTGGTGTGGGTGGGATTAGTACAATTGATGGGTTCGCCATGCGGAAATCCTTCCCAACTCCTCCAGAGTTCCATGCTGTGGGTCAATCGTACATCAATCTCAAGATTTTCCTAGTGAGTGGCAGCAACATTGATAACTGTTTTTCTTGGTGAATGGGCTGTATGCTTGTTGTAGACAAATACTAGGACAAAGAGGAGTTAGTGATTCTAAAGGCTTGTTTTTTGTTTTTTTTTTAAGAAAAAATAACAAACATGTCTATGTGACGGGCGCGGCCCCCATGGACCCCAGCCCTTCTCACCAAACTCGTGACCGAAGGACTAGCCAATCCAACACCGCGATGTCACGTGCGTAACAATGCCACGCCCAGCTGCACCCTGCACAACGATTTTCCAGCTAATTGGACCACAATCTATGTACCGGCAGCCTGTGCGATTGTTACTGGGTCAGGTTAATTACGCAATTAACCCTTCACACTGCCACCACCTCCTTTTTATACAGAGAAAGAGGAAACTCAGCAATACACTAGGATGATTGGTTAATCGACAGTATACCGCTATCTCCACAGACCGGTTATACAGAGGGTTAAACACTCATAGTAACGTTCTTCAGCGGCAGGGACTCGTAAGTTACATTCAGGAGCTATAGAAACAGTTCAACACTTTTAGAAAGTAAGATTTATTACCAAAAGGTCGAAAGGGTGCAGTAAAAATATTTACAGAAAGAAGTTGTAACCAATATAAATATACAGAGCACAACAGCACAGCAAACAGATAACAGAAGTTTAGGTAAATAAGTACTTGCCAAATAAATGCCTGGGGTTAAGCAGTTTCAAGTCTGATGAGCTAAAAAGGGATTTCTGGTCTCGCACTCGGTTTCATTGTTGCAGCGAGATTCTCCTTTGCTTTCTGTCCGATAGATGTTATATCACAGACGGTCCTCACTTCTCTGACTAGACACAAAACATGACAGCTTCTTTTTCTACACAAAATCAACTGGTATCTTCCTATCACGGACAAGCCAATATCTTATTTGGCAAAAGAATTGTCAGGCAGGGCTCCGCATCATACGCTGCTTGCATTCCTGAGGGAGGTGGAATGAGGGGATAACGTCTGCTCTAGTACCAACATGCCGAAGTTTGGGGTAAAATGGAGAACCGCACTTCTCCCTGTGAGCAGGATTGTGACAGTCTATACTTACCTGCTGTGTGCAGTGGTTATGCACAGAGAAGCCTGGATCCTCCTCTTCTCTGGTCCCTGCAAACTATCCTGGCTCCGCCCCTTCAGCAAGCAGCTTGCTATGGGGTCCCTGCTTCTCCGTATGTCCATTCACACACGGAGCCGTGGCTCAGCCCGCCCCCTCTCCCTTCTCATTCGCTCACTGGCTGTGATTGACAGCAGTGGGAGCCAATGGCTGCTACTTCTATCTCAGCCAATGAGGAGAGGGAGTCCCGGGATAGATGAGACTCCAGTGCACATGGCTGGATTAAGAGGGGGCTTAGGTGAGTATTAGGGGGGCTGGGGGTGATGCGCACTGAAGGAATGCTTATAGGATGCATGAAGTAAAAAAAACCTTGAGCCTTTAGAACCACTTTAAAATGGGAAAAATCATAATAATGAGTCTGATTACTGTGGTTTTCAGCCATCAAAGACCCCTTAAAATTTTTCCCAATTGGTGCACAGTGGTGGCATTCATTTTAAAAGACACCCCCCACATGCTTCCATTGCAGCACACTACTGTGCATTGTGATAAAAAAATGCTACAGGTATGATTTTAGGCCCATTGTGGTATCATATGAATGACATCCATTAAAGGAGAAGTGTGCAAATGGGAAGAAAAAAAAATAAACATTCATACTCACTTCCATGCCTAAGCATTGGTCTGATGCTGCTTCTGTCCCAATGCTGGCTCTGGTTTTGCACAGAACTGAGCGATCACATGACCCCTGATCAATCTTGGTCTGCTCTGAGCATAGAATGATGACAGTCACCGTTCTCTGCTCTGCCCCCTCCAGTAATCACTGGAGTAAAGGCATGAAGAGAGGGCGAGAGTGGCTGGCTCGGGCTCTGAGTAGTGCACAGAGAGCCAGAGCCAGCTGTTAATCAGGCATCTGGGTGGATCCAAAAAATATGGGCTAAAACCTGCTGTCAGTTTTGATTCTGGATCATAGAGCATAAGTACACTCCTGTGACCCACAAGAGAAGCATGGCCAAAAAACACAGAAGAAATGCTTAGGATGCATAAAGGTAAAAAATCTTGAACCTTTAGAACCACTTTAAAACAGGGGAATAAATCATCATAATGAGTCTGATTACTGTAGTTTTCAGCTTTTTTACACAAAACACATTAATGCAAGTTGTGACTTGCATAGGGCTATACACAGCCCCCTCATGACAATGCTGCTTGCAGTACTGACATTAAGATGCAGACTCATTCAAGGGCAGGTATTGCTGTAAATGGTCTGTTTATTTCGGATCAAAATAGACAATAATAAAGGAAAACAAAAACACAGAAATGTCCATTCAAAAATAAAATGTTCTATTGATGCAGACATTTTTGGGTACCCAATAAAATAAGTTAGTTTGGAGTTTGTGATGCTCTCTATTGGCTAACTTCAGTTATTAAAAAAGCAAGTACTAGCTTAATTTGTCACCCCATCTAACTAATCGCTGATTTGAAAATAAAACTCTCCAAATGCCCATTTTACTTAACCAAAGCTATTTGTGGAAGCAGCACTTCCAGTGGCTGGGTACTCTTATAGGCTCCAGAGGCAGAAGAACTCATGGGGGTAGTAAGGGGACCAGTGTCCAAGAAGATATTGAGCAAGGAAAAAATGTCTGGTCCATTTTAGGTCTGCTGATATAGGAGACTGTGACTTTGATCCATTACACTGCAGGATGGCTTAGGAAGAGATATGTCTGAGGAATAGGGTAATTGATGCACAATGCACTGTTAAAATTAAATTTTTCCTGGAGTTGGGCTTTAAAGCTGAACTTTGAGATAAGCACATTTTTGTCTGAATACATTTGTCATGTGTATTCTTCCTAGAATCTTGGTGTGCTTTGTGTATTTCTTCCAGATCTGTGCAGTAATCCATTGTGAAACTTTTACCTCTGTGCAGGAGCTTCCTGTAATAAAGACCGGTCATTGCTGCCCCTTGTTTGAAGTGACTGGACTTGTCTCTGCCCCCTTCTTTAGTTTACTGCCGGTAGCCGGTACTGGGTGGAGCTTTTGGCCCCCCCCCCGCCCCCACAGCTCTGCTCTGCATAAGCTACGTACAGCATGGGTAAAACTTGGGTTTCCAAAGGGATTTGGTGCACCCAAAGTGCATTAACCGCCTCCCGCCCGCCATATAAGGAAATGACGGGCGCAAGGCGGTTCTCTCATTCTGGGAGGATGTCATATGACATCCTCCCACTCTGCCTGCACGTGGGCGTTCCCGGGAGCATGCAGCACGGTGATTGGTGGTGCGCTGTTTCCCTGGGACACAGCGAATCACCGATCAACGGAAAGAGCCGAAGACATCGGCTCTGTCATGTGATCAACTGTGTCCAATCACAGCTGATCGCATGTAAATAAGGAAATGCCGGTTATCGGCATTTCTCTCCTCTCGAGCTGTCACGCTGACTGCTCATGAGGAGAGGAGAGCCGTAATCGGCATTACTCAGAGGGGACATGTACACTGATCATCAGGACACTGATGATCAGTGTGCCATGATGATCAATGCCACCTGTCAGTACCACATCTGTGCCACATATCAGTGCCCATCTGAGCTGCCTGTCAGTGCTGCCCATCAGTGCCACCTACCAGTGCCTCCTCATCTGTGCAACCTATCCGTGCCCATCACTGCAGCCTCGTTAGCGCACATCCGTGAAGGAGAAAAATCACTTATTTACAAAATATTATAACAGAAACTAAGTTTTTTTGTTTTTTTTCAAAATTTTCAGTTGATTTTGGTTTGTTTAGCAGAAAATAAAAACCCAGAGGTGATTAAATACCACCAAAAGAAAGCTCTACCTGTCTAAAAAAAAAAGATAAAAATTTCATATGGGTACAGTGTTGCATGACCGCGCAATTGTCATTCAAAGCGTGACAGCGCTGAAAGCTGAAAATTGTCCTGGGCAGGAAGGGGTATAAGTGCCCGGTAGGCAAGTGGTTAATATTCTTTTGAGGCTAATGAGGTATGTATGATAGTTTTTGTGCCCGGAATTCAGCGTTCTATGAAAAATTTTTATTATGAATTGGATTGTTCTACCAAAGTAGTAGAGTCTTGTACTGTTTTGGCCATTAATTAAAGTGTTACTAAACCCAGGACCCTGCATTCACTATATCTGGTCTCCCACAGTACACCTTTTAATCATCAGTTAGAGCAGTCTTGTGACTTCTATCAGTGTTCAGCAGAGCAAAGCTTGTAAAGCTTGTTGGAGTTTTCTTTCTGCTCTAGGAGGATGCAAAACCCCTAACCTCTGTCTGGACAGTGCTGATTGGCCCTGTGCTGATCACATGCACTCTCTCCCAAGAAACAAAACAAAAAAAAAAACCTCTTTAGCAATACACACAAAACTGAGCATGTGCAGAATGGCTGCGGGTCAGTCTGTCTTATCAGGAGATAAGACGTGGGAATTTGAGCAGAAGAAGGGGCAGATCAAATGGCTTTTTTACACAATGCAGAGGATTAACCGCTTAGGTTCTACAGTGAGTATAACAAGCATGCTTTACTGCGTATACAGACTGATTTTACTGTTGTGGGTTTAGTAACACTTTTTAACGTGAGAAGTTTTGAGTGTAGATCCTAGCTGAACTTTTAGTTTGTAGCTGTTAAATATATTCCAGGTACAATGAAATAAAAGGTGTGCAAAGTCTTAAAGTGGTTGTGAAGGCTGAAGGTTTTTTACCTTAAGGTAAAAAAAAAAACACTGAGCCTGATTCAGTGTTGTGCACAAGAGTGACTGCTGTCCCAGCTCTCTGCCCTCTCATTGCCTGATAGACGGCAATGGGAGCCATTGGCTCCCACTGCTGTGAATCACAACCATTGAGGAGGGAATGGGGCAAAGCCCCGCTTTCTGTCTATTGACACAGCCAATAGGGCTCAGGAGGGAGCCGACAAAAGTACCCCCTCTAGCAAGCATCTTGCTAGGGGAGTACTCAAAGGGGGTAGGAGCCAGGAGCAATGGTAGGGGACGCGAGAAGAGGGAGATCAGGGCTGCTCTGTGCAAAACCATTGCACAAATACAGGTAAGTATAACATGTTATCTAAAAAAAAAAGGAGCCTTTATTATCACTTTAATGCTTTTTTTTTTTCCTTTAGATTGCAGTTCTTTTGAGTATAAAAGCCAGCCGTCTGTCAGCATGCTGCAGAGAAGGACACTTGCTCTCTTTTTGGAAGCAGTGGTCATCCGTGTCTCCTGCTCTGACCTCTAGTTCTGAAATCTTCAACGTGTATGCTCCCTGCTGATTCTATCTTTGTCTCAGCAGGGGAGCTTCTTGACCTCTGTAGAAAGACCACTGCTTCCACACAGAGCAAGGGATCTTTTCTGCGGGAGACAGGCTTGTTTACTCAAGACTGACTGCTTTGTAATAGAAACAATAAATGTGTGACTTTGCATACCTTTTTATAGTGTTGCACCTGGAATAGATTTGGCTGTTTTTAAAAGAACAAATTAAATGCTACTTGCTTGGCTATCATGCTAGTCTATTGGCTTCAGTACTTTTTGGGCTAGTGACCCAGGACAGGCATGCAGATCCAAGAGTTCAGACTTTGCTCCAGGTTCACTTGTTCAAAACCCTGGTCCAGTGACTCTACTAAAGCCATTGGATCAGCATGTCATGCTATTAACATTTTTCTTAAGGTCCTCACAAGTGGCAGCCCACCATTTTCTTTCAGGATCGGACGGTCAAATGCTTTGTTCCAGAGCCAGAAATAAAACACCACAAATGGATCTTTGTGTACAGCAAACTGCATGTCAAATCATGTGCATCATTGTTGGTGTGAAATTCAATCTGTTGGGGAAGCGGGGCACGTTATTTTAATTTCAAATACAAGAAAATAAAAACTGTGTGTGGTAGAAGCACCTAATTTTATCCTGCTGGTAAACCATGACCAAAATTATAGGATGGCAGCAGAAAAAAAAAAAAGAGTATGTATTTATTGGACAATAATCCCATTAAAGACAGATTATACGCTTCAATGTAATTACAATGAAACAAAACAAAGTACTGAACCTCAGGTCTCCCAATGCTTCAGAGTGGCTGAAGTATTTCTCATCCAGGAGAAGATGACCTACAGTAGTGCTGCCAATACATTTTTGGCATGTAACTGAGTGCCATAGCCCAAGGTACCCCGAGCTGAACTTCAACCTTCCCTTCAGTCTTGTACCGGTGTACGGGCTCCTCTCTGTACTGAAAATGCTTACTCTGGTTTCACTGCACACTGTGCGCTTCTCGCAGTGTGCGTCAGAAGCTACAGACAGTCAATCAGGGCTTGTTGAATTTCCTGGTTGGAGAACATCCAGCTTCACCTATCTCTTTCCTCCCCAGCCTGACTGTACCTCTACCATGTTCTTTCATTCGATTTCAGTTCTTTCAGTCATGGAGACTCAGTATCATATGTGAGTGTTACATGGTCTGCATAAAAAAACACCCATCCAGATGACATCCACCTATCAAGGCAGTTTGAAATTTGCAGAACCCCTCCCAAGAGTCAGCCCACTGCTTACACCAGGTCTGAGTGCTTTTGTCAGCAGTACTTAGGCAGGCAGGCAATGCTGTGCTGTTTTCAGGGAGTTATTTACAGCGCCTTGCAGGTCCCTTTCACCAGCCATGATCTGCCTGGATTGAATAGATAAGTATAGAGACCCAGTGATGAAATCACTGGGGGTCTAAGGTAAGGTATGCAAAAAAAAAAGCATAGTAAGGTTTTATTTAAAGTATAAATTTTAGTTTTATTTAAAGTATAACCCTATTTGTCCTGTTTTTGCCATCATCATTGAAAGTGAAAATAAAAGTAAATGCCAAATTTTGGGCTGTTCACAGAAAAGTATTAGAGGGGATATCTTCCAGTGGGAACACTAGTTCTGGTGACCTACGGGTCCCTAAAGAATTTTTAATTTGTAGGGATTTCCTTTCACTTCCTGTTTGGCTATGGGACAGGAAGTGAAGGGAAATCTCTGCAATGGGGCAGATATAGCAAGAAAAAAAAAAAATCTTATCAGGCGTTATAACCCTTCTCACTCTATCCATAATGAAAAAATGTGCCTATAGTTCCACTTTAAAAATATCAATAGCATGTTGATGAGGGGGAAAAGTTGGAACCAGGGAAAGCAAACTATAGGCTGATGAAACTTTAGCTTTAAAGCTAAACTCCAGTCCGCTCTTTAAAAAAAAAATCAAGTGGTTGTTTAATGCTCACCTAATCTGGGGGGATTTGCATTGTAATACACAGAAATTCTTACCTTGTTTCTTACCCAGCAGCCGATTCTCCTCTGTGGCCCATTAGAGCAGGCAGAAGTACCAAGGGAGCTGTACTTGACCCTGACATATATTCAGGCAGATTTGCCTAATGTAGAAGAGAGCCTGCATGTTGGTGGGGGGGTGAGGGGCTTTGGAACAACATCATTTTTTACTGTAACTGCATGACCCTTGGTAAGTTTGTACTTGGAGTTGGGCTTTAAAAATTTACTTGTACCTTGGTGGAGATTTCTGAGCAACTCAGAAGCAGGAAATAACAGTTACAGGGGCATTCTGTACACCAACAGAAGGCCTCCAGGTTGCCATGTTGCTTTTTATTTGTTTACATTGTTGAAAAATTACAGTGGCTGCATTTTGAAATTGAACTGTCAAAATTACAAGATTACTGATGTAGCAATGTTATGTTATAATATTATGTTTTGTGTTTCTTTTTACAAAAGTGTTTACTTTTAATGAAAATAGAGTTTTATTTCACCAGTTTCTAATGAGTAAAACTTTTTTTTTTTTCTTTATCCATTTCCTTTTTAAAGATTATACCTATTGTCTCCAATCCAGTGGTGTCCAAGCTTTGGAGGCCTACAGATGTAAGCCTGGGTTTCACACCTAAACAATTTGGACTCTACTGCCTTAAAATTTCCTACAGAAGCCTCTTGAAAACTGGTTCTTGATGTGGGCGCATAACTGCATCAGACTTTTTATTCCCTTGTTTTAATGAAATAATTTGCCTGTTGCCTTTTCAGCATTCCGCTGTGGCCTTCAATTCCTTGGCAATGTCGCAGGAGGGAACCAGGGTTCCCAGAATAGAATCTGGAATCACGCTTTTCCACAGCTCTTCCTGTAAGTCTGAACAAGCCCGTTTTCCATCTAGCGCACTAAATCCCTGTCTTATAATTAGCAATTTTGTGGCGGGCGCAACTTGTAATCCAAGTGTTCCTCTATTGATAAGATTTATTTGCTTTCTATGTTTGGAGGTGAGCCATAGAACAAGCACAAGTGATCCTGATAATGATAAGTATTATCTGTATCCTGCTGTGGTTCAATATGGGCAGACAAAACATTAAGCATATGATATGAATAGACTGTGTCCGTTGTGATAAAATTCAGGAGAAAACTAGTTGTAACTGTGATAGCTGCGTATTTCATTACTTTTCTGTTTAAGAGATATAGTAGAAGGTGAGAAGAGATCATTCCAAAGTAAAAGGGATATCCCATCTTAGACAGATGTCCCTAGAACAGGTGTCTCAATTGCAGGATTTCCGCTCACCATCTGTTCCAGTGAAAGCTCAAAAATGTTGGATTTTACACCTTTTTTTTTGTATTGGAGGCAATGGGCACCATGACCAATAGAGTGGGTGAATCTCCCTAGTGGAGTCACAGAGTGGATTAAAAACCTCACAGGTTCTAACCCTTTCCCACTACATCTTAACTAACCTAAATAAAAGGTTTGACTTTGCACATACTTTTAAAGGGGACCTAGTTTCAAATGTTTTTTTTGGATGTCGCAGTTCTGGCTGAAAGTCTGTAGGCCCAGACATTTGGGTATAGATCACCATGAAAACCAATCAAGCTGATTGCATGAGGTTTGTTTACCAACAAGCCTGTTGGCTAAGCTGTCACTGCGCCTCATGCAGAGGATTAAACTGAGCCTTTGATAAAAAGGTCTTAACCCTTTAGTGATGAGAAATCAAAGAAACTTAGATTGTCAAACCAAATTTAGGCGTGTCCCTATGTATCAGTTACTATAGCTCTCTAGATAGATATGTCAGTTTGACAGTAGGATCTGCATATAGACAGCTGGTGCAACTCCTCCCATCTGTCAGGCCTGTCTTTTGGTCATTTAACCAATAGGTAAAGCCTCCAGCCTTTTTTTTAATACACTTGTGCAGTAAAAATATAAGAAGGACATGTGTTTTCACCCCATTCTGTTTTTTTTTGGTGAGATTCTTGAACATATGTTTGCTTGTTAGTGACACTGTGATTAAATATTTATATATGGCATAGTGGAATTGATTGTTAATGTGATATATTATTAACAGCTGTTTCTTTTTTTTCTGTTTACAGAAGCTGCCTCATACATAAAGATGAGAAAGTTGCCACGTATGGTTCCATGGTGCTTTTCACTTGTATGGGGGAAGACAAAATGGCTGATCTTATGGTGCCTGCAAATCTCAGGGTTGCTGTTCATGTTATCACAGCCTACAGCAAGTGGCCATATGCTGAGTGGATGTATGTGTTCCTTTTCTTACTTTTACTTTTCAAAATCACTTTGTTGTAACCTGTCTGTCCTACACTATATGGCCAAAAGTATTTGGACACCCCTCCAAACTATTGAGTTCAGGTGTTTTCATTGAAGGGTATTGTTAATGCTACAGCATACAAAGATATTTTAGGCAATTGTACATATCTAAGCTTGTGGTAGCAGTTTGGGGAAGGCCCTTTTCTGTTACAGCATGAGGGATCCCCTGTGTACAAAGTTTGATGTTTAGGAACTTGAGCAGCCTGTATAGAGCCCTGACCTCAACTATACAGATCACCTTTGGGTGGTTCCTCCCTCTGACCTCAACGTCACTATAGGACACAGAAATTTGTGCAGTGGTGGACCAGGGGAGCAACACTTCTTCAAGTGTCTTTTTCTGTCCTGGTCAGTATTTAATTTCTTCTTTCTTTTGCAGAGTCATAAAATTTGGCAACTTTTTTAACGGTTTATTGAATGTCTGTAATTAGAATTTGGTGGCCATTAACATTCCAGCTCATGAATAATAGCTGCAAATACTAAAATGCAGATAAGGAAAATCTGTTTTGATAAAGCAGCTGTATGGCCTAGATTCAAATCCAGCCGTTGTTTCCCCTGTTACCGCTTCATGTTTTGTTTGGGTAGCCTGCTGCAAAAGAATGTGGCCCTAATCCCTATTACCCCAGGGACCTCCACTTGGTCCTCTGAAATACCTCTACCAAGATTAAAAGGGAAGGAGAAATTGCATGCTAGCGGAGGTTTTATCTGAATGAATGGCTTGAAGAACAGAAAATCCTCCCACTTCAAAAACAAAAAAGAAAAGAGGGAGAGAAGGTTGTTGTTTCATGATTGTTATAATCACAGCCATGGCCAGACTTCCAGATCCCACATCGTTTTCGTGGGAGCCAGAACATGCCGGTCAGTTCTGTGCACTTGGCTAGCTTGCCATACAGATGTACACTCCGCTAACGCCTCTCAGCCATTTTTGAAGTTAAGGTGTGGACAATGGTGGTATTGTACCAAACTGGATGGCAGCCTAAAAATCAAGTACTCACTTGCTCAGTGTAAGTGGAGACAATGAGTCCTCTTAATCGTTCCTCTTCTCTTTGGTCTTCATCAGGGGTCTCTTTGGTCTTTGCTTTCATCTGTATGTGTGGAATGTGAGTCACAGTGATGTAGCAGCTGCATTAAAGTGGAAAACATTTTTTTCCATCTGTACCCTAATTAATGTGCCTTAGTTTATGCTATTGTGTAGAAATCAGTATTCTTGGTTTTTCTCAGTCCTGATCTTTTTAAAGTTGCTTTGTGCTATAATACTGGCACCACAATAAAATAGTGACTATTTTGTAACTGCAGAAGCGAGCATGTGTGCATTGGAGGTGAAACCCTCCAATGACACCAGCTTCTCTTTCCGAAGACAATTTTATGATATTCTCACAATTTTTATTTTATTTTTTTGTTAATGGGTTAAAATGAACTGGTTACTTCTTTTCTAAACCTTGTCTTTACACTGGTGCCTTTACTTTTGGATAATTTTGTAGTTTTTAAAGTCATGTTAGCCCTTGTAATATATACAGGGATACAAGGAACTAACCAAAAACCTCTCCCTGCTTCTTTTATTTGTCCTGGCCAGTGTATATATTCCTTTGCCTGCTTGATATACTGTAGCTAATTTAAGGGAGGCAGGCTGCAAAGAGGATTTGAGAACAATTAAAATAAAAAACAATTACTGCGAGCTTCCACAATACAGTATTTGCAAAGAATCTTGGGCTTACTGATAAGATAAGAGGGAAAACATGCCTGTTCCAAGTTCCATTCGCCTAGTACCTCCAGTATATGGGTGCGGTGGGATCATGGAGTAGCCATTTTCCATAGTGGCAATATCGCATTGTTAGTCTTAAAGCAGTATTAAACCCAAAAGCAAACCTTTAATTCTATAGCAGCTTATAAAAGCGTAGATATGATGGTTGCATTGGTTTTCTTGTTTAGGCTTTCTTTCTTTTATTTTCACCTGGTGACCCATCCAGTAAGTCTTGTAATTTTTCAACAGAACAAGTTCTGCAAATGTATCAGAGTATTGAGACAAACCATTTATCACTGACAGTGGCACTTACAATGATTCTCAAAAGAGAAAAAAAACTGTTGCTGTAACTGCTTGTGTAACTGTAGTGTGAGTTGGAGTTTGGCTTCAATTTGTTAGTGTATCTAAATCCGCTAGTCCATCTAACACTACCCTCCCCTCAGATTAACGATGCTGCTTTCTGCTGTGCTACCTGTGCTCCTTCATCCAGAGTGGGGGCACTCTAATACAGGATGTGTGTTATTGCCAGATCGTTGGGTGAAAAAAAAATGAATGCAGCCAAAGATTGGTAAGCTGCAATATATTACATCTTTAGTTTTGGGTTTAATACTGCTTTAACATATTCAAAGAAACAAAATGAGCATAATAATAGGGTGTCCTTATTTGACCATCGTTCCAGTTTAAGCCACGTCATTGGTTAGCGGATTTGACTTTGTGACAGGTTCTCTTCAGGACTGCTTACATAACTAAAGATTTATAGGACTTTCTTTTGTGCTCGTTACCAAAGTCCTCTACAGAATAGAGCAGCTTTTATTTTCATTATAATTTTCCATTAGTTGTTTATAGCCGAAACAGAGTTCAAAGCTTCCTGAAACCTCACAGGCGGCAGAACCTAGCATTTATCTATGAAAGAATATTAATCCTGGTGTATTAAATGGTAGATCAGAGCAGCTTATCTCCAGCTTCTGGACCACTTGTGCGTGTTTCCTCTGAGCCCCACCACAAGTGGCTTTTATATTCTAGTTACTTATTAAGCCACAAAATAAAATGTTTGCTTTACAAACAATTCTGCTTCTTAGCTCCATATCGTACCAGAACAATAAATCTGTACAAAGTGGCATGGTTAAATGACTGAGCTTTAAAAAGTGCCAGTTGCACACAGAAGAACAGATGTTTTGTGGACAGAATCGCTGGTGCCTTAGCTTCGGTCCACACCTGTAGACTTTTCTTTTTTAACCACTTGCCCTCCTGAGGATTTACCCCCCTTCCTGACCAGGCCTTTTCTTTTTTTGCTATTCGGCGCTGCACTATTTCAACTGGTAATTGCATGGTCATGCAATGCTGTACCCAAACAAAATTTATGTCCTTTTTTACACAAAGCTTTCTGTCATAAAAAATATCCAAAAAAAAAATCACATTTCATCATAAATTTAGGCCAAAATCTATTTTTCTACATGTTTTTGGTAAAAACAAAATCCCAATAAGTGCATATTGATTGCTTTGTGTGAAAGTTATAGCATCTACATATGGTATAGATAATGGAATTTACACAGCTTTTACTTTCTGACTGCCTGTCACATTTCTTTGCTAAAATACCAGGGCAGTACAAACACCCCCAAATGACCCCTTTTCGGAAAGTAGATACCCTAAGTTGTCTGTTGAGAGGCATATTAAGTCCATGGAAGATTTATTTTTTCCCCACAAGTTTTTAAAAAGTGACAAAAACATTTTTTTTTGTACACAAAGTTGTCATTTAAATTATATATTTCTCACACAAGCCATGGATATATATGAAATTACCCCTAAATTCTGCTACTTCTACTAAGTATGGGGGTAACACATGTGTGAGACTTTTTGGGAGCCTAGCTACATACAGGAGCCTGAAATCTGATGACTACTATGAAAGCCTGAAGGTGCGTAATTTCCTCATTTCACTTCCTCACTACCTATCACAGTTTCGGAGGCCCTGAAATGCCAGAATAGCACAACCCCCCCCCCCATGACCCCTTATTGGAAAGTAGCAGCCTGTGGGCTGAATGAAAAAAATAGAAGAAATCTCTGCCAGAAAAAGTGTGTGGTATGCCCACCATTAAAATATACCGCCCTGCATCCACCAACTTTTTTAATGGTGGGCACACATGAAATGTGCCAAAAAATATTATAAAATATATATGCCGAAGCATAGGGGCCATCCACCCACTGGCTACCCCAGGCCCCCATGCTTCGGCATATATGCTCTTTTTTTAACTGCGGATGGATGAGAAATCTCATCCAACAGCACTGCACACACCTACTTATGTATATTCTGAGAGCAAGACCTTGTTGCTGTCAGAATAAACAAGTTGGTGCTGCAGCTGAATGACATTCTTGCAAAGAAAACAGAACTGGTTAACAATAAAACCGTAACAATAAAACAGTAAAATTGTAACAGTAGAACAGTAACAACGACAACAAAAAAAACTATAACTATTTTTGGTTTTTAAAATTTTATGACCTTGGATGACATCAGGAGCTTACATATATTTATGCACATTATATTATGCGTTCCGGTGAGTGCGCATTTTTTCTACACCTAAAAAGGACAGAATATATAAGCGCTGGGTTGTGGTACAGATGGATAGCTGCCAGCATAAAGAGGAAGAACCTCATAAATGTGGAAATATGCAGTGCTAAAATACATATGCATATAAATATGAATGTTGATAAACATGATATTAATAATAAGGCATGATGTTAATAATAAGGCAATATTCCCAACTCAGCGTTTAACAACGCCCAAAGGTGAAAAGACCAGTCATTGGAAAAATTCCCTAAGGTGCATGTAGTGACATAAGTGATATAGTCAATATGGTATAAATTACGACGTCCGTGATTGCTGTGGCTGTGAGAATAGGTATATAATGCACTAACCAGATAGCACAAATGATTGTGCGTTGGAATATATAAGACCTACTCCTAGGTGCTCAGGGAATGGGAACTCTGCATGCGGATGAAGTCGTCAAGGCAGGAACTAACCATCAGGTGTCATCCATCCAGGACAGGTTACCAGTCTCCGGCAATATAGATCTCAGCCATCAGGACAGATTACCAGCCTCCAGCAATACAGGTTTCAACCATCAGGGGGATCATGCATATAAGCATAGACCAGGTTGGAAAAGGCACCTTAGGGGAAGGGGGGCTCGTTGACACAAAGAACGAGCCAGAGGAAGAAAAACTCCAATAGTGTAGTAATTTATTAATCCAAATGAAGGTGACATCAAAAAAATGCAAAAACTGACACTTACATCCAAAAAGATCCAATATGGCCGCCGGCCATGTAAGAGGCTGTGCGATGTGTTGGTAATGGTTAGGGGCACCTCCCTAACGCGTTTCATGTAAAACACACTTTTTCAAAGGGAATATGTATTTAGCGCTGCATATTTCCACATTTATTTATTTTTTCTACACCTAATCGCACCAGTACCGAGTTGACAGAAATCGTAGAACTCCTTTGACTACAATATCTCCATGAACACTTATAGTCACCTTATGAACGTTGTTTATGTATCATTATATGTACCTAATTTTAATATATTGATTTTAGTGCTGCACTTTTCTTTTATATATTGCACATGCTCAGTTTTCATTGTTTCTATGCTAAGCATTTCCTCTTTATCAAATCTAAGCAGCTCATGTGACTACAGAGTCACACAGTGGTAAATGACAGACCACTCCCTTCCTCCTCCTCCATGCCCAATAACCAGCTAAATAAAATGGGGCTGGGATATTACATCTTGATTGATGGAGGCTTTACCTCCCTAGTATTCCAAGGCAGAAGCTGGAGGGGCGTGACTCACCTTGTGACTGGCAGAAATCCGTCCACATCATGCTATTGCCAAAAATAATAGAGATTTGATTTCAAATATATATTTGTTGACAATTTAAAGTAGTAGTAAACCCCGTCTGACATTTGTACCTACAGATGAGCTTATAATAAAGCCTACCTGTAGGTAAAATGAATCGTACACAAGGGGGCACCAATGTCAGTGTAGAGGGTTAAAGATTTATTGGTAACAAGAGGTTAAAAACTACTAAAAAACGTAAGAAGAATAATAGCATGGTAAAAGAATGCCTTTGGTAAGCCCTCAGTCTGTCAGTGATATGAAGTTGGATCCTGGTTGTGCAGGATGAGCAGCGATGCAGCCGTCAGTGTTCAGCACGGCAGAGTGTTTTTTAAAAAACGGCGCCGAAACCAGCATGGAAAACAAGGAAGTCAGGACCTCAGCAGGCGTCCAATGGCAGGGAAGGAACAGGGTCAGGTGATGCGTTTCAAAGCACTTGCTTCTTCTTCAGACCTGATTTGCTGTAGGGTTCTCTGGTGTTTTATAGGCAGAAGACAGGAGGGGGCGAGATGATATCACTCTAACTGGCAGCTGGGGGAAGATGTCAGCAGCTAGGATCGGTGGATGGGAATCGGAGCAGGCATATACAATAAAAAAGCAGTAACTGGCATAATGTTTTAGTGTGGTTTTTCACATAATGGTAGCAATGTCTTTGGTGAACATTATTCATGATAATATAGAGCTATATGCAAATAAACGGGGGGGGGGGGGAGAGAAGAGCAGGCGCATGCAGGGAAAAAAAAAAAAAAAGTAAAACGAGGAGGGGGTGGGCGGGGGGGTTGGGGCAAAGGTGAAAAAGGAAATGCTGGAAATCTTGCTAATAATACAACGGAATGATAATTATTTTATTATTTGGCAAAGGGCATGGCAACCCAAAAGGGGGCTTTTTTGTCATGGACCAAATTTATGGTAAAACAGAGTGGGATTAGATGATAAATAAACAGATTAAAAAAAAAAAAATATATATATGTATGTATCTATGTGTGTGTGTATGTATGTATATGTATATGTGTGTGTGTGTGTGTGTGTGTATATGTGTGTGTATATATATATATATATATATACAGTTGCAAGAAAAAGTATGTGAACCCCTTGGGATTACGTGGAGTTTTGCATGAATTGGGCATAAAATGTGCTCTGAACGTCATCTAAGTCACAACAATAGAAGAACACAGTCTTCTGAACATAATACTACACAAACATTAGATGTTGCCATGGTTTAATTGCACATAACATGTAAACATTCACAGTGCAGTGAGGAAAAAGTATGTGAACCTTTGGACTTAATAACTGGTTGACCCTCCTTTGGCAGCAATAACCTCAACCAAACGTTTCCTGTAGTTGCAGATCAGACCTGCACAACGATCTGGAGTAATTTTGGACAACTCCTCTTCACAAAACTGTTTCAGTGTAGCAATATTCTTGGGATGTCTGGTGTGAATCGCTCTCTTAAGGTCATGCCACAGCATTTCAATCGGGTTGAGGTCAGGACTCTGACTGGGCCACTCCAGAAGGCGTATTCTGTGCTGTTGCAGCCATTGTTTTGTTGAATTACTTGTATGCTTTGGGTCATTGTCCTGTTGCATCACCCATCCTCTGCGGAGCTTCAGTTGGCGGACAGATGGTCGTACGATTTCCTGCAAAATGTCTTGATAACCTCTGGAATTCATTTTCCAATGACAACAATCCGTCCAGGCCCTGAGGCAGCAAAGCAGCCCCAAACCATGATGCTCCCTCCGCCATGTTTTACAGTGGGGATGAGGTTTTGATGTTGGTGTGCTGTGCCTTTTTTTCTCCACACATAGTGTTGTGTGTTCTTCCCAAACAACTCAATCTTGGTTTCATCTGTCCACAGTATATTTTGCCAGTAGTGCTGTGGAACATCCAGGTGCTCTTTTGCAAACTTCAAACGTGCTGCAATATTCTTTTTGGACAGCAATGGCTTCCTCCGTGGTGTCCTCCCATGTACTCCATTCTTGTTTAATGTTTTCCTTATTGTAGATGTGTCAACAAAAATGTTAGCATGTGCCAGAGATTTCTGTAGGTCTTTAGCTGACACTCTGGGATTCTTCTTTACCTCATGCAGCATTCTGCGCTGTGCTCTTGCAGTCATTTTTACAGGACGACCACGCCTAGGGAGAGTAGCAACAGTGCTAAACTTTCTCCATTTGTAGACAGTCTGTCTTACCGTGGACACATGAACATCAAGGCTTTTGGAGATACTTTTGTAACCCTTTTCAGCTTCATGCAAGTCAACAATTCTTGATCGTAGGTCTTCTGAGAGCTCTTTTCTGCAAGGCATGGTTCACATCAGACAGTGCTTCTTGAAACCAGTAAACCCAAAACAGGTGTGTGTTTTTTAAGGGCAGGACAGCTGTCAGCAACACATCCAATATCATCACACAGATTGGAGTCAAGGTTGGCTCACTCCTGGCTCCAATTAGCTCTGGGAGAAGTCATTAAGCTAGGGCCTCACATACTTTTTCCTCCCTGCACTGTGAATGTTTACATGTTATGGCCAATTAAACCATGGCAACATCTAATGTTTGTGTAGTATTATGTTCAGCAGACTGTGTTCTTCTATTGTTGTGACTTAGATGACGTTCAGATAACATTTTATGCCCAATTCATGCAAAACTCCACGTAATCCCAAGGGGTTCACATACTTTTTCTTGCAACTGTATATATATATATATATATATATATGTGTATATGTTTGTGTGACGATCGCGGCGTCAGACCCTCAGCCCTTCTCACCAACTCGTGACCGAAGGACTAGCCAATCTAAAACCGCGCTGTCACGTACGTAACAATGCCACACTCAGCTGCATCCTGCACAAAGATTTTCCAGCTAATGGACCACAATCTATGTACCTGCAGCCTGAGAGCGAATGTTACTGGGTCAGGTTAATTACGCAATTAACCCTTCACACTGCCACCACCGCCTTTTTGTAGAGAAAAGGAGGAAACTCTGCAATATTGGCAATAACACTATGATGTTTGAATAATCGTCTGTATACCACTGTCACTGCAGGCAGAGGTATATAGAGGTTTAAAAACACACAGTAGCGCTCTTCAGAGACAGCGATTCTTAGTTTGCATTAAAGAGCTTTAGAAACCGAGAAACAGAAACAGTTTTCAGAAAATAAGATTTATTACTAAAAAGGTCAAAATGGTGCAATAAACGTATTTACAGAAAAAGATGTAGCTATATATAAATACAGAGAGCAATAACACAGCAAAGAGATAATGAAGTTTAGAGAGATAGAGTACTTGTCAAAAGTTCTGGTTTAAGCAGATCAAGTTTCAGAGCAAAAGGGTACTGTCTCCCAAGCTGGTTCTGATGTTAAAAGGGAGAATTCTTCAACTTATTTCTCCAAACCTGACAGCCTTTTTCTAGGAACTCAGCAGGGTGTCTCCTTACAGCAGAGAACCAATTGCCTCATTTGGGGAGGGGTGTTTTAGGCGAGGGACTCAGGCTAGAACCAAAATCCCTCCAAGTTATACCAGGGTCAATAACCTTCCCTAGGTACATGTAACATTCTATCCACGGGTAGGATAATTTGCAGAATGATATTCTGAAAGTCCAGATACCAGTTATGACATATCTGCTTGGGACTGTTAAGGAGATATCGTTTTCTGCTCTCGGGTATACGTAATCCAGGGGTGTAAGATATCAGGCGACTCGCATTAAGCTGAGCTATCCAAATATGTGTTTTACTTTTATGTAATTATTTCCTACATTAAGATATGAAATTATAGGGTATATATATATATATATATATATATATATATATAACATAGGAAGGGAATAATGAATCAATAGGTGAATTCATATGTGTGTGTATAGGTGGGGAAGGCCTAAGTGATGCATACATGCGTATTGCATTGGGGTGATCATGCGTTTTGGATATAAGTGAGGGAGTGTTTTAAACGGGTTCTGTGTCAATGGAGATGGCATCTGGTGAGGGGCACAGTCTAATAGGGTGGTGTTTATAAGACAGTGTGAACTTTTGTTTCCTCATTTAACCCACCAGGGGCTAGTGTATTGAGAGTGTAGATCCAAAAAGTTTCTTGTTTTTAAGTCCGCAAACGTGCAACTATAACGAAAAAACCCGTAAATGTTCACAAAAAAAAAGTGCAAGTGCAAAACACCACACGAAAAAGTGCACTTAGGGGTGTGCTGTGTCCTACCCTTAAAGGGGCTTGGACCGCTTACCCTGATCCCCCGGGGCACGAAGCTCCTGACGGGGACAAGGTTCCCAATTGGTCCTCCTGGCCAAAAGGCCTGGTGGACCACCGTTCCCTATGCCCAGCCGAAGCCGGACATCCAGTACTAGGCAAGGAGGCTCTCCCGAAGAAGAGCCTCCTAGGGATCAGGGGAGGAAGGAACCGTATGGCCACACATCCTCCCCCTAGACTTCAGGGTAGGCCCGAGGACCCACACCCTCCATCCGTGAAAAACACACACATAAGTAAAGTAAAAAGTGACAAAACGTGGGAGTGCATAATAAATAAGATAAAGATAAAGTAAAGAAAAAATAAAAAAGTGGTACCGTGCCGAATTGTGCACAGACCAGGCCCTGAGGCCCGTAGCAAAAATTGCCCTGAACTTATCCAAAAGACCTGGTCCTTAGGGCGCTGTGCAAAAAGAGGTGAAAAACAGTGGCCATGTGTCATCTTCACACCGTGGGGTCCCACACCCAAGTGTTACTAGTGACACCCCTGAGAGCGTCTTCCCCAGGGGGCACTGAGTTTGCGGACTTTTTGCGTCCCCAGCCCCTGGCCAGACCAAGGTAGATCCGTCCAAATCAGGAGGTACTGGGTCTTTCCAGTCTTCCCAGAGGAATTACTCCCGGGGCCCCAGCTTAACTCGTGGCGCTCCCCGGTTTCTGTCCCTCCGGTACTAGCCTTCCGGACCCCCATCATACCAGTGAGGGTACTATACAACAACCATCCCCGCAAAGCTAGAATGGTCGGGAGCACCCCCACTGGACACTGATAAGAACAGATACTACACTTGATCTTAGCCAAAAGGCCGAGAAGCGAAAGTTTCTTGTTTACGTAGGCGTTGGATACGTTCAGCTGTGGAGGTGGTGTCTGGTCTGGAATGGAGTCAATGATCCAGACTTTAAGATTATGGATGGACTTATGGTGGAATTCGGAGAAGTGTCGTGGGACGCTGTGTTTGGGGCGGCCGTCTTGCACTAGACTGTTCACCGAATCTTTTCCTGAGGGTTCTAATCGTGCGGCCCACGTAAAGAAGGCCACAGGGGCATGAGAGGCAGTATACCACGTAGCTGGAGGAACAGTTGTAGAAAGCTGTGATGGGATAGGTTTTGCCATTGCCATTTGCAATGCATACTAGCAAATTATAACATTGTCTTGCAGGGGAAAATCTTTTTTTTTTTTTTTTTTTTTTTCTTAACTACCTTTACTACCGCTTTAAAACTATTAAACTATATTAATAATTTATTTTTACTCTGTATCTGAAAGGCTTTTTGTTTTTCTTTTTTTTTCTTTGAACATGAGACCAGCAGCAGAGGGCTAAAAGCTCCTCCTGCTTATGTATGCAGACAGGCAGGGAAAGAGCTGGGTCATGTGCCAGCTGTATATCGATTAAAAAAAAAACAAATTGCAGCATCTTTTTCTTATATTAAAATAATTACAGCGCCATCATCCACATACAGAAAGAGAAGGGATAAAGTAAATTAACAGTGTGTGTTTAGTATCACTTTAAAGCTGAATGACTAAATACACAGATGAAATACATATAAGGGAGCTTTTGTTTTGTTTTGTTTTTTTTACCAGCCGAAGGTTTGATTTGTATATCTGTCCATCTATTTGCCATGCCTTTAAGCATCTGGTAGTCACTGAAATATCAGTTTTGAGCGGACTAGCTCTTATGTTTGTTTGTGATCCTTACCCTGAATGACATTATTCTTAAATGTCAATTATTTTGTTTTTCTTGCAGGCAGCTGATTGTTACAGACCGCTTCCTGAGGTACCCAGAGCTGCTGAAACAGATTTATGCCAGTCTGGGCGACTCTGACAGGTAACGCCATGCAAACCAGTGTAACATGATGCATGTATCCCACCGCAATGTGCACCCTGTTTGCCTTCATTTAAAAATTTGTGGTTTGAGAACTGGCACAAGTTCCCTAAGTACACGCTTCCGTGCCTGTAATGGTTTTAAGCTGGTTGCTAAACATTACATGTTGGCCACAAACTGGCATTGCTTTATGTGAGATTACAGGATCCAGGTTGGCGCCATTACTGTGTGTGAGGCTTAGCTGATTTAAAAGGAAACTCTAGCCCAATAGCTAAATACATAGTGGAGTCCAGTGTACAGGGAACTACAGTTCCTTGTGGAGCTCCCAAAACCAAGCTTTTAGCTCTGTACCTATGCATCTGAACACTGATCTCTGTGCGTTGTTTTGATCGCAGTAGCTATCTCCAAAGAATATTGTGGGGCTGATTTCAGTCAATAGCATGTAAACCTAATTTGGCCATACATGTGAAAGTCTGATCATTCTATCTAAATTTTATTTGGATTCTCCAATAAATATTACACTAATTTCAATTGACTGCTGGAAATTATAGTTAAAAAACCTTGGTTGGATATACAGTTGCTTTCAATTACAGATTACTTGACTTTGTTCTTGTTTTTGTTCAGTTTTTATCCTTTCACTATTATTCTTTTAGAATTAAACCTACAGTCAGGTCCATAAATATTGGGACATCGACACAATTCTAACATTTTTGGCTCTATACACCACCACAATGGATTTGAAATGAAACGAACAAGACGTGCTTTAACTGCAGACTGTCAGCTTTAATTTGAGGGTATTTACATCCAAATCAGGTGAACGGTGTAGAAATTACAACAGTTTGCATATGTTCATCCCACTTGTTAAGGGACCAAAAGTAATGGGACAATTGGCTTCTCAGCTGTTCCATGGCCAGGTGTGTGTTATTCCCTCATTATCCCAATTACAATGAGCAGATAAAAGGTCCAGAGTTAATTTTAAGTGTGCTATTTGCATTTGGAATCTGTTGCTGTCAACTCTCAAGATGAGATCCAAAGAGCTGTCACTATCAGTGAAGCAAGCCATCATTAGGCTGAAAAAACAAAACAAACCCATCAGAGAGATAGCAAAAACATTAGGCGTGGCCAAAACAACTGTTTGGAACATTCTTAAAAAGAAGGAACGTATCGGTGAGCTCAGCAACACCAAAAGACCCGGAAGACCACGGAAAACAACTGTGGTGGATGACCGAAGAATTCTTTCCCTGGTGAAGAAAACATCCTTCACAACAGTTGGCCAGATCAAGAACACTCTCCAGGAGGTAGGTGTATGTGTGTCAAAGTCAACAATCAAGAGAAGACTTCACCAGAGTGAATACAGAGGGTTCACCACAAGATGTAAACCATTGGTGAGCCTCAAAAACAGGAAGGCCAGATTAGAGTTTGCCAAACAACATCTAAAAAATCCTTCACAGTTCTGGAACAACATCCTATGGACAGATGAGACCAAGATCAACTTGTACCAGAGTGATGGGAAAAGAAGAGTATGGAGAAGGAAAGGAACTGCTCATGATCCTAAACATACCACCTCATCAGTGAAGCATGGTGGTGGTAGTGTCATGGCGTGGGCATGTATGGCTGCCAATGGAACTGGTTGTCTTGTATTTATTGATGATGTGACTGCTGACAAAAGCAGCAGGATGAATTCTGAAGTGTTTCGGGCAATATTATCTGCTTGTATTCAGCCAAATGCTTCAGAACTCATTGGACGCCACTTCACAGTGCAGATGGACAATGACCCAAAACATACTGCAAAAGCAACCAAAGAGTTTTTTAAGGGAAAGAAGTGGAATGCTATGCAATGGCCAAGTCTGTCCCATTACTTTTGGTCCCTTAACAAGTGGAAGGCACATATGCAAACTGTTGTAATTCCTGCACCGTTCACCTGAATTGGATGTAAATACCCTCAAATTAAAGCTGACAGTCTGCAGTTAAAGCACATCTTGTTCATTTCATTTCAAATCCATTGTGGTGATGTATAGAGCCAAAAATGTTAGAATTGTGTCAATGTCCCAATATTTATTGACCTGACTATTTCAGTTCATGAAAGCTAGTTGACCAAATACATTAATGGTAGGTTGCCTTTGTGTGTTAAATGACTTTACTCTAGCAGTTGCTCATGCATTGCTACATATATGACTAGCATTAAAGTGATTGTAAACCCTCACTTTGTAAAATAAAAACAACCCATTCAGGTTAAAATAGAAAAGAAAGGCAAAACATTTGCATATAGATATAAAAAAGGAAAATAAGGGATTTATAATTTATTTTATAAGTGATCACTTTCCCTATTTTTTCAGCTGCAAGAAGGCTGGTTTGCATCAGATGTAGTCCGGTGTTTTTTTTTTTTTTTTTTTTTTCCGCGGCAAAAAAATGCATGGAAAAAAGGTGTTATGGGTTCCAATAGCATAGTTCACACCAGTGCAGTCAAAAAAATTAGAACATGATGCATTTTTTTCTGCATTGAACTGTACCTGGTAACAAGGCAAAATGCAGAAAAAAAGGTATCATAACGCATTCAAACGCATAAAACATGCACTGGAACACATTGCAGAAAAAAAAGGAAACTGTGGGAAAAAAAGAGAAAACAGGGAAAAAACGTACTGGAACACATTGACAACACATCAAAACCATGCATGCAGGAACACGTCTAGAGTTTGTTTTTTGGTGTGAACCGTAAGCAAATATGCATCCAGTGTGCGTTTTTTGTGGTGTGCACCGGCTCTTAAGAGCTGGGAGAGGAGAAACAGCATTGATCTGCCAAGTGAAAGGCTTTTCAGGGCATGTGAGTCTGATCGTTTGAGGAGAGCACACAGTGTTTCAAGCACAGCTAGAGAACTGACTGGTGTGTTCTCCTGCCTAGTGTTGTCAGTTTTTAGTAGGAAAGCAGAAGGGATTGGCAGGAACACCAGGGATTTCACACAAAGGAAACAGTACAAAGAGAACAGGATACTTTTTCATACAAGTACATGGTACAGCAGGCACATATCAGGAATATGAAATGTTGGGTTTACATATTCTTTAAGTCTGAATCTAAAACAAAGTGCGAACCTCAGATGAAATATACAATATTTCATTGATGAACTATAGCAGTGATATTAGCAGAAATTATACCATTAATGTCATCCATTTTTGGAGTATACAGTGGATCATATTATCAATGGTCCACAGTCTTCAAGAAGAAATGCAAATTTTCCCAGAAACACTCCAGCCTGGACCCTCTAGTTGTAGCCTTTCTCAAACCGGGTTCAATGATACTAGGTTACTAAGAATTCAACAGTGGGTGATTGGGCTTGATGGTGCCTTAATAGTTCTAGGGCAGATGTCACTTGGCAGAGCCAATGGTGTGGGACTAGTGGAGCCTCTCCTCTCACTACTCAGGTAATTATCTATTTACACCCATGATCTTTTTAGCTGTTTGGAAGGGAGGCATTCTTTCCACTGACCAAAAATGTTAGATGGCATTCTTCCTCCCTCTGACCTCCATTGTAAAGGAGGCCATCTTCCCATTAACCACTAATGTGAGAGGACACTTTGCCCATTGACCACCAATGTAAGGGGACTTTTCTTCACTGACCTCTGAAGTATGGGTGGCCCTTTTCACAAATCACCAATGTTGGGGCCCTTTTTCACTGAGCAGCAATAAAAGGGGTCCCTTCTCCACTGACCACAAATTTAATTATATAAAACCGTAATCTTTTTCTGTAGGGTTGTTCTTCTAGAGCTGATAATGTCAAAGGTGAGTGACAAGAGTCCACTTAGGGTGGAAGAATTGGCCAGCTTGCAGGAAATAGCTGAATTCCTCTCTGAATGCTTCCAGAGTCAATGCAGAGCTGTGCTGAAACTGGCCAACTCCACACACTGTGATGAGCAGGTAAGGCCGTTATTGTAGTATTTGATATACTGTAGTATATGATCTGCCATCATATTTCTGTGCTCAAATCATAGTTCATGATTTTGTTTCTGCAGGAAGCTGCTGTTGTAGTCAGACTCTTGGATGTCCTCTGTGAAATGACCTCAGACAGTGAACACCTTACCTGTTTACAGAGCTGCCCGGGATTACTGGTCACAGTTGTTGGTATGTAAATACAATACATGAAATTATAATGCAGCTCCTGACAGAGGTGTAACTAGAACATTCAGGGCCCCAGTGCAAGAAACCATGAAGGGCCTCCCTGACCCACTGGTCCTGGGGCCCTTTCCTCCAGGATCAATGCCCTTCCTACTAATCCAGAGGCCATTTACGTCTGTTGTGGGGTCCTTTATTATGGTCCTGCAGCAGAACCCTCTCACTTGTTCTGCAGTGCCCCCCTTCCCCCAGTGGTGGAATGCTGGCACATGGTCGCAAGTGCCACCTTTGCAACCCTGGTAGTTCCGCCATTGGCTCCCGATATATACTATATAAAACTTTGATTAGTTAAACCAAATGTGTTTCTTGTATTTGTTTGCGTAATCTCTTTGGGTCCTTTTATTCAAGGCAGCTTTTGATCCTTAAAGAGTAACTCCACTTTTATAGAGAAAAAAACATTCTCCTCTGATGTACATTGCAAGGCTTTTAAAAAACTTTGCTGCAGATTCCTGCCTTTTGTTATTCTGAAGAAATAACTGTTTGTTTCTCTGTGTCCATACAGAGTGAAACTGTATGAGAGTGGCTTTATAATTCTCAATCAGCTGCTCAACCTACAGGGCTCTAATGAGGAAAGTGGCAGAGTCTGCATCCCTTTAGATGTGATTTCCCTTTGGGAGTATCTCACCAAAAATGACATTTGGTGATTGCCAAAAATCTGACTTATATCTTAGTGCAGACATCTGGGAAAACCGGTAAGCTAATCGCACAGGTAGAAAATTTACATTTTCAGGGGGTGTCCTGCACCATCTCTGTACAGAATGCCTCGAGGTAGCCATATTACATTGGATTTTTACAGAAAATTACAACGCTGCAGATTGAGAAGGAAAGATACTTTTTAATAACATTCAATTATAATATGACTTCAATCTCGCAATTGTATATGCTATATTTTTTTTTATTTGCAGTTTTTTTTTGTTTTTTTTCCCCTAGAAAAATGGAGTTACCTTTCTTATAATGAATCTGTCCTGGCCAAAATGGTATCTACGGTGACAATAGTCCTGAAGTTCAAGACCAGACTGCTTGAATTTGGTCAACTTCCTGCTATTGAGCTGGATGGTGCTTATTTAAAAAAAAAGCTACTGAGCCTGGTGAAAAATTATTGGCTGAACAGTGACTGCTTCCTATCAGATGCAATCACTATTTGATATTTTTAAATAAAACCTTTCCATTGTCCCTGCATACCTTATGTTAGACCCAGGGATGTCATCATTGGGTCTCTGTGCTTATCTTTGCAGTGTGGGCAGATCACTACTTCTAGGAGGGGCCTGCAGGGTGCTATATATAACTCCCTACCTCAGTACTTTTTTCGAACACCCTCGGCCCTGCTGCATGAAGTGAAATTGCTTTTGGGAGGAGCTATGCAAATATGAAAATGTTTTGATGGGTAGATGTCAGTCTGGAGTGGGCATTCCAAGACAGGCTGTATTTGCATACACTCTGCCCTAGGCAAGGCCTACATGTGATGGTGAGCCTCCATGATGGAAGGAACTGAAATCCAATGAATGAAATGGATGGGCCAGGAACAGTCAGGTTGTGGAGGAAAGCTCTAGATGATGTTGGACATCCTGTAGCTAGGAAATTTGCTCCAGCTTCCAAGGCACACTGGGAAAAGCTCACAGTGTGCAGTGAAATCAGAGTAGGCAGTTTCAGTACAGGAGGGGAGCCTGTAAAACAGTGCAAGACTGAAGGAATCTCTGGAGTTCATCTTTAAAGCATTCTGTGTGATGATGTCTATAGACACTTATAGGGCAGCTCAGCCTCGCCCCCTGATCTCTCCTCACTGGATATGATTGACAGCAGCATCAGCCAATGGCTCCTTCCTGCTGCCTCCATGTCTAGTGAGGAAGGAGAGAGAGGTGAGCACCGTTGCTTTCAGGCACAGCACTGGATCAAGATCAGGACCAGGCAATTATTTAGGGTGGGGGCTGGGGGGAGCAACATTTGAAAGTTGTGGTTTTTTTTTTTTTTTTTTTTTTTTTTTACCTTTTAATGTAGAGCATGCTTTTAGGTAAAAAAACAAACAAAAAACCCTTCACCTTTAGAACCACTTTACAATGTATTATTTTGACTGTGTTCTCTTTGGAGAGAATCACTTTTTGGCAATAGATTCTGACAGAGACTCTAAACTTTTCCCTGCTCTATCTAAAACAGAATTTAAAAAAAAAAAAAAAGTTTTGGGCTGGAGTTTGGTTTTAAAGCTTACAGCGGAGTTCCACTCACCCTGTCAAAAAATAAAAGTCAGCAGCTACAAAAACTGTAGCTGCTGACTTTTAAAAAACAGCCACTTACCTGTCCCTCAGTCCCGTGGTGTGTCCCCCGCAGCCCATTTCACCGGCTGTCCTGTATTCCAGGAGGCCGGCATCTTCAGTGTGGGGACCCGGCTGTGCAGCTTGCGGCTTTACAGCTGGGTACCCACTACACATGCGCGAGTAGTGCTGCGCTTCATGAATGGTCCTGTAGTCTTCTGGGACCTGTCACATGTCCCAAAAGACTACAGGGAGGGAGGACACCTTCCGCTTCCGATCGCCTAGGTGATCGGACCAGAACCGGGAGCGAGTTCCTGTCAAATTCGGGTACCCGCCCCCCAAAGGTGCCAATCCTTAATGGGGAGCAGTCCTTAAAGCGGAACTTCCCCTTTTGGGTGGAGCTCTGCTTTAACTCCAGGCTTTGAAACTTTCATTTTAAATATATTTAGCAGCCTCAAAGACTATAATCCACTTTGTATGCTCCAAATGCCTTGCAAACACAGATATTGCCTTGTAAGCATGGCAGTGACATAATCACTGTTTTATATGTAGCTTGTGCATAGAGCAGAGTTGGGGAGGGTGCCTGCAGGAAACTACATGAGGCTCCATTCAAATCTGAGTGCAGTGTTTTTTGCTCATATTTTACGGCGACTTTTGCAAGTTTTTGCGCTTTCATACTGTGTTTAATGGGAAGAAACTCTTCACGAAATGCATCGGGGGAGTAGCCAAAGCCAGTTCTATTTACACTGCCTGAGCCACGAGAGAGGCTGGCAGCCATCTTGGTTCCGGATTATATCTTATATGCCTGTTTACCATAGTATCACTATGGTCCAGATGTGAGTCCACCTGTTTTCATCTATTATTTATGTTCATTTAATAAACCTACTATACTATTAGCACTTTCTTCTCTGGCTCATTTATTTTGAGCCACCAAGGTGGAGTGCTGACCAGTGGGTGTGCATTAGTGAAGAGTTTCTTCCCATTAATCCGGAGAGTGTCAGTGGAGGAGAGGCTATATGCAGACCTGTTGCCAGTGATGTTCCATGCATCCCAGGATGATGATGACCAGGAGTGGTCCTGATTACTCAAAAGCGCTATAATGTGCGCTATCTGGTTAGTGCAAATTACTCTCTTTTCCACACACACCTGAGACACGGATTTGCACCTATAGAAGATTTATTGTGTCACTAATACACTTCTGGACGTTGTACACGCATTCACACTTTATTTTTTGTTTTATGATATATTGGACTGATCATCTTTATTATAATTTTTTATGTGTTTTCAATACGCCATTGAGTGATGCACCTATGCTTGTGTGATGAAATTTTAGATTGTCTATTTTAGCGCTGCATTTTTGTGAGATATTATAACCTTAACCTAAAACCTAAAAAAGTAATAAAATAATAATTTTTATTATCATTATTAATAATTGTTTTCATTTTTTAGGTTAGGGGTTAATTATTTTATTTATCATGATTTTTTATTTATATGTGTATTTTATTTATTTTACATTTATTTATTCATATATTATTACTATTATTTTTTTATTATTTTAAATTTTTTCATTTGAACAGAAAATTGTGCAAAAATGGCCAATCACGCGTTTCTATTCTTTTCTATGGGAATAATAACGCGGCAAAAACATGCAGATGTACCCAATTTGAGCTATAAAAGTAGCTTCAAAACTTATTTGAGCTTCAGGCGTTCTGCTTCAAGCTACTTGGAGTAGAGATGTGAACCATCTCCATAGAGTGATATTGATTTTTTCCCCCTGAGCATTTTAGCGCTTCAAGCTTCATGCTACAAAACACTCAGGTGTGAATGGGGCTTGAGGGGGTGGAAACCAACCAGACCAGTCACCCTGCACAAGAAAGAGGGAGCAGCAGTGACTGGTCTTTATCACAGGAGGCTCCTGTACAAAGAGAACAGGATTACTGCACAGATCTGGAAATACACAATTGACATGAAGATTCAAGTAAGAATACACATGCCACTTGTATTTAGACAATATTTGCTTATCCTAGAGTTCAGCTTTAAAGAATATATTCTCCAGATTTATTTTCTTTACATAGCTAAAGATTCTTACAAATGCTGGATTGCTGCTGTTTTGCTTTCATTATAAGTCTCTTTTTCCAATATTCCCCTCCAAATATTGCTGGATTCTCTCTGCACATCCACTCATATTCCTATAGTAATCTTCAGAATCTGTAAGCCAGCACATTGATTATTTGCAGTTTTATTTTGCTGTTTAGCAGCTTTTATGTTCTGCAGACACACTACGCCTGACGCATCTCGCTGGAAAACAAAGCAAGAACATCTTCACCTCTACTCATACTTTGAGCCTGGGCAGTGACCTCACTCACGCAGCTGTGGGCTTTAAAGCTCATCTTGTTCGTCTGATTGCAAACTTGTGTTACAGAAACAAAGAGAACCAGGACAAGGTAGGAGGATTCTGCTGTTTACATCTACAGAAACTTTGCTGAGGTATGTGGGAAATTGTCCTGAAGCAAATGAATGGAGCGGTCATTATTTGAAAAATTATACATTTGCAATTTTTTTTTCCTATTGGTAATGCAGGCACTCACAATAAAACTTTTTGATAGAGGAGAGATGTATATTGTGTGGGTAGATTTAAAAAAAAAAAAAAAAAAAAAAAAAAAGCTTAGCCATCCCAGAGTATCTTCTGCTATCAGCACTTCTCAGTGTTTTATTTTTTTTTTTTGTTGCTAGAGTCTTAGGAGTATGGACGGCTTTTCTACAGTTTTGCTGTGAAGACTAATCTACAGTGCCCTGAAAAAGTATTCATACCCCTTGAAATTTTCCACATTTTGTCATGTTACAACCAAAAACGTAAATGTATTATATTAGGATTTTATGAGATAGACCAACACAAAGTAGCACATAATTGTGAAAAGGAAGTAAAATGATAAATGGTTTTCAAATTTGTTTACAAATATCTGAAAAGCGTGGCATGCATTTGTATTCAGCCCCCTTTGCTCTGGTACCCCGTAACTAAAATCTAGTGGAACCAATTACCTTCAGAAGTCGCCTAAATAGAGTCCACCTGTGTGCAATTTAATCTAAGTATAAATACAGCTGTTTTGTGAAGCCCTCAGAGGTTTGTTAGAGAACATTAGTGAACAAACATCATTATGAAGGCCAAGGAATATACCAGGCAGGTCAGGGATAAAGTTGTGGTGAGGTTTAAAGCAGGGTTGGGTTATAACAACTATTCCAAGCTTTGAACATCTCATGGAGCACTGTTCAATCCATCATATGAAAATGGAAAGAGTATGGCACAAATGCAAATCTACCAAGACATGGCCGTCCTCCTAAACTGACAGGCCGGGCAAGGACATCATTAATCAGAGAAGCAGCCAAGGGGTGCATGGTAGCTCTGGAGGAGCTGCAGAGATCCACAGCTCAGGTGAAAGAATCTGTCCACAGGACAACTATTAGTTGTGCACTCTACTAATCTGGCCTTTATGGAGGAGTGGCAAGAAGAAAGTAATTGTTTGAAAGAAAGCCATAGGACGTTTCATTTGTAGTTTGCGAGAAGCCATTTGGGGGACACAGCAAACATGTGGAAGAAGGTGCTCTGGACAGATGAGACCAAAATTTCACTTTTTGGCCTAAAAGCAAAATGTTATGTGTGGCGGAAAACTAACACTGCATATCACCCTGAACACACCATCCTCACCTTGAAACATGGCGGTGGCAGAATCATGTTGTGGGGATGCTTTTCTTCAGCAGGGACAGGGGAGCTGGTCAGAGTTGTTGAGAAGATGGATGGAGCCAAATACAGGGTAATCTTAGAAGAAAACCTGTGAGTCTACAAAAGACTTGAGACTGGGGTGGAGGTTCACCTTCCAGCAGGACAACAACCCTAAACATACAGCCAGAGCTACAATGGAATGGTTTAGATTAAAGTATATTCATGTGTTAGAATGGCCCAGTCACAGTCCAGACATAAATCCAGTTGAGAATCTGTGGCAAGACTTGAATATTGCTTTTCACAGACGCTCTCCATCCAATTTGACAGAGCTTGAGCTATTTCGCAAAGAACAATGGGCAAAATTTTCACTCTCTAGATGTGAAAAACTGGTAGAGGCATACCCAAAAAGATTTGCAGCTGTAATTGCAGCGAAAGGTGGTTCTCCAAAGTATTGAGTCAGGGGGAGTGAATACAAATGCGCGCCACACTTTTCAGATTTATTTGTAAAACATTTTGAAAACCACCTATAATTTTCCTACCAGTTCACAATTATGTGCCACTTTGTGTTGGTCTATGAATAAAATTCCAATAAAATATATTTACGTTTTGGTTGTAACATGACAAAATGTGGAATATTTCAAAAGGTATGAATACTTTTTCATGGCACTGTATTTTCTGCTGGTGTTTCTTTTTGTGTTGCCCATTAGGTCTACTTTTGGACTTCTATTGCCTGTTTCCGTCAATGGCAAAGAAAATAGGATTTATGTACTTACCATAAAGTCATTGAGGACACAGGTCCCACCCCTCTTTGTTTATGATCATACTCTTGGTACTGCTTTTGCTAATAAACTGAAGCAAGCTGGTAGTAGAGGTGGGGGTAAAAGGTTATCTTGGGCTGGCTTACATGGGTTTTTTTTTGTTTGCCAGTGTCCAGTCCTATGGGCAGTGTTAGTTGAAGGTTAAGACTTTCTAAAGATTTTACGGTGAGTAAAAAAATCTTACCATTTTGCTCTGGATAGTGCAGATAAGGGTGAAAACCTCTGTCAGGTTTTATGTTTAATCTCTGTTCATTTATAACAAATTTACATGAAACGGAGAGGACAGAAGGCATGGAAACCTATCCATAGTCTGCACAACATTGGTGATATTTCAAAATAAATTGCTGGTACGAGGAGCACAACATAAGAAAAACTGTGTAACAATACTCAATGTAAATGGCACATGAGCACAGCTACACTATTGGGTGTGTGAGGAGGAGGTAAAGGTATATACACATCTCCTAAATAAGACAATCTCTCAAGTATTTAATTATTTCCGGGCTTTGAAGACATCTAGACCCATTCACATTCAAAGCAAGAAGGGTATCTGTGCTGATGGCAATGGAGACACCTCTTTTGGTTACACAAGTAATAGTAGGACGAAAAGAGCAGATAAACATGTGGAACTTTTAGCAGGTGTCTTGTATCCAAAGGACCTAGACAAGGAAGAAGAGAAATATTGTAGAAATGGAGAGAAGCAAAAAAAAAAAGTGTAGTGGGAGGGGGGTAGAAGCAAGGTAAAGGTTTGTAGAGGAAATGCAGGATCCAAGCACCACACAGAGTTGCAAAGTTGGACATCCATTATTGGATGACAAAGAATATGGCAGAGAAATCACAGATAAGATGCAAATTTGTCAATGGCGGAAGTAATTCCTCTGTTAGGTTTTAATAGCAGTTTCCTGCTTTGGGAGATATACCCTCAATTAGTGTAAATAGGACCTGCTTAGACAACTTGTCACAGTCTTCCCGGTCCGCATAACATGATTACTGCAAGCGGCTATAGAAAATATAAAAAATCCAACAGGCTGGTTGTATCCAAATCGATCAATGAATCGGCTTTGGTACAATCATCATGTCCATACATGGATCAAATCTCGGCCGGTCCCTGGTGAACCAGCCAGAATTCAATCCATGCATGGACGGGTTAACTGCTTAAAAACAGTTACGTTAAAATATCAGCCACACCGGGAGTGCATTGTTTTCAATCATTCAGTCTTGTATTGTGTTGAAACAACAGTACAGCAAAATATTTGTGTGCCACTGCAATGCAGAAAGCAGTGCTTTTTTTCTATGTATGTTTATGCACTTCAGTTTGCTGTAGGAGGTCAGAATATTTTGCGCAAAAATGGAACATTTCAGTGCACGTGGCTGTAGTGTGTTGGTGTGAGCTTAAAGCTTTAAGGACATACGGCATATTGCCTTGTTCTTGCTTTGGGACTCCAAAAGACAATGCAGCCCAACACTGGTGGTACGAATGAGTCCTTATAAATGACAATAAGTGTGCTTCCCTTTTTCTTTTAGTTTTGGATTGGATTGAGAAGGGTTAGAACCCATGTCAATTTTTTTGTTTTGTTTTTTGCTTATTTTCTGTGCCTCCGCTGGAGAGATCCACTTTCGCTATTTGTCCTGTTAACTGTTGTCCCTGGAACAGAAAGTGCTAGGAAATCCAAAATGTTACAGTTGTAACATAAACCAATTTTTCATTGTGGACGTCTGTTCCAGTGACAACTCTCTTGAACAGGAATTCCCAGTACTTTGAAGACATCTTCTTACTTCCTGTCGTGTCTCCAGGACAGAAAGTGAAGAGAATTCATGTCTTCCTTCCAACAAGACACAGATCCAAAAATAAACTGTCAGAGGTTTTAAACCTGCTCTATCCAAAATAAAAAAAAATAAAAGTCATACACTTTAAGACACTGGACACAGTTGCCCAAAACTGACCTTTCAATGGATGATATGTTATGAAGAATTGATGTAACCTGCAATTTTATTATAAAGTGTTCTTTTTAGAATTAATAAAAAAAAAAAATGAATTATAGAACAATAGTATAGTATTTTTTTCACTCCTCACTGGTGACTCAAAAGCCTTGGAAAAAAGCCTCAAACTTTTGCTAACAGGCACTTGTCCAAGGTTCTGATACTTTTTTCCATCCCTGCTAGTGAGCTATTGGTTGGCCCTGTGCAGTGAAACCAGGGTCTGCCTTTTGGATATTGACCCGCTGCTGATTGATGTAGCATTTTGGGTTCAGTATTTGGGTGACACCTGGAGAGCCAGCGCTATGTCAGGTGTAGAGTATGCTGCATCTCCCAGGCGCAGGTGGCTGATATTGTCTGTGATTTCGGGATGCATGCCAGCCTCACTGCGGGGTCACAAACCAAACTGACCTGAAAGCCTAATTCCCTGCGGAAGGCAAACATTGATTCAACGTTTACTCTCTACACAAAGCCTTATTTGATAGCAATTTCATAATTGTTTGCTAGGGATTTATCACATCACATCCCCGTTTTTGTTGAATCGCAGCCTGCATCCGAATCTCCTTTCACCTCTGAAGGGTGCCTATCTCGATGCTGCACACTGCTCGAGGGGCAGGAAAGGATAGGTAAATACACTGAGTGCTCTTATTCATTGATCTTCACGTAGACCTTCAGAGACCTTGGGGGAAAGCAGAAGCCTATCCCGATTAATCAAATAATTTACAATGAAGCAATAAGAAAGAGAATATTTGTACAATGGCATTTTTCCCTCACTTAAGTTATATAAACTTCCTGGTAGGTTTTTTTGTGCCTGCGGCGATAGAATTGCAGCTTTTGTTGTTTTATCATCTTCCTTCATATTTCTGCACATCCTTATGATAGCGCTGACATCATAGTAGTTCAGGTGGGCTTGATGCTCCCTGGGAGACTGACAATGGAGCTGTTGCAGGCTCATCCTGACTGAAGGAGTTCTTGGGGCACACCCAAAATATGCTGGAGGGATTATATCTTACTGGTGGCCTGGCACATCTTTGAAAGCATCAGTAAGGGTTGTGTGCATGATTTCTGGCCAGGCAAAGATAATTCTGAGCTGGCATGGTCAGACTGATGTTATATGACCTCCCTCAATCTAGGATAAGTGGTCTGAAGATGATTACGTGTAAAGCTTTTTAAATCCAAAGTAACTGAAAGGATATTATTTTTCAAGAAATAAATTTATGATAAATATTGTATAATAATAATGTTTGGGTTTATGCAAGAACTTGAATAATCATTCTTAAAGTGATTCTAAAGGCTGGTTTGTGTTTTTACCTGCATTAAGGAAAAAACACCCCACTATTTCCCTGCCTACTGGACTATTGCAAACAGAACTGCTAGGACCTCCATATAACAACTCCTACTGACCGTTATCCTCACTTTTTTTTTTCTTAGCAAGCAAGAATGAACAGAGACAGAGGGGGGAGGGTCCTTTGTCAGGTACTGTACTCCAAGACAGGATTTGACACGGAAGTCAAAAATCCTTTTTTTTCATGATTATACAGTTCAGGAAACAGGCATAGATATAAGACAAACCAATACATAAAGAGATGGGTGGGCAAAAGAGCAAACAAATGCTGATAGGTACGCAAAAAAGTAAATAAAGGTATAAGACCCTAACTAGACAGCTGCTATTAGCACCTTACGGCTGAAACTGGCATCAGCAGAGGCTTGAACATGCACCTGGTAAAACTTGGCAAACGGAAAAATGAGAATGTGTAAGTAGGCATCTTAGCTGTCCAGTGATGACTAGTAGATTTCCCTGCTGCAGGAATGCAATGACTGACATGGCTGTTTCCATTAAAAATTTCTGATTTCGAGGTTATACATTTCACTTCAAGTTCAGGATAGCACAAAAATTATCCTTGGCTTTCATAACTGTGAATGGTTTGGAGTAAAAGCCTTGAAACCTCTCCCCCTTCGGGCACAGGAACAGGATCCTGCAAGGTGAGCAATTGCTGAAGAGCAGCATGCAGATCCACCAACCTCTGCGGAGAAGGTAGATTGGAAGACATGAACTTGGGAGGAGAGCGTAAAATCAGCCTTTACCTCCTGGAGATGACATGTCTTGCACAGAGTTCTGGAAGCTCTTGAACCAAGGGAGTCTTGGAGTCAGGCTTAGTTGGCTTGGGAGTCAAGGACTTGGCGAAAGAAGGTGTCAGGCTTAGACTGGGAGGAAGAGGCTTGGAAAGGATGAAACCCAGAAAAGAAGAATTTGTTTGCAGGTGCCTTAGCTTTTTTATTTCCTAGGCAAAAGCATGCTCTTACCACATTGACATTCTTAATAAGAAGTTCAGATGTAATTATTGAGTTAAAATGTGATTTGTGAATTTGTAAATAGAAGGATCGTGGTAGGTGTGGCAAAAAAACCCAAACAAATATAATCTGATTTAAAAGAAAAAAATGTTTTAGATGTTTATCAAAGAGATGTTGTCCTTCAAAAGTAACCTCTCCAGGTGTTTTTTTTACATGTCCGCTCTGCAGGCCAGTATTTGAGCCACAAGATCTGATTCATCTGAATGGACAGAAGACCTACACTGGATATATGCCCTAGGGAGTCTCCAAGTCTGTCCATGTAATACTGCAGAGTAGTAGGAAGGAGTTCCAGATACTTAAGAGAAGGATCTGTAAGAATGTCCTAGGACATACGTCTGGTCCAGACCAAAAAGATCTCACAAATTTTAATAGAGGCAATTACAACCTGCATGGCAGGGCACGTAAACTCAAATGAAGCGCTGAAGAGTAGTTCATATCTCTTGTCTACAGTGTGTTTAAAGACTGGATCATCCTTGACCAGAACCGTGAAGGACTTATTAGGCAGGCATTAGCAGGATCCACAGAAGATACCGACTATTTTTTTCCAAACACTTCTCCCGTAGAGTATTGCTGAAATAACTGCTTAAGGGATACACAAACTTTCTCTGGGGGTGTCAGTCCGCAACCTTCCCCAAAACTTCCTCAACCACAGAGTGCATAGGAAACATTCTCCATGTTTTTCAGCCTTCTTCCTGGGAGAGAAATGGAGGTGGGTCATTTATGTCCCCTTTGTCCTGGTGATTCCCTCAGAGTTTTTACGTTTCCTAAGAAATTCTACCATAGAAGTGGAAAATTCCTCTTTGCTTAAACAAGAGTGATGCAGAGCAACAGAAGACAGACAAATGTGTCCTAATATCAGGGATATGGACCTCATAGTGAGCAGAAATTATGCCATTAGACCCACTAGCTGAATTAATGTCTGAATGTCCCTGTTCCCCATCCTCCCTCTGCTTTGCACCACCTTATGTACGTGAGGGGAACTCAAGTGCGTACCTTTCGCAGACCATTGAGCTCAGGTCAGCTGCAGAGTGGAGAAAAGTGGACAAAAGTATGTAAATACCTCCTCTGCATAATTTAAGGGCCAGGCCCTTCTCTATCAACCTTACCAGTAGCTGCTACAATATTTAAGGGAGAACACAGCATATGAACTTCAATGTTTAAAGTCCAATGCAGTGCTCAGGAATGCATATTGCACATTGTGTTTGCTCTGGAGTTCATAATGTAAAGGGTGCATGGCTCAGGAATGCAAATCACAAAGGAAGAAGGGCTCAGGAGTGTGTACTGCTCAGGAGTGCAAATATTTTTCAGAATGCAGGTTCAGGGGTGCTTATTGTATAGGGTGCAGGGTTCAGGAATGCGTATCGCACAGAATAGAGGGTTCTGTACAGCATCCAGCCAGAAATCACTTTGCTAAAGGAAGATCAGTATGAGATTTCTGAATGGCTAATATTGGTATCACACTTTGCTTTTTGCAGTACTCAAATTACTAAGCCAGTTTAACTTCTCCAAATAAACAACTTTACTTGATTACAGCAAACAGATTTTCACTTTCATGTAATGTGGTAGTGTAATGTGGTAAATCAGAAGGAAGACCCTGGTTACTATTTTCAATAGCAACTCCCCTTTATTCAGGAACTTTTAGGCCTAAGGCCTTTTGTTTTTTTCTCCAGAACATTCACCTGCAGAGACCTCATCCCTATCATGATGGATTGTGCACAGGTCACAGAATGATCTCTTTGGGGGGTAGAAAAATTAATAATTGAAATGTGAGCATGTCTGTTAGCTTTAAGGAAGCCCGGAAATATTCCTACCCTAGAGCTGTGTGTGCTGCGGTCAATTGTGAATCACGCCTTTTGTCTCCACGTTCCCTTTCGCTTCCTGCACAAACTTCGCACAGATTGTGTTATATAAAAGTTGGTTTTGCCAGTTTTGAAGGAGGTGGCGTGCAAGAATCAGCATGTTTCACTTTTATTTTTTGGAAGGTAATTACATATTGTGATTTATAAACCAGTCTCTGAGCGTTTCATTGGTTGTCTCTATCAGATAATGAGAAATAAAATTCTCTTGTGAAGTATGTCATTAAATTAAATCCTCTGGGTAATATTTGTTAAAGTGTATGTCAAGGCAAAATTATATTTAAAAAAAAAAAAAGGAATTAAATTGTGTCTCTACAATACGTGCCACCTTTTCCCATGTTTTATCCCTTCAAAAATGCTACAAGTACAGAAAATGCCTGTTGATCTGACAGACATCTAGTGGATTCCTAGGTTCCTGTTTGTGCTGACAATGCTGCACCTTTGCTGGACTTAAATCCCAAGAAGCATTGGCAGACCTGTGTTCTAGACTACAGAACTCCGCCTTGTTCAGAACAAGGTCTTTGTATTCAAAGCATATGTCAGCTGCCTACACTGTGAAAGCTACAGTATATCATTCTGCATTTGTCTGCACTACTCTACTAGGTCAACTGTTGAATCCCCACTATATGGATAATAGTTTCACCAAGATAATATCTTTCTGTTATGACAGCTGCCAAACTGCAGAAGGAACAAATGAATATTTAAAGCAACCCTGTCAGGTCTGCAGAGATGTAGAATTGTCAAGTCCCTGCAACAAAATCTAGAGTAGATTCAACCCTCTGGAGGTCAGTTTCTCCTAATTCCCTTCTGTTCCAGCACTGCAGCCTCTAAAAGCCTCTTCAGCAATCAACACTTCCTGGGGTGTCAAATGCATGTGTCCCCCACATCTGTGCCTTGGTTCCTTCCTCTGACTCTATTACATCACTCCTAAGTCCTGTAATGACATAGAAGCAGAAAGACTAGACAATCGAATAGAATGTGCTGTTTGAACTGAATCTCGAGCAGCTGTGCATAGTATACAATTAACGTCTATCTTCAGCTTGTTCAGTTAAGCTATAAATGATAGAACCTGATTGGTTGCCATTCACAACTGCTGTAGATTCTGGCTGCTCCAGCTTTAGTAAATTCCCATCATAGATGAGTACAGATACATGAGTATTTGTTACTTGTGACAAAGTATCTTGAAAGCCTGCCCCCTCTAGCTCACTTTTTCTCCTGTTTGCCATGCTCCCCCACCACTCCAAAAAAAACCTCTTATGGGTATGGAGGAGCATGTGACGTTCAAGAATTCAGCACTTGGCTTTAAGCTGCCAATCGCCAGGACCATACACAGTCATGTGGGCATACAGAAGACATTCTAAACCCTGTGTTAAACTCTGTTACCATCTAACTCATAGCTGCTTAGGTAGCCCATAAATGTATTGTTTTTATTCAACCAGCACATTGAATGAAAAAAGTGACTTGATTTCCCCATCCACACACTCGATGTGGATGGGGGAATCCTTCCTACTGAGCTGTTGTATTCTGAAAGCGGAAGACTTTCCTACCGTCAGAATCAGGGGCGGACTGACAACTCATGGGGCCCCCGGGCAATAGGGGATCATGGGGCCCCTGTGTCCTTGCCTAAACTCAAAAAAGCCTATGAAAAAGGTACCAGGGGCATCTCATGGGGCCCCCTACTGACCCCAGGCTCTCGGGCAGTGCCCGAGTTTCCAAATGGTCAGTCCGCCCCTGGTCAGAATACACTGATCAGCGTTGAAGGCTATGGCCTGCAACACTGATCGAGCGGACAAAATCGGGCAGAGTGGTTGTACAGAAGTTGGTAAATTGACTTCTGTACAACCTTCCTGCCGATACATGGTTTGAAATGTGGCCAATCTCTGCTGAATCAGTTGAATTTTAATCCGTGTATAGCCGGCCTTACACAAGTTTTGACTCCTGACTCCGACAGAAAAACAGACCATCCAGAAGGATTTTTTTTTTTTTTTTTGGTTATCTGTTTTTTTTCCATTCTTGTAACTGGTAAGCTCTATAATTAAGATTTAGCCAAGTACTTGAAAATGACTGTATTTACCTGAGTCTTTTAACCTTGTACTAAGGTATTCTAATTCAGTGCAGTCCAAATGCTTTGTTCTTCACTAGTACACCTTAGTTCTATTTAACCCTGTTGAGGCTTCCAGCACCAGAATTCTGGGCATACAATCATACCAGCACAGTGATAAGTACCTTCCAGGGTAAAGTGATATTAAACCTTCAGTATTTTTCAATCATTTTCAGCAGATTTATGTCTTGTTCATACCATACATGCAGAAAAACTGATGGAAACTGATCCGCAGATTTCACTTGCAGAGACATCAGTTTACATCCGTTTTCATTCATGCTTCAATTAGTTTTATACATCTTGCAGATACCTGTACAGAAAAAATCTGCATGTGATAATAGTGTTGTGGTGTGAACAGATCACATGGAGAATAAAAGATTTTGTTGCGCCCCCTGCAGACCACATGCAGAAAAACTGATGTCTCTGCACCATAAAGTGATTATAAAGGTTAGAATTTAAAAACAAAAAAAATAACAAACATGTCTATACTTATGTGCTGTGTGCATTGGTTTTGCACAGAGCAGCCCAGATCCTCCTCTTCTTGGGTCCCTTGCTGGTGCTCCTGGCCCCTCCCGCCTGTCGGGTGCCCCCACAGCAAGCATCTTGCTATGGGGGCACCCGAGCATGTGCCCTCCCCAGTCGATGCTCCGTGTGTCCATTCACACACAATGCTTCGGCTTGGCCTTGCCCCCTCTCTTTTCATTGGCTCACTGGCTGTAATTGACAGCAGCGGGAGCCAATGGCTCCTGCTACTGTCTTAGCCAATGAGGAGAGGGAGTCCCAGGATAGCTGAGATTCCAGTGCACATCGCTGGATCGAGAGGGGGCTTTGCTGAATATTGGTGGGCGGGGGCTGGTAGAGCTGCTGCACAGAGAAGGCTTTTTACCTTCATGCATAGAATGCATGAAGGTAAAAAACCTTGAGCCTTTACAACCACTTTAAACACATGTTGAGCACGCAGGTTTTTTATTATTTTTAATCCTTGCCTATGTTCCATTTTACGGTAGTGCTATGAACACTGGTCCAGGTTTCGTGGTTCTTTTTCTTGCAGCATCTGATGGACTCACCCTTGAATGCAGGAACTGGGGTTGTGTCTCCCTACACTGTGTGCATCAATAGAAACACATGGCCCTGTGGCCTTGGATGGCAAGGCACTCCCATGTTCCTCCCTCTTCCTCCCTTCTCCAAGCTAAAAAATTGGCTTGAAACTACACTGTGCACTGTAAACTCTTTCCTGTGAAGAATAGACATTCAAGGAAGAGGCCAGCCAGTATTGGATAATTGTAAATTGCAAGTGCTGGGGTAAGCATTTTAACAACTAGCTTGCTGGGGAATGTTTATGTTAGTGTGCTCAGTGTGTTAAAATGTGTAAAAAAAGAAAAAAAAAAAAATAATGCAGAGGGTTTAATGCTACTTTAGGGAGACCTATTTTAAAAGAAAATGGCTGAAGCATGGCTAAATCTAAGGAGTGTCTGTACTTCAAAATGAAAGGCTTAATCCCCAGATTACCTGGTATTCAGATGCACCTTTGAAAAAAAACATGAGACTGAAAGGCTCAAAAGTTTTTTTGTTTTTTTTTTGTAGCTGCTACTCTCTAACAAAAATATGCGGCTTGTTAAAGTACAATTTAATTATTTAAAAAGACACTCCTGTCCAAATAAATAAAAGTGTATAAAATAGAAGATATCCACAGCTAAGAAACTGGCTTTACCATATGGAAAGTAACAGTATTCCCATTTAGATCTGTGTTTATTTTCCTCAAACTGGAGCTGAAGGGTTTTTTTTTTTTTTTTTTTTTAAAGATGAACTCTTCTCAAAAAAGGCAGACAGAGGACAAAGGACTTTTAACCAATATTTCCTCTGGTCTCCCTGCAGCTGATCTTTTCCCCCTTAAACGAGAAGTACAGCCAAAGATCTTTTGGCTGTACTTCTCCTGTGGAACATAGTGCAGTTCGCTTTGCACTCCTGTGACCCTTTTCAGCTGGCAGAGGGCTGAAGTTTGCTGTCGGCTGACGGAACTCAGCCGGTCCAGACTTAAAGTCAGGATCCACCCCAGAGTCTGAAGCAGCACCTGGCTCAGGCTCTCAGCGAAGTGCTGAGAGCCTGAAACAGCCGCTCCTTCCCCAGCGCTGGGGGTGGGGGGGCAGAGCAGAGAGCGATGACTGACAGTCAGCGCTCTCTGCTCAGAATGGAGAGCGGTCATGTGATCACTGAGTTCTCACCCTTAGAGCCGGCGGGGGGGGGGGATAGATTCAGCATCGAACCGATGCTGTATCCACCTAGGCAAGTATAAATAAGGAAAATAAAAGTTGTACTTCTCTTTTAATGACTCAACATAGCTTGATTTGCACTGTGTCTCCTTATAGAAATAGTCATCTTGGCAGAGGAAGGTCTTTGCCTCCTCATGTCAGAGCCTGTAGCAGGGAGAACAGTGGGCATCACTGTAGTGGCATCACAAAGTCTCACTCCAAATCTTCACTTATTATCTGCAGAACAGAAGCAAGTAACAATCTGCAGTCAAGCGTACTAAAAGTCCTTGCAGATTATATATTAGACCTGAAGGGGATATCATTTTACATCTTGCTAAAACTGGAGTTTCATTTAAAAAGAGCTGGTTTGCTTCACGGCTGTAGTGAGCAAGCACGGTACAGAATAACTTCCTGAGAGCAAATTCTTTCCCTTTTCCTTTTGTCTGTTTTGCACATTTGCTGATTCACATGCTGCCAAGCACGTAAAGTGGAGCTGGCAGTAATTGAACGTTACCTGGATAAAATAGTATGTCTGCTTGCCTTTAGGGCATTCTCCGAATTGTGAGGAGTCGTGTAGGTGCTCGCCTTGTTGCTGGGGGCCCCAGGGGAGCACGACACGGGGAGCCATGGCTTGCACACATCATTAAACATCCTTTTGGAGACAAATTATGTCTTGGCTTACTGTATAAATCACAAGAGGGAATGAAGAAAAATGAATCCCTTGCACATCACACAGATTTTAATCTCTACGAGCCAGTGGAAGATTTAGTACAACACACTTTTAGGAAGTTTGTCTTCCTTTTGAAGCTTTATCGGCCAAGACAAAACAGTGCCTTACCTGTTGATTGTAGTAGAGTCTTATTTATCAGTGTCTTAAAGAGCTACATTCTGTGTTTCATATAACAAGCAACCATGGGATTCCTTTCTTCCTCCCATTGCGGTTTAAAAAGTTAATTGGTGAAAAATTAGCAACATTGTGTTGCAGAATGGGTACCATGGTGTAGCAAAGTGTCAGTGGCAGTGGACAGTTGTAGAGCACAGCTGACTATCGGAGCGGTGTTAAGTGTGCAGTGGCAGTAGCAGAGACAGAGTTGATTTGAGTGCAGGACATAATGTGAGCAGATGAGTGGGGGGCATGGGGTGGTCTAGCCAGTCTCCAGTTCTTAATCCTACAGAAAATTAACGGAGAGAGCTGAAATTTAGAGTTGCCAAGCGACTGCCAAGAAACCTTAAGGATTTAGAGAAGATCTGTGAAGAAGAGTAAACCAAAATCCCTCCTATGAAGTGTGCAAACCTGGTAACCAACTACAAAAAACATCTTGCCTCTATGCTGGCCAACACGGATTTCTCCACCAAATACGAAGTCATGTTTTGCTTGGGGATCAAATACTTATTTTACTCACTGAACTGCAACTCCATTTATAACATTTGTATCATGTGTTATTTCTGGATTTTGGTTGATTCTGTCTCCTATCATTTTTATCATAGGTGTATTTTAAATGATAACCTTTAATTTCTTTGTAAGTAGGCAAACTTGCAAACTCTGCAGGGGATCAAATAATTATTTTCACCACTGTAAAACACAGTGACACTGATACCAATAAAAAAAATACATATAAATTTTAACATCATTGCCAAAATATACTGACCATGACCTTTGACCCAAACACTAACCCTGGCACTGACCTAGATCAAACATTGATCGATCTATTTTTATCTTTAGTTTTTCTTTATTTTTTTTACACACGTGTTTATTTACTACTTTCTCCCTGCAAGGGGAGAGCTATGCAATGTATCTCCCTCCATCCAGAGAGAAAATACTACAGGGGTGGGTGGTACAATGACTTATCATTGTGATAGCCAATCAAAGGCTATCACAGTGATCAGGTGGCCCGTAACCAGGAGTCCTGGGTCCCGATCGTTAGTATGGAACCTGGGGCTCCCGGTGGGAGCATGCAGTGCAAGGCGCTCCCAGCACAAAGAGAGATACGCATATATGCGGCCCACGGATAAAAGCCCACTTCCATGAGGTCGCGTTTATGAGTACTATCGGTGTGAAGGCGTTAACCTCTTTCTATATGTGTTGTCAAATAACAAAGCACGTATTTGAACTGTAGCGCTGGTTGTGTACTTGGATATAATAAATGTATTTATTACAGCTGCTCTTTATATTCTCTGGGTTCACAAAGTTGTTGTTTTTTTTTTTGGCTACTTGGGTGTAGGGAATATATTATTTTCAAGAGACCAATTGCCCAGGAAAAAAGATGGATCCCCTTAAATCCTGGAAGGAAAGATCTTATATTTTTACTGAGCTGGAGCAGCTACTTGCAAGTGTCACACGATAGCTAATTCAGTTTAGACGGTCTTTAGGATCTGAGAGGTTCACTTTAATTTGACAAAACTCAAGTCTTTAGATGTGGGGCTCAAAATCACCAATCCAAAAAGAAATCTTGTTTTTTACACAATTTTATTCTCTATAAAACTGCAGGTTCCTTTCAAAGCACATCTGTTTTGGTAGAGACATTTCAAAGTGGAGCGGAAACTGCTTGATCAATTTCTAAATAAATCTCCTGCCTAATTTCGACTTCTAGTCTGCAATGGGCAACACATCACAGGAGAGTAAGATTCTTTTCATGTTTGCACTAGAGATTGACAGCACAGAGCCTGGTGGCTGCTACTTTTTGGAAAGCAAGTCTGTGCATTGCTGTGCTTTTGACTGTAGGAATGAATGTGCCTAATGCACCTAATGTAATCATCTAAGCTGCACAAGCAATAAAAATATTTGTTCTTTATTATCAGAAGCATATTTTCTTTGGCGGCACCTGCCTGTTGGGCTCTCAGTAGAGGCTTGCTAACTGGGCTTTCTGCAGCAATGTGCACAGCAGCACTGGTGCTGGAATAGGCATGATTTAAGGTGACGGCATAGGCATGATTTTAAGGCAACTGCAAAGCTCACGCCTCAATCTGCTGGTTACAAAGAAGTAAGATTTTTGGGAATGGAGAGGAGATGAAAGGAGACTAGATGCTGCTTGTACTGTTTATCTGTTTGTGTGGGGGGGAGGGGGATGGTTACTGGAGCAGGCTTTTTCAAACTTGCCTATAATTAATACAAGAGACTGAACAGTTAGGCAGGGTTAGGGCATCCTTTAAAGAGGCTGTCGTCCAGTTTGGCCTTACATGGCTAAAACGTGAATTTATCCTCCTAAAGGGTCAGTTTACCTAAAAATGTAGTCTACTGATGGGAAGACAGGATAGTGCGATAGTGTCCATCCTGTTGTCAGAAACCTGAAGAGAAGATCAGCAGTGGTGGAGAGATTCTCCAACCCTTGTCCAACCAGCCTGAAGTGCAACTTCTATCCAGCAGAAATATGTATTTTGGCACTGGAACTCAGAGTCAGACTATCTGCTCTGTATCTTCATCCCTAGTAATCTGTCATGCCATCGGAAGTGCCTAACCTGGTGGCCTTTTTAATGCCTAAACTAACTCTAGACCAGGCTTTCTCAACCTTTTCAATGCAGAGGAACCCTTTACATAACTTTCCGGTCTCAGGGAACCCCTGCTAAAAATGACTTTATTTACAATTCATGATACATAAGTGTGATAGTTAGAGGTAAGAATGCCCCTTACACTTGTGGTCCTTGGGAAGAATTGCCCCCTTACAGATTGCTAAAAAGACCAATGTGCCAGTGGGAACTTACCTGAGAGGCAAAAATTGCTCAAGGAGTCCCTGGCAACCTCTGGAGGAACTCTGGTTGAGAAAACCCTGCTCTAGACTATGTTTCTTATTAAGCCCTAAGCTAAAACTAGCTATAGAATCCTAGACCAGAAGGGACAGAGGGGTAACTAAAATAACAGGAGCTACATATAAAACTCTTCTCCCACCACTTCCTCTTTCTGGGTTTTCGGACCCAAATACAGACAGCAGATCCCTACACTAGTATTTAAGTAACTTGAGCATTACCCAACATTTTACCCATTTACCTTGTTTCTGTAGCAGGTTCCTCAGCTCAGTTCCTATTCACATCAGCACAACCCTGGAATTACATATGCCAAGAGCACTTTTACCACACAGTCTCTTGGGAGTCAATAAAGCAGCACTGTTCTGCTGGTAAAGAAGTCCATGGATGTAAGTGGAATGGGACAGAGAGCCGTGGGAATATGTGTAGTTATGCATTTCAGCAGGCAGTGCTGTCAACACTTGGGATTTCAGTGCAGCAAAGGCAATGTGCTGGCACCTACTACAGGAAGTTAAGAGCACAACAGATTATTTCTGTACTTGCATCATTTTTAAATGAACAAAACATGGGCAATTGTGTATGTATGGGATGCCCTGAATATGTTTTTTTTTTAATTCAGCCCTGACATAGTCTTAAGATTTAGAGACCAGTGCGCTTTATTTCCAAGAAAAATTCCTGAAAAAAATGTCTTATACCCGCCCTGACCTTAAAGTGAACCAATGTTGATAATCCAGGGAGTGTTCCTTTGCTCAGTTGTTAAAGAGTCTTGAAAGGCCAATAGTGCCATAATTGGTGTGCACAAACTCCCAGCTAATTGAAAAGATGTGTAGCACTTCAAGCACCTTCGACAAGGCCAGGATTGTTCGCTAGCAGAATATAGGGCGGAGGTGCCTTTCTTCATACAGCCCCCCACCCAACAGCACTTCACATTTTTGGTAGGGTGGCTGTCTTTTATTCAGGTATTTGGACAACACTTGAAAGTCACTTCCATGCCTTCCAAAGGTAAATGTGATTCAAGCAGCTCTGCGTTGTGTGACACTGTGTAGGGGGTGGAGTTAGATTGCTGGGTGTTCAGCAACACCAAAAGATATTTCATTGATTCATCATGTGCCATGGTGTCCTTCACTATCTGGGTGTACTGTGATGTTCTAGTTTACTTGATTGTTCATGGGAAGGTAATGGGCAATGCTCAGACTGCAGGATTATTAGAGAGGAACTTTACTCTATCAATCAACATTGACTATTTTTAATTCTTATGTTGCTACCATATATATATAGAAAAGCACATTATATTTACTTCATCAAATTTATTTCAGTTACTTCCTGATTTCCAGGCAAAGGCAAATTATGTCATACATCCCACGAGCCTTCAGAAGTGGAGGAATTTTCTTGACTAAGCACACAAACACACCCTCCTGCCCGCATGCCTGAGCTAAGGACAGATGGATTCCAGGAAGTAAATTCTACATGAATCTGTCCTTACCACAATGGCCATGGGCAGAAATGCTAGGGAGTGTTTTTCAAAGTGATTTCTCAGCAAAATAAAGCATGAAGACATAGATAAATGGGTGCATTTGTGTTGAATATTAAAAATGAATGAAATTGTGTTTTTTTTTTTTTTTTTTTTTTTTTGTTTGTGGTGCTCAGATGTAGTGCTCTACTTTTTATAAAAGAAGTATGGGATTTTTTTTTAAATTTACACTTACCTAGGTGGATGCAGTACCAATGGAGGAAACTGCTGATTGCTCAGTTCTCCCCACCGCTCTGAGCAGAGAGCTGTCAGTCACCCAACCCCCCCCCTCGCCAGAGCACACTGGAGCCTTAAGCTCTGGAGGGGGTGGGACCATCTGGCTCAGGCTCAAAGCATATTGCCTACTTTAAAGTGGGGATCTTTTCCCAGCCTGGACCTGCTGAAGTAACATAACTCAACAGTGGACTTCAGCCTGCTGTCGGCTGCACTCCTCCTGATCCCGTTCCTTCCCGCTGCTTGTAAAAGCGATCCAGCGGCTAATTTAAAATTAAAAATTAGTGAAGCGCTTGTATCACATGAATACAATCATGTATCTCCATATAGTGTAATTATAAATCAAAGTGACCACTATATATAATAAATGTGTGTTGACTCCCTCTAGTGAAAAGAAAAAATAGTGTCAACCAAAATAGCTAAATAACACACATTAGGAAACTAAATATATAGTGCATAAATCAAATATAATGAACAGAATATATATATACGTGAAAACAGAATATTGGCCACATACAATGGTGTCTAAATTATACATAAATGATATATGCCATAGGTGAACAAGACAATATCAAAGGTGAAAAAAATATTCCATGCATGTGACTGTGCTTTAAGCTGGAACACACACGTGATCTCCACTTCTAAGTGCAAGTACTCTCCTTCAAATGGCAGCAATGCCTGCTCACCTCCCTTCCTCGACCCACACAGGGCCTCAAAGCAGTTACCACCTCAGTGGTGTATTCCTCTGGCAGACTCCTTATTCCTCCTCCTCTCTTATGCAACTCATAAAAAGACAAGAAAGCCTTCCATAGTGTAGTAAATTTAATAGGCAAAGTTAAAAATTACAAAGTTTTCCACTCACATGCTCCTTTCCATAAAAAAGCGTTTTTCCCAGCCTGTGGGTAGATATGCATGCACCTGGGGAAATCCAATATGGCCACTGTGTCCGGACATACGTCACCAGGAAGTTTGTCTACTTCCTGGTGACGTATGTCCGGACACAGTGGCCATATTGGATTCCCCCAGGTGCATGCATATCTACCCACAGGCTGGGAAAAACGCTTTTTTATGGAAAGGAGCATGTGAGTGGAAAACTTTGTAATTTTTAACTTTGCCTATTAAATTTACTACACTATGGAAGGCTTTCTTGTCTTTTTATGAGTTGCATAAGAGAGGAGGAGGAATAAGGAGTCTGCCAGAGGAATACACCACTGAGGTGGTAACTGCTTTGAGGCCCTGTGTGGGTCGAGGAAGGGAGGTGAGCAGGCATTGCTGCCATTTGAAGGAGAGTACTTGCACTTAGAAGTGGAGATCACGTGTGTGTTCCAGCTTAAAGCACAGTCACATGCATGGAATATTTTTTTCACCTTTGATATTGTCTTGTTCACCTATGGCATATATCATTTATGTATAATTTAGACACCATTGTATGTGGCCAATATTCTGTTTTCACGTATATATATATTCTGTTCATTATATTTGATTTATGCACTATATATTTAGTTTCCTAATGTGTGTTATTTAGCTATTTTGGTTGACACTATTTTTTCTTTTCACTAGAGGGAGTCAACACACATTTATTATATATAGTGGTCACTTTGATTTATAATTACACTATATGGAGATACATGATTGTATTCATGTGATACAAGCGCTTCACTAATTTTTAATTTTATTTTGCACTTATTGGTATCAGCTAAGTGACAGCAGCTGTATTTTGTCAATTATTCCCATGAGCGCAGGAGGATCCCTTATTATCCAGCGGCTAATTTGCCAACTGTCAGCTGAAAAAAATGATACATTCACTCAAAATCCAGCGACATACCAGTATGTTGCTGGTCCTTATTGGCATATATGTAACAGCAGAACATGGGCATATAATGAATCAGGTCTGTGGACCAATATGACCTCAGTTCATTCTTTTTTGTAAAGCCCATGTTGAGGGTTAGGCCCAAAAGAGCTTTAAATTCAGAAATGATAGGTTTCCATGTGAATTGTCTGGCAAGAGCTGAATTTGGGTGGGCAGTGATGTTGGGTGTATAAATTGCTTTGGCCCACAATCGATTGATGCAAATCTTTTGTGAAAACCAACAGAGGGGCTAAATGCTAGTGCTGGCAGCGAACGGGGATGATCCTGCTAACACTGCCTTTTTGGGGACACTGTACTAAAGAGGCACTAGTATAGTTATGTTCGTGATCAATATATTGATTCATGAATTTGGCCCACCAAGAATTTGGTTGGAACGCTTGGCTTAACGATTCCTGTCTACATACCAATTCACTTTCCCTCCCTCGGCTTAGAATCACAGTATTTCGCCAAGTCTAATCACCAGTTCCCTACCTACCACCTAATGCATAAGGTGTGGAATAAAGTTAAACAAATGCAGGGGGTGATAGGTTTAACCCATTATAGCCCACTATGGGGTAACCACTCTTACCCTGACCTTGCTAAACTTTCCTATGCGGCCAAGTGGCGCACGTATGGCATCACCCACCTGAAACATGTCTTTCGAGATGGGAAATTTTTCATTCTCAGCCCTTCAGGCCCTTTACCATCTGTGGTAGTCTATGTATTTACCTACAGTTACATCATGTAGTAGTGGCCCAACATACCCAAAATAATTTCCCTCTCTCTCCCATCCAATTTTTAGTACGCCGCAACGCAGCACAGTGTAGAAAGGTGCGATATCCTGTTGCTATGCTAACCTGCTCTCTATTTATCTGCATGCATATCCTTGCAAAGTGATGAAACTTTGGCAATTAGATGTGGGGGAAATAACGGGGGACCTGTGGGAACTGGTGCTGGAGGCTGTACAGAATAGTTAATTAAACGCCACCCAGTGGCTTTGCCAACTTTACATCTTGTTGAGGGTACATTGCACACCCTCCAAGTTGTTATCCACTTGCCTACTGGGCACTTACACCCCCTTCCTGCCAAGGCCAATTTTCAGCTTTCAGTGCTGTCACACTTTGACAATTGCACGGTCATGCAATGTTGTACCCATATGAAATTTGTATTATTTTTTTCACACAAATAGAGCTTTCTTTTGGTGGTATTTAATTGCACTATAAACAAAAAAAGAAAAAAAACATTTTTTCTTTGTTTCTATTATAAAATTTTGTAAACAGGTAATTTTTCTCCTTCACTGATGTGTGTTTATGAGGCTGCTCTGATGAGGTGGCACTGCTGGGCAGCACTGACTGGTGGCACTGCTGGGCACAGGTGGATGGCACTGTTGGGTACTGGTGTGTGGCACTGATGGGAACAGGTGTGTGACACTGCTGGGTACTGACGGGAGGCACTGGTGGGCGGCACTGCTGGGCACTGATGATTAGTGCCCTGGTGATCAGTTCCGATCTGTTCTCTGACATTTGGCAGTTTATTGGCAATACTTTCCTCACTTCCTGTGACAGCGGCAACTGTATTTACTCGGTGATCTGCTGTGTCATTGGACACAGCTGATCAAATGGTAAAAGGCCGTTTTGATTGGCCTTTTGCCACATCACGTGATCAGCTGTGTCTGTAGGACAGAGAGATCACCATGTGCGCACCACTGGAGGTGCACGGGAGGGCGCATTCTGGGAGGACGTCATATGACACCCTCCCAGAACTGGACAACCACGCTGTAGCCGTCATTCAGCTATAGTGCGGTTGCCAAGTGGTTAAAATGGGACTCCGTCCTGATGTAGCCTGTCTTAAATGTAGCAGAGACCATGGTAATCTTATCCATGTACTATGGCGCTCTCCTAAAGCACATAGATACAGGGAATCGATACTTACAGTGGATATAAATAGTCTACACACACGTGTTAAATTGTCAGGTTTCTGTGATGTAAAAAAATAAGACAAAGATAAATCATTTAATATCTTTTTCCACCTTTAATGTGACCTATAAACTGTACAACTCAATTGAAAAACAAACAAATCTTTTTAGGGGAGGGAAGTAAACATAAAAAACTAAAATAATGTGGTTGCATAAGTGTGCACACCCTCATAACTGGGGATGTAGCTATGTTCAGAATTAAGCAATCACATTCAAAATCATGTTAAATAGGAGTCAGTACACACCTGCCATCATTTAAAGTGCCTCTGATTTACCCCAAATAAAGTTCAGCTGTTCTAGTTGGTCTTTTCAGACGTTTTCTTAGTTGCATCCTATAGCAAAAGCCATGGTCCGCAGAAAGCTTACAAAGCATCAGAGGGATCTCATTGTTAAAAGGTATCAGTCAGGAGAAGGGTACAAAAGAATTTCCAAGGCATTAGATATAACATGGAACACAGGGAAGACAGTCATCATCAGGTGGAGAAAATATGGCGCAACAGTGGCATTACCAAGAACTAGATGTCCCTCCAAAATTGATGAAAAGACGAGGAGAAAACTGATCTGGGAGGCTACCAAGAAGACTACAGCAACATTAAAGGAGTTGCAGGAATATCTGGCAAGTACTGGCTGTGTGGTACATGTAACAACAATCTCCTGTATTCTTCATACTGTATGTCTGGGCTATGGGGTAGAGTTGCATGACAGAAGCCTTTTCTTTCGAAGAAAAACATCCAAGCCTGGCTAAGTTTTGTAAAAATACATCTGAAGTCTCCCAAAAGCATGTGGGGAAAATGTGTTATGGTCTGATGAAACCAAGGTTGAACTTTTTGGCCATAATCCCAAAAGATATGTTTGATGCAAAAACAGCACTGCACATCACCAAAAGAACACCATACCCACAGTGAAGCATGGTGGTGGCAGCATAATGCTTTGGGGCTGTTTTTCTTCAGCTGGAACTGGGGCCTTAGTCAAGGTAGAGGGAATTATGAACAGTTCCAAATACCAGTCAATATTGCCACAAAACCTTCAGGCTTCAGCTTTCAGCATGACAATGACCCAAAGCACACATCGAAATCAACAAAGGTTTGGAATGGCCCAGCCAGAGCGCAGAGCTGAATCCGATCGAAAATATGTGGGGTGATCTGAAGAGGGCTGTGCACAGGAGATGCTCTCACAATGTGATAGATTTGGAGTGTTTTTGAAAGGAAGAGTGGGCAAATATTGCCAAGTCAAGATGTGCCAAGCAGATAGACTCCTACCCAAAAAGATTGAGTGCTGGAATAAAATCAAAAGGTGCTTCAACAAAGTATTAGTTTAAGGGTGTGCACACTTATGCAACCATATTTTTTTAGGTTTTTATTTTTACTTCCCTCCACCTAAGGCTCCATGCAAACTGGACATTTTAATAATGCTGGTAATGTTGGCTGTGTAAATTTACGTTAAAAACATGAGGTTTCAGCGTTTTTGTATTAGCGGTTTGCTGCGTTTTTCAGCGTTAGTGTGTTTTTACAGCTAAAAAACTCCTCTAGAAACCCACTAGTCTTGGGGTTTTTTTTCCCAGCCAAAAAACATTGATCACAGTCTATGTGTGCATAGATAACATGCTGAGGGGTTTACTGGCTGTAGAAAAAAACATCAAAAGCCAAAAACAGCAGTTGTAAAAACGTCCAGTGTGCACGAGGACTAAAAGATTTCAGTTTCTTGTTCAACTGAATTGTACAGTTGGTTACATTAAAGGTGGACAAAGTTCTGAAATTATTTATCTTTATCTAATTTTTTTACATCACAGAAACCTGACATTTTAACAGGGGTGTGTAGACTTTTTATATCCATTGTACTACCATAAACCTAGTGTTTCAGTGCACAATACTGTCTCATCCGAAGTGCTGCCTTCTAGGCATATTGGATGATGTGGTTTTGGATAATTTTATAAAAGAAGCAGTATCGAAGCGATTTTACTACGTTGGAAAAACTCTTCCCCTCCCACACACAGAGAATGGATACTTTCTATGGGAACTGTTCTTAGATATGAGTGGCTTATTTATCAACACAGAGGCTGTTTTTCTAAATTAAAAAAAAATATGGGGTGGGTGGTTGGATATCCACGGGTTGGCTCCAACAGAACAAGTCATGGATAGATTGCTACAGTAACGTATTGTAATTTTGTAACTTAACCTGTAAATCATGTGAGATCTTTATGTGACACTGAGAACAGTATGGGCTGATTAAAGCAATGTGGAGGACCTTGTCTCGTGTTAATGGTTGAGGTACGGAGTATAAGGAGCGGATTGTTTTGTACTGTGTTTCATTGTCTTTATCGCTTGACCTTTGACTTGTGGTTGTGGAACCTATGCCGTGTAAACTCAATAAAGTTTTATTTTGACAAAAGAAGAAAAAAAAAAAAATATATATATATAAAATTTTTAATTATTATTATTCGTACGGACACTATGTACTAATAATGGGGGGGGGTGATCAGCGACCTATGGCACGATTGCGATAGTGTGCGGTCAATCTAACGCTAACTGACCCTGACGCTATCTGATGCAGCTAGTGGCAGTAATACAGTGATCAGTAAAAAATTCTATGTACTGACACTGTACTAATGGCGCTGGGTGAAGGGGTGACCAAAGGGTTAAATATGCTAATCTAATGTGTGTGTAAAATGTAGTGTATTTACTGACAGGATGGTGTTCTGTCTTCTCTCCCTGGACCTACAAGGGGGTCGGGGGCGCACACATGCCCGCTCAAACCTGAAAATAGAAAGCAACTTAAGGGTATGTTGCTTTGCTCAGAGCTGTCACTTGCCTGTAAATTCCCAATATTTAAAATGTTTTACATAATTTATTATTTTTTTTTATTATCTTTAAAAACATACTATCCAAAATTAAGGGAAAAAAAGATCTTCTGGCTAGTCCAATGTTATCACATGTCCTTCCTTATCTCCTTTTGGTGGTATTGGTTGGCTGTGCTTCTGCACTGAATGACGCTCACATTATGACATGTACACACCGCTAAGTGAAGTAGTAGTGCAGGTATGCAGGAAGGGGGTACAATGACAATGGTTGTCATTCAGTTCATAAGACCAGTGGCAGAGGACAACTCTGACCTGAAGGTCCGTATTGCAACAAGAGCTGCTTTATTCTTTTTATTGATATAAGAGAATTTTAAAAGTTGGAACCTTTTGGGGTTTTTATTTCGGTCTGGTCCTAATTAGGTAGAGAGACTTTCTTAGTCCATCCTGGTGACCATTCTTGCGGGGACAGAAAGTGAGGAAAAATCCAAAATTTACGTTAAGGAAGTAACTATAACTAACTGGATGCTGCCAGTCAACCTGATTTGAATATGCTTTTAGCTACAGCTTATTAAGAATTAAACCCTAGGATTACCAACTACTCAGATTCCTCCTGCACAATAAACCATTGCCCTGATGAAGAGGAATGTGTTTATAACCCCCAAAGCATGTTGAGTGTCAATTCCATTGACCACTGATAAAAAAATAGTAGGGATGGATAACCACACACCATAGAAGGACATTATTATTATTGTACAGGATTTATATAGTGCCAACAGTTTGCTCAGCGCTTTACAATATAAGGGAGACAATACAGCAACAATACAGTTCAATGCAAGAGGGTTAGAAAGGCCCTGCTTCTTGGAGCTTACAATCTAAGAGGGACATAACTCCAACTTAATTAATAAATTGATTAAAATCCTTGGACAACAGCACAGTTACAGAAAGGAACCAAGTTGACACTTTTCATGTCCACAGATTGTTAATCATAACCTTGTGATTAAGCATCTGTGGACATGAAGTGCTTCAGCCTGGTTCCTCTGCTTATTAGTTTTGTTGTCCAAGGATTTTAATTGATTTATTAAAGAAGGTGGAGTTCTTTCTATGGTATGCGGTTATCCATCCCTACTATTTTTTATCAGTCACGATACTACCCGGACCTGCACCCAGGCTGTTACAAGGGCTTTGGCATGGTGGACCGACCCGGAGAGGTATTTGTTCTGTTGTCCATAGAACCCTCTGTTATGGCAAATAAAAATTATGCATGGACTATTCCCTGTGGCTTTCCCCTCCAATCCTTTCACTTTACATAAATTAAGCATTCTTTTGCTTATTTTATTAACATGCTCTGTTGTGTTTTTTTTTTTTTCTTACAGATCTTTGAATTGGATGGTATTCCTCTTATTCTGGATAACTGCAGCATAGATGACAACAACCCTTGTATCCTTTCCAGAAAGTGTATATGTTGACTTTCAACTTTTTATTATTATTTACTCTAAAGCCTAAGTTTAGTTTTATTTTTTTTTTTTAAATCGGCACAAGGGAAATTACTTGGTCAATGCGATGTGTGCATTGGGCTGCTGGCTGCAGGTTTAATTTAAATCTTCCATTCTCTGACCAAACCCCAGTCCCCCTTAGTATAACCTTCTGGTGCTGTGTTGGTTAGTAGAGCCAAGGGATCTGTCATATGCACTCATCAAAAGTACCTACTATGCCTGCCCTTTCTGCCCCTTCCTGCAGTCATATGAATGAAAAATGATGAAAAGAGCATGGGTGGATAAACTATATAGCCACTCCCACCTTAAATAGATCGTTTGTAGCGTGTGGGCTGCCTTCCATTGTGTAGCGGTGGTGAGATGTCCCAAAATTACATTTAATTCCTTATCTATGCACTGTGGCAGGGCTGAGATGTGGAGAGATGCACTAACATAATGTGTGGTGTGAAAAAATGCAGCATGTCTGCAATTTTTTTGCAGTGTGCTGCAAGACAGCTCTTTGCAGCGCTGTGGTGTGAATAGGACACAGAAAACTAATTAAGGACTCTGCACATGGTGTGAATGAGCCCTTCTGCCAGATACACATGGTATCTGCCCACGTGTACCAGCCTTTACTCTCTTTACAGCTGTTGAGATAAGGCATCAGCCACGCAGGGAGTCTTTTGTATTGTTGAGTTGGCCAACTCATAAACTTGCACTGTGAGAAGGAAAGGTAAAACAATTGTATTCCTGAAAAGCAGGAAGCAGAGAATGTGTAATGAGCAAAGGTACTATATAATGATAAAATATTTTTTGTTTATTGAAAAAAAGAAAAAACAAATTGTGCTGGTTCACACCGGTATGACTTGTCTTGCGGTTTGACAGTTCCAAATTGCATATCAAGTCGTACCCATTTTTTGCCCATGGAACCGTTCAAATGGGCGCGGCACTGATTTTGAAAAAACGTTCCTGTACTATTTTTTTTTTTTTCCATTTCTTGTGTGACTTGCATAGACATCTGTGCATGAAGCTGCACAGATGTCAGGCAAGCTGCACATGAAATCACACTGGCCAGCAGCTTTGAAATCGCGCTACTTCAAGTGAAGTAGCGCGATTTCAAAGTCGCATTCAGTGTGAACCAGGGCTTAAAAAGGCAACACATTATTTTTAAAGCAAAGAGTGACATGTTGTCTCTAATAATATCAAGCTGCGTGTTGTTTGTTGCTTCATTTGAGCGGTAAACGTACCTACACTGATGATTTCAAATATGTTCCAAGCAGCTGGGGGCAAATTTAAAATCGACGCATTGTGTGTTAAAATGGGAAGCTACTGCTAGATGGGATCTCAACTGTTTACATAGCTGCAGAGGCTGGCTCAAACTTACTTGCTTTTGAGTTTGGCTGTTTATTACAAACAGTTACTGCGGAGTCCTGTTGTTTACAATAGACAGCAACATAAATGATGAATTTACATATTTCCTGATGCTCTCTTCCTCAGTTTTTTTTTTCCACGAAACTCCAGAAAAGGCTGTGCGAGGTAGCTCTAGCATACTTCTGTCTGGCAGCTGCCCATATAATTGTGGCCTAGGAAAACCTCTGGCTAAAGCAAACCCGAATCCAGTTGCTCTGCTTTGCAACAATGGCATTTTGTTTTCTTGCCATGCCAGGAAAGACAATATAAGGACCCATTTTATTTATTTTACTTCTCTGTCTGTTTTGGCACTAAGATTGCAGAGCGAAGCAGGAAAAGCTTATTATGAAGAAAAGGGGGGAAAAAAACTTTTCAGACATATATTCTTTTTTTTTTTTTTTTTTTTCAAGATGGGAATCCCTAAAATATTCTGATTCTTGATTCTGTGCTGTTATCATACTATATGCTGTGTTTAAAGAATTACCTTTTTTCTATAAATATTGCCACTGTTTCGGTGATCTGATATTCTGGGAACACCTAATCCCAAGGCAGTAACTCTAGCAAATCTGGACTCTAAGCTCCGCCCAGGCACCACAATTGTGCAAATGGAGAAATTAGAGAATAGCTAGGTGTGGGCAGCCTTTGTTTATTTCTTTAAACCTCTGTTGGGTGTTTGCTCCTTATAATTATCAAAAATTCTATATTTTCTCCAGAATGGAGATACACCAAACAGAAGGGCAAGCAGCTGTACTGTTCAATGTACAAAAATACAAACTAAAACTTTAAAGTGGTAGTAATCTAAAAATGTTTTCTATTGCAGTTTACCAATCCTTAGATGGTAGTGGCTACATTAGTTTCCTTTATCTTTACGCGGTGGTCTTTCCAGTAAGTCCATTATTTTTTAGCTTCCTTTAGCAGACCAAGCTGTCCAGTAAATTTCCAGTTAGCAGATTTAGACAAACCATTTAACACTACTGGGTGCTTACAATGGTCCGCTTTTATTTATTTATGTAAAACCTTTATCCTAAAATGGAAAAAAACTGTTGCAGAAACATCTTTAACAAATTAAAGCTGAACTCATGCTAACACTTTTTTTGTCATCTCTGTCTAGCTCTGCTAGTCCATTTAACACCATCTCCCCAGGCTGACTATACTGCTGTCCTTTGGTGTCTCTATTGCTCCTCCATCCATCCCTAACACAGGATGTATGTTACTGGCTGGATCACCAGTAGAAAATAAATGAAAACAAATCCTACAAAAAAATAGAAAACTAATGCAGCCACTGTTCAGTATTTTACATTATTGTTTTTGAGTTTAGTAACATTTAACACTTTAGTTGGAATTGTGATTATCATAACATTGAAAGCATAGAGCTAAGCAATGCGTCATTTCTGCATATAGATTGATACTGCCGTGCTGGGTAAAGATTTTAAATGTATGCATGGAATATTTATCTGTGCAATAATGATTAAAAAGTGATTGTATTGTTGCATATTGAAGAGGATAGTTTCATGGAGCTCTGCTTGGTGTATCCTCATCCTTGAGAGAATATAGAAGTGTGTTTTTTTTTTTTTAAATATATAATCACTGTAATTATGTGCTGTTTTGGACCTCCCATTCAAATTGTAAGTTCTTCTGATCTTTCAAACAGAAACATTGCTCACCACCTATGCTATAACACCCCCCAAGCTTTTGGAGTATGCCTGAGGAAATGTGTGCCCTTCTTTGAGGTCAGGTACTTGCTGTTGGATAATAAGACCTGACTCACAATTGGCCCTATAATTCATCCCAAAGGTGGTCAGTAGCGTTGAGATCAGGGCTGTTTGCAGGACACTCAAGTTCCCCTACACCATACACACTAAACCATATGGATCTGCCCTTGTACACAGGGGCACAGTCATGCTGGAACAAATAAGGACCTTCCCCAAACAAGCTGATAGTGCCCAATATGTCTAAAATGCCTTTGTATACTGTAGCATTGAAGGTACCCTGAAATACCCAAGCATTTGAAGCAGTACTTTTGACCATATAGTGCATCTCTGACTCCAAAGCCAAACTTAACAATGCTATTTCTCTTCAATTACACTGTTGTCTTGCAGAAGGATTGCCTAATTTTGTGTATATTCTGAATGATAGAGAATCTAGATTTGCAGTTCTGTAAACTAGGGAATTCTTGTACATTCATCTGGCCGCAGAAGTTCCTAAGAGAATTCTAAGACCCATGATCTAGTATGCCAACAGCCTTAAAAAACTGATATTTTCATTTAGAGAGGAGTTGGCATATAACCTTTTTAGATCCAGTCTGGTGAGACTAACTTTCTTGAATAGATTATTCTGTCTGATCTGCCCATCATCCAGAGGACAGAAGTTCTTTGGTTAAAGCAGTAACCACACAGAACGGCCACCTTCTGAGACCAGCGTGGGGAACTCTTTCGTTTGTTGGCCTATTAAATGTGATGGCTCACTCTGTAACTCTGAGGCTTACATATGTGTTATACAACATATAGATATCTTGCATCTGTGTGATGCCCACGCAGAGGTTACTGTGGCCTCCCCTTTTGGGTGGTCTGGTCACCACATCTGCATGCTCTACAGCACTATGGTATACCACATCAGAGGTGTGTCGAGGCCTAATATGTATCATTTCTGTCACCACACTGTAAAAAAAAATGTAGGATGCGTCGTTCAACTTAGCGGGAGATGACATCTGCAGCACTGCTCGTTAACTCCTGCTTGGTACTTTTGAGAGCCGTATCTTGAATTCATCCTGAGCATGTGAAAAGTTTACAAATTGTACAATTGTATTTAAAGAACTGTTTCAACCAAAACATGTTATTTTCACATTTCATAGTAATAAGTCAGGCTTTAAATATGGCTGGAGCTTCAGTGCTGTTTAGGGACTCCTGAAGGCCACTGGCCAGGAGGTTCTTCATTTATGGAGAATCTACTAGTGGATGCTTGTGGTGACAGCCTACTGAGCTGAAACACCACTAGTAGCCTGTCAGATCTGTTTTTGGGGCTGAGACTTTTTGGTTCCTTTTTAAGCCACAAAACCATAACATGTCTTGTTATACTTTCTTCTTGCTCCCAAAGCCCTACTCTTTATAAAGCTATGGTGTCAAAGCAATGCACTGATGATGACCAGCAAGTCTTAAACAGCTGTTTTCAGTTTATAATGCATGGATTTGTACTCCCTGAACCAGTATTTCTGGATGTACAGTTAGACCAGAAGCAAAAGTGAACGATTTGCATGGCTCTAAACCATTATTCTAAAATGAAGAATATATACATGTTCTTTTTTTGTATTTGTTATGGAAAGGAGACATACAGATACCTTATTCTTTTCAAGAAGGCTTTACTCTGCTATGCACTGGTTTAGTGGGAGGCCTTTTGGTATACTTGTAGCCAACACCCAACCATAACCTTATTGCTTGTTTTTTTCATACAAAAAATAAAGCTGGCATCCCCTGCTCCCCTGAATATGTGAATCTCCACTTTAGCCACTAGAGGGTGATCTGCACATACAAAGTATATGATGCAGGGGTGCTAAATTCACATGACTTGTTTCTTACCAAACACCAGAAAAAAGCCACCCACTCGCTGACACCTAATTATTGTCTTTGGCAGGTTTTCTGGGTAGCTCATTTGCAGATTGAGGACTTAGAGCTCAGTAGGCACAAACATTTTCAATGTAATATATTTGCACCTATTTACAGTATGGTCTTGCAAATGTTTTCTGATTTTTTTTTTTTGGCTGAATCTGGAGTTCTGTAAAGTTGGGCTTCTCTTTCCATTTATCCAGTGTTAAACTGAAATCCTATACCCTAGTGCTGATTTGTATCATCTGATACAGCTACTTTTGCAGCCCACATTTAAGCTGAACTCAGGGCAAATATTTTCTACATACAAGGAGTATTCTTACTTGAGTCTTAGTGTGCTTTGTGTATTTCTTCCAGATCTGTGCAGTAATGCAGTGTTAAACTTTATTACAGGAAGCTCCTGCACAGAGGCAAAGACCAGTTACTGCTTTTTTGTCTTGTGCAGGGTGACTGGTCTTTTCTCCACCCCCTCCTGTAGTTTTCTATGAGCAGCCTGTGACCCTGTTGGGCTCCTCCCACAGCTTTGTTTTCTGCACAGGCTATATACAGGACAGTAAAGATATACACTATATTGCCAAAAGTATTGGGACACGCCTCCAAATTATTGGATTCAGGTGTTCCAATCACCTCCATGGCCACAGGTGTATAAAATCAAGCACCTACAAATATTTCTGAAAGAATGGATCGCTCTCGGGAGCTCAGTGGATTGAAGCGTGGTACCGTGATAGGTTGCCACCCGTGCAATAAGTCCATCCATGAAATTTCCTGGCTGCAAAATATTAAACGGTCAACTGTTAGTGGTATGATAACAAAGTAGAAGCAACTGGGAACAACAGTAACTCAGCCAGCAAGTGGTAGGCCATGCAAAATGACAGAGCGGGGTCAGCACATGCTGAAGCGCGCAGCACGCAGAGGTCACTAACTGTCTGCAGAAGTCAATAGCTAAAGACCTCCAAGGTGGCCTTCAGATTCGCACAACGTTGCGTAGAGAGCTTCATGGAATGATTTTCTGTGGCCGAGCAGCTGCATCCAAGCCTCACATCACCAAATGCAATGCAAAGCTTCAGATGCAGTGGTGTAAGGAGTGACGAATCGCGCTTCTCTGGCTGGCAACCCAATGAACATTATTAATATACAGTATTTAGCGCCAAAAGGTTTGCTCAGCACTGTACATTATAGTGGGGGACAGTACATGAGACAGTACAGTAACAAAACAATACATGAGGGGTTCGAGGGCCCTGCTCTTTCGAGCTTACAATCTAAGAGGGAGGGGATAGTGGCACAGGAGGAAGTGGCTGTGGGGGATAGAGTGGTAGGAGTGGAGGAGATCGGCAGTTAGGTGAGGGTGGGGTAGGCTTCCCTGAAGAGATGGGTTTTCTGGGTGTGCCTAAAGGTGAGGAGGGTAGGTGACAGTCTGATGGATTGGGGTAGTGAGTTCCAGAGGATGGGGGAAGTCCTGCAGTCGGGCGTGGGAGGTGGAGACCAGGGAGCTAGAAATTAAGAGGTCTTGTGAGGAGCGAAGATTACGGGTTGGGTGGTATTTGGGTATCAGGTCGGTGAGGTAGTTTGGGGCAGCGTTATGAATGGCTTTGTATGTCAGTGTTAGTAGTTTTAATTTGATGCGTGGGCAATCGGGAGCCAGTGGAAGGAATGACAGAGGGGGGTGGCAGAAGAGGAACGGTTGGTAAGGTGGATGAGTCTGGCCACTGAGTTCAGGATAGACTGAAGTGGGGATAGTCTGTGATGAGGTAGGCCGGTGAGGAGGGAGTTACAGTAGTCCAGGCGTGAGATAATGAGGGAGTGAACGAGTTGTTTAGTAGTGTCTGGGGTTAGGAACGTACGTATTTTGGAGATGTTACGGAGGTGGAGCCTGCATGAGCTTGCTAGCGATTGGACATAGGGTGGGAAGGACAGTTTTGAATCTAGAGTGACACCTAGGACTTTGGCTTGCGGGGTGGGACTGATGGTGGCGTTGTTAGTCGTGATGGGGGGGCGTGGGCTGGGGGGGAAAATTAGGGGCTCGGTGAACATGTCTGGGTTTGGTGGTTGCCGGGGGAACTTGCCTGACTGCATTGTGTGAAGTTTGGTGGAGGGGGGATTATGGTGTGGGATTGTTTTTCAGGGTTGGGCTTGGCTCTTTAGTTCCAGTGAAGGGAATTCTTAAGGTGTCAGCATACCAAGACAATTTCATGCTCCCAACTTTGTGGGAACAGTTTGGGGATGGTCCCTTCCTATTCCAACATGACAGTGCACAAAGCAAGGTCCATAAAGACATGGATGAGCGAGTTTGGAGTGGAGGAACTTGACCTGACCTCAACCCGATAGAACACTTTTGGGATGAATTAGAGTGGAGACTGCAAGCCAGGCCTTCTTGTCTGACATTAGTGCCTGACCTCACAAATGTGCTTCTGGAAGAATGGTCAAACATTCCAATAGACACACTCCTAATCCTTGTGGCCAGCCTTCCCAGAAGAGTTGAAGCTGTTACGGGGCCAAAACGCTTTTAGGATCACTATACCGGATCCTCCATGCACGGGACTCCTCCAAACTCTCCCCGTGCAGGTCGAAACAAGGAGGTGAGCGGGCATTCCAGCCATTTTTAGGATATCTTCGTTACACCTGTCATCACCTTTTGGTTAACCATCACAAGGAGCGCATTGCTTGATATATTTAGGTGTTATTCACCTCACGGGACTTATATGTGTTTTCAGTTACATTTATGTTATGCTTTTATATTTTGAACACATTTATTCACTTGATACCATTGTTATATCACATATGCACCGTTAGCTGCACTGTGTCTATTTAAGTGACACAGTGGTTGTTGTTTTATATGTGATTTGGGATCTGTGCCTCAGAGCACTGTTTTTTGGGGGGTTGGAGTACTTTTGTGTGTAGTCCCATTTTAGACTCTGTGTTTATGCTTAGTGTTTTTCGCCGTATTACTATCAGGTCCGTTTTTAGGATCTTTTTAGGCACTATTGTCATTTATTGGTCCCAATTCGGACTTTTTTGGCACTTTGTTGCACTAGTGTTGTGTGAGTGTTAAGGACACCCGTTTATATTATCACGTTTATGTTCTGTGTTTATTCATGATTATATTGTATATTGATTTATTTATGATATATCGGTCCTTTTTTTGGACCTTATTTTGTTTGCACATGCTGGTGTGAGTCACTTTATATTTTTATATACCATTTGTCACTTTGTTTCGTAGGGACTTCACCACTGCTCAGACACCCACCCCACTTAGCATTCCTCACACAATAACACCCTCAACACTTCTCTCCCTTGACCTCATTACTATCGAAGAGGTCACTAAGGTTTTCTCTGAAGCCCACCTCACCACCTGCCCCCTGGACCCTGTCCCCTCACAACTCCTGCGGTCCCCCTTCCATCCTATGCTCCCTCACTCACATCTTCAATCTTTCCCTCTCCACTGGTACCTTCCCCTCCCCTCTAAAGCACACGCACATCACTCCCATACTTAAGAAATCCTCCCTGGACCTCACCGAATGAACAACTTAAGACCCATCTCCCTACTGCCATTTACCTCTAAACTCCTAGAACGCTTAGTCTACAATCGCCTGAGCTCCCATCTCACCGGCAACAACCTTCTCGACCCTTTACAGTCCGGCTTCCGCCCCCTACACTCCACTGAAACTGCCCTACTCAAACTCACCAATGACCTACTAACTGCCAAAACCAATGGCCACTATACTATACTCCTACTACCTGACCTCTCTGCGGCTTTTGACACGATTGACCACCCCCTCCTTCTTTAAAAAACTGCACTCTCTTGGCCTCAGTGACTCCGCTCTCTCCTGGTTCTCCTCCTATCTATCGCAGCGCTCCTTCAGTGTTACCTATAATGCTGCCACCTCCCCTTCACTCCCTCTCTCTGTTGGGGTCCCTCAAGGTTCTGTCCTCGGACCCCTAATCTTCTCCATCTACACCTCCTCCCTTGGCCAATTGATAAACTCCCACGGCTTCAACTACCATCTCTATGCCAATGACACACAAATCTATCTCTCTACCCCTCACCCCCTCAGTCTCCAATCGCATCACCAGCCTACTAAGTGACATATCGGACTGGATGTCACTCCACTTCCTCAAACTCAACCTTTCCAAAACTGAGCTCCTAGTATTTCCCCCAGCCCGTGCCCCTCCCCGACTTCTCCATCAAGATCAACAACACTATCCTAGACTCCAATCTGTCCTTTCAGCCCCAGTTCCAATCGCTGACAAACTCATGTAAACTTCACCTCTGCAACATCTCCAAGATACGACCGTTCCTAACCTCGGAAACCACTAAGTAACTCATCCACTCCCTTATTATATCACGCCTCGACTACTGTAACTTCCTCCTCATTGGCCTACCTCACCGCAGACTATCCCCACTTCAGTCTATTATGAATGCTGTTGCCAGACTCCTCTACCTTATTAACCGTTCTGTATCTGCCACCCCTCTCTGCCAATCCCTTCACTGGCTTCCAATTGCCCAATGGATACAATTCAAAACACTAACACTGACGTATAAAGCCATTCATAATACTGCCCCTAATTACATCACCGACCTTGTCTCATAATACTACCGAAAACGTACTCTCCGCTCCTCGCAAGACCTCCTACTCTCTAGATCCCTTGTCTCCTCCTCCCATGCTCGTCTCCAGGATTTCTCAAGGGCTTCACCCATCCTCTGGAACTCCCTACCCCAATCTATCAGGCTATCGCCTACTCTGCTCGCTTTTAGGTGCACTCTGAAAACCCATCTCTTCAGGGAAGCCTACCCCGACCCCAGTTAATACTGAAATCCTCTACTCTTCCTACCACTCCATCCACCACAGCTAATTACCTTTTGTACCACTATCCCCTCCTTCCTAGATTGTAATCTCCGAGGAGCAGGGCCCTCTAATCCCTCGTGTATTGAACTGTATTGTTACTGTACTGTCTCCCTCCATAATGTAAAGCGCTGAGCAAATTGTCGGCGCTATACAAGTCCTGTATAATAATAATAATATTTGTTATATTTACCTATTCATATTTAATTTTGGGTTCATATGGTATTAACGCCACATCATTTTGTTGGTTCTTCACGTTTATCATTTGGTATATGATTGGATGTTGGCAGCTGTACCTCCTTTAGTAATCTGTAGGGACATAGTTAGGAGCGCAGGAGGGTTTTTCACATATTTCAACTCAATATTGAACCCTATGGACTAAGACTGGGATGCCATTAAAGTTCATGTGCGGATAAAGGCAGGCATCCCAAAATCTTTGGCAGTATAGTGTACCTTCTACTTTTACAGGGGGGAAATCTGGGCATGCACATGCAGTTAGTGCACACGGTGTGTTTGTATGCTTTGTGGCTGTTGAGCAATATTTTCAAATAGATTTTTGTGCCTAGAATTCAGCTTTAAAGAAAAAAAACCCATGATGCTTCTGCCCTGTGGGGTGGCATCCCAGGGGTGCCAAAGAATCACTATTGGTTTGGTCCCTTATTGTGAGACACTGGAATTTAGTCACAGCCAGGGGTGGACTGACCATTTGGAAACTCGGGCACTGTCTGAGGGCCCGGGGTCAGTAGGGGGCCCCATGAGATGCCCCTGGTACCTTTTTCATAGGCTTTTTTGAGTTTGGGCAAGGACACAGGGGCCCCATGATCCCATATTGCCCGGGGGCCCCATGAGTTGTCAGTCCGCCCCTGGTCACAGCCCCCTTGCTTTGTTAACACTTCTTAGGACAGACCTATGGCAAGCTTGGAGCTATTTTTTTATCGGTCCATAAGGCCTGCCAAGTCCAAGATACAGCACTTAATTTTTACACAAAAGCGCGTTTTAGGCTTGTTCACCTTATGTGTGGTGACCTGTGTTTTTTGGTACTGGGTAAACACAGATCACTGCTAAGGCACAATGCTAGTGTGATAATGCTGGAAAATGCAACATGTCTGCATTTTTCCACACTGCACTGTATGTCTCTGCTTGGCACCGCAATGCAGCACTGAGCTGCTGTGTAGAGACTTTCATGCAGTGTCCTTGTGTGACACTTCAAATAAAGACAAACGTATGCAGTGTGGTTCATAAATATACACATGACTTCCAACCCATGCCAGAGCTGGCACTGACAGCTGTCCAATTGATAAAACACTGTGATTTATTGTGTGCGCAGGGTGAACCTAGCTTAAATCACCAAAGCCAGAGGGTGCAGGTTCTTGGGGCATGTCCAGCAGCCAGGGACAGGATCTTTAGCCTTCAGATTTTCTTTTCTTCTCCCCATTAAGTTATCTCGTTCAACTACTTGTAGGATCAGCTTCAGCTGTTCCCTAAGGACTAGGGTCTGGCAGGTTTCAGGTAGGTGGACCAGAGTACCTTGCCCCTGCCCCTGTTTGTCCCAGGGCTAACCTAGGATTATGAGTTCTTTCCTTTGTGGAGTAGGACCACAGCATCCCTCGTGAAATGTTTTGTGTGCTTTTGCAGCCTGTGCTTTTTAGCTCACTATAGTTTTTGAGCACACACTGTGGAAACTGGCTCATTTCAATAAACATTTTTTATAGTAGGGATAACGTCAGGTAAGAGGCACCTGCTCTCTTTATCACGAGGTGCTAACATTTGTAAACCCTCAATAGAAAACATGCAACATGTTGCTGAAAACAGTCTGTGCTTTGGCCATACTGAAAATACAAACTTCTCACTTTGCCAGATTATGTCTGGTATGTGTGTGATGTGGCCGGCCGTTTGCGCTATTCTTTATGAGGCCACCAAATGACTTTCATACTGAACCACAGCCTGGGCTGGAAGTCTTCAATGTACAGTTTTGGTTAGCTATTCATTAAACATTGTTTTCATCCCCAAATTGACTTTATTATAAGACAAAACCATAGAATGGGCTCTGCTCTCTCTCTCTCTGGTTCTCCTGACCCTCTGTCGTAAGGAATATTTATATAGCAATGCAATATCATTTTGTGCCATAGCAGCTTGTCCAAGTTTTTTATGAAGTACGGAACAGGTCACTTCTGTGCTACTTTCGAGACACGTGAATGCTTTCACAGTCTGGTAAATGGAAAAAAACAAAACCTGTGTTTCTGATATGTCTGGATGTGCTGTAGTAAATGTAAACCCTGACTAAATGACATTTACACCAATCTGCTATAGATTTATTATCACTCACCTAATATTGAATAGGTCCCCTTGTGCCATCAAAACAGCTCTAACCTCTGAAGGTATGCTGTGGTATCGGACATCAAGCCATCAGTAGCAGATCCTATAAGTCCTGTAAGCTCATAGGATCAGGTGTGTTCTTCCAGCACATCCCAAAGATGCTCTGGAGAGAAGATCTGGAGAATTTGGAGGCCAAGTCGACACCTCAAACTTGTGTTCCTCAAACCATTCTTGAACCATTTTTGCAGTATGGTGGGGCACATCATCCTGCTGAAGGAGGCCACTGCTATCATGGAATACCATTTCCATGAAGGGGTGTACTTGGTGAGCAGTAATTTTTAGGTAGGTGGTAAGCACTAAGTAACATCTACATGCATAGCAGAACCCAAGGTTTCCCAGCAGAGCATTACCCAAGTCATCATACTGCCTTCTTCTCGTACTGCACCCTGCTGTCATCTCTTCCCCCAGGTAAGCAACACACACGGCCATCGACATGATGTAAAAGAAAATGTGAGTTATCAGATTGGACCACTTCCTTTCATTTTTCAATGGTTAAGTTCTGATACTTATGTATCCATTGTAGGCGCTTTTGGCTGTAGACACAGGTCAGCATGGGCAGCCTGATCAGTCTGCTGCTACACAGCCCCATACACAAGAAACTGTGATGACTATTGTTTCTGCTTTGAACATATCAACTTCAGGAACAACATGTTTACTTGCTCCCTAATATATATACCAACAACTTTCAGATGCCATTGTAACAAGATAATCCCATTTTATTCACTTAATCTGTTAGCAGTCATAAAGCTATGGCTGATCCATGTAGTTTGCTAATGAATGTGTGTCATAAGTAGTCATTTTTTTATATCATTTGTTGTATCTCAGTGATGCTCATCTCCTGCAGCCTCTTTGGAGCCACTTCTTGTCTATATGAATTCCTGAAATGACTGCATTTCTGAGGGTGGGTTTGCTGATGGTAACAGTGGATCTTGCCTTTGTGTTATTTGTTGAAACAGCCACTCAAAGTCTCCATTAAAAGACCATGTGTCCATGCACAAGAACAACTGAGAAGACAGATCATTATTATCCTTATTTACCCAGATGTATTAATTTAAAGTAGATGTAAACCCAATCCCTCATATAAATGCTTTAACATCATTTCATTAAAATAATAGGCTATCCTGCCATGAAGGTCCTCGTTCGAGCACTTCCTGAGTGACAACACTCTTTCCCTGTTTCCTAATTATTTCGCCTATTGTCACTCTGTCACACACTCTCTCAAAGAAGACTACAGGTGGCCATGGTGATGCCCATTTCACAGGCATTGGTATACTGTTTTCACCGTCAGGAAACCTGCACTGAGAAGTCATATGGGATGTAAATGTAGGTAGTGAATGCAAAGAAGCTGCAGGAGATCAATAGCGCTGAGATACCACTACGGATAAAAAAGTGAAAACCATGTTTTATTTTTTCTAAATAAATATTTATGATACATAGTACTACTGTAATTCAAGAACAGGCACACATTGACCAGTTCTGCATATAACATACCCTGTGTGCTAAGTGATTTTGTTTGCTTTTTTAGTGCCAGTTTCCTAAAATGTTGCTATAGAATACTTTTTCTTGGCTACATATTAACTCATTAGTATTGCTGAGTTCTCCTCTAAATAGTATGTATCCCAGCTAACTGGGGGTCCTCTGTCCCTCTCTTTTGTGAATTTGAGAGACTGTCCTGTTGAATTGTTGATCAGTATTAGTTACGGGTTCCATTCTTAGGCTTCATCACTTCGGCCTTTTTTAATTCATGTGAACAGATAAGACCTAGGCAGGCAACACAAAAAGCATTCACTCCTTTTGTAGAGTGGAGAGTCTTCTGCTGAATACCGTCCAGTGTATAATCTTGAAGCTAAACTCGTTGTAATCCACTTGTTGTGGGACTTCAGGAACGTGAAGTGTCCTGGCGGAGAGGACTCTGTGTACACCGTTTGTTCTCCACTTGCAGATCTATTTGTGGGGAGTCACGCGTAACAATGGGTGAGGTTTTTTGTCCATCGCCGATCATCGACCAGCTTTGCGCTAAGTGTGCCAAAAGCCAAGAAACCCTTTTTTTTCTCCTGACAACAGTGAAGGATGGATGTGTGTTTGGATACGAAGGATGAGTGGTGTAGGGGAAGAATAGCTGTTTATTCTCAATCGGTTCTCTTCTCACATCCTGAGACTCACTAATTTTCCATGTTCACCTATCAAGTGGTTTGTTTCTCTGCCTCAGTGACTTGTTTTTCATTATCTAAAGGGTGAAAATTTACTTTGCCAGCCCTGCTAGACCACTTTTGCCACGTTTTTTCTTGTGTTTTATGAAACAAAATTTTATTTTGAGTACGTTTTGAGTTATTGAAGTATTTTTATATTTAGTGTGAAAATCCTGTCTTTACCTTCTTTCTGGTCCTCGGTGACACAACAGGAAATCTGAAGTGACGGAGAAATTCCTTCTTAGACCATTGTAGCCAGAATAGGTGTCACTACTGGAAAATGTTCCCTCACCTATAGTGCATGTAAACCCTGAGAGTTCAGTTAGCCTTATGAACGGTCTTTTGCTAGTCTGTGCTTTACTGTCCCTCTTTGTTAGGACCATTTCAGATCTGTCACTGTGCAGTGTTACTAATTTGGAAGCATATTTGGAATCTGCATATGTAATGATAAAATTTGGCTGCCCCCAGGTTTTTAATATTAAAATTGAGTGATTCTACACATTAAAGTGATTTGTAAAGCCCCAGTCTTTATTTAAAAAAAAAAAAACAAATAATGAACATACTTACCTGCTCTGTGCAATGGTTTTGCACAACACAGCCCCAATCCTCCTCTCCAATCCCCCAGCAGCACTCCAAGCCCTTCCCCTTGCCAAATGCCCCAAAGCAATCAGATTGCACTTGTGTGTGCTCACACCCCCAAGCCAGCTCTGTGTCCCATAAGACACATGGAATGCTTCACTCCCCCCCCCCCCCCCCAATCATTGGTTGTGATTGATAGCGACATAAGCCAATGTCTCCCACTGCTGTGTCTGAGCCAATGAGGAGAGAGAGCTGAAAGAGCCCCTGCTCTTGTGCACATCGCTGGATTGAAATCAGGCTCAGGTATGTATTTAGGGGGACTGGGGGGAGGGAGCTGCTTGCAGAAGGTTTTTTTTACCTTAATGCATACAAAGTATTAGGTAAAAAGCCTTCTGCTTTTAGAACTACATTAAAGAAGCTTTCCAAAAAAAGGCACGCAAAGGCTAGTTGTCACTAGCCTGATATTTTCTACATTATTGGCTTACGCTGCCTTGTTCTGCCATGAATTTCTGTGAGGACATGGTCCTCTTAATAGAGGCAGGATTTTGCTTTCACCTGTCAGAACTGCCCCCTGATGACAGGTGATCTGATGGCTGGTGGAGTAATGAACAAAAAGCTGCAGTTGAGGTAGAATAAAAACCGATACTCAGAAGCAGGGGAGATCCTTGCATTGCTACTCCTTGGGTATAGCTTCTTCTCCAGCAAGGAGAACACTGGACAGCTCACTTGTGACCTCAACAAATCTCACTCCCAGATGTAGTGCCTTAGATGATCTCACACTGCTGATATACAGCCATGAGGCTCAGGGCACAGCAATTGCACTGGTATTTTTCAGAAGAGATCCAGGACAATCATGCTTGCAGCCAGCAAGTGGTCAGCTCCATGCAAAACATAAGCTTTGTACATGTTTAAAAAACTGCCGCTGTTGGGAAAACCTAATTCAATATCAGGATAGAATAATTAATGTACACTGCTTAATGACTCAAGAGGAACACACCTCTCCCTGTTTCTTAAAGATGACGTGTAATGTAACAAACACCTCCTTTTCCCTTTCCCTAGAAATAGGGAAGTAATACTCTGCAGAATTGCAAACTTTGGATTGTGTTGTCAATCTCTTGATGCTGTGCTGCTATGTAGCACTGCAGGGGCTGGTGGATAACAAGTCTGTCCTTCTAGCAGCAAAAACATTTCCTTTACAATTATTTAATCTGTTTGTCTGCTTGGAGTTGCCCTTTACAAAAGGAGAACTTACAAGGGCAGTGCGACTTTAAAAATACATGACATTAAGCTATGGAAAGTAGGGGGGCTTAACCACAGCCTTCATCTGATGCATAGGACAAATCACACAATGTACCCACTCATAGGAAACATCAGGAGCGCGTCCACCACACAATAACAGGAGGCGTGCTTGTGAAGTGAGGAAAATATCCATTTTTATGAAGAGGACGTATCCAACAATAACAAAATAAATAGACAAAATAATTAGAGGGAGAGGAAAACGTTCAGACTGTATTTTTAGATCTTTGTTCTTCCAATATGTATATCAAATTTATGCGGCAGCTTCTAACCAACCTGAAATTAAAGGGAAACGCTTGTGCCCCCCGCTGGGCTGTTTTGTCTCTTTCAGGTCCTCATTAGGGTAAATGGTGCTGAATATTTTAAAAGATTCCAGTTGGATATGAGAACAGAGCCATTTTTGATGTGTGTGTTGAATTAGGGTAAAGGGAAGCTATAGTATCTAGCTTCTATCTATAGTACAGTGCATGGCCAACAGCTTGGGGACACCTGACTATTACACCTAGTATATGGCCAAAAAGAATGTGAACACTCCTCGATGTAATTGAGTTCAGGTGTTTCCAGTGAAGGCTACAGCATACAAAGACATTTTGGACAATTGTGCACCCCCAAGCTTGTTGAAACATTTTGGGAAGGGCCTTTTCTGTTTCAGCATGACTGTGCACAAAACAAAATTCATGATCACATGGTTTGGCCAGTTTGGTGTGGAGGAACTCAAGTGACCTGCACAGAGCTGTGACCTCAGTGATTACGAGCCATGTTTCTCATCCAACATCGGTACCTGACCTTCCCAATCCCCCAAATTTTCCACATACTTCAAAATCTTGTGGAAATCCTTTCTAAAAGAATAGCAGCTGTTATTGCTACTAAGGGTGGAATTATCATACAAATGCCCATGGCTTTAGAATAGATCGCCAACAAATGCAGGTCCCCTTTTGGTCAGGTGTCCACAGACGTTTGGCTGTATAATGTAGATGAGACTAGTGGAGGCTGGTATAGCTGCAGAGGGGGGATTGGGTCAACTCTATATTAGTGCCTATGGTTTTGGAATAGATCTCCAAAAAACTCTTAGGTGTGATGGTCTGGAGTTCAGACTTGTAGTTCTATAATGCGGATGAGGAAAGTGGGGCTGAAATGGCCTATCGTATTTCCCTCTCCAGAGTTTATTTTCCATATGGAGAATACATTAGTGTGTTTGTGAAATTCTAATATTTGGAATGCTGGGAATATATGGAGAATGAACTCTAGGAACCTGCTAACAGCAAAGCCCGGGGTTTTAGTCAAATCAAGGGTAAAGCCTGTAAAGACCCACCGAGGGATCAAACCTACCCTCACTCTACCCAAAGTAAAAAAAAAAAAATTGGATGGAGTTTTATGTTGTTGCTCAACTGCTTGTTATGACCACTGCAAGATACTGAACCTTCTCCTTTAGCCCAAAGCTCACATGAAATCTAACAATGACTGTGTTGTTGTCCTCCTCAGTCTATTCTTTGTTTTATTGAAGCTGAATATATCCTTTCCAATTGTCTCCATCTAAAGCTTTGAGCTGTGTCGGCTTTGTGGATTGGCGTACTGAGCAAAAGGAGTTGCTAGACTTTCTGTTGCTCGAAAAGCGTGATGTCCCGTATGTCTGTAGAATTTTAATTGGTGAACAATACAAACAAGTTGGGATGTTCCATACAACCCATAAGAATTTTTTTGTAATAATCTCTTAATGAGATTTGTCCTAAAGGGTGGCACCTTTAAGGAGGGGCTTTGTAATGCACTTGTGCCTAGAAACAAGTGAATTCAGGCTTGGACCGGTTGGTGTATATTTGGAAAGATGTTCATAAATCTACCTGCACAAATTTTTTTTACTGATTACAAATCTCTGGATTACTGGTTTTAAAAAGTAGGTCCGCCATGACAGTACACTGTGGGTATAGAGACGATTCAGGCACCTGTCTGTCATTTACAGCTTAATGAAGTTAAAATGCAGACATGTTTATAAACATTTAATCCTTTAACAATTCTGAACTTCTTAAAACTACCAAAATACAGCAGCTCACCAGAAAGATCCCCTGCTCAGCAAAGCTCGCATTGTTTCGACATGTTGCTGTCTGTTCACATTCACTAGAAAAATGGTTGTAATCTTAATAACGCATTATTACTCTCCCTTTTTTTTTTTTTTTTTCTCATAACCCCCAGGGCCTGAAAAGTTTGTTCAGAAGTTTGACATTTTTTTGTATTTGAAAAAAAAATGTTGCTCTTAAATAAGGATTCATCTGATCCGCTTGCACTCATATAAAGTGTGTGGTTGTTTTTTTGTTTTTTTTTTCTTTTTAAAGGAAACCCTGATTTGCTTTAAAGTATATCTGTAGCCAATTTTTCTAGCTTTGCATAGTGTGAAAGGGTTAGAATTCTGGACATGTTTAAATTGCTCACTGTGTCCCCAGGTGGTGAGGATCACTTTCTCTTTGTCCTGGGAACTATTGTCTAAAGTTCCCACAAAAATATTGTATAGATGCCACCAGAACAGGGTGGAATCCTTCAATGGGGACAAATGTTCTGGTGATAACTGTCTAAGGTTCTGTTTACACCAGAATCGCACAGGTACACTGTCTGTGTTCCTGTACCTTCCACTGCAGTGCAATTTGCACTGGAACGCAGAAAAAGTAGTGCATGCACTACTTTTGAAAAATGTTCCATACTAAATTGCATGGTACTGTGATACTATGTGATCTGGTGCCCACAAACACTGTGATTGCAATCTGCATTTGGAGTGTTATTAACAACGTATTGGCACCCGCAACAGTTCGCAAAGGCAGTTGACTTTGAACATGGCGCAGGAAACGCTCACGGAACGTGCTGTTTCCACACCGCGATCTGCTGTGATCTGGTCCGAAGAGTGGTCTGCACCTGACTTTGGAGAGATTACTCTCACTTCTTGTGTGTCTCTGACACAGGAAGTGAAGGGATAGCCTCCCCAACAGGACAAAAACAACTCTATCCAAAACTGCTAAAAAAAAAGGTTTTGACAAAAGATAGACCTAAAAAGCAAAATAATTGCTACACAAAGCATTTCATAATTTTATTAGAAATTGCCTATCGGATTCTGGTGGTGTCAGACTGTGGTTTTTTTGTGTCAAAATATTTCAAACTACAAGTGTGTGTATACAGGGTTTCCCTGAATCTCCATCTGCTCTTGGCCTAATGCATCTACTAGAAAGTCAGCACAAAACCTAGAAGAAACCTTCATCATATAAACATAGAGGCTGTCATTGCTGACTTCTCGTTCTGCAAATGCTAATTGCCTAGCTGTTATGCTGATCCTCTTCCATATGAGACATGGACTTAGAACAAGTATGCAGCTAAGGACTACTAACTTTATTTGAATTTATTGATCTGCTTATGTGTTCTGTGCTCTTCAAAGCTGATAGGTTGGCAAAATGGTCAGGTATCTAGAATTTTAGGAGACCAGCAATGTCAGGCCTCATATTTTGTTATTTTTTAATTTTTAAGAAAAGTTTAAAACTGAACTGCAGACAGATATAAAAGTCACATTAATTAAATTCTGTATCTTTTAAAAGTGTGAAAGCAAGCAGTGTGAATACCATTTAATGTGACCCGGCATTTGTCTATTGCATCCCCTGTACAGCAAAGCTCGGACTGGGGGAGGAAGAATCTTTGTGATGTTTGTGTTTGCTTTCTTCTATTAGTATGTCCCATGTAAGCACAGAGTGACCGAAAGATGAGCTCATTAGTCTACTGCTTCCCTTTTCACTGTCCATTCACAGTTTGGGAGGAGACAAAACTTAACTATAGCAGAAGAAAATCAGGTCTCCTGCCCTGCCTGTGCTGTGTAGCAGAGTTGTGCAAATTTCAGAACTGGATGGGCAAATCATATATAGTCCATCTCATTATTTAGCTGTTTGCCATTTCAGAAAATGTTCAGAAAACAGCAGGAAGTATCATATTCACTTGAAGGAAGATGTATTGCAAGCAAAAAAAAGTCACAAATCCTGAGGACTTTCTGCAACTTCAATAGGCCCTAAAATGTTTGGCTTGTAATAGGTTTCTCTACTTTTGCCATTATAAATTGAAAGTATTGTTTATTCTCTTCTTTTGTTTATTTTTTTCTTAACTCTTTCACTATCAGTTTTGAACCAGTGGGCAGTCTACGCCATTCGAAATCTGACAGAACACAATGAGAGAAACCAAGGGGTCATCGCCAACTTGGAACGCCAAGGGCTGGCTGATACATCTGTACTGGAGCGTATGGGCTTAGAAGTGGAAGAGCATGATGGCAACCTGGTTCTGAGGTCCACAAAGAAAATGTGAATAATGAAGACACATTGGCATGGCACAGGACTGGTTATATTAGCCTGATCAAAGCAAGCAAACCACAATAAGCCATGCAGTTTTTCAGTACCAAACACTTATGACTGTCAGAAGCCATATTTATGGAATGAAGCTTTCCAGTATGTTGAAAATTGTTTAGTGAACGTCAGTGTTCCTATGGAGAAGGGCACGAATCTTCAGTGGCACCTGGGCCGTATATACACTATATTGCCAAAAGTATTGGGGTGCCTGCCATTAAACGCACATGGACTTTAATGGTATCCCATCCCAGCCGTAGTTCATAGGGTTCAATATTGAGTTGGTCCACCCTTTGCAGCTCTAACAGCTTCATCTCTTCTGGGAAGGCTGTCTATGGGAATGTTTGACCATTCTTCCAGAAGAGGTCAGGCACTGATGTCGGACGAGAAGGCCTGGCTTGCAGTCTCCGCTCTAATTTATCCCAAAGGTGTTCTGTTGGGTTGAGGTCAGGACTCTGTGCAGGCCAGTCAAGTTCCTCCACCCCAAATTCTCTCATCCATGTCTTTATGGACCTTGCTTTGTGCACTGATGCGCAGTCATGTAAGAACAGGAAGGGGCCATCCCCAAACTTTTCCCCCAAAGTTGGGAGCATGAAATTGTCCAAAATGTCTTGGTATGCTGACACCTTAAGAGTTCCCTTCACTTGAACTAAGGGGCCAAGCCAGCCCCTGAAAAACAACCTCACACCATAATCCCCTCTCCACTAAGCCTTTACACTTGGCACAGTGTAGTCAGGCAAGTACCATTCTCCTGGCAACCGCCAAACCCAGACATGTCCATTGGGTTGTCAGACAGAGGAGGGTCACTTCAGAGAACACGTCTCCACTGCTCTAGAGTCCAGTGGCAGCATGCTTTACACCACTTCATCCAACACTTTGCATTGCACTTAGTGATGCATGGCTTGGATGCAGTTGCTCGACCATGGAAACCCATTCCATGAAGCTCTGTATGTAATGTTGTGCTAATCTGAAGACCTGAAGTTTGGAGGTCTTTAGGTATTGACTCTGCAGACAGTTGACGACTTCTGCGCACTGTGTGCATCAGTATACGCTGACCTCGCTCTGTCATTTTACTTAGCCTACCACTTTGTGGCTGAGTTGCTGTTCCTAGATGCTTCCACTTTGCTATAATAACACTAACAGTTGATCGTGGAATATTTAGTAGCAAGGAAATTTTGCGGATGGACTTATTGCACAGGTGGCAACCTATCACGGTATCACGTTTGAATTCACTGAGCTCCTGAGAGTGACCCATTCTTTCACAAATGTTTATAGAAGCAGTCTGCATGCCTAGGTGCTTGATTTTATAACCTGTGGCCATGGAGGTGGTTGGAACACCTAAATGCAATGATTTGGAGGGGTGTCCCAATACTTTTGGCAATATAGTGTACAATCTTGGTTCAGTAAGGTTCTGACAAGTGTCTTTGGAACCAGTAGATGTCTTACTGCCTGGATTTCTGATTAATCAAAGCTGAAGTTTATTTTCTTATATTTTGCCTTCCCTGGTTCCTCATTAGCCCCCTCATCAAATATGTTAAAGAAATGCTTAAATAAAACATTCCCTTTTTCATTACACACCTTATTTTAGACCCTGTGATGTCATGACCCTCATCACTGAGTCCATGTGCTTCTCTGTGCAGGGCAGGCAGAAGCACAGGGACCCATTTTGTTTGTTGCAAAAAAAGTGCATTTATTATTTTTTGTTGAAAGGTGAACGTATCCTTGAATGAGCTATTAGCCTTAATGTCCAGTACCCTCCCACCTTATGAAAAAGGAGGGGTGGGGAAACAGATCACATGCGCAAATAGATTTAAACACTACAATAGCTGACTGGTATGTAAACATGAGACACAAAAATGCCCCATTCATATGGTACAACAATTAAATTCTTCATACATTTATCACATATGTCCACCATGATATCACATGTAGTCTGATCTCTCCATTGCCTCTTTTGCCTTCTGCTGGTACCATCATATCATCTCTATAGCCATCCATTTTCCTATGTGAAAATATATATACTGTATATGGGGGAATAATTCTCAGTTACTAACCTATTGTACCTTAATGTGTACGTTTTTGTGGTATCAAAATATTGATTAAAAATGGCGATTCCATTCTCCTCTGGAGTACACGCAGCACACTAGGACCAGGAAGCTGGAAGTGCAGGTGTATTTTCATTCCACTCACACTTCCAGTTACGATGGTGCCATTTCTGGTTATTCTGCATCAGTCCTGGTCCCTCAATACCTAATGAGCAGACTGGGAATGCTAGCAGTATGTATGAGATGTGTTCTGCATATAATGAGAATTAAGTTCCTACACTTGAGAAGGGCTCTGTGAAGGGAGAAGCTGACCATGGTAATTTGGGGTGGGGTGCCAGGTATACGTTAGTACACTGATCAGTTGTATTTCAACCCTGTCAGAGTCTAGACATTCTTTTTGTGACACCCTGTTCAAGTACTTCATATTATGAAAAATGCAAGTGCAAGCAAGTTTGGAACAGTGGTACCTGATAAACTTTTGTGTGAAATTGGGTAAAAGTGCATCAGAAGCTTTGGAAATGGTGAGGAAAGCTTATGGAGAATCTGTACAAGTGTACCATTGTCAGAAGGTCTTCAAAGGACGAGAAGGTGTTGAAGTTGAACAACGATCAGAATGCCCCTCTGTCAAAAACGGAACAGAATGTGGATGTGATGAGGTCTGTTGTCAACTTTGACTGTCAACTGTGACAGTCAGCTCTCTATCAGAATGATTGCAGAGGAAATGGGAATTACCAAATTGATTGTTCATGAAATCGTGACTCAGGATTTGAACATGAGAAAAGTGTGTGCAAAACTTGTTCCAAAGAACTTGTCACCCGATCAGAAGGAATACCATCAACTTGTTTGCCAAGACTTCTTGGTGGTTGGAAAGATCCTCATTTTTTTTTTTTTTAGTCCAATGATCAAGGGTGATGAATCCTGGAAATGTCCATAAGGAGTTTGTATCTACGGGTCAAACAATTAATCAAAGATTTTATCTGGAAGTTCTTGGTGTCTGGAGACAGTTATTTGTGTGCATCCTGAGATTGGCTCAACTTGCAGTGCTTTGGCTGTCAGTTGTTGCTTGAAAAACACATCACAGTGCTTCCCCGTCCACCATACAGCCCTTGCTTTGCTCCTTGCAACTTTCATATTCCCAAAGATGAAGAAGGGTTTGAAAGGACACCATTTTGGTAGTGTGTTCTGAATGCCATCCCACTTGAAGACTTCCAGGGATGCTTTGAAGAATGGAAAAATCGCTGGGAGCGTTGTGTACACTCATAAGGTGCATACTTTGAAGGAGACCTATTCAATTGTAATATTTGTCAATAAAATATTTATTAAAATATAATTCTCATTACTTTGTGGACACACTTCGTGTATATATACACACATGGTGGTGCCCTGTATATGGCCACCCAGTGGGCGGATCTCAATATGACAATCCATTAATCACTACATGTCGTACTGGACCAACAAAGGGGATACCATTCCCAGGAGCCACCTTTAGTATTGGTAATTACAGGGCACTGCCATGTGTGCATATATGCTCGCATTCCTGGTCTGCTCATTAGGTATTGATGGCCTGGAACTGATGCAGGAGAATAACCAGAAATTATGCCATTTCCAAGTGTGGGTGGAACCCAATACCAGCTGCTGCAAGCACCAAAATGTATTCTCACATCAAAAACCGAAATTAAAAGTAAAAACAGTACTGTGCAGCTAACACACCAAAAAAGAACAAAAGATTGTTAAATATTGCTCAATATAAATAAGCAATAAACTGAAATAATTAATGCGTGTATTAGTATTATACCCACTAGGTACCAAAAATCAGTGACTGCCCTGCTTTCCTGCTAGTACAATGTGTGCAATGGGGAAAAAAAAAAACAGTAAATTAAAAATTAGTAAAGTAAAAGTGAGTCAAACGGCTATAAACTGCCAGAAACAAGCATAGTAAACACAATGCTTCCCTACTACCACAAATCCATAAATACATAAATAAGTATTTTCTCAATCGCATAAACTGAAAATTGTGCTTGGATCACATGAAAAGTCATAAAATTGGTAAATCCAATATATAATCAGAGAATAATGCATTAGTAAATAAAAATGAATAATGTGCATGCATCCAGAAAAACAAGTCCAATATTAAAGTGCTGCCATTAAAAAATCCCATGTCACACTCTTGAACAATAAAATGTGTATTGACACCCGTGGATCCTGGTCCAATCACACCATGCACCTCCATCACCTGAAATGTGTGCTCACCTTGCCATTCGACCCATATGACATACAGGTCCAAATGTTCTTGATACCAGCAGTCATCTATAGTCATCCACCAGTCTCTGGAAAAATACATGGGCCACTTGGAGGAATAAGGTGCAGGTCCCTTTTAAAAGCCACCCCCAACAATAGCCCAGTCTGAAGTGTGGACTTCAGATGAATGTTTCAGTAAAGTTCAGCTGTGGAACCCCTGAGGACGATCACGATCCGGCGCCCGCCTTTGTGTCAGAGATCTATATATCAGCTTGTCAGCAATATCAAGTAGAATTCATGTCTGATATATAGATCTCGAACACAAAGACAAATACCGCATCATGATCGTTATCTCTGGGGTCCTGCAACTAAACTTTGCTGCAACGTTCATGCACATTATACTAGCAGGGTATTTACTGATTTTGGTATGCACTGCAGTGGGTAAAATATTGATACATGCATTCATTACTTGTTTGTTGCTTATTTTTATTGAGCAATATATAATATTATTATGTTCTTTTTTGGTGTGTTAGCAGCGCAGCACTGTTTTTACTTTTTATACCGACACATCAGATGTCCTGATACTTTACTACCTTCATGCTTACTCCATGGGAACAAGGAAAAACAAGACAGTCCTGGAACTTATACCAGTATTGGCTCCTGTAATGCCTTGTCCCGAGCTTTCTCACCGATGCGGACATGTGCCTGGCTTCTTCCTTATTCAGGGTCTTTGGCCGTATTGATTGGCAATAACCACTGCGGCCAAGCAAATCGGCTGCATTTTAGTATACAGGCTGCTAAATCGGTAATTATAGAGACTGTTCTTTTACAGGGTGTTCTTTGAGTACTAGTAAACCTGTGGCGACAGGATCACTTTAAATTTCATCCAGACCACAATAATACCACTGACTGTAGACCTCTACTATAACCAGACAGGCTGCAGTCTGAGAATCACCAGCAGGTGGCACTGCAGGTGAATTCTGACATCCTGGCTTGCAGAGTAACAAAACCAGGTACCTGTAAGTAACAAATACCTCACCAAGCAGGTAAGGGGCCCAAACCATTTGAAATCAGATTTTTTGTTTCTATTGTATTTTTTTTAAACGCTCTTTGATTTAATTTTTAATATTCTGGGTGCACTGAAAGACTGTGACAATTAAAAAAAAGCCATTAAATCAATTTTCCTTGTGTAATCCTAAATTCTGGAAAAAAGTGAAAAAGAAAACAGACAGACGTGCCAGTAGTGAAATTTTAGCTTTTTTTTTTTTTTAATAGGCTGCTACCTGTCTGGTCTTGTTTGCTACACATTATCTTAATGTAAGTCATTTTCACTGTGATGAGAAATGTCTCCTTAAGGCATTATGTATTGGATTAATAAGTAAAAGATAATGCTGTTTTTAAAGATGAATGAACAGGGGATTTATGAAATGTAAGATAAACAGTTACTTTAAGCATTTCCCAGGCTTTCATGTCCCCTTAAAGTGACCTTGTCGCCAGACCATTTTTCTTCAACAGCAATCTTCCCATAAGATTATATTTGCATGTAACATATTTCATGCCTGTTATTTACCTATGAAGCCTCCATTGTATAGACATCCAAAAGTCCTGAGAATGCTGCTGGGTGCCGCCATTTTTAATGAGCTGTCACTAGCCCCAGCGGACTCAGAGCTGTCACTCAAGTGATACTATGTAGTATTAACCTTCACTCATGCCCTGGCAGCTACATGAAAGGGGGGTGGAGGGGAATGGTTGAGGAGCTGGGCCAGCACAGACAGCAATCAGATACTCCCAGAAGAGGTAGTGGGTTATAATGTGCAAGGAGGGAGGGGATTGTACCTATTTGATTTTTTTATTTTTTTTTAAGACCATCTTTAACCAGTTCCCACCCAACCTATAGTAAAATGAGGGCCAGAAGGGACTTTCGTAGATCCGGGTGGACGTCATATGATGTCCTCCCAGATCGCCGCCAGCTGCGGCAAGGACTATCGCCGGCTGTGTCCATCGGAAACAGCCAATGACTGATCTGTGTACTGGCCCATTGGCGGTACCATGTGACCTGCTGTGACCAATCACAGCAGGTCACATGAAAATGGTAAACAATGGATGGCTTCCTTTAATGCCATCCATTCTATATAATACAAAGGTGAAATGGAATGGGAAATTAAATTTTTTAATTGTATTCAGACAGATATAAAAGACACAAATTTAGGTTAATGTTACACATCCTTAATTATTATTATTATTATACAGTATTTATATAGCGCCAAAGGTTTGCTCAGCGCTTTACATTATAGTGGGGGACAGAACATGAGACAATACAGTAACAAAACAAAACACGAGGGGTTCGAGGGCCCTGCTCTTTCGAGGTTACAATCTAGGAGAATCACTTCAAGTCCAGACACCTTCACCCCCTTCCTGTCCAGGCCAATTTTCAGCTTTCAGTGCTATCGCACTTTGAATGACAATTGCGCTGTCATGCAACACTGTACCCATATGAATTTGTTAGTAATTTTGAGATAGATAAAATTTTATTTTGGTGGTATTTATTCACCACTGGGATTTTTATTTTTTTGCTATATAAATGAAAAATTCCAAACATTTTGAAAAAATGTGTTTTTCTTATAAAATTTTGCAAATAAATAATCTCTCTTCATAAATCTTGGCCAAAATGTATTCATCTGTCTTTTTAGTAAAAAAAAATAAAATAACCCAAATTAGTTTATAACCAAAATTTATATTTTTTCAAAAAATGTTTTTACATTTTATTTTTTAATATTATTTATGTTTATTTTTATTAACATACGGTCACCCTAGCAGTACAGTGTCACCATAGTGACACTGTACTACTTGGGGGGGGAGGGGGGGTTATGAAGATTATTATTTTTTTTTTTTTTACACTGATTGCTTTTACTCCCATAAAGGCTGGTAAAGCAATCATTTCTCCTTCCCTCTGGCTGCATTTATTGCAGCCATTGAGAAATACTGTGTGAGCTGCGATTGGTCACAGCTTGTCACATGGTACAAGGCTGTTGTAAAGAGACTTGTATCATGTGACCTCTGTGATCATTCACAGATTTCACTAGTAGTAAATGATGTCAGAAAGGACATCTTGCTTACTACTATTCATGTGATCACTGATTGGCCAATCAGTGATCATATAATCGGGACCTCACACAGAGGTCCCGTACCGCGATCTCCGGACAGCTTGAGCTATTTTGCAAAGAAGGATGGGCAAAAATTTCTTTCTCTAGATGTGCAAAGCTGGTAGAGACATCCCCAAAAAGACTTGCAGCTGTAATTGCAGAGAAAGGTGGTTCTACAAAGTATTGACTCAGGGGGGCTAAATACAAATGCGCGCCTCACTTTTCACATATTTATTTGTAAAACATTATGAAAACCATTTATCATTTTCCTTCCACTTCACAATTATGGGCCGCTTTGTCTTGGTCTATCACATGAAATCCCAATAAAATACATTTATGTTTTTGGTTGTAACATGACAAAATGTGGAAAATTTCAAGGGGTATGAATACTTTTTCAAGGCACTGTATTGTGTGCGTGAGTATTCTTACCCACAAAGAAGAAAGGGGAAAAAAAAAATATATATATATATATATTTCAGGTCCATAAATATTGGGACATGGACACAATTCTAACATTTTTGGCTCTATACACCACCACAATGGATTTGAAATGAAATGAACAAGATGTGCTTTAACTGCAGACTGTCTGCTTTAATTTGAGGGTATTTACATCCAAATCAGGTGAACAGTGTAGGAATTATAACAGTTTGCATATGTGCCTCCCACTTGTTTAGGGACCAAAAGTAATGGGACAGAATAATAATCATAAATCAAACTTTCACTTTTTAATACTTGGTTGCAAATCCTTTGAAGTCAATTACAGCCTGAAGTCTGGAACGCATAGACATCACCAGACGCTGGGTTTCATCCCTGGTGATGCTCTGCCAGGCCCCTACTGCAACTGTCTTCAGTTCCTGCTTGTTCTTGGGGCATTTTCCCTTCAGTTTTGTCTTCAGCAAGTGAAATGCATGCTCAATCGGATTCAGGTAAGGTGATTGACTTGGCCATTGCATAACATTCCACTTCTTTCCCTTCAAAAACTCTTTGGTTGCTTTTGCAGTATGCTTTGGGTCATTGTCCATCTGCACTGTGAAGCGGCGTCCAATGAGTTGTGAAGCATTTGGCTGAAAATGAGCAGATAATATTGCCCGAAACACTTCAGAATTCATCCTGCTGCTTTTGTCAGCAGTCACATCATCAATAAATACAAGAGAACCAGTTCCATTGGCAGCCATACATGCCCACGCCATGACACTACCACCACCATGCTTCACTGATGAGGTGCTATGCTTAGGATCCTGAGCAGTTCCTTTCCTTCTCCATACTCTTCTCTTCCCATCACTCTGGTACAAGTTGATCTTGGTCTCATCTGTCCATAGGATGTTGTTCCAGAACTGTGAAGGCTTTTTTAGATGTCGTTTGGCAAACTCTAATCTGGCCTTCCTGTTTTTGAGGCTCACCAATGGTTTCCATCTTGTGGTGAACCCTCTGTATTCACTCTGGTAAAGTCTTCTCTTGATTATTGACTTTGACACACATACACCTACCTCCTGGAGAGTGTTCTTGATCTGGCCAACTGTTGTGAAGGGTGTTTTCTTCACCAGGGAAAGAATTCTTTGGTCATCCACCACAGTTGTTTTCCGTGGTCTTCCGGGTCTTTTGGTGTTGCTGAGCTCTCCGGTGCGTTCCTTCTTTTTAAGAATGTTCCAAACAGTTGTTTTGGCCACGCCTATTGTTTTTGGTATCTCTCTGATGGGTTTGTTTTGTGTTTTCAGCCTAATGATGGCTTGCTTCACTAATAGTGACAGCTCTTTGGATCTCATCTTGAGAGTTGACAGCAACAGATTCCAAATGCAAATAGCACACTTGAAATGAACTCTGGACCTTTTATCTGCTCATTGTAATTGGGATAATGAGGGAATAACACACACACCTGGCCATGGAACAGCTGAGAAGCCAATTGTCCCATTACTTTTGGTCCCTTAACAAGTGGGAGGCACATATGCAAACTGTTGTAATTCCTACACCGTTCACCTGATTTGGATGTAAATACCCTCAAATTAAAGCTGACAGTCTGCAGTTAAAGCACATCTTGTTCAATTCATTTCAAATCCATTGTGGTGGTGTATAGAGCCAAAAATGTTAGAATTGTATCCATGTCCCAATATTTATGGACCTGACTATATATATATATATATATATATATATATATATATATATACACACACACTGAATAGTATATAAAGTATTACTTTTATCACATTTGGCTTTTGCATCGCTGTGTCTTCTTAAACAATACCCAGTAGGAATTGTAGGGTTGTTTATTGAATTTCACTTGTAAGTGTTTGAGAGCACTGCATATTTTGCAGGGGTGTCAAACTGGCAGCCCTCCAGCTGTTGCAAAACTACAAGTCCCATCATGCCTCTGCCTTTGGGAGTCATGCTTGTAACTGTCAATCTTGCAATGCCTCATGGGACTTGTAGTTTGGCAACAGGTGGAGAGCCGCCAGTTTGACACCCGCGAGTTATAGTCCTGTTGGTGGACGTTTACATATCTTTAGATAGCTATATATATATCTTTGCAGATAAGAATACACACAATATATTGAATGTTTGCTATTGAAAAAAGTGCCACACTGCGTTACAATATTATTTTACTACATGTGGGGACACACAGGAGCTGATTTACTAAAACTGCATGGTGCAAAATCTGGTGTCGCTATGCATTAGAAACCAATCCGCTTCCAGGTTTTATTGCCAAAGCTTCATTGAACAAACTGAAGTTAGAAGCTGGCAACTGTGCACAGCTACCCCAGATTTTGCACTCTTCAGTTTTAGTAAGTCAACCCCTTAGAGAAGTGGTTCTCAACCTTCCTAATGCCGTGACCCTTTAATACAGTTCCTCATGTTGTGGTGACCCCCAACCATAAAATTATTTACCCAGTAATTATAATTCATGAGTGTCGTTTTACCTCCAATACTGCTGCTTTCAACACAGTAGCTGCTTTTAACAGAGTAGCTGCTTTCAACACAGCAGCTGCTTTCTACACAGTAGCTGCTCTTTACACATCGGAAATATGTGTTTTCTGATGGTTTTAGGGGACCCCTGTGAAAGGGTCGTTCGACCCCCAGGTTGAGAACCACTGCCTTAGGGGTGTTTGCAGTCATCAGGGAAACAGCTGCCAAATATCTGATAGCGTATAAGCAGACTCTGTTTTGTCAGTCTAAGTACATGAATTTGACTTCATTTCAGTTGCTTGCACTGCCAGAACTCAAACTGTGAAAGAGGGGAAGCAGCACAAAGAGCCAATTGGTTGATCTGCAGTTCTCATGCGCTTACAAGGAAGATTCTGATAGGAGGACATGGCAGAAGAGCACAGAGCTCATTAGTGTTCTTCTTCACTTGTCACTATCCAGTCACAGCCGAGTTAGTGTAACCTAACTGCAGCAGAGAAAAACCAGGTCTTTTGCCCTGCCAAGCAGGGCTGTGATGGGTGGTGGAGCTGTGTCAATTGTAGGACTGGATGGGCAGAAATGGAATCCTTTGGTAAGTAAAATTTCCCATATCTATTTTCATCTGAGTATTTAGGTGTTTGTCTGGGGATTAGCTTGAATACTGAACTCTAGGCTTCCCTGCAGTCTTGTACAGTTGCCTCTCCTGTGCTAAAATGACTTACTCTGATTTTACTGCACACTGTGAGCTTCTCACAATGTGCATTAGAAGCTGCAGCAAGTTGGACAGAGCCACACTTCCCTCACAACATAAATTTACATCAATCAAATGTCGCTGAAAATTCTCAGCAAAAACATATATGTATATAAACTCCAAATGTGACATTTAACGAGTCCCAATTGTTTAGTAAGTCCTTCTCAATCTTTCTTCTTTAAAATGACCATATGAATACTTATATAACTCTGTGTCTTCTTGATGTTAACGTGCACCTCCGCCACCCAAACACCAGATGTGCCCTCACCTGGAGCTTGTGACCTCACATAAAAGCTTGGTCAAAAACAATTGTGGCCCTTAAGATGGACATAGGATTATGAGGTCTCTTGGATTGGAGTCTTCCTTCACCGATGAACAGCCTCCTTCTTACACATACTCCTCCTCAGCTCAGCATGCATACACTAAAAATATATAGACAAAAACAATAGTGCTTTATCCTAAAATCACTTGTTTATTAAATACAGGTGTACCTCGGTTTATGAATTTAATATGTTCTGTGGGACTTTTCGTATTGCGAACAATTCGTAAACCGAAACGCAGTTTCCCATAGGAATGTATTGAAAACCAATGAATCTGTTCCGGAGGTCAGAAAAAAAAAGAAAAAGTCTTTTATCTGTTCAAAACTCTTTCTAAAGTACACTTTAAAGGCATAAATACTGTACAGGGACATGATTAAAAATTAATTTTGTAAATGCATTGAAAAACAATCCATTCTGGAGGTCAGAAAACAGTCAAAAGTCTTATCTGTTCAAAACTCTTTATAAAGGGGACTTTAAAGGCATAGTACTGTACAGGGACACGATTAAAAAAAAAAATTTGGAAATGCATTGAAGGCAATTTATCCGTTTGTTTTGCGAAAAAAATTCATTACTGAGGCATTATTTTCAATGGATTTTCATTCATAAACTGAAAATTACGTTAACCAAGGCGTTTCGTAAACATTCGAGGTATGCCTGTATTAGAAATGAGCAACTCCCATATTGCACCAAATATACACATCATATGTCATATGTAGCCGACACTGCATGAACCTATGGATCTCATTCAGAGAAAGGTGGTAAAAATGGGATGAGCTTAAGAGATCAAATCAATATGTTGCAATGGAAGGAATAGAGAAGGAGGAGATGAGAGGACTGGTATAAGTAAAAGAAGAAAGTAAATATAGGAAGGATGAGAAGGGAATTCTGAGGACACTCAGAAATGTGGAGGAATGGGGAGCTAAGGGAAAAGAAATAGGGGTGGGCTCTTCTGGGGGAGTGTTTAATAGGGAAATGTATTTTTTTATGTATTGTTATGACAATCTTTGTTGTGGTTTGGAGTTTTTGTTGAAAATTAAAAATTAATAAAAGGAAAAACGAACCTATGGATCTTGCCTCATACTCACTCTAACGATCTGTCATCCCAGTCTGTCAGCTGACCACAAGCGCCATGATATCACCAAGCCCCTCCCATTGGGAACCCCTTGGGAGGGACTTGGTGGCACCCTTTCATTCATTTGATTTCTTTCAATCATGGAGGCTCAGCAACAATTTTGGTTATCACTTAGGACAGTATGCATTCAAATGCAGCCTGGCTAGGAACGCCCAGTGTTCCAGCCATCAAAGAACCTTGATATTTGCATATCTCTTCCCAAGAGCCAGCTCATTGCCTGCAGCTGGGCTCTTGAGGGGAGCACCAAGGCAGTGATGTTTTCAGGAATCTATGCACAGCATCTTGCCAGGCCCTTCTATCAGCCTATGCTCTGACTATTGCATAGAGAAGTACAAAGACTCAGCAATTCCATCAATTGGTCTAAAATAAGGTATATACTGAAAACAAGGTGGATAGAGAGGAACCAAGGAAGGCCAAGCATAGGCAGAATTAACTTCAGCTTTAAATGCCATTGACTTTATTACCCACATGGCTATGCAATTCAGACCTACGGCGAGAACCACTGCTCTAACATATATAAAGATCCCAGTCCATAGAAGGAAATAATCATGGCCATAAAAACCTCTAGAACACTCTATAGCTCCCACTAGGTCTTAATGTTTCTTAGGCTCATATACTGCCTCCTTTTTTCCCTCTTAAAGTTTCCCAGAAAATCACATTGAGGGCCCTGCCGGGTCGCTGAAGTGCTACTTTCTCACTGTGATTAATTCTCTGGGTCCCTTTTCTCTCTGCCTGCCTTCCCAAAACATTGACAAAACTCATTTCCAGTTCATTAATTCAAGAGACACTAAAGTATGATCTCTTCAGTCTCCATATTGTTTGAGAGGCCAAGATCTACAGAATGTAGCTCTGAATGAAGAGGGCATACAGAGGGGCGGCTGGGTGGGGTGTACATCCAACACAATCTCTGTGTGTCTTTGGGCTTATTTTATGTGAAATATACACTGGCTACCTTACCAGTCTCTATAATCTTCCTTTACATCACGGGGATGAATAGGAAAACTTAAGTCAAAGGGACTTTTTTGAATTCTACAAGTTTACACAGTTGTCATCAAGGATTTCGCAGATTCGAACAGGAGAAATATTTTCAACTTTAAACTCTGAACCCGACCGAAGGGAGAAATCTTAAAAATTCAGCATATATGTCATTTTTGTTTGAGCATTGATACCTTTGAAACCAGCTTTCAAGTACAACAAATAAATGTTGAAGCTGCATTTTTTTTAAAGGTTCATTTTTTTGATGTTCTAAACTCTGTCAAGTTTCAGTAAAAAAATATTGCAGCTAATGTTGATTCCTTGGTTTTTGAAATGTGATTGTCCACAATGCTACAAAATGTAACTGTTTTGCTGCCAAGCCCTGCGCTCAAGTTTAAAACTCCAGCCCATTTTTGCAATTTCTCCATTGCTCTTTTATTTTTCCCTTAGAGCTTTCAGAGTATGCAAAAGACCCCCCAAACCATACATTTTCTCAAAGCATTGGGCCATTATAATAGAAGGTGGGTTTTTTTTAGACCCTGTGATATCTGCGCAAATGTCTATCAAAGCAATAGTTTTGCTAAAAATACACAAATCCTCAGTGGATACATACATAGCAAAATTTACAAAATTCCTGTTAAATTCCAACTAAATATAAAAGTTAAAACTGTATTGCATATACAATAGTTGCGCAAATGTTCATCAAATCGCTATTTCCAGTAGAAATACACTAAAATATTATTAGTGCACACAAGCACAACATAATTTACAAAATTCCTTTTAAATTGCTACTAAAGTCTCATTCACAAGGGGCATACTCTTCAGTACGCCCCTGTAGGACTGTGTTTACCCACACGGGGATGCACAGGTGTTACATGCATCCTTGTGCAGGCAGTCCCATTCATGTCAATTGAGATGCAACGGTTGCACATCATCATCAAGACAGAGGACAGAGATGTAGGACTGTCCCAGAAAATCTACACTATGCAGAGGCTACACAGTCAACAGTGACCAATAGGAAGGGAACTTAAATTTCAGGGGGCATTAAATATAAATATATTATTGTGATTATATAAATGTTCTATAGAGGGTCTGATGGTAACAGGAAGGGCCTGTATGCTTTTGTTTGAGTCAAACGGATTTTGCATTCCCATACAAGTCTATGGGAATACAAAACTTGCTTGAAGAAGGTCAAACACAAGTCAGAAAGAGGTCAACTGCAGCTCAAATGCACCAGTCAATGAATTCTGAGTGATCACAGAAGTGCCTCAAACTGATGCCTTCAATATAAACCCAAAGTTCTAAACAAAAATCACATCCCTATGTATGAAAATTTGTAGCTAGACACAAATGATTTCTAAGTTTCTTGTGGACTCTGATAAAAAATAATTGAGCTAAATCCAGTGTCATTTGTAGAGCTGTCCAAGGTTCTGATCAGACGCCAGCCTCTAATTTATATTCACACCTACAGTCTTCAGTTATATTGTAGTGCATGAAATGATTGCTGCTGATACATATTTGTCAATTAGAGGTCTAGTTTATCGATTTTTGTTTTTGAAGACCAATAATCACATGCAAAATAGCACAGAGGTCTGTGTTTCATCTCAGTGTTGCTGATCTCCCGCAGTCTCTTTACAACTGCTTCCTGTTTACATCCAGTTCAGTAGTGGCTGCATGTCATTCCTCCAGGTGGTTTTCCTGATGGTGACAACAGCAGACCATGCCTACATAAAGGGTGTTAAAAAAGCCACTTGTACTCTGCCAATTGTGTCCCTATGTTGTCATCCTGTCACATGGGCTACCAATGTAGACATAGACAAAAGCGATGTCACCCTATAACAGAAAGTGCCTTCATGGCTGGATCACCAGGTAACAGTTTTAAAGAAAATGCAGATTTATGGTTGAATATCTTTTATTATTTTCACAATTAAAACATGATGTCTTTTAAACATATGCAGAGGTAACAGAATGACAGGGTGGTCAAATGACATTTCACAATGAACCTCATTGAATATAATACAACAGTAGCATGTTGAATCAAGAGGTAAATCAAGTGGAAGAAAAGGAGGGAAGGGGAGAGAGGGAGAAGAGGTTAGGGAAAAAAAGAGGGGTCAGGGGATATCAGGATCTGAAAGAGGGGTATTCCAGTAGCTAAAAATCCTAAGAAACAGGGTCCCCGAAAACAGGTGGATCGTCTTGTCCAAAACGTAGACTGGCTAGGAGTCTAGAAGGTTACAGACTTGAAGTGATAAACCCTTGTAGTAAACTGCATACTTCAGCACGTACTATGATTTCTGTGTGGCTTTTTTTTTTTTTTTAACAAATCCTATTGTTGCTTTGCGTTCCCCAAATGCAAATGCTTTGCTTTCTGGTTGCCGGTTTCAGGTGTCCCCTTTACCAACAGCATTCCATAGGAGACTCCTGCTGGCAACCATGAGTGACTCTCCATCAGCTAGCTGAATCCATAGGATGTAAAGCCACCCCCCTACTCCTTCCTCACAGCAAGTGGCTGAGCACAGCTCTAGCCTGCACTGTACCTAGTAAAGGAATATTGTGATGTAATCAGGGCATGCGATCCCCTATATGGAAGTTCAAGGAAGCGGATCTTGCAGACGTGGAGCTGAAAATCAAAAGGTTTACTGGTAGGATCAACAGGTAAAAAGCTATGCCACATACAGGATTCTGATAACCAATTAATGTGTGTAATTACTATTGACAGACTGCATACCTTCGTCTCCACAGTTACATAAAGCTGTAAAGAGCTGGTACTGGAACACTTCTCAGTCTTTCTATGTGGTTTCAGTAGCAGTGGCAGCTTACACTTCATTTATAAATTTAAACTAACAGGGAATAAAACCCTCACCCAGCAAACATGCCATCCCAACCCAAACCAGGCTCCTTCCCCTCAGCTAAAGAAGTGGTCATGGAATGAGCAAAGAACCTAATAAGTTCAAGACGTTTCCCCTCGAAACCAGCAGCTGATGTAACATGAAGCAACCATAGCGCATACTTCATGGGTATACCCAGAGGACTGCCATCATCACATCATAATGCAGCCACTGGATTCATCGTTACTTATCATGAAAGACTGGCAGCTCAGTTCTCCAGATGTATCACTTGGCAAACCCTAAAAACCACTTTTTTGCTGGAGAAGTGCCATCCTCTTGCCATGCCGTGCAAGAGACCATTGGGATAATGACATAAGTGAATTGCTGGTAATCGTCTGGTGGTCCCACCACAGGCATTGGAATGCTAATATCTCTTTCCTCCATCGCCCACCTTGCTATGTCTACGCTGCCGTCATTTCACATCTCATGCTGGCTGGGGACATCGATCAGGCTCTTTATCGGTTCACATGTCAGGTTATGTAGATAATCCTCCAGATCAGACAGGAATCTAGAACAAGCCTTTGTCATGGTTTAATGGAGGTCAAAGGATTGTGTCTGATTCTGATTTTATTCCAAGTGACTGCCGTGTTGCAATCATTCATCTTTCTCAGACAAATGTATTATTTGAAAATCATTAGGCCACCATTCAGAGTCCGATCTTTTCATTTTTTTGTCCCCCCATGTGTACTATTCTCTTAAAATGCATATCCACTTTTTGCAGTCAAATGTGAGAATACCCCACTATATGTTGGTTATGTGTCCACATTGACACAGCATACCTAAAACTGAAAAAAAAATTTTTTTACCCTTTTAACTGTTTCTTTTGAGCATTTTTATACATAATAATTTTTACATAATTAATGGTTAATTATGGTAAACATAATTCTCCAGCCCCCTCCCTAAAATAATAATAAACACAAAAGCAAACATTTATTATATTGCAGCTTATTAATTCTTAGATGTGATGGCTACATTAGGTTTCTTTTTTTAGGCTTTCTTTCTTTTATTTTCATCTGGTGATCTGGCCAGTAAGTCTGTTGTTTTTCAAAAGAACACACTGTTCTGCAATGTATCAGTTAGAAAGTCGAGACAAACCATTTACCACTGACAGGTGTGCTTAGAATGGACAGCTTTTATTTATTTATGTAAACTCTCTATTCCAAAAAAAAAAAAATGTTGTAGCTGAAATCCAGCTTGCACTGCAGTTACACAAGCAATTTGTTAGTGCATCTAAATCTGCTTATTCATCTAACACTCCCCCCCCCCCCCCTAGACTAAAAATGGTGCTGTCCAAAGGTGCCCCTGTACTCCTTCATCAAGAGTTGGGGAATACATGAGGTGTGTTACTGGTCAGATCAGCAAGTGAAAACAGTAAAAAAAAGCCTAAAAAAAATAAAGAAAACTAATGCAGCCACCACATCTAAGGAGTTGTGAGTTGCAATATATTACATTTTTGGTTTTGGGTTTAATACCACTTTTAACATTACATAGAAGGGGAAAGCTAGGTAGGAGTTCAGCAAGTAAAAAAGGTAAGCAGCAATTTCTATTTTAGTTATGCTATGTGAATGGGAGCATGTAACAAGTATAACATGAGTGTTATCCCAATTTGATTGCACAAGTGGAGATACAAAGGACACAAATTAACACAGCTCTGTATTTATCATTAAAGAAGAATTCCAGGTATGGATATTTAATACATAGTTACATTGGTCCGACTTTGACCAATGTAACAATGTATATACCATACCTGGCCTATGCCCCTGGCAGCTGGAGATCACTGCAGTTCACACCACTATTCCAGTGATCTCCAATTGCTCCCGGGTTCTGTGCTGAGCTGCTGGCTTGCTGCATTTTGAATGCAGGAAGTTGGCCGTTTGACATGGGTGCCATACAGGGAATACTTTTTTGCATGTTCTGAATCAATGCAAAGAGCTCTGATTGGACAAGGTGGAAAGTTTGGGTGGAGGTGCTACACTCTCTACCTTGTCTAATCAGAAAACATTTTGCATTCATTCACAAAATGCAAAGCATTCCCTGAATGGTGCCCATATTGAGCAGTGGGCCTCCTGGGTTCAGAATGCAGCAGGCCAGCCACTCAGTATGGAACCCAGAAGCAAGTGGAGACCACTTGGGGTAGCAGTGCCTATTTCAGTGATTTCCAGCTTTCAGAGACATCAGCCAGGTGTGGTATATGCGTATTTACATTGGTTCAAGCTGGAACTACAGTTGTGTTCAAAATAATAGCAGTCAGACATCACTAACCTGATCAATCACTGTTTTTGGTAGAAATGATATTTCTATATGGCAAATAATTTACTAGCAGGTGTAGTAGAGTAATAGAAATCCAACAGACCCAACAGTCATGACATGCATGCTGCTGATTCTGTGTAATTGAATCACTAATTGAAAGGGGCATGTTCAAAATAATAGCAGTGTGGAGTTCTATTAGTGAGGTCATTCATTCTTTGAAAAACAGGTGGCAATTATTGCCCTTATTTAAGGAAGGAAGGCAGCAAATGTTGTACATGTTGGTTACAGTGCATTTCTCTCTGAAATTCTGAGGAAAATGGGTCGTTCCAGACATTGTTCAGAAGAACAGCGTACCTTGATTAAAAGTTGATTGGAGAGGGGAAAACATATAAAGAAGTGCAGAAAATGATAGGCTGCTCAGCTAAAATGATCGCAAATGCTTTAAAATGGCAACCAAAACCTGAAAGATGTGGAAGAAAGTGAAAAACTACCATTCGAATGGATAAAAGAATTGAAAAAAAGATGTGCTGAAGAGGTTACATTTTGCCAAAGAGCACATTGACTGGCCTAAAGAGAAATGGCGCAACATTTTGTGGACTGATGAAAGTAAGATTGTTCTTTTTGGGTCTAGTGGCCGGAGACAGTTTGTCAGATGACCCCCAAACACTGAATTCAAGCCACAGTACACTGTGAAGACAGTGAAGCATGGTTGCGCAAGCATCATGATATGGGGATGTTTCTCATACTACGGTGTTGGGTCTATTTATCGCATACCAGGGATCATGGATCAGTTTGAATACATCAGAATACTTGAAGAGGTCATGCTGCCTTATGCTGAAGAGGAAATTCCCTTGAAATGGGTGTTCCAACAAGACAACAACCCCAAACACACCAGTAAACGTGCAACATCTTGGTTCCAGACCAACAAGATTGACGTTATGGAGTGGCCAGCCCAATCCCCGGATCTTAATCCAATAGAAAACTTGTGGGGTGACATCAAAAATGCAGTTTCTGAGGCAAAACCAAGAAATAGAGAAGAACTGTGGAATGTAGTCCAATCATCCTGGGCTGGAATACCTGTTCACAGGTGCCAGAAGTTGGTTGACTCCATGCAACACAGATGTACAGCAGTTCTCAGAAACAGTGCTTATACAACTAAATATTCATTAAGTGATTCAAAGGAAAGCAACATCTTCAAACATTTTTCAGTTTATATAGTGAATGTTTGAGGTTGTAAAGAAAAATACAAACACTGCTATTTTTTTGAACAGTCTAATATTCACTTTTCTTCAATTTTTTTAGAGGAACAACACAAATTTGATATATTTTTCTTCATGTTTTGATTTGGAATAGAATGTGTAGTGTTCCCAATGCATTTGTGTGTATGGAAATAAAAGCTATTAGAAGGATTTTGAGCTTTATTCACTTTTTTCAACACACTGCTATTATTTTGAACACAACTATATGTAACTATTGTACAAGATGCTGGGGATGTCTCCTGGATGGTAGGTACGGTACGTTTCCACATTATTTTGATTGTGGACTGATTTTTGAGGTTCACACCCATGATTGGTGAGGGTTTCCAGGGTAGTCCAGTTGGAGAGAACAGGACTGATTTACAGTGCTCTCAGGATTGGTAAATTCTAATCTCGGACTCAGAATTCAAAGGTTTGGAGAGACTTTGGGTTTAAAAGAGCCTCTAAACCCAGATTAAAGGGACTTTGGTCTCCAAAGGTTTAACCCACCTACAAGGGAGGCTTGAAAAGAAGAAGGAAAGAGTCAGCCCCTGCCAGTTAGGTTGAGTGGAGTGGTTAACAGTTTTGAGAAAGCGTGGACTATCTGGAGATGGAGACATGGTTTGCTGGACTTCTGCAGCCTGTGCGGCACCCAGAAGAGGATGGGAACACTAGACCCTGGTCTTGGACTACATTGGTGATGAGCCACTGTGTTGTTTTTAGTACACCAGAACTGTAAACTGTTTACCTTTATGTTTGGCTGAAAAAAGCTGTTTTGATTTTGAAAACAATAAAGACAGTTTTACTTTTAAAAGTGTCTGGCTGGTGATCTCAGGCTCTCCGTATTACACTGTGTAAAATATTAAAACCTGGAATTCCTCTTTAAATCATTAAATGTATTTTTTAAGAGCAAACAGTCTGCCAAAATCTGACTTGACATCAGCCTCTTGCATCCCAATCTACCACAGATCTTGATCTGCATCTGTCACCCTGATCCTCAGGCTTCATGATGCAGATCAAGAGTTCTGAATTCAATTGCTGCCTGCTTGTTCCAGACCATAAACTCAGTATTGAAGCCAGAAACAGCCATGCAACTAGCATTTTTAAGAGTTCAGCACCAGCATTCCCCATATTACTCTCAATACATGTTTCCTTTCAAGCTGAACGCCTGGCAAAACAAAATTCCCCTGCACTGCAGCTTTAAATGCTGGTATAGGTCTAGGGAACCAGAAAAACCACTTTTTCTTTAGTTTTCTTCTGTTCCCACAGGCTCTGCAGCCTCTTCTCCCTTATGCTTTGGCAATTGCAGGTCCTGTGACATCATCAAGTGAAATGCGGAACCCATAGCCTTGCATTGGACATGAAGAAGCAGAGAAACAGTCCACTGCTGGAGCATAGGATTGGAGATTGATGGGAGCTGGAGAGATACTAGGTCTCACCTGTCCTTGTGTGAAGGTTTTACAGGTACCACACCCCTACTGGAACAATGAAAGAAATAAACCCTAGTAGGAGAAAATAATGGGGCTTTTGTGGTACCATACCATTATGAGTATAAAGATGCATAATCGTAAACAATATTGGATAAAATAGAGCATATTTTATTATGACATTATAAAAAAAACACACAGAGTGGTAAGAAAGACGAACGCCAATGTAGGCACATACATAATGAGTTAACAAAAATATAAAGAAATAATTTTGGGCAAAAAATCTGGCTCGGGACATAAAAATGTCACAGACAAGATTCCTAAAACCCTATTGATATAATCAAAAGAATTGATCCTCATCAAACTGGTGAAGTGATTACAGACATTAAAAGTTTGAAAAATGTTGATAATTAGTAGAAATATCTAAATTCATGTAAATTACCCAAATGATAGACCATTGGGTGTTATTTGAGAAGGGTGGCAATTCCACTAGAAACCAAAAAATGCTTTTCCATAAAATTGAATCCAAAGCTGGATAATCAATCAAAAGATCCGATGCGTTTCATGAGATGTGACCCACTTCTTCAGGGAAAGTGGAAAAACTGAGCAACAATGCGTACAGTGGAATAAAAAATATACAACCAATTAACAATGAAACATAGATAAAGCATAACAATGTACACAAAATTATATAAAGCAATAAATGAAATAAACTTGCACAGAGCCCTGACCTAAACCCAATAGAACACCTCTGTGAAGAATTAGAGTGGAAACTGCGAGCCAGGCCTTCTCGTCCGACATCAGTACCTGACCTCACAAATGCTTCTGGAAGAATGGTCAAATCTTTCCATAGACACACTCCTAAACCTTGTGGACAGCCTTCCCAGAAGAGTTGAAGCTGCTATAGCTTCAAAGGGGTGCCAACTCAATATTGAACCCTATGAAATACGACTGGGATGCCATTAAAGTTTGTGTGCATGTAAAGGCAGGCGTCCCAATAAATTTGACAATATAGTGTATATATATATATATATATATATATATATATATACATATACATACACATACAGTTGTGTTCAAAATAATAGCAGTGTGTTGAAAAAAGTGAACAAAGCTCAAAATCCTTCTAATAGCTTTTATTTCCATACACACAAATGCATTGGGAACACTACACATTCTATTCCAAATCAAAACATGAAGAAAAATATATAAAATTTGTGTTGTTCCTCTAAAAAAATTTAAGAAAAGTGAATATTAGACTGTTCAAAAAAATAGCAGTGTTTGTATTCTTCTTTACAAACTCAAACATTCACTATATAAACTGAAAAATGTTTGGAGATTTTGCTTTCCTTTGAATCACTTCATTAATATTTAGTTGTATAAGCACTGTTTCTGAGAACTGCTGTACATCTGTGTTGCATGGAGTCAACCAACCTCTGGCACCTGTGATCAGGTATTCCAGCCCAGGATGATTGGACTACATTCCACAGTTCTTCTCTATTTCGTTTTGCCTCAGAAACTGCATTTTTGATGTCACCCCACAAGTTTTCTATTGGATTAAGATCCGGGGATTGGGCTGGCCACTCCATAATGTCAATCTTGTTAGCCTGGAACCAAGATGTTGTACGTTTATTGGTGTGTTTGGGGTCATTGTCTTGTTGGAACACCCATTTCAAGGGCATTTCCTCTTCAGCATAAGGCAGCATGACCTCTTCAAGTATTCTGATGTATTCAAACTGATCCATGATCCCTGGTATGCAATAAATAGGCCCAACACCGTAGTATGAGAAACATCCCCATATCATGATGCTTGCGCAACCATGCTTCACTGTCTTCACAGTGTACTGTGGCTTGAATTCAGTGTTTGGGGGTCATCTGACAAACTGTCTCTGGCCACTGGACCCAAAAAGAACAATCTTACTTTCATCAGTCCACAAAATGTTGCGCCATTTCTCTTTAGGCCAGTTAATGTGCTCTTTGGCAAATTGTTACCTCTTCAGCACGTCTTTTTTTCAACAGTGGGACTTTGCGGGGGCTTCTTGCAGATAGCTTGGCTTCACATAGGCGTCTTCTAATTGTAACAGTACTCACAGGTAACTTTACACCTTCTTTGATCTTCCTGGAGCTGATTGTTGGCTGAGTCCTTGCCATTTTGGCTATTCTTCTATCCATTCGAATGGTAGTTTTTCACTTTCTTCCACATCTTTCAGGTTTTGGTTGCCATTTTAAAGCATTTGCGATCATTTTAGCTGAGCAGCCTATCATTTTCTGCACTTCTTTATATGTTTTCCCCTCTCCAATCAACTTATTAATCAAGGTATGCTGTTCTTCTGAACAATGTCTGGAACGACCCATTTTCCTCAGAATTTCAGAGAGAAATGCACTGTAACCAGCATGTACAACATTTGCTGCCTTCCTTCCTTAAATAAGGGCAATAATTGCCACCTGTTTTTCAAAGAATGAATGACCTCACTAATAGAACTCCACACTGCTATTATTTTGAACATGCCCCTTTCAATTAGTGATTCAATTACACAGAATCAGCAGCATGCATGTCATGACTGTTGGGTCTGTTGGATTTCTATTACTCTACTACACCTGCTAGTAAATTATTTGCCATGTAGAAATATCATTTCTACCAAAAACAGTGATTGATCAGGCTAGTGATGTCTGACTGCTATTATTTTGAACACAACTGTGTGTATATATATATATATATATATATATATATTTGCTGTCTGAGCATTAAAGCTGAACTCCAGGCAAACCGCTAAATTCATAGATAACATTAATATATCAGAGCTGTTTCACCAGCCAGAGGATTTGTATTTCTGTCTATCCTTTCCTGAGAGTTAACTATTTGGCTTCTTGCACTGCTTCTCCCTCTCCTATTCTGAGCTCTGCTGTACAGAGACTGCAGGAGGCTTATACTAAGCCAAATTCCAATATCAGTGTGAGGTAGGGCACATCCTGTCTTAGGATATCAGACTCTGGAACACCACTCTTGTGGATAACATGTCTCCCATCTCCTCTGTCACGCCACCTCTCTCTGAATTATGCTGGACTGATTGTTACTTAAAGCTGAGTGTTGTCACCACCTTCAAGGGATGGCTGAGGTATGTAAATATCTTTGCTTCTGTTGATTCAGTAAACTTAAAATGCATTCCTGATGTGTACTTCTCCTTCCTGGGCACTGTCATTCACAAAAACACAAGCCCACAACAACACTCACCAGCTACGATTAGTCTCTCTTGGACACCAGCCCTGTTCCACCTTCCTGCTATTAAGGGGAGAGAAACTACAGTAGTAGCTGGTGTGCATTGGTGTAGGCTTGTGTTTATGTTAATGACAGTGCGCTTCTTCAGGACAGGGGCGGACTGACAACTCATGGGGCCCCCGGGCAATAGGGGTCCATGGGGCCCCTGTGTTCTTGCCCAAACTCAAAAAAGCCTATGAAAAAGGTACCAGGGGCATCTCATGGGGCCCCCTACTGACCCCAGGCCCTCGGGCAGTGCCCGAGTTTCCAAATGGTCAGTCCGCCCCTGCTTCAGGGTGATTTTATTTACTAAAACACAAGCCACCAGCTACTACTCTAGACTCTCTCCCCTAAAAGGCTTGCGTCTGAGTCTGGGCTCAGGGCTGCAATATTACACAGCAGAGCTACAGATGTTCTGGGGTTGTGTGGGCTTTCCCATGTGCAGTGTTTTTCAGCCCCCCTCTACTCTTGTGCTGTCAATCAGAACCAATTGTATATTTGCTCCCCTGTGAACAGCATGGTCGAACAGTGATGGTAGTAAGTGGGACAAGCTTTTGACCCTGCCAACTAAAAAAACACTTCACAGACTGGAACGGGACCAGGTGCTATACTGACTGGGTCCCCTAGGGGTTTCAATAGAGATTTCCACCAACTTCTCCTGATACTTCTTTAAAACAAGGTTGCTGCCCCTAGGTCTGGGCAAGAATGAGTTAATCAGTGCACACACATCCCCCTGCTATACAACACTTCTAATGGTTGCATTCAAAAATCAATTTATGATGTAATAATAAATAATTAAAAAAGATCAAAGTTTAAAAATCATAAACTCCTTTATTGTTTTGGTATATTTTGCAGTGTTCGTGCCCTTGTGATGTTGTTGCCTACTTTATTCCATCACATACCGGCAGGAAACCATCTCCACTGTGATCCTAGGTGGGATTAATCTATTGTTGGGCTGACTCTCTGGGCCCCAAATATCCCACTGAGATCTCTGTCCTGTTGGCATCAGCCCTGCTGCTCCCCAGACATTGCTTTATTAGTTCCATGTACTGCGGAGGGCTCTTTTGTGAAGTGCATAATTTCCTGGTCAGATGGCTTGATACTCACCCAATTAAACCTAGACAATCTCTTTAATTATTGGTGGCTTTCCTGTAGTCTGCAATGCCAAAAATGTGCAGCTGCCTTTGTTCATGAGCCTTTGAGTGACACTGCATTGGACTCCCGAAAGGCCCGGCTCATTATCTGGGGGGTAACCAAGGGAGAGCTTAGACCACAAAACCTCCGCTGTGATTTTTTACAGGCAAGTGAAGAAGAATTTCTACAAGTGAACTCCAAGCAAAATACCAACTTCCGTGATAAATATCCTTTTGTGAATAGTTTCAAATGATGTTCAAGGGACTGCCTGAACTCCATCCATGAAATCAGTCTATGGATTATCTCTTGATCTAGACGTGTGCAAGGCAGCAGAGGCAAAACATCATCAAATTATATTTAAGTAAATAAAAAAAGACAGCACTTCACTTTATCACTCATTGCGTAAGCTCGATATGCATCAAGACATTGCGCCAACATTTCAGAGTCCCCTTAGACAAGGCAAGTGAAAACAAGAACATGCAACTTAACCAGCCCCCTACCCACAACTGTACTGAAATGGCCACAATGGAAAGTGATTACTCTAAGTGGATGTTTAAAAACATAATTTTGCTTACTATTGGTGCTTGCACTCTGCGTACAATATCTATGATCCTGTTTACATTTGAGAACCCACCTCTTCCTCTCACAGTGGAGGAAGGGGGAAGAAGATCAGTCTCTTATGGCAGGACTAGGTAAGAGAAGTGCCACTGACCTTTAATGCTGTAAGATTGTTTTGCTGGAGGGGGATATAAAGTGCAAGAAACCACCAATGATGGGGGTTAAAGTAAAACTAAAGGAAAAACTTCAAATTCCTCTCCACTCTAAAACAAAACTTTCTTTTTAGTTTTGGATAGTTACACTTTAAAATGCCACTGACTACTAATGATTGTGGAATTGCTTTCTGATTATCAATGAATGTGAGATTGTTTTTTTGGGGATCCATTTAAAGCCTCACTGACAACCACTAATTGTGGAATTGTTTTGGTTGGTTTGAAGTGTTTTAGGTGTTTTATCCATGATGTCTACTTATTGCACACAATGCATTTCAGCCTTTCTTGGCATTTTTATTTGATATTTATTTATTTATTTATTTCAGGTTCTTATATAGCGCTGTAAAATTATGCAGTGCTTTACATATATATTGTACATTCACATCAGTCCCTAACCCTCAAGGGGTGTACAATCTAAGGTCCCTAACTCACAATCATACATACACATACTATGGACAATTTAGACAGGATCCAATTAACCTACCTGCAAGTCTTTGGAGTGTGGGAGGAAACCGGAGTACCCGGAGGAAACCCATGCAGGCACAGGGAGAACATGCAAACTCCAGGCAGGTGGTGATATGTTTTATTACAGAACGTAAACTAAAAGTTGTTTTTTTATTTTGTGTCTTTTTTTTCTTTTATGTAGTAAAGATAAGTGATTATTAAAACCCACCAAAAGAAAGCTCTGTCTCAATTACATAAAATTCATCTGGGAACACTGTTGCACTACCAATGGTTAGACAATCTGTCAAGTTTTTATTTGTGTGTATCCTGTCTGGGGATTTTCACCTCTCTGTTTGTCCTGGTCACCATTGTCACTTGGACAGAAAGTACAGGGGAATCCAAAATTTCAGAGTTGTCACCAGTGCAAGAACATGAAGTGAAGGATATATATGAGATTATCTGAGCAGGACTGTCTAAGAATGTATGCAGGCCTTCCACACTCATTAATTTTAAAAGAGTGTGGCAGGTTTTATGAGATAGGCTGTCTAAAACGAGGACACTTCCACTGGCAAAATAGGAAATTGGGTAAGCTGCCCCTTTAAATGCACGGTATCGTGCCTCTTTACTACGTCAATCATGGTCATGTGGGCAAAACACACTGACATAGGCAGCGTCAGCGAGTATGGGACCTGCTCACCACCATGGCTTCCAGCTTGCCATCCTGCAACAACATATCTCTTGGCATAATATCAAAATATATGGATAGCACAATATGTCCAAAGTGGACGAGCCAGACTGCCTTTGACGGTAGCGGCTGTGTGTGAGACAGGTCGAGGCAAATGAGCAGGTGAACAGCTACAGATGGATATCAGAGTGGTGAGAGCCTCCGGGCACAGGCAATGTGATTGTGTGAGTGTTGAGAAACCCCAATTAATGTCTTAGTGTTTGAGATGGAATTGGGGGGGTGCTACACCCTGCTACACTGAATCCTTTCTTACCTGCTTCCCTGTCTTAATTTGCTACAGTGCCAAACCTATAAAGATTCAGTCTGCGGACTGTGGACTGTGGGCAGCTAGATTGCAGGGTTCAAAACTGGCTAATATCAGCACCTAGATGCAGCATTTTGTACTATGGCTGCATACAAGCTGGATAATTTGCGGCATCCAGTTGGTGTGTGGCTCTGGATGCAAACTGTCTGCCTCCAAGGTTGGTTAGAGCTACTAATCACATGACTGCTCATAAGAGTGATTACATGCAAATAGAGGTCATGCCGGCTGATTTGTAAAGGGTAGAAATGTGGATGAGCCACTGCTGGCCACAGTTGTTTATGCACAGAGTGTGCAAGGAGGTGGTTTCTCTGCTGGCAAGATTACCGCCAGTGGCCACCCATCTGAATGGGCCCTTAGAATGGCACAGCCCCCAAGCTAAACAAAAACAAATGTTTTACTGCCCCTTTCTTTTTATATATTGCTTGGGCATTATTGATGGAGTGCCATTGCTAATAATACCTAAGTATAATCCTGCCTCTCTGCTGTCGATGGATGCTTCTCCCAACCCAGGAGTGCAATTATATCATTTATAGCACAGTGTGCCGCTGGCATTGAATGTTTGTTTTATGTCAGAACATAGGAAACAAAAAAATTCAAGACATGATTCTGATCAATAGCTTTCTCCAGCCTGACAATCAAATGAAAGGAATCATATTAAAAAAAAAGAGAGACTTGTAAAACGTGCCATGTGTGTTTGATTTAGCTGAGTTTGATTCCATCCTGCAACAGATAGTAGCACATAAACACAAAAGAGCAGACATGTCATTAGACCAAGCCACAACTCTTTCTGAAGATTGTGATCAGAATTCGGGTGGAAGCCAAATCTTGCTTCTGTAATTATCACAAGTCACTGGGGAGCGCGCTCAGCCCCAAGAACTGAAGCCTTCTGTGGTTAGGGCGAAATCCTATTCCCAAACCTCTTGCCTAAAATGCAACATTTAATGCGAAAATCCCTACAATTATAAACTCTTGGGGTATGGGCTCCCCAGGGATTTGTTAAACCTTTCAACCCTTTTCTTGTTGAGATCTGGTACCAAAAAAATAAAAAAATAAAAAAATCAGTGATTTATCCACATGCTTTGTTTCATGCCACGACAAGGTCAGCAGTGTACTGTGCAATGGACTCAACATATTTGTGTTGCCTAAAGCAGAAAACACAGATTTAAAAAAAGAACAACCTACAGTATTTCTGCAGTGTTAGAACACAAAAAAATATTTATTTACTTTTTATTAAACTGTATGTGTAAAACCAAATTCTAAAATCTGCATGCGCAGTGGAAAGCTAGCTGTGATTCCTTAGGAAGTCGCAGTTGTCTCCCATATCCAAAATGGTGGCACTGGAGACCAGCACTGATAGAAAGAATCAGTTGCAGGAAGACGGCACTGGACCCCAGGCACTGGTAAGTACCTTATTTGTTAAAAGTCAGCAGCTACAGCATCTGTACCACAGAAAGAAAGCTCTATTTGTGTGAAAAAAAAGGACGTAAATTTTGTTTGGGTGCAGCATTGCATTTCCGTGCAATTATCAGTTGAAATAGTGCAGCGCCGAGTAGCAAAAAGAGGCCTGGTCATTAAGGGGGGTAAGTCCTCAGGTGGGCAAGTGGTTAAAGAATTATGCCAGCTGTGGCTAAAGCTATCAGCCATAACCCCAATACTTTTTTTTCCAGCCATGAATGATCTCCTTGCGGCTACAGAGCCCCCTCTTGCTGCTTGCAGCTGTTTACTTTTCTCACCGGTAGACCCGAGAAACAATCCAAAGGGTCGTGCGGCTGGCCATACAGGGGATCAGAGACGATCTGGAGAACCAGAGCAACGTCATAACGTCACTTCTGGTTCTGGCGCCTTATAAACAAGGCCATTTTTTTTTAAAGTAAAAGATCAATTTTTTTCAATCTCTTGTTTTTAAAGGTAGAGGAGAGTTTTGAGGTCTTATTGACCCCAGATTTCTTCATAAAGAGGACCTGTCATCGCTTATTTCGGTTACAAAGGATGTTTACATGGTAATAGGAATAAAAGTGATCAAAAGAAAAAAAAATTAAAGGGACAGTGTAAAAATAAAAAATTCAATAAATAGAAAAAAAAAATGCAACGTGCCCCCATTCCTCCATGCTTGCACGCAGAAGTGAACGCATACGTAAGAATCAATGGAAAAGGATCTGGGGGTTCTGGTAGATCACAAGCTTAATAATGGCATGCAATGCCAAGCTGCGGTTTCTAAAGCAAGCAAAATCCTCTCTTGTATTAAAAGAAGTATAGACTCCAGAGAGAGAGATATAATTTTACCCCTGTACAAATCATTAGTAAGACCTCATCTGGAATATGCAGTTCAGTTTTGGGCACCAATTCACAAAAAGAACATTGGGGAACTGGAGAAAGTACAGAGAAGGGCAACCAAACTGATAAGAGGCATGAAGGAGCTCATCTGTGAGGAAAGATTAGAGGAACTGAATTTATTCTCTCTTGAGAAGAGGAGATTAAGGGGGGATATGATCAACATGTATAAATACATCAGTGGTTCATATAGTGAACTCGGTGTAGAGTTATTTACCCTGAGGTCATCACAGAGGACAAGGGGGCACTCTTTACGTCTGGAGGAAAAGAAATGTAATCTCCAAACACAGAAAGGTTTCTTCACAGTGAGAGCTGAGAACATGTGGAATAGACTCCCTCAAGAGTTGATTCTGGCCAGGTCAGTGAATTGCTTAGAAAAAGACCTGGATTCTTTCTTAGATACACAAAATATAACTGGATACTAACATTTATAGGTAAAGTTGATCCAGGGAATATCCGATTGCCTCTCGGGGGATCAGGAAGGAATTATTTTCCCTGCGGGAGCAAATTGGATCATAGTTTGCTGGGTTTTTTTTTGCCTTCCTCTGGATCACTGTGGGTATAGGATTATAACTTCTTCTTTTTTTTTAATGGTTGAACTGGATGGACTTTTGTCTTTTTTCAGCCAGACTAACTATGGAACTATGTAGGCCATGCCCACATATGTAAACGGTGTTCAAACCACACATGTGAGGCATCACTTCAAACATCAGAGTTATAGCAATACAGCTAGCACTAGACCTCCTCTGTAACTTTAAACAGGTAATCTGTAAAAATCTTTAAAATGTCACCTATGGAGATTTTTAAGTATCATAGCTTGTCACCTTTCCATGAGTATGCACAATTTTAAAGTATGACACTTTAAGTATCTATTTACTCAATGAAACATCATCTTTTATATTTTACAAAAAAATTAGTTATCTAGTGTGTGTTTTTGCATTAAAATTTATTAATGTGTATTTTTTCCCAAAAAATTTCATTTGAAAAACCGCTGCGCAAATACCGTGTGACATAAAATATTGCAACAATCGCCATTTTATTCTCTAGGGTCTCTGCAAAATATATATATTTATATAATGTCTGGGGGTTCTAAGTAACTTTCTAGCAAAATATACTGATTTAAATTTGTAAATGAAAAGTGGAAGAAATGGCCTGAAGCTGAAGTGGATATTACCGTATTCTTGGAAATAGCTGTTGGGTGTGTTGCAACATTTTAGGTGCCCATTTATTCCATATGTGCTGGGCAGCCTTGTCCAATGCAAACCTAATGTATAGATAAGGCAACTTGCCTTGAGCCCTATGACTTCAGTTCACATTACTGCATTGCAGTGGCATTGATGGTAAAAAGTAGGACATGCACTACATTTTTCAACACAGCATGCAGTATACCATATCACAATTAAACTGTGCGATGCATCACTTATGAGTCATTGGCACTGATCCCTTCACAGCACACACCAGCAGAAACAGTATACCACAGTTGTTGGTGTGAACATGGCCAAAAATAGCCCGCACAGACTAAAAGTTGTGGCTAGTTAAATAAACACATAAATAATTTTACCAATTAGCATTACCTTCTTGGCTGTGTTTCTGTATTTATTATTATAAATCTTTGTGTACAGTATTTAAAAATGTAATTGTACAATAGGTTAACTATATGCCTCTTGCAGAACCATTCCCATTTTAAGTGAATGCCCCAGTATTACTTAACCACTTTCCCGCTCACATCTGTACACCCCCTATAGAATAAAGCAGTTTTTAGATTTCTGCTATGGACCTATTTATTAGGAAATACACTATATTGCCAAAAGTATTGGGACAAACCTACAAATCATTGGATTCAGGTGTTCCAATCACCTCCATGGCCACAGGTGTATAAAATCAAGCACCTAGGCATGCAGACTGCTTCTACAAACATTTGTGAAAGAATGGGTCGCTCTCAGAAGCTCAGTGAATTCAAGCGTGGTACCGTGATAGGTTGCCACCTGTGCAGTAAGTCCTTCTGTGAAATTTCCTTGCTACTAAATATTCCACAGTCAACTGTTAATGGTATTATAACAAAGTGGAAGCAACTGGGAATAACAGAAACTCAGCCATGAAGTGGTAGGCCATGTAAAATGACAGAGCGGGGTCAACGCATGACACAAACTGTCTGCAGAATCAATAGCTAAAGACTTCCAAACTTCATGTGGCCTTCAGATTAGCACAACAACCGTGCATAGAGAGCTTCATAGAATGGGTTTCCATAGCCGAGCAGCTGCATCCAAGACTTACATCACCAAGTGCAATGCAAAGCGTCAGATGCAGTAATATAGTGTATATACTCATACTAGGGAAATAAACCTACCAGTATTTCTTTGGAGTGTGGGAGGAAACCAGAGTACCTGGAGGAAACCAGGGTCATTGGGATTCAAATCAACGACCCTAGTGCTGCTAAGCAGAAGTGCTAACCACTTTTCCATTGTCAAGCTGCTTCTAGGGCAGCATAGTGGCTGTCTCCATATTTTTTAAATACAGATGTCCTTTATTGAGGAGCTGATAAATGATCACAAACCTTACCTGTTCTTTTCCAAGCCAAGTTTAAAGATTAATTTCATGCAGAAAAATGTTATTCAAATAAATTCCTCAATATCCAAAGAGGTTATAAATCCACTCTGTGTGCATCACATGTCTTTGCAAACCCATATAACACCTTTATAAAAGTAATGGCCACATCAACACTGTGCGGAACATAGCTTGAGCACAGAGAAGAGCTGGGGACCCAGCAAGCACACCTTCTATAGGCTGCTTGCAGAAAACTACCAGAGGGGGCGGAGACCAGACCAGTCACCTTGTACAAGGAGAGAGAGTAGCAGTGACCGGTTTTTATTACAGTTGGCTCCTGGGGAGAGGTAAAATTTCATACTGGATTACTGCACAGGTCTGAAAGAAATACACAAAACAAACCAAGGCACACGTGCTGCTTGCATTCAGCCAATATTTGCTTATCCCTGGAGTTCAGCTTTAAAGTATAAAACTTTTTGTTTCCATTGGTTACAGAAAGGAAGGGTTAGAACATCTATTAAGATTTTATTGCAATCTTTACCCACTACTGGATAGATTCACCCTGTGTGTCCTGGTGACCATTGATAGCAGGACTGAAATTGAGAGAAAATCAGCTAGAACGGATCGTAAGGGAATCCTCCCAATAAGAACACTTGTTTCACTGAAAACTGTCTAAAAGATGGATTTCCCCCACTTTGTAGAGATTTCATACAAGACAGAAATTGAAAGTAATTCTCCCCAATGAGATACAAATGGGAAAATAATGGCAGGGATTTTAATCATCCCTGATCCTATCCAAGAAAAAATAAACGTTTTCACACTAGATAAAATATACTTCAAGGCACAATTACTATCTGGATCCTATAACTTACATTTTGTCATGCTATGAACAGTCAAACAGCACTTGTAAAAGTGGGTTAAAAATGCTGAAGGCATCTAAAGTTTGTAAGGGGTTTGCATTGCTTCTGAATATTTCCAGTTGAAATCAAGGTGCCTACTGGCTCAGAGAGCTTTGTGGAATGAGTTTCCATGGCCGAGCAGCTGCATCCAAGCCTTACATCACCAACTGCAATGCATTGGTGTAAAGCACGCTGCCACTGGACTCTAGAGCAGTGGAGATGTGTTCGCTGGAGTGATGAATCATGCTTCTTTGTCTGCCAATCCAATGAACATGTCTGAGTCTGGCTGTTGCCAGGAGAACGGTACTTCCAAGTGTAAAGTTTGGTGGGTGGAAGGGAGATTATGCTGTGGGCTTGTTTTTCTGAGGTTGGGCTTGACCTCTTAGTTCCAGTGAAGGGATCAGCATACCAAGACATTTTGGCCAATTTCATGCTCCCAACTTTGTAGGAATAGTTTGGGGATGGCCCCTTCCTGTTCCAACATGACTGCGCACCAGTGCACAAAGCAAGGTCCATAAAGACATGGATGAGCGAGTCTGGGGTGGAGGAACTTGACTGGCCTGCACAGAGTCCTGACCTGAACCTGATAGAACACATTTGGGATGAATTAGAGCGGAGACTGCGATCCAGGCCTTCTCATCCGACATTAGTGCCTGACCTCACAAATGTGCTTGTGGAAGAATGATCAAACATTCCCATAGACACACTCCTAAACCTTGTGGACAGCCTTCCCAGAAGAGTTGAAGCTTTTATAGCTGCAAAGGGTGGGCCAACTCAGCATTGAACCCTATGGACTAAGATGGCATTAAAGTTCATGTGCATGTAAAGGCAGGCATGCCAATATTTTTGGTAATATAGTGTACCTTAGCCATTACTTAAGATAACAAAGTAATGCATGTTGTTTTTAAGAACAAATAAGGCTTTCTTTTTGTAATATTGTCTTTGAAAAATCAACGTTTTTTTGCAATCCTTAGACAAAAAAGTAACAAAACTTTGTTTACAAAAGATAATGTTACTGTAGAATAAAAGTATACATTTTGTAAAAAATGTGTCCTGTTTAAAATTACATTAAGATTGTGATCCTGGTGAAAAGCATTGCAAAGTTATTTACTAATGAAATAAAGTTTTTTTTTCAATTTTGTACTTCAGTGTGACATAAATATAATGCACAAACAAAACATAAAACAACAAATGAAAAAACCTAAAATATTCATGCTTAATAAAATAGATGTAAAAAAGCAGACAAATTATAGTTGAAGGGGAAAGGAAAAGGAGTTAATTATGGCTGATTATGATAAACTAAGGCTTAAAGGGTTAAATAGACAAATTATATTTTAAAAAAAAAAACAACTTTTTTTTTTTGCTTGTTAGCTTGTTTTAACTTACAGGACATGTAATTTGAAGTTCATCATTTTGCGGTTGTCTTTTTTGACAACTGCAGCTGCTAGAGCTGCCCTAATGCACACAGCAACTCTCAGCTTCATTTTCAGAGCCGAGAATTGTTGGAAAGTGTGTGGGTGCGGGGGGGGGGGGGGGGGGGGGATAGACAGAATGCGCTACACATGTCCTGTGTGACAGCAAAATGGAAAACAACACCTTAGGGTCTGTTATGTATAGGGGAACTTTGGAGGAGTCTGTGTGCTGTTTACTTTAAAAAAAGGTAATTATAAAAAATAAACCAGCAATAAAGTGTTTTTTTGCTGGCAATTTAAACTGTGCCATTTTTTTCAGTGTAAATGTTACTTTTGATATAGCACATCCTACTGCAAGAATGAAAAAAATAATTGCACAGAGTCCCTCCCCCCCCCCCCTTAAAAATGCATACTGTACCAATGGTTTTACCCAAATATGGCCAAGTGGCCAAATTTTGGCAATTATGTAACTCCACTCCATTCCCTCTTGTTCATTTGCTTAAGTGGCAGGGGATTCCTGGCCAAGTAAGTGAATGGATTGGGTGACACCAGTGGATGGTAAGGATGCAGCGGGTGCAAGCAGCCGCTGCTTCCTTAGCAACCATTGGCAGATGGAAAATGCCGCATTTGTCCATGCTGAACAACCTAAACTGGAACAGAAATGGATCTTCCCCAAACTGTTACCACAAGTGGAAAGCGTACAAATTGTGAAAGGTATTAGTATCCTACAGCGTTATTAGTACCCTTCACTGAAAAGCATTTAACTTAATATGGAGAGATCTCCAAATACTTTTGGCCATAAAATAGGTTAATGTTCAAGTATTCACAAACGTTTGGCCATGTAACGTTTCTCTTGGGTACTATATGAGACCCAGTGTGAATCTCAGTATTTCTGTAAATTCTACAGTATTACCAGAGAGCCTCATTAATCTCTCCCCCCATTGATCTGCTGTGCTATTTTCACTCTGACAACTATTATGATGTTCAAACATTTCTCTTTATGTGGCTTTTAAGAGGAAATTACTAAAAAAAAAAAGAAAAAAGAAAAAGAACACTTCAATCCATTTACTTTAAAGTATTTAATCTTCCTGAACATAAGAAAGATGTATAAGCAACCAGTCCTTTAATGAAATAAAATTTCTTAAGCATGTGGTTACTAGGGAAACTTTTAAATATTTGTAAAGATTTACTTGTCTTGCTTCTGTCAACCACAGGTAAGTAGATGTAATAAACTAACAAGGATGCTCATTAATTTTAGTTATGTTGGTTATTCTCGACACATGAGGCAGACTGGTGGAGAGGGTGGGTAGGAAACAGGATACAGGGCAGAGATAAAACCTTACAGATGATAAGAGGTGATTATTTTCTTGTTCTCTGTGTGATGAGATCACAGCCATGTTGGGGAATGGAGATAGCAGTAAAATTTGTGCTCACAGATGTGAAATTTTAAGGACCAACAAATACCAAGCTGGGCAAATTAATATGACAAGAGGCTGCAGTTCTGCCTGAAAAGCCTTAATTTAAACTCTAGATATAAAAACACCAATGAAGGCACATGCTAAGGGCAGGGAGGAGACCAAGCTATTTTCTTAACCACACTGAAGAAAAGTAAGGTCACAATGTAGCGTATCTTTATTAGGAAATGCAGACATTTGCTACTAAGCCCCTTTCTTTCATAGACCAACTAAACCAGATGTGTTTAACACCACGCCAGGTTGTGCGTCAAGGAAATAAATGAGGGGCACTTCTTGCTGTCTGTGTCATTGCAGAAATTTATCTTCATTCCTGTCCCATAGATGCAACATGAAGTTAGTGGAAATCTACCAAAATGAAAAGGAATTCCATTGTTAGACAGTTGTCGTGTGGAACAAGTGTCCTTGTTGGAAGATTTCTTCTAGAGAGGTGAATCTCCCCAATGGGGCAGCAATACAAACTTGACAGGATTAATTCATGGGGGTTTATAGAGAAGGGTGTCTCTTAAATTGATGATCAGTGAGTAGAATGTCCTTTACGTTGGTGGTCAATGGGAAAAAAGGACTTGGTGATCAGTGAGAAAAATGCTCCCCTTACGGACAGAAAGATCATTAAGTTCATGCAGCTTGCTTTTCCAAATGGAGTTGTACCCAGAAGTATGGAGACACCATCAAAGGAGAGATCAGTCACTTACAGCTCAAAAAAACCCTAGCACCCTCCAAAGGAACCCTGATTTAACCTTTCCCTACTCTATCAAAACAAAAAAAATTGCCTAGAGATACACCTAAATATAACCATGGAACTCCAAAAAGTAACAGCTCTCTGTAGCAAGAATGGGAAAGAAATATACAAAAATAAGGCATCTCAAGTTAACCTGATAAAATTCCTTCTCCCTTTTTTTTTAATTCCCAGAAATTCTGTACGGACATGTCACTATAGAAAGACTACTGCCGAGAATTGTTTGCAAATATTTTGGAATCTTGATAAAAACGTCTGGATTCCCCATCCCTGCTTTGGTGGCTCTGACCTTTATGGGTTTGATTCCTTAACAACAGTTATGATCTGTCTCAATGTGAACATGTGTTGTGCAGAGTTCTGAATCACGATCCCACCATGGCGATTAGACTAATTAGGAGATGAATGGGGACAAAGCACCACCGGGGAGGTAGCATAGTAGTCTTTCTAAGTAAAAAGGAGGGGTGAAGAGCTGACCTGTGTCACTAGGCCTCTTAATTCCAGGTTAACTGTTTTGAAAAGGGGGGGGAAATCAGGTGGCCCATCCACAAAGAATGCAGTAGGCACAGAATGAGGCCCTCCAATAAATTTTGCAGCAAAGCTTGGAAATGCTAACTCCCATTGTCCTGCATTCCCTTTAAACCCCCTCTCTGGTTCCTTCTTCTGGCCTGTGTCTCAGCAAGGTCACTTCTTTGTCTGTATTACTTATTTACACCCTGCAATTGTTCAATCACAACAGTTTTGACCTTTTGCACTTTAGGGCCTTTCTAATTTGCAGCTGGACATTGCAGATGTTTAATTGTATTAAACCAGCACTCAAAAAGTTGAGGCAGCAATTTAGGCAATGTATGTATATAAAGATGACATTTCTTATTGTGGAAAGACTTTCATAGTGGATAGTCAAGGATCTTGGCTAAAGCAAGCCATAGATAATAGAAAACGATCAGATGTGCATCAGCCATCCAACCAACTCTCGGGGTCTCCAAGGCCTAGTTACCCAACATCCTTCCTCCACCTAAATAGGTGCAGTCTTGGTGCAAAAATTTCTTATGAGCTAACAGAGACAAGTTTTTTGACCGATTTCTCCTCCCAAAAGCAATCACCTGACAGGCCATGCAGAATTTATGACATGCGAATATCAATATCTTCTGATCTGACTACAAAAAAACAAATTGGGTAACTATCATCCCCATGAACGGGTAAAAAAACTAAGCATCAAGCTGAAGTGGAAATGCTCCCAAATTTTTTGCTTTGTTTTGTATAGTTTGTTGACGAGTTGCAGCCTTTGTTGCGTTTTAACCGCTTTCCCACCACCCTATAGCAGAAATGGGGTGGCATGGGTGCACAAAATCAGATATATATACGTTGTGACGATCGCGGCGTCAGACCCCAGCCCTTCTCACCAAACTCGTGACCGAAGGACTAGCCAATCTAAAACCGCGCTGTCACGTGCGTAACAATGCCACTCCCAGCTGTACCCTGCACAAAGATTTTCTAGATAATGGACCACAATCTGTGTACCTGCAGCCTGGGAGCGATTGTTACTGGGTCAGGTTAATCACGCAATTAACCCTGCACACACTGCCACCACCTCCTTTTTGTACAGAGAAAAAGGAAACTCGGCAATATTAGCAATAACACTATGATGTTTGAATAATCGTTTGTATACACAATGTCACCGCAGACAGATGTATGCAGACGTTTCAAACACACAGTAGCGCTCTTCAGAGACAGGAATTCTTAGTTTGCATTAAAGAACTTTAGAAACAGTTCAACGCTTTCAGAAAGTAAGATTTATTACTAAAAGGTTAAAAGGGTGCAATAAAAATATTTACAGAAAAAGATGTAGCCAATATATATATATAAATATACAGAGAGCAATAACACAGCAAAGAGATAACAGAAAGAAGTTTAGAAAGGTAAAGTACTTGCCGTCAGCCTTGGTTTAGCGGATCAAGTTTCCTGAGCAAAAGGGCCTTTATCTCCAAAAGTTGGTTCCGATGTTAAAAGGGAAAATTCTTCAATTTAGCTCAACTCAGCTTAGCTTAGCTTAACTCCAAGCATTACAGCTTTTCTAGGAACTCAGCAGGGTGTCTCCTTGAAGCAGAGAACCAATCGCCTCATTTCGGGAGGGTGTTGGGGCGGAGACCCAAGCTAGAACCAAAATCCCTCCCAGTTTATATCATGGTCTATAACTTACCCTCTGGGCATGTAGCCACCTAGCCACTAGTAGATTAATATGTAGAAGCTTCTGCTGAACGTCTAGATATGAAATATGACATACCTGCTGAGACGGTTAAGGAGATATCATTTTCTGCTCTCCTGTAGATGTCAGCTAGGGGGAGTAATATATCAGGCGACTTGTATTAAAGTGACCGATCTGACTATATGCCTGGTTTTTATGTAAGTCTTCCATATCTCCAGATATAAAATGATATGGAAAAGGGGATTTTTAAATGTGAGTGTTTTACGACTACCTGGAATGTCTTTGAAGCCCAGTGAAGGACTGGTTTTATGGCTTTACGATATCCCAGATTGAGAAGCTAAGAGACATCTGGGCACCAGCTAGGTTGGGATTTATAGCCATGGAGCTCTCCCACTGTGTTTGCTGCCTGTGATCTCTGCATCATACAGACCACATGTCACTCAACAGAGAGGGAGAGGGGATTTGGAGGGGAGAGAGATACAAGATGGAGGATCCTTAGCAAGACGGAGGACCGCGGCCATCTTTGTATATACAATTGCTACATACGTGACTTTGTATTTCCGGGTAGGCACCCAGCGATCACTGAGTATCACGGACGGGGGAGATACCTGTATGTAAACAATACAGAACTCTCCCCTGTCAGCTCCTGGACACTGCTTTGTATGGTTCTGCATAGCAGAGCCATACAAAGAAGTGTGCTTACAGTGTAAAGCACAGCACGCAGCGAAACAGCACACAGTACACGGCTAACCCTTTGATCATCCCAGATGTTAACCCCTTCTTGCCCAGTGTCATTAGTGCTTTTTATTAGCACTGATCACTGTATTGGTGCCACTGGGATTGTCATTGACAGTTAGTCAGTTCCCCCCAGTGTCAGAATGCCCGACACAGTCCCACAGTCCTGCTATAAGTTGCTGATCACCACCATTACTAATATAAAAAAAAAATTCCAATATAAATACTACCATTTGTAAACACTATAACTTTCATGTAAACCAATTAATTTACTCATATTGTGATTTTTTTTTTTTAGCAATAACATGTAGCAGAATACATTTTGGCCTAAATTGATGACGAAATTTGATTTTTTAAATTTTTTTACTGGACATGTTTAATAGCAAAAAGTCAAACATTTTGTTTTTTTTCTCAAAATTGTCTGTCTTTTTTTTTATAGCGCAAAAAATAAAAAAAACACACAGGCGATCAAATATCACCAAAAGAAAGCTCTATTTGTGGGAAAAAAGAACATAAATTTCATTTGAGTGCAGTGTTGCATGAGCGCGCAATTGTCAGTTAAGGTAATGCAGCGCTGTGTCGCAAAAAAAGGCCTGGTCAGGAAGGGGGGTAAATCCTCTGGAGGGCAAGTGATTTCACACCTTTTCATTGTCATAACATTTGGTATACTACAACCTTTACCATGTATTACCATCAAGAATAGATTTATTTATGTAGCCACTCATTCTGAATGGCACTGCATCACACACACGAAAAAAAACTAAGCTATAGCACACTGCAAGAGATGGATGTGAATACTCTACATTGTGGTTTGTTGTTTTGTTAAAACTGGTACCGCTGAGTATTCTTCATGCATTGAGGCTTGTGGTGAGCTCATACAGAAAGAAAGAAAAAAGCATGCATTAAAGTGGTTATAAACCCTTACAAATACCCAGTGAAGTGACTGTCCTCAAGTGATACACAGGGATGAAACAAATCCTCCTACATAAGTTGCACCCCTTTATCTACCCAGGCTGTGTCCTTTTCTGTCACCATTTTTCTCTTTGTATCAGGAAAATTCATCAAAAGTGACTCATGCAGATAGAACAGAGGAACAAGGCACTGGGCAGAAATGACACTTGGTACTCTGGAATGAGACAAGCACACACTATAGAAGGATATGTTTTGTTCATATTTCATGTCTGAGGTTTACAACCACTTTAAAACACAAATGTGTGAGTGGGTCTATTAAAGAGCTATTTTAAACGCTGAACTCCTAAAATGCATTATTTAATTCCACCTCTTGAAGCATAAGCAGGACAAGGAACCAGTCAGTTGTGCTGCAGTGCAAGTAACATGTTGAGAAGAGTTGAAAGCAGAGTGACAGAGTGATGAGCTCATCAGTCTGCTGCTTCTTCTTTCACTGTCCAGTCACAGGCCAGGGACAGTGAGGGGTTTATTTACTAAACCTGGAGAGTAGAAAGTCAGGCTCACGTCTGCATAGAAACCAATCAGCTTCTCACCTCAGCTTGTTCAGTTAAGCTTTGGCAATGAAACCTGGAAGCTGATTGGTTTCTCTGCAGAAGTGAGTCTGACTTTGCACTCTCCAGGTTTAGTAAATAAACCCCTAAGAGTCCATTCATACCAGGTGCAGTGGGACTACGTTGGGCAGTTATGCCAGTTCAGTCCCACCGCACCCCCCACCGCAAGAGAAGGCAAAATGTCTTGTTTCCAGTGTGGCCATTTCACACTACTGCATTGTGGTGGTGTATCGGCAGTGAGCACTGAATAAAGTACTGCGTGCAGCATGGGTCACCGCAGGCCGGCTGATAGAACTCTATGAAATGTCACTTTGTGAAAAAAGAGTTAACATCCACATTGCATTGGTCCGGCCAGACCGCACCGTACAGCAGTTGTTGTAACGTAGTTGCAACGTAGTGGCTAGCATGAATATACGAATATGAATATAGGCTTGGTTCACACTGCCGTGACTTGGGATCCGACTTGTGAGACCCCAAGTCGCATGACATGTGAAATCCTATGTTAGTAAATGAGAGCTGTCTTAAATAGTGCTTTACTGTAGTCTCTCCGACTTTAGAAAAGGTTCCTGTACTACTACTTAAGGCGACTTCTATCCGATATGTGCCCATATACTTTAACCACTTACCAACTGCGCTATAGCCGAATGACAGCTACAGCGCAGTTGTCCAGTTCCGGGAGGGTGTCATATGATGTCCTCCCAGAGCGAGCCCTCCCATGCTCCCCTGGGGGCGCACACCTGGCGATCTCCGTGATCACAGCTGATCACGTGATGTGGTAAAAGGCCAATCACAGCGGCCTTTTATCACGTGATCAGCTGTGTCCAATGACGCAATGCATCCAATCTGTCCAATGACACAATAAATGCAGTTACCAGTTATCGGCTGCACTTTCCTCACGCTGTCACACCCATCAGTGCCCATCATTGTTGCATATCAGTGCAGCATCATCAGTGCCACCTTATCAGCGCCAGCTCATCAATGCCACCTATCAGTGCTGCCTATCAGTGCCACCTCATCAGTGGCGTCTATCAGTACACACCAGTGCTGCCTATCAGTGCCGCCTATCAGTGCAGCCTCATCAACGCACATCAGTGAATGAGAAAAATTACCTGTTTGCAAAATTTTATAATAGAAACAAAGAAAAACTTTTTTTTTTACATTTTTCACTCTTTTTTTGTTTATAGCGCAAAAAATAAAACACCCAGCGGCGACTAAATACCATCAAGAGAAAGCTCTATTTGTGTGAAAAAAGGGTTTCAAAGGCTGTTGCTCTGCTACTTTCCCCCTGTATTATGGAATTATCTGGGATTTCAAAAATATAGTGGGCAGGAGGGCAGATGCTGCAACCTGAATATTTATGGGCCTTCCACCAGTCCCTGGGAAGGCATGCCCAGAATGTGGGGGAATGGACCATAAATAGTCTAAGTCTGAGCAGCAAGGGGGTTGGCATCATGCTGGTGTAAGGAAGCATTTCAGGGTCCAGTCAGGAGGAGACCCCTGTTAAGGGGCCTTGCCCTCCCGGGCAGAAGCCAGGGAAGGAGCCAGCAAAAGGCAACGAAGAAAGTGAATTCCCAGGACTCCAGGGGGTCAGGAGAGAGCCTGGTGGATATCGGAAGGAGGCAACCGATGATCCTGCCCATATGAAAGAAAAATATATTTGAAATATATTTTTTAAATATTCTTCCCAAATATATTGATATATATTTGAAATACTACAATATTGGCCATATTCAATATATTTCAATATATTTCAAAATATATTTCAATATATATACACTGTATGTTGAAATGCGTTTTTATTACAAAATGAAAGATATTTTTAAAAATACATTTCAAATATACTGTATGTGTTTAAAAATACAAATCTACATTTTTGGAATGCATTTACAAATATATGTAAAAATATATGGTAAAATTATTTTTTTATATGTTAAAAAAAATATGAAGAATATATTTTAAAAATACCCTTTTTTAAAAAATATTTTTCATATATATTGAAATATATTTTGAAATATATTGAATATGGCCAAAATTGTATGTCAATATATTTGGGAAGAATAATTTAAATATATATTTCAAATATATTATTCTTTCATGTGGGTGTGGCTGAGTAAGTACAAAATTCCAGTGCTGCAAGAGTGACTATTTAGTTCTGTAGTCTTGAAATGATGACAGGATCACAAGCAGCTGCGAGATTCTAAGGAACTTGTTGCTAAATAGAGTACAGACTGAAGTGTGCCAGTACAGCCAACCAGGGGTGCGCTACACATAAAACATTAAAATCTGAAAGAGTGTCTAACCCTTCTCTGCTCTATATAAATACAAAAAAGTGCTTACACTGCATTCTTTGGAGAATTTGTGTTCACTTCCTGGTGACCACAAAGGAAGTGATGAGAACTCTCCCAGGTGGGATGACGGAAAGCATTACAAAACTGACAGAGTTTTTCGCCCTTGCCTCCCAATTTTTCAAAACTAAAAATAGAATGTTTGGAGTTTCGGTGATTCCCTTTCTTGGCTCACAAAGGTTCACATAAGCAGGTGGAATACTGCTTAGTTAGTTAGGTACTGGCCCAGGCTGGGTTGAGGAAGGGTTAAAATCTTTGCTACCGATTTGCGGGCTTTTTGTGTTTCATCTGAGTCCACTTGTGGTATAAAAAGAGGAGAAGGCTGAGGCCCGAGAGAGCCAACACGGAGCCCAGAGTGTTCGAGCCCCTGCTGCGTTCTGCTGTGTAATGTGTTGTTGTACCTAGGACATATTTCCACTCATCTTTCAACTGAGGGTACCGGGGTACCACCAAGTATGGACTCCATGGACTAACACCTACCAAGGTATGCCCGGGCCTTCTATCAGTCAAGATTAGGGAAAGAATTGTGGCACTTTTATCATGTTTGCACTGAAGTTGATCAGTAGAGACTGTTAAACTTTGTCCTTAAGCCAGGTCTGAGGTAATTCAAAGGGGTGCATATTGGGGCTGGCATATTATAAGAACCTGGGCCTGTAAAACACTAAAGGGATATAAAGAACACTAGAATAACAATGTAATTGGCGCAAGTGAATTTGTAGTGGATATAAAGTTCACTCAGTAAATCTTAAGAAAAATAGTCCAGTAAACGGAAATTGAGGTATATAATTATATATACTAGTAATAAAAGTACAACAAGTAAATAATGCAGCTTTAGTGGTAAGGAACGGTCTGATGAAAAGGCAGGTTGCCTAGAAACGCGTCACCGCCCCCTTGGAGGATTCCCAGCAACGTCTTGATGTCATTTCCGCCCGGTGGCCATCTTGGATGTGCCTCAAGCTGGCTCCTGTACCCACGCTGATGTGAGAGATCAGCAGCGCCCGCCCTGGATCCCGGTTCTTATCTGCGCCACGACTCCAGGTTACTGCGTTTGCCATCCTCGCTTCCTCCTGTGGGACCCGCCTAGAGCGCCAGCCGCGCAACACCTTGGCATTGCAGCCATTCACCTGTGAGGTGCAGCACAGATGACGTCCTCCTTCTTATATATTGATGCCTGATATCTACCCACGTCTTGTGAGTTTTTATAATCTTGTGTGCAATAAATTGTTATATTCCTACTGCACTTAGTCTGGCGCACTTCTCTCTTTTCTCTATATAAAGAACACTACACTACAGTGTCAATGCAGTATGCTAAAGAAGAGCAAGGTTGTTGCTAAGAATTACAAAGTACACGTTCAAGACACTAAGCAACCAGGTGAGGTGTGGTACCTGGTGATGTGAGGTATCTTCTGGTAGTGAGGGAGCAGGTATGTGGGCCCCCTCCCTAGCAGTCCGCCTCCTATAGTAACTGGGAGCAGACCAGCATTACGAAGGTCCTCGGCCTAACTGTACGTACCATACAGTTAGGCTGAGGACCTTCGTAAAGTTGGTCTGCTCCTGATTATTATAGCAGGTGGACTGCTAGGGAGGGGGCCCACATAGCTGCTCCCTCACTACCAGAAGAAGAAAAGTGAATATAGAACACGAATAATCTGCACTAGGTGTCTGGCGGGATCCCATTCTGTTACACAGTGGTGTATTTAGGTTTTTTGCTGCCCTAGGCAACACAAAAATCGTACGCCCCCCCTCCCCGGCAGAGAGAGAGCCTGACACCGAGCAATACCAGACCCACCAAGAGAGAAAGGCTGACAGTGACCAACAACACCCCTGCCCCAATCACCCCCACCCGAGAGAGCCTTCCACTAACATCCACCCCCCCATGGCGACAGAGAGACATTCACCTTCACAGCTCTGGACATCCCTGAGAACGACAGTTGGGCTGTGCATACACATCAAGCACCCCGCAGTCTCTCTCGGATTCCCAGCTGGTCCCCATGCCTCATATGTCCCTTCTTCCAGGAGGCAGTGCTGCCCCCCTAAAAAATGCTGCCCTAGGCAAATGCCTTGTTTGCCTTGTGGTAAATATGCCCCTGCTATTACAGGGAGTGGGGTAACAGAGGTACACTGGCCGGTGGAGATGGTGTTTCTCTACCCGCCATTCTAAATGCAAAGCACATCAGCCACTGTATGTAGAGCTAGCTGTATGGAGTGCTAGCTCTTTTCTATGTTGGGAGTTTGCATTAATATTGTATGGTACACATGACCGCAATTTCTTCCTAGTCCCAGGTATTGATGAACGAGCGATAGGGCAAGGTACCCTTAGTGAACGGTTGTGGCAGGCCCCACCCACAATATAACATAGTTGGTAAAAGCCAACAACCCTTCATGAGGGCTTTCAGATACCTGCATTAAACACTTCAAGTCCAGACACTTTTACCACCCTCCTGTCCAGGCCAATTTTCAGCTTTCAGCGCTATCACAATTTTAGTGAAAATTGCGCGGTCATGCAACACTGTACCCATATGAATTTTTTAGCATTTTTTTGAGACAGTTATAACTTTATTTTGGTGGTATTTATTCACCACTGGGATTTTTATTTTTTTGCTATATAAATGAAAAAGTGCAAAAATTGAAAAAAAAGTGTTTTTCTTATAAAATTTTGCAAATAAATATTTTTTCATAAATCTTAGCCAAAATGTATTCAGTTATCTTTTTAGTAAAAAAAAAACCCAAATTAGTTTATAACCAAAAATTATAATTTTTCAAAAATGTTTTTAACGTTTGTATTTTATTTTTTTATATTATTATTTATGCTTTTTTTGTTTTTGTTTTTTTACATACTGTCACCCTAGCAGTACAGTGTCACCATAGTGGCACTGTACTACTTGTGGGGGGAAGATTTTTTTTTCTTCTTTTTACACTGATTGCTTTTACACCCATAAAGGCTGTAAAACAATAATTTCTCCTCTCTGGCTGCATTTTGCAGCCATTGAGAAATACTATGAGAGCTGTGATTGGTCACAGCTTGTCACATGGTACAAGGCTGTTGTGAATAGCCTTGTACCATGTGATCTCTGTGATCATTCACAGATTTCACTAGTAGTAAGCAATGATGTCAGAAGTGACATCTTGCTTACTACTATTCATGTGATCACTGATTGGCCAATCAGTGATCACATGATTGGGACCTCACACTGAGGTCCCATACAGCGATCGGACGCAGCGGGCACCGGATCACGATGCCGCGCACTCCCAGGGAGCGCACACAGGCTGAAAATGAACGGCAACCTGCTCCTGCGCTGCTTCCATCCGGCTGTTTATATACATGGGGAAGTGGTCAAGGTCCAAGCAGGGGCGGACTGACAACTCATGGGGCCCCCGGGCAATAGGGGATCATGGTGCCCCTGTGTCCTTGCCCAAATTCAAAAAAGCCTATGAAAAAGGTACCAGCGACATCTCATGGGGCCCCCTACTGACCCCGGCTCCTCGGGCAGTGCCTGAGTTTCCAAATGGTCAGTCTGCCCCTGGGTCCAAGTAATCCAAGGTAAAAAGGCCAAAAAGCGCCCCGTCCCCATCCCAACATGAACTGCGAACTACTTCAGCAGCATAGGTTACAGTCCCTGCCTCCCTTAGCCTGGCATTCCTCTTCAGTTTGTAATTTGGGGGGTTTTGTGAATTTTTTTACCCCCCCCCCAGTGCCAGCCAACCCTTTGCCTCCCTTCCTTCTCCGTAAACACCTTTTTTGGAGCAACCCTTTCAACCTCTCACATTGTACAGAGACATGCCTAAGTAGCTTGTCAACAAGGGTGTTTCTACTTTGGCACAAACTTTTCTTTACCAAAGGGATAAACACTAAACAGATAAGAAGGTGCGGCGTTACGATGGCATGTTCCTGCAAGGATGGAAAAACACTCGACAAATAACTTTCCGATAACGCACAGGACACAAACACACACACAACACAGGCTGATGGGCCCGTAACGGTGTAAAGGCAGCAAGTCATATTTCAACAGTCAGGGCCGGGGGGGATTAGCAGCCTATTGTGATTGTGTGGAATACCTGGCAGTGAAGGATCATTCCACAGCGCAGCTCGCCAACACAGCGAGAGCTCTCCTTCCAGAAAGCTGCATCCTCATTGTTGCCAAACAAAAGAGCGTGCATTTCCCTTGGGTAACAATACTGAGTCACAGAGAACTGTACCTACTGTACAATACGTGGAATGCTTTGTATGAGAGGAATGCTTGGCATTAGGCTCGACCTCTGCCAACCTAATGCTGCCTTTCAAACAAGATTAAAAGGCAACTCCAGCCAAACAGCTAAATACACAGTTGAAAGATTTATAAAGACGTTGTTTCAGGTGCCAAAAGATTTGTAAAAGAATGAGCATGCTCTTGTGACTGGGCCATCCTGCAGTGCTATATGGATGTACAACGGGTAACAAAAGTGACACAGCATTTTAGCTGCTGCAGTCTCAGTGTCACTGCCCCGCCTTCTGTCTCAGTATGATGGTGACACCCACTGTGGGCCTTCTGACACCCTGTAACCACACCTAAAAAACTCCCTGGCATGGTGTTCACCACAGGTACTCCCAACGCAAGCATGATTTCAACCCTCAGCTGTTATATGGCAGCTCAGATTAGCAATTGCACCAGTTGGGCCGAAAAGCAATTTCATGACTGGGGAATATTTAAAGCGTATTTAAATCAAAAGCTGCTAGTTATGCAGCTTACCAGTCCTTAGATGTGGTGGCTGCATTAGTTTTCCTTTTTCAAACTTTTTTCCCTTTTATTTTAACCTTGTAATCCTGCCATTGACACTCTTTCTTCTGACAACCGTACTGAGCAGCATTGTCATCCTAGGACATGGTGTGTGTCAAGACTACAAAACGCTGTTAGGACTGCACAGTACCTTCCTCTCTTCTCCATAACATGGGACAGTGTTTTGAAGTCCATGGAGATAGCAGGGAACAGTGTTTGGGAAGAATATTTTTAACATATATTTAAAATATATTTTTCTTCCATGTGGGCAGTAAAGCAAGGGGGCAAAGAACAGACACATGGTGGTACACCAATTCTACGGCATGTATTAACAGCGGGGGTGCAATTCTGGATCCTTGCCCTGGGCACAGGAGGACCCTGTCCCGGCACTGCTCTCCACCTCTGGAGTGCTATCCAATAACACTGTGCCCCCCCCTTCCTAGGACACACTGATCAGTGCTTGTAGCCAGTGGTTGCGACCACTGATCAGATGCCGGTTCTCCAGCATGCCCTTTCAACAGAAGCCAGTCATGTACAGGATGCTGTACACACGGGTTGAAAGTCAGTATGTGGGTACTCCGCATAAGGTACAACTTAATCCCCTCATCATAAAGCAGCTTGAAGACCACCCCCCTTAGATCTTCTGCTCAGGGTGCGGTAGTCAATGTACACTCAGTGAACCATTTTTCTTCAAAACTATCACTATGAGGGAAGCACAAGTCACTAAGCTGGATCCAACACAATCTCTCTCTAAACGGTTTGTCCTACTGAAGCTGGATTCGGTGTTGGTCATTCTTAGCACTCCTTACTTCAAACTTATTCTTGGAGGACAATTTCTGCCATCTCAAAGAGTTGCACTTGAGCCCTTTCCTTCCATTCCGGCATACTTGGGATGTTCTTTGGGTAAAATTGTTCTAATCTCATCTCAGCTCACTTCACCAAATCAGATGGTGAGATAGGGTAGCTGGGTTTACTTGTCCTATCAGCATTAAACTATTTTACTGGGAAGTCCGTAACATTGAGAACACTGACAATTCTTTATTGGGTTGGTTACAAGGTCTTTGTCAACACTACTTCAGCAATCGGATCCACAGCAATATCCTTTCTTTATGGATCAGCTTCAAGCACAACAACGGGGCCTGGCTTGTCCTAATCCAATATGACTAAAGTTTTCAGACACACCTCTTCTCCTAGTTGCAGTATATTCATGCCTTTGTCCAACTTTCCCCCACTTTTTGCTGGGGTTTTCTGCTCTCGCACAATGCAATGGTATACCTTTCATAGCATGGGGTCTACACCCTCTGGCACTGGGGTCACTCTCAGAGATAAAGGGAGTGAGCAATTGCTGTGTTAGGTTGCCATCCATTCCCACTGGCAGGAAGTGCCTTGTAGACCTAGAGGGATGAAGACACACAATGGATAAGTTGTTGAAAGTCTTGGACTGCCCAACTACGGAGGGGCTAAATACCAACCTTACCAGCAAATAATCATCATATGCGGAATGTCTTAAATCCAAAACCCCAAATTCCCATACCTTCCAGGTTCTGCAGCGGTAGGTGATTTAGATGCTTATCACAGAAGCTCCGGTATAACAGGGTTACCTGAACAATCGAATCAAGAAGGACCTTGGAGTGGCACAATAGGAGAAAGGCTTTCTAGCTTACTAGGTATCTTTCTTGAAGAAACAAAGAAGCTGGGACTGCAGAACCATCCGTTTGTACTTGAGCTCCCCTCTCAGTCCAATGCTGATATCTCAACCAAGTTTTAGAAAGTAGGTGTACATTGTTTTCCCTGGATATATTACCAAGGTGAATTGGACAGTCACTCAGAAGCAGCAGGTGGGAACCTAGATCTCAGCTGCCACTTCTTTGCTTCTCTAGAACTGGAGCTAACGGCTAAAGGTGGGCACCTAGTTGGCACCTTTACTGAAGCATTTTCTCACTGGTTTCACAGATGGTAGTTTCCATACCACCTCTTCTTCTGCAGCATCTGCTGGGGATCTCTTCCTTGGGCATTGTACCCTAAAGTGTCCATCCTCCCCACAGCAGTAACATTCCTTTCCAGAGGAGCATGGTGCAGTATGCTGCTCAGTTTCCTCTGATGCCTCCTTTTCTGAAGCCAAACCACAGCAACCACCTCCTTTTGAACATCAGTGGGGCATTTCTGCATTCCCGTCTGTTTCTCCACCATTTGCAGCACTGTCTTGCAACACAGGTTGGATATGCACCACTTGGCCCAGTAAACTTTCCATACCAGGAGCAGATGCCACCTGAACTGGGGTCCTTCTTGACAGTTTCGACATCTGTCTTAATCCAGGAAATGCGCTCTGACCTCAGCTGTTTATGTCAGGACCTCCTCCTTTTGAGTAGGTCCTACTACGGTGAATGAGTCCTGATTCTTCTCCTCCAGCAGAGCTGCTTCCCCTCGCATGGGTAAGATTAATTTAGGGTATTTTAGGCCCCCACCTTTGCCTCAAGTTCTCACCTGCAACAGCTTCTCCCCTCAAAGCCTGTTGCACTAGAACTTTATCCACAATATTGGGGTCTATGACTTTCTTTAGCTGTAGCTGATGTAGTAGCTCGTCAAGACACATAATGTACTTGGATAATATCTCCCCCTACTTCTGGTAAGTATGCTCAAAGTGACAAATGAGGTTGGAGGCCTTCTCTGTCCGCCACAGCACATCTTGTAGGATAGTTAAGTAATCATAAGCAGTGCAATCTGGCTGAGGTTCCAAATAGCCTCTGAGGCAGGTCTCCTTAGACTTTCCATGTTTCTTTGGATTGCTTCTTTCTTTTGGTCCTCAAGGACATCCTATTCATCTAGGGCTTTTATGGCCTGCTCCAGCTACTTTTCAAAGCCCTCCCTACTGTCAAGCACTGGCTGGGTTTCCCATAAAGGTCTTCAATGTTTGGTAACCAGACCCAGTGTACATTAGGCTATTCTTCTAGCACTTTGCCATGACTTTTCCCAGGGAAGCAATAAATTCAGGCCATATCATTGCCACAAATGCTGGTACAATAATCCTATTCTGGTGGTGTTATCTGACTTTGTTATCTGTGCTTTCTGGGCTGTTCTCTAATGTTCTCAGTTGAAAAAGCCTTGGTTGGTGGTCAACTGCAAACTAGCCCCTCAGAAAGGGAGAGAATTCAGCTGCGATTGCAGCTTACAACTGTCTCTCTCTCTCCCAGCCACACCACTTTGTCCTATAGTGGCAGGGTTGGAGGGCAGTAACAGGGCTGTTAGCACTCTGGGAGGCCCTATATGACAACTCTGCCCATGCAGCTTAATGACACTAGTGCTGAAGATTGGGTTACACACAGAATAAGAACATATACAGAGAATTACACCCAGCATACAGGACAAGAGAAGTAGTATTGTGCAGCATCCATACATACAGGGAATTAAGTGAGTGTACAGAAAATGTAAACTGGTGGTGTGCCACAAATAAATGCAAATAATAAAAAGAGAGAATTATGTCCACTGTATAACAAATGATAAAATACTATGCAATTTCCATATGTAAATGTTATCACTTTTTCAAGAACAGTAGCCAAACCAGCAAAATACACAAATTGCATTTTATACAAATTAACTTATCAGGACTGTGTTGTAAAATTCAGACACCTGGCAGTTATGAAGGGAAGAGGGCCAGGTCAGGTGTTTGGTAAATGAGAAGAATCAAAGAAGATGTGTACATCCTGTAGGGTTCAAGGGTAAAAGGGCTAAAGCAGATTAATTAACATTGATAAGATTTTAGAGTGAGTTGATATGGCTATAAGTCTGTGTAGAGACCGATATTGCGGTCTGCCTTTTTAAGTGCATGCATGCAATAGTTGTACCACACATATTAGATATCACTGCACATTAAAGAGCGAGAGCAACAATTCTAGGGCTATCATTCACTGTAAAGAAATGTAAATAGTCACCTATGGACAAATCTGGATACTGTAGTTTTTTGCTGTTTCACAGGTGCACGCATTTTTGAGTACTGACTGACATATTTGATATCTATTTACTCGACACAACTGCCTCTTTTATATTTTACCAAACAAATGAGTATTATATTCTGCTTGTGTGCACTAAAATAAATGTGGGTGTTTTTTTAAAATTTAAAATGCAGATTTAACCACTTCCAGACCGGACACTTTTACCCCCTTCCTGACCAGGGCAATTTTCAGCTTTCAGTGCTATCACACTTTGAATGACAATTGCGCGGTCATGCAACACTGTACCCAAATTAATTTTTTACCATTTTTTTTGAGACAGATAAAGCTTTATTTTGGTGGTATTTATTCACCGCTGGGATTTTTATTTTTTTTTGCTATTTAAATGAAAAAGTCCAAAAATTTTGAAAAAAAGTGTTTTTTTTATAAAATTTTGCAAATAAATAATAATATTTCATCATAAATCTTTGCCAAAATTTATTCCGTCATCTTTTTAGTAAAAAAAAAAATACAAATTAGTTTATAACCAAAAATTATCATTTTTAAACATTTTTTTTACATTTTTATTTTATTTTTTAATATTATTATTTTTTATTTTTTTTTACATACTGTCACCCTAGCAGGGTGACAAAAAAAAAACCCAAATTAGTTTATAACCAAAAATCATAATTTTTAAAAAAATGTTTAAATTTTTATTTATTTTTTTATGTTATTATTTGTTTTTTGAACATACAGTCACCCTAGCAGTACAGTATCACCATGGTGACACTGTACTACTTGTGGGGGGTGATGAAGATTTTTTTTTTCTTTTACACTGATTGCTTTTACACCCATATAGGATAGCAATAATTTCTCTTTCTCTCTGTGTGCATTCTTGCACTCATTGAGAAGTACTGAGTGAGCTGTGATTGGTCACAGCTTGTCACATGGTACAAGGCTGTTGTGAATAGCCTTGTACCATGTGACCTCTGTGATCATTCACAGATTTCACATGTAGTAAGCAATGATGTCACAAGTGACATCTTGCTTACTACTTTGCATGTGATCACTGATTGGCCAATCAGTGATCACATGATCGGGACCTCGTACAGAGGTCCCGTCCGACGATTGGTGTTTCACTGTGTGCGGAGGACACAGCGGGCACCGGATTGCGATGCTGCGCGCTCCCAGGGAGCGCGCACAAGCAGGGTGCGGGGAGGCCGTTTAGAAACGGCCACCCGACCCTGCACTGCCACCGTCCGGCCGTTTATATGCAACGGCCGGTCGGGAAGTGGTTAATGAACCACTTCCCATCTTGCCCATGTATATAAACAGCCAGACAGTGCAGGGGCGGGTTGCCGTTCATAAATGTTCATAAATTTTAGCCTGTGCGTGCTCCCTGGGAGCACGCGGCACCGCGATCCGGTGCCCACTGTGTCCACCGATCACTGTACAGGACCTCTGTGTGAGGACCCGATCATGTGATCACTGATTGGCCAATCAGTGATCACATGAATATTAATAAGCAAGATGTCACTTCTGACATCATTGCTTACCACTAGTGAAATCTGTGAATGATCACAGAGATCACATGGTACAGGGCAATTCACACAGGTCGTGACCAATCACAGCTCTCACAGTATTTCTTAATGGCTGCAAGAATGCAGCTAGAGAGAAAGAGAAATTATTTCTTTTACAGCCTTTATGGGTGTAAAAGCAATCAGTGTAAAAAAAAAAAAAAATCTTCATCACCCCCCACAAGTAGTACAGTGTTACCATGGTGATACTGAACTGCTAGGGTGACTGTATGTTCAAAAAACAAATAATAACATTAAAAAAAAATAAAAATGTAAACATTTTTTGAAAAATTATGATTTTTGGTTATAAACTAATTTGGGTTATTTTTTTTTTTACTAAAAGGATAGCTGAATACATTTTGGCCAAGATTTATGAAGAAAAATTATTTATTTCCAAACTTTTGTAAGAAAATACTTTTTTTTTTCAAATTTTTTGCACTTTCATTTATATAGCAAAAAAAAAATTCCAGTGGTGAATAAATACCGCCAAAATAAAGTTTTATCTGAAAAAAAATGCTAAAAAATTCATATTGGTACAGTGTTGCATGACCACGCAATTGTCATTCAAAGTGTGACAGCACTGAAAGCTCAAAATTGGCCTGGACAGGAAGGGGGTAAAAGTGTCCGGACTGGAAGTGGTTAACAGTAGTGCAATTGTGTGACAAAATTGCAACTGCCTTAAAGTGTTACTAAACCCAGGACTCTGCATTCACTATATCTGGCCTCCCACAGTACACACAACATGGAAGTACAATTATTTTAGTGAATATAAACTGCTAAATACCTTTTCTCATCAGCAGTTAGAGCAGTCTTGCATAGCTCCCAACTGTCCCTGATTTTGAGGGCGTGTCCCTCCTTCCCCATCATTTGTCCTTCATTTTGGTCTGATCTATATAGTGTTATATAAAATGCACTATTTATCTATTAAAAAGTGTTTTACAGTGCTAAACTTTTTAATCCAATTTATACATTTCTGCATTTGTAAATTTTAAAAGCTAATAAAAAGGAATAGTAGTGGTAAAAAAAAGCACTTGTGGGTTTACCCAATCATTTTTTTGTATAATTCTCCTTTAAGGGGTTCGTGTAGCAGGGGGTGTGTTCTATGCCTACATATGTTTGCTTATAGGCATCCCTCATTCCCATCTCAGAAAGTAGGGAAGTATGGTCTTGTGACTTTTATCAGTATCCAGGAGAGCACTGGTTAAAGCTTGTGGGAGGAGTTTTCATTCTCCTCTGATTGTCCTATGAGGTTGGATAACCCCTAACCCTCTGTCTAAACAGTGCTGATTGGCCCTGTGCTGATCACATGCACTCTCCCAAGAAAGAAAGAAAGAACTCTCTAGCAATACACACCAAACTGAGCATGTGCAGCTTGCCCCCAAAGCTCTGTTCATTTAGCAGATGATTGGGTACAGTAGAAGAAGGGAAGGATCAGAGAACACAGGTTTAACCCCTTAGGTTCCACAGTGATTATAACCAGCATGCCTTACTGCATATAGAGACTGATTTCACTGTTGTGGGTTGAGTAACACTTTAATTTTATTTTAGGGTCTCTGCTGCTAGAAAATGTAGAATGTTTTAGGGGTCTTAAGTAACCTTAAGGCCTAAAATTTCTATTTTAGCAGTAGGGCCCTCCTAACACTCTTGTTTTGTGTTCTAACTGTACTCTCTCCCTTTATTTTGTAAAGCGCTGTGCTATAAAAATCCTTTATAATCCATTTATTTATTTTTTTATATATAGCTATCAATTTTATGCAGCGCTTTACACATTTACTGTATGTTCACATAACTTCCTGCCCTCAAGGAGCTTACAATCTAAGGTCCCTAACTCACATTCATACATACTGGGGCAATTTGGACAAAATCCAATTAACCTACCAGCATGTCTTTGTAGTGTGGGAGCAGGGGCAGACTGACCATTTGGAAACTCGGGCACCGCCCGAGGGCCCAGGGTCAGTAGGGGGCCCCATGAGATGCCCCTGGTACCTTTTTCATAGGCTTTTTTGAGTTTGGGCAAGGACACAGGGGCCCCATGATCCCCTATTGCCCGGGGGCCCCATGAGTTGTCAGTCCGCCCCTGTGTGGGAGTAAGCTGGAGTACCCAGAGGAAACCCACACAGACACAGGGAGATTCTGCAAACTCCAGGCAGGTAGTGGCATGGTTGGGGTTTGAATAAAAAAAATGTGTGCAAAAAAGTAAACAAAAAGTCTCTAGAAGGGAAAGTGTTAAAGGAAACCTGTACCATTATTGACTTGTCATGCTGATCCAACTGCTTCAGTGTTTTCTAAGTCACTGACTTGGAACAGGAATGCCTATCAGGATTTTTGCCTTTGCTGATCAGCCACCTTAGAGAGGGTGTTAGGGTTAACATTCTTTAACAGTCTGGTCCCTGGAAGTTCTCACTTAGGTAGTGACTGTTCTCCAAGCTGAGAACCTTTATTTAGATATTAGCATAGACAAAACAACACGGCTCTGCAGATACCATGGTCATGCAGGATAACCATCAGTGATGATGATTGCTTGTCAATGACATGCCGCTGCAGAGCTTCCAAGAGAGCGCGGACAGATGAGGCTGTGGTATGTTTAAAGCAAGATTTCTTTTCTAGTCCTCAAGCGACCTCAGCAAATCATATCCTTTGGATTTCTTTTACCGCTTTAAGGAGAACTCTAAGTAAAATACAGTTATAAATGTGTTACATGAAAGTGTATTGAAATAGTTTGTGTTTGTGCGGATCTGCTGTGCCAGTCCCAAACAGGTACTAAATCTCTGTGCCAACTCCCTCTGTGGGTAAACCACTTCCACTGAACCAAGATAGAAAAGAAGATGAAGAAGCCTCGGAGACAGTTTAAAGTCCACACCCTTTGACTGTAGTTAAAGTCATACCTCCCAACTTTGTAACTTAGGAAAGAGGGGCACCCTGGGATACAAAAGGCATGTGGTGTGTGGAGTGCACTGCAGCGAAAATGGGTGTAGATAAATTGCGCTGAATATTGGACATGACTTAAAGCGATTCTAAAGGTTCATTTTTTCGGGGGTGGGGGGGGATAACAAATATGTCATACTTGCCTGCTGTGTGCAGTGATTTTGTACAAAGCAGCCTGGATCCTCCTCTTCTCGGGTCCCCCGCAGCCTCTCCTGGCTTCTCCCTCCTGTCAGGTGCCTACACAGCAAGCCGCTTGCTATGGGGGCACCCGCTGCTCAGTGTGTTCATTCACACACTGAGCCATTGCTTGACCCCGCCCCCTCTCTCCTCATTGGCTGACTGGCTGTGATTGATATAGGGGACATGCACATGGGTCTTTAAAGCGGTAGTAAACTCCTGGAAAAAGGACAAAACAATGCCCCCCTACTAGTACACTAGTACATTATGACAGACTTACCTGTACACGGAGTCCTCAGGCGCCATGCTGTCACGGCTCCTCATCACCACCATCTTCATCCAGTTTTCCTTCCAGTTTCACAGGCTCTGACAGTATGAATGGCTGAATGGATGATGTGCTTTCCCTTCAGAAAGCATGCGCCAGTGACATCACTGGCTGCATGCTTTGTGAATATGATTACAGATACTTATATAGTGCCGTCAATTTACGCAGCGCTTTACATATACTGTATATTGTATATTCACATCAGTCCCTAACCCTCAAGGGGCATACAATCTAAGGTCCCTAACTCACATTAATACATACATTAGGGCCAATTTAGACAGGAGCCAATTAACCTACCAGCATGTGTTTGGAAGGAAAATGGAGTACCCGGAGGAAACCCACACAGGCACAGGGAGAACATGCAAACTCCAGGAAAAGGGTACCGTGGTTGGGATTTGAACCAACAACCCTAATATTGCCAGGCAGAAATGCTAACCATTTAGCCACTGTGCTACCCAAATGGTGTATGTTTAGGAGATATTCACTGTATCTACAGGTAAGCCTTATTATAGCCCTACCTGTAGTTACAATTTTAAAAAAAGGACTAACTGTTCTGTTCCACTATTTGAATTTATTGTGTGGAATTCATAAGCATTATGTTTCTATTGTTTTGATGTATGGTGATATCTATCGGTGGTTTTGGACTATTACAACTTGTTTACTTGAGTGTTTTGGAATCTCCCTTCTGTTTAGTGCTAGTTAGTTTAGTCCTAGCTAGAGCCTCCCTGTTTCTTCCATATTCCCTCAGTTTACAGAGACAGGGCTTGGGAAAGTCATTGTCTTCTTATATTTCAAAAGACTTGAAAATCATCCCCTGTATTGCAATTATCTGCAGTAAAATTGCATTGGATCCAACCTCTGTGTCTTATTGAAGAGATAAGCTGCATATGGATGGTGCGAAGGTGGCCATATTGTCTGGACAGACTGGGTCTAAAGAGGTATGACAATGCACAAAGTGTAATTGGAAATTGAGCACTAACCTTTCCCTAGTCTTTATAAAAGTAAAATCAGTTTCACCTAGAGATTCGGCATATTTATAAAGCAGTGTAGCTGATATTAATCAAACATTTACTGCAGGTGAATTGTACTGGTGCATGTGTTTGGAATAAGAGATTGATTCACCACCAATGAATGTTTGCTAAAAGTCACCTTCACTGCTTTATAAACATTCCCCTAAGACTGGCCATAGATGGCTCAAATGTCTGCTGATACACTATATTGCCAAAACTATTGGGACACCCCTCCAAATTATTATTAATATTATACAGGATTTATATATTGCCAACAGTTTTCTCAGCGCTTTACAATATAACGGGAGACAATACAGCAACAATACAGTTCAATACAAGAGGGTTAGGAGGGCCCTGCTCCTTGGAGCTTACAATATAGGAATCATTGGATTCAGGTGTTCCAATCACCTCCATTGCCACAGGTGTATAAAATCAAGCACCTAGGCATTCAGACTGCTTCTACAAACATTTGTGAAAGAATGGGTCGCTCTCAGGAGCTCAGTGAATTCAAGCGTGGTACCGTGATAGGTTGCCACCTGTGCAGTAATTCTACTACTAAATATTCCACAGTCAACTGTTAGTGGTATTATAACAAAGTGGAAGCAACTGGGAACAACAACAACTCTGGTAGGCCACGTAAAATGACAGAGTGGGGTCATCGCATGCTGAAGCTCACAGTGCACAGATGTTGTCAACTGTCTGCAGAGTCAGTAGCTAAAGACCTCCAAACTTCATGTGACCTTCAGATTAGCACAACAGTGCGTAGAGAGCTTCATGGAATGGGTTTCCATGGCTGAGCAGCTGCATCCAAGCGTTACATCACCAAGTGCAATGCAAAGCGTCACATGCAGTGGTGTAAAGCACGTCACCACTGGACTCTAGAGCAGTAGAAATGTGTTCTCTGGAGTGAAGAATCACGCTTCTCCGTCCGGCAATCTGATGGACATGTCTGGGTTTGGCGGTTGCCAGGAGAATGAGACTTGCCTGACTGCATTGTGCCAAGTGTAATGTTTGGAGGGGGGATTATGGTGTGGGGTTGTTTTTCAGGGGTTGGACTTGGCCCCTTAGTTCCAGTGAAGGGAACTCTTAAGGCGTCAGCATACCAAGACATTCTGGACAATTTCATGCTCCCAACTTTGTGGGAACAGTTTGGGGATGGCCCCCTTCCTGTTCCAACATGACTGCGTACCAATGCACAAACCAAGGTCCATAAAGACATGGATGAGCGAGTTTGGGGTGGAGGAACCTGACTGGCCTGCACAGAGTCCTGACCTCAGCCCGACAGAACACCTTTGGGATGAGTTAGAGCGCAGACTGTGAGCCAGGCCTTCTTGTTTGACATCAGTGCCTGACCTCACAAATGCACTTCTGGAAGAATGGTCAAACAGTCCCATAGACACACTCCTGTACCATGTGGACAGCCTTCTCAGAATAGTTGAAGCTGTTATAGCTGAAAAGGGTGGGCCAACTCAATATTGAACCTTACTGACTAAGACTGGGATGGCATTAATGTTCATGTGCGTGTAAAGACAGGCGTCCCAATACTTTTGGCAATATAGTGTACCTGCAAAATAGGATAAGATTCAGACTGTGGATGGCCCTGCATGTACCACCTGGCTCAGCAGAAATTGATTTAAAATTGACTGAATGGAAAATGATCAGCTAAACTGTGTGTCAGCAGGTGGAGTTAGCTAGTCTGCCACTATGTGGCTCTGTCCTAGAATAGTGTGGGATAACAAATAGTAGTGTAATCAGGTGCTAAGTCCCTTTTTAGCTAGAACCCTCCTGTAGTGATGTAATGGGTGAGTCAGTACCCATATACAAGCCAGGTTGGGAGGAGCCTTAGTGCAGTCGGGGCATGGAAGCCAGAGACCACATCAGCATGCAGCCGCTGTCAACTAAGTGGAGGCCCTGGACAGGGCTGGAAGACAGGGTGAGATAGTTCTTCATAAGAGCCGACTGTAGTCATCCTGTCTCTTATGGTGGTGGAGACCATAGCGGGTTGCAAAAGACCTTTTAGGCCAGACCAAGTGTTTCCTGGAGTGAGGCTTTTCCCCTGGAGGACCTGGGAGAAAAGTGTTCTAAAGGAGAGATGAACTGCAGTGATCCTGTCTCAGGAAGTATATAAGTTGTGAACTAGATACAGATATCATAAGGCAAGCCATAGCCCTCTGGGAAGGAAACTAAGTAAGGGAAGATGGCAAAATAGAAATGTGCTATGTGCTGTTTTCACATGTGACTGCTGTGGATCGTCCATTATATGTAATTGACAAAATACTGTCAAGTGACCCTGGATAGTATGTCTATGTGATGTGCCTGTAAATACCATCAAGTAGCATCAGTAAAGTACAAAAACTCTCTTTTTGTGTGGACATTCCTTTCTTTGGGATATAAAGGCTAATGGCTGGGAATGTCGTGAAGAGGCCTCTGGCATGAAGATGAGCGCAATGTGGGATATCGCTTCAAGCACGAGGGTTGCTCTTGCAAAAAGAAGCGGGGCAGAGACTTATGCTTTTGTCACCAATACACAGCCATTCACAAGCCCCCTTACAAGTGCACCCTATCAGATGCAGTCACTGTTTGGCAGCACCACTGTATTCAAGCAGCCACAAGTACTGCAGCTGCTGAATTCAGTGGCATGCAGTGGAGATTTCTCCATAAATGCTGTTATTGTGGATGGGGGAGATTGATTATCTTCTATTTAGCCTGTAAACTAAATACACTTCGATCTGTAGGGTTAGAAGGATAGATATCAAGCCTTAAGTTGGTAACAATTGTGCTTTAATGCTACCTTACAATGAGTTGTGTAATGCCCACTTTTTGGAAACAAGTGAGTCCTGTAGCACAACTGCCATGCCTGGGAGGGACACCCACAAACACAGTAAGTAATTGGAAAATATGATGAGTTTGTTTTTATCTATTTTTAAGCATCCAAGGAAAATTTGACCTCATTTTTCCTCATAGTACATTCCTTGGCAAAATCCATCATATTGGGTACTATGAGGTCGTTTATGATTTCCTCAAAAGCAGTTTCTATTTATAAGAGACCACTGATGTTTTTGCGTCTTGTTTTTATTATTTCATGCATCTGTTGTTTTTTTTTTTTTTTCCGATCACCTATCACTGTGCCATGTTGTGATTATGGATGTTGTGGCTAAACATTCCCACGCAGGGCCAAAACTCTCCTTTAAGTGGCATTTCAGAAGATTTTTTTGCTTTGTAGAATGTCTGTTATGTGGCTGGGCTTCGTTGAATGTATTAAGTCATCATGAAAAAATGGAAATAGCGATGGCAAACGCCAGCCAGCGTCTGTCTCGCAGCGATCCAAACGGTGCTTTTTTTACTGCTATGTTATTACACGCACCACATCAAAATGGAGTTCTTGTGTGCTTTTCACATTATGGTCCTCTGTAGTATTATGGTCACTAGGCCTTTTCTCTGCCAGCTGAACAATATCACTAATAGGATCGCAACATATGCCTTAAGCTAAACAGTCCTATAAAGAAAGGGACAGACCACAGAAATTTGTACCAAAAACGCAGAATTCTTGAGTGCCAGTCAAATATTTCAGCAAATGACACACATTGGTGCTGCTTAAACATTTATTTTGGGCCACATGACAACTGTGTAAAAAAGATGGATGCTTTGGAATTCAATAATGAAAGTTTGTGAATAGTATTTTGTCTACTGCACCCAATCAAATTCTTCCATGCATGCTATCTAATGAAAGCAATACTGTGGTTGGCTTTTATGATTGGCCCCATTTCTTCAGAAACCTTCAGCTGTGGGCACTTTTGATTCTCAGAGATGATGATACTTAAGCTAACGAGATGTTTTCATGGTGAAGAAAAGCTGGGCTCGGCGAAGAAGAGACTGCAACAGGAGACAATCTAGTGTGCTAGAGTGTATGAGTGAAGACAAGGAACATGCTGACAGGAAGAGAGAGAGGAGTGAGAAGACCTTATCAGTTTGTTGCTACCCCTTTGTAGCACCCTCTTAGTTTAGCTTGGGGGAGGTAGACCCTAATGGCTAGTTAGGAGCTGATTAACATCTCAGGTGAGATAGCCAGAGGGGTCAAATTCTGGTCAGGACTGAGAGACTCTGCAGGCCAGCCACTCTGGAATTTCCCCCTGCTCTGAGGCTTTCAGAGGAGGGCCTTGGAGGCACTGGGTGGATCTGAGGAGTTGTTGGCTGCACTTTTGAGGAAACGCAGCCAATCCCCAACAGGAGGCTTGGCAAGGGGCTGGACTCCCTTAAAAAGTGTTGGCACTTGCTCAGTAGCAGGGAGTGTGGTGGTGGGAGAGGAGTGAGAAGCAGGAAGATATGAAGCTGGAGGAGGAAGGCTGCCAGAAGGCCCAGTGGGATGGGGCCTACCTGCAAGCCTGAAGTTGGAAAGGAGGAAAAGTCAGGACTCACTTGCCCTGTCAGGAATCCAACCGCGGTAGCCTCTAGCACTCCACAGACCGGAATCCCCCAAGGTGCAGAATCTAAGCTCCGACCTGCTTGTTCACCAGGGCCCCTGATGGTGGGGATGGACTTGGAGCAGGCTGAGACCAGGTCGCGGCCCCTGGGTTCACCCAGCTGTGGTAGAGGCATCGTAGAAGGCGTATAGCAGGTAAGAGTCTGATGTGAGGAGGTAACTAGAGCAGCGTCGGGCAGGCCGGGTCGGTAACACTGGTGGCGGTGTAGTACAGAATCAGCAGGCAGAGGGATAAACAGGTCACAAGCCGGGTTCGTCAACAGGAGGTCAGAACGTGCGGGGTTAAGCAGGAGAATGGTCAGACAAAGCCAGGGATCAGGACAGGAGACGGACAGCAAATCAGGGTCAGGCAGGGTTGGCAACAAACAATCTACTCTCAGGAACTCAGGAACACAGATAAGACCATAGGCAATTGAGCATTGCAAGAGCCGGGTTTAAATAGCCTGCCCGACTCCTGACAGGCGCTCCTGGGTCCTAGTGCTTGCACGGCGCCGTCATTGGTGACAGGCGCGCCTGGGTCCTAGTGCCTGCCTGTATGTTTTGTCAGGATTCTACGCATGTGCAGATTCGATCGCCGTGGCGATCTTCTCATTCGTTGACAGGCCCCCTGAGAGAGGACCACCTGTATGGCAGGTTAGGAGCAGCCCAGCTGATAGGCCTGGTATAGGCCTTTCCAGTAGAGGATCAGAGTGAGTACACGTGCACCCCCTGGACGGATAGGGGAAGGAGCACTCTGGTGGGAAACCAGATTAGCCCTCTGCTATTGACTGTTACCCATTTAAAGGAACAGGAGCCAGATCCCCTGCTCAGGAAGACAGACCCCAGACTGCTGGGAGAAGAGGAATTCATCTAGGGTCTAGGGTAGTACAACTGGAGCTGCTAGCTAGCATTCCAACAGAGACTGTGTCAGAGTCAAGAAGCTGTGAATAGTTCAGGAAGTTGTCCTCAGATTTCGGTTGCCTTGGGCGTCCTATGCACCCCTTACCCCATCCAAGTTTAAACCCTTAATAAAATCAATGCTCAAGGCCTGATTTCTGTCTACAGATGAAAGCTTGTGTGGAAAATGCTAACTGGCTCTGCAGGACTATAGGTAGACCCAATTCATTAGCAATTCCTAAGGGGGTAGAGCTACATGTGGGGGCTCATTCGGAATTTGCTTATAGCATCCTGCTGCTGTCACCCCTAGCAACAATAGAGCCTGCAGAGGAAAGTGTCACGGAATCCAGTAAATCATGCCGGGCCTATCAAAAAGTCTTTATGCTGCTCCCCAGGTGGCTCCTAACAAAGACTGTGCCATGTACTGTATGTGTTGCTGAGCTTTTGTGACGTCCGATATGCTTGCTGTTCTGCCCACCATCGCCCAGAGCAACTGGGGCAGCTCATCAGTGCACAGACGTCTTTCGACTGCTTTAGCGGTCATGCACACTGGACGTTTTCATAATGCTGGTAACGTTAGCTGTGTAAAGTCACGTTACAAAACGTGAGTTTTTCAACTTTTTTTTAGCATTTTTGCATTAGTGTTTAGCGGCATTTTGCTGCAATTAGCTGCGTTTTCTTGCATTTTTTTAGTGGCTTTCTTTTGGTCAAATAAAGTCCAAAAACGTCAGCTTGCTGCATTTTACTGCGTTTTTGCCGTGTTTAACAGCATTTTTCAGCGTTAGAGCGTTTTGCAGCTAAAAAGCTCCTCTAGAAACTCACTAGTCCTGGGGTTTTTTTCCAGCCAAAAACGTCCCAGCCAAAAAACGTGGAATACAGTCTATGTGTGCATGGACACAAAGGATAACATGCTGGGGGGTTTACTGGCTGTAGAAAAAAATGTCAAAAGCCAAAAACAGCAGCTGTAAAAACGTCCAGTGTGCTTCAGGACTTACAGTGGGCCAGCAACAAAGGCTACGTGACTGCAGGGGACAGTAACGTGCTCACCATGTATGTGTGGGGTAACCAGGGCAGCTCATTTGTGCAAATCAGCAACAAAAAATGACTCTGATCAAACAGTAATCTGCCTCTTTGATACGGTTGATGTATTACAATTTTGATGTCTTGTGAGGATTGAACTTAGCAACTCTGGTTGTGACCTTACATTCAGTGGGGGGTGTGCTTCGTACCCCTGCGATGCCCATGGCAGCCACTGTGGGACAGCATTGCCCCCAACTCTTATTTTGCAAGTGTGATCCAGCTATTCAGTGATGGCTAGAAACCAATGTTCAGTGCCAGCCAGCAATCTGTTAGTGCCCTGCCAGCAGGATACAGCCATTACCGTGACTGCCGTTTGGCTTAAGTCAGCCCATCGGTGGTTAATTCCTTGGCGGGAAAGTCTCAACACAAACGCCTGTACTTAAAACTGACCATTACACCCACCATGTGGAGGGAGAGCGCGAGTGAAGAGAGATGGAGGGCATTTTGCCAGCCTATTCAAAAATGTATCACCCGTAGCTGACCCTAATGGATACGTGGGTCCGCTTTCAGCATCGCAGCTCTGGGGATGATCAAGAGCACCGAAAGATTATGTCTCTTTTGTACTGATTGCAGGAGGCCAACTGCACTGGTCAGAGCTTGGGTCAGGTGCAGACATTGCGGAAAGCCTCCTAACCATTTTCTGCCTAACTATCTGGCACCTCACAGCTAAGTCGTGGATTTACAGATGAGACTCTGTACCAAGAAACTGGAAAGCCAGAAGACCAGAGTTGGTCCAGAGTCCAGAGACTACAGCAAGCGGGGTCGAGTCCCGAGACTACAATTCCCCTGCCATCGTTGCTGACCCAACCAGCAGAGAAGGGTCACACATCACCATTCCCAGCTACTGTACAGCAGGAATCCGTCAACACGTCGGATCAGCCGGTCTCGCTCCCCTGCCCTCACCTCTCTACTCAGAAGGAGCCTAGTTGCAGGGATGACCAGTCCTCAGGTGGAGAGCCAGTGGAGAGCATTAATTGTGGGGAGGTATATTGGGAGTCGCCCAGACTACTGGCAAGGTTCGGGCCCCTGGAGACAGAACAGAATGAGTGGACCTCTGAGGAGACAGAGGAGGAGTGGGACTGGGGGGACACTACAGTTGAGCTAGACTTGCAGACAGGATCGTCAGAACCCCCATACACTCCAGCCTTGGCTGGACGATCCTGCCGGTTGGAGCCAGTCATTAATTCATCCCATGCCCCACCATTTAAGCCTCTCACTTCATCCTGGCCCAGGACTAAGATCAAAGACACTGAAGTGCAGAAATGGGTCATTTGGTCACCACAGTCCTGTGTGCAGCCAGGGTTGGGGGACAAGAGGAACCTGCCCCGATTCTCCTAGTTGCAAAGGGAGATACAACGGAGGGTAGCAGTTGAATGGGGCCTGGACTACCGCTACATCCCCCAGGACATTATAAATCCAGTGGAAGAATCCCAGACACAATCGGAGGAGGACTTGATCTGGGACCACATGCATGTTCCTAGACACCAGAGAGGGCCTTGTTTAGTAGGAGCCTGGGCCTGCTTCCAGGACATCAGAAAGAGTGGAGTAAGGGTCATAAAGATTGGGTGGTGGTGGTTATGAGAGGAGGACAGCCAAGCCGTGGCTATTCTGTGGTCATCCGACAACCCAGTCTGTGGAAATATTATTGAGACTCTGTTCCAGTGGACTGTCCTTGTATACAGATAATGCTGGACTCTTTGTGTTTTTTTTTTCTCCCAGATAAGCTGGTCTGGGTTTGTTTTTTTCAGAGAGACTAATGGCATTCACTTTGTTTGCTTTGGAGGGGCTCCTCAAAAAAAAAAAAAGAACCAAAACAAATATGGTTCTAATTTCTTTGCTGTCATGCCATATTGCCTATATAGACAGTCAGAGATAGGACTGTGCTATTTGCAATTGGTTATGAGTATGTGTTGCTCTTTTTACTGGTTTGCAGGTTACAGGACAGCTGTCTTCCTTGACTTTGAAGAGCAAAGAATATATTTTCTGATGAAGGGGGAGGTGCTTCATCCCTATATTGGTTGGTCTACCCATTTGATCTTGGCACTGCATTCATTGTCCTGCTGCTAGTGAGTTAGCGTTACTCAAAAATGTAAATATGTAATTCATGTAAAGAGTGCATATGCAAAATATTTTTATTTTTTACTGATAATTTATTTATATTTTGTGTACATATTTCAATCCCCTTCCCAGTTGGTGTACCCTTTTCCTCTCCAATTTCTTTTGTATAGAATACCCAACTCCTGGGCTCAGGAGCCTTTTTGTTCTTTTCTTGCCTCAGCCAATGAAGACATGGCTGGTTTTAGTGGGGGGTGAGTGTAGCACCCTCCTAGTTTAGCCAGGGGGAGCTAGACCCTAATGGCTAGTTAGGAGATGATTAGAAGCTCAGGTGAGATAGCCAGAGGGGTCAAATTCTGATCAGGACTGAAACATTCTGCAGTCCAGTAGCTCTGGAATTTCTCCCTGCTCTGAGGCTGTCCTAGGATGGTTCAGGCATACTGACAAATATTTCTATGCCAAAGCATTTCAGGTATTAGTTAAAGGCTAGGATAAGTGTATAAATGTAGCAGGGAAGAATGTTAGAAAATAAATGTAGATTCCACTTCTTGAAATTTGTTCTTTTATTATATAAACTCAAAAGTCCCAATTTGACTTGAACGCCGTTAGTATGTAACAAATTGAGTGTTGTACTCATGCCAGGAGGCTGACCACTAAGTAAGTCATCCAAGGGAATATAGAAGCGAGGCATTGGATAAGTGTCCTTGACCAGAAGAAGTCCGTCTTCATTTCTGCCTTCATTCAGGCCACAACCTCACCCCCCCCAGGAAAAAAAGGCCCTGATGAAGGAGAAGTTTGTGGCCCTTGAAATGCGTTTGATGCTTTTTTCCCATTAATATTTCTGAAATTAATAAAACACTGGACTCACAACTTACTTTTTGCTCAACTAGACATTTAGTAATTCAGACCATAGATGCTGCATAGTGTGCACAATCTCGTAGCCTCCCTGACGGTATTCCCGAGTGTAGCTCGGGGTAAAGTTTCAGTACCAAAAGCGGTAACCCCGAGCTACACTCAGGAATACCCTGCAGCGCTGCTCCGGCATCTGTTCTTCACTTACCTTGTCCTGCGCTCCCGCAATGTCCCTCCTGCAGTGTCCCCGGCAATGTAATCCGGTGGAAGCCGGCATCTGTCATCTGGGTTTTGTCCCCTGTGAGCGTCGGGACGTACAGGGGACGGAACTGGTGGGAAATTTGAAAATGACAAAAAGTGACATTCACTAAAATCACTAAAATCACATAGTATAACATTAGTGTATCAAACCATTTCACATACATTTTGTCCCGAGTGCTTTGTCCTGTGCCCTGCCTGCATTTTTGCTGTTCTTTCTGCCTGGAAACTGAGAAACGTCCATGGCGTCCAAAAAGTGTCCCTTTAGGTCAAAAGTGGTTTTAGACCAGCAAGAGAACAGCGATATTAAATTAGAACTATTTGCAGAATTGAGTGATAATGATTTGTGGGGAAATTCGTCATCAGACACTGAAAACGATTCTGCAACTTTGCTCAGTGATGTGCGAAACTGGCACTATAGTTCAAATTTCAGTGTTTTTGGTTTGATTATATTATTGAATTAAATTTATTATTATTATATTATTGTTTTTCATGATTATTTATTAAATTATAATTTATGATTTCATGTTTCAAATTTTACTAGACTCTTGTTTGGACAGATTTCAGTGAGTTATTCCTAACAATTACAGGCCTACAATAAAAAAAATACATATTTCCATGCAAAAAAATGTACCGCTTTGAGTACAGAAATATTGACATAATCAGACCGCTAGGGAGGTTAATCAGTGTTAATGATATTAAATAATCAGGTCACAAACAGCGCCATGAAGTTTTGTAATATTTCACAGTAAAGGCTTTTTTTAAAAAAAACGTATAAGCCCCTCATACATTTCCATACATTACTGCCTTGCCACATTTGACATTCATTCCTGTCTTTGTCACCCATGTTGTTCTGGGGTTGCCATGGCTACAGGTGATGTCATTGGGAAGTGCTCACACACCAAAAATTTGAAACAAGTTTGCTTCGGCTTTCAAAATAAAAAAAGAAAAAGTTACAGATCTTTATGGCAGCGACCCATTATCTGTTTTGTACATGGATAAAGAGACGCCCTTTTAACCTTCTTCCTGCTATGTGCATTGATGACAGACACGATGTGTCAAACATCTCAGAAAAAGTAAACATAAAGGAGTGCTCGGTACACCAACACGCAAAGCCAACACAGCTCGAAGTTTTAGATGGAGACATTTGGAAAGAATATATTCAGCTTCAATAAAACAAACAATAGACGGAAAACAACAACACAACCATTGTTAGAAGTCATATGTGGGCTTTGGGCTAAAAGAGAAGGTGTCTTGCCTTGGTCATAGCAACCAGTTGAGTGACAAGATAAAACTCCATCCAAATGTTTCTGTTTTTAACTGCGTAGAGCAAGGGTAGGTGTGATCCCTTGGTGGGTTCTTATGGTTGTCTGTGACTTGGAAATGTTTCCTCACTCTGGATATGGCTGACATCCTGGGCTTTGCTGTGAGCTGGTTCCTGGAGTGCATTCTTCAGAAATTCCCAGTATTCCATATATTAGGATGTCATAGACCCATTGGTGGATTCTCCAAGTAGATCTGCCACTGGTGTCAGTAGGTTTTTTTTTATTTTAATTTAAATTTTTTATTATTTCTTTCTTTTTTAAAATTATTTTTTACAATTTTTCTAGGAGTCCCATTAGGGGGCTTTGGTAAGATATCAGGGATCTAAACAGACCTCTAATGTTCCACATTTGATACAGAGAAAGAAGGTTAAGGACATAACCCTCAATCTCCATCTCTGCAGCCTCAGTTGCACTAAAGTAATGGATAGGAACAGCTCTGTACAGAGCTTCCCCTACATTCACAAACAGAAACATAGTAAACACAGTTTACTATGTTTCAGTTATGAATGGACAGAGTCAATGATCCGTAAGGATCACTGACTCTCCATTCAGAACACGAAGGGGCTGGTAAATGACACATTTACTGGCCCCTTCACTGCTCTCCATCTTGACAGAACCCCAGCAGCAGCAGGTGGAAGAGGGGAGGGGGGAGCACAGCGGAGCTGCAGGGGATGCGGGTGCTGGAGAGCACATGGGGAGGCAGCAGAAAAAATCTGGATAGGAGGAGTGGCGGAAGCAGTTGCATATAGAGAAACTGATCTCTCCATCTTCCTCCTGCAGCCACTGATTGCCGGCTTCTCCTCTCCCTCCCGCAGGCATTCAGCGACTGCAGGCGGAACATGGAGAGATCGGTTCCCCTATATGCAGCCATCCCCGACGCTCTTCCTATCCAGGCCTACCAGGGGGTGGGGGGTGCACAGGCCCCCTGCAGCATGGGGCAGTTCGCAATTGTGACCCCCACAACCTTTGTAGGTGCGCCCCTGCGACATGGCAAACAGCATGTTAACTCTGACCATACACTGTTAGTTTTCTTTCATTCAGCCAACAGATTCCCCATCCTCACAAACAAGTTAGATGTCCCTTTGACAGAGGTTGATCAAATAATCGACTTCTGTTGAGCACACTCCCGCACAAGCCACACACTGATTCAGTCATTGCTGAACTGGCCAAATTTCAATCAGAGTATGGCCAGCTTAAAGTCTCTTATAGTGGCCCACTAATGCCTGAGCCAGCAATCAGAACTTACAGTACACTCCATCTACGACAAGGACTCCATGACAGGCCCCGTTGGCCTGTGCCGCTGGTGGCTGCCGATTGCTCAAGCGCATCTTCGACATCACGTCTGTCAAGCTGTTATCTCCCGTCTGATTAGAGGTATTTCTGCTCAACAATATTTTGAAAGGGCCCAAAATTCCGTGAATCGCGTCTGTGATTGTTATGACTACAATACCTGTGACGGGAGAGGTGCTTAACTACTTATCCACTAAAAATGTCAGCAATTCATTGTTAACGGCAGGGATTAACCCCTTCAGAGCCAGCTGTTAAGAAGAGGAACCACTTCATAGGTAATGTGTAGGAAATGTTTAGGGAAGCCGGCACTCGCAGTTGATTCTTAAAGGGTATGTAAACCCTAACAGTGAACTTCTCTTATTTTCTCCCTTTTGTTCTGTTAAATATCCCATTGAAAGCATTTTCATATATTTGTAAATGCAAATAAAAAAAGCCGATAACTTCCTTTGCACTCCGTCTCTACTGTTCACTTAGATACAGTGTTCTGTAGATTTAACATAGGGTAACAATAGGGAATGCAAAATTATGATAGTTTGTGGTTTTTAAAGTAGTCATTATAATGGAGGCTGCCATTGCTGAACTTTCTGACCATTGCTGCACGAGCAATAAGTATAGTGATAGGAAATTCTGACCGTTTTCAGCATTCCTGAATCAGCTTGGTGACTTAAAGGGGTTCTAAAGTTTCAAGGTTTTTTTTTTACCTTAATGCATTATATGCATTAGGGTAAAAAACATTCTGCAACCAGTTTCCCCCTCAGCCCCCCTAATACTTACCTGAGCTCCATCTCGATCAAACATGATGTGCATAAGAGCAGCGGCTCTCCCAGGGCTCTATTTCCTTGTTGGCTTAGATACAACAGCATGAACCATTGGCTCCCACTGCTGTCAATTACAGCCAGTGAGGCAAAGAGGAGAAAGTGTGTGTGTGTGGGAGGGGGTCAGGTTGCGCTTTGTATGTAAATGGATACACAGAGCGTGGCTCAGGAGTGAACCTGCACGAGTGCCCCCAGAGCAAGCGGCTTGCTATGGAGGCACTCGGCAGGGGGAGGAGCCAGGAGCACAGAGGACCCAAAAAGAAGAGGATTGAGTCTGCTCTGTGCAAAATCATTGCACAGAGCAGGTATTATAAGTATGGCATGTTTGTTATTTTTCTTAGAATACATTTTATCCCTTTAGATTCAATTTTAAAAAGGATTGAACACGACATGGCCAGGCAACATTAGTGTGTTATATTTTTTCATGAATAGAAAACAAATAGTAAAAAAAGTAGTAGTAAACTCTTTTTTTTAACTTTAACCTACAGGTAAGCTTATAATAAAGGTAAAATGAATATGCACTGTTTAGGAGATATTAGCTCCTTTTTAGAGCCGGCGCATGCGCTCTGAAGGAACAGAATGCCTGTGCTGTTTCTTCAGAGTACTGTGCTGTGGCCCAAGAATCCCGCGTACATGTGCGGGAATGACGTCATCGTGGCTCAGCCAGTCAAACAGCCAGAGCTTGCAAATCCAGAAGGAAGACCGGATGAAGATGGAAGCCTTTGCAGTGGTAACAGTGCGCCGCTGGAGGGCTTAGTTTTAAGGTAAGTCCTTCGTAATGTGCTAGAATGTGATGCATACTAGCACGTTATGACATTTTCTTGCAGGGGATTTTTTTTTTCTCTGCAGTTTGCTACCGCTTTAATGAAGATCCCTTTCACATGGGCCATGTCTAATTCGATTAGCAGAAGATCCATGCAAAGATCCTCTGCTGAATCAGAGCAGAATTGAAGTCACTTTTCTGACATCCATATTTGTTCATTTTTTGCTGCATTTAAATAGCAGAGCTTTCTGGACCCATATTGGATCTATGAGCAGCTGGATGTAAATGAGCTAGTATCTGTTTACATCCGATTAGCTCTAGTCTGTCATGTTTCAATCCAAAAAAATTGAATGGGATGCAGACCCTTTCCATTTTTTTCTCTTTTTAACCTTGATGGACTTAGAGGTAATCAAATGTAAACAGACACAATTCCTATTCTAGCCTGCCATAAACTAACATAGAGTTTCAACCAGGTTCACCTAAAAAAAAGGAAGATCAAGCCACCCATGTGAAAGAAGCTTGAAACATGAGAGTACGCAAATAAAGAACAGTTACAAAAAAAATGCAATAACACAATATACAGAACAATAAATTAATCAAGAGTATGTGAACACTAACAATGCATTTTTCTCATTTGTTCTCTTTTGGTCTGTTAAATGTAAGAATTAAAGTGTTTTATTAAGAAAAACCTGTTGATCGCACCATAAATCAAGATAACTTGTAACCTTCTGTAGTGTAGCACCACCCTCATGAGGGCTGCTTGCATCTTTACCCATGTTTCCCCCTTTTTTATTTCGCAGCCAGGCATTAAGTATTTTCCACTGCCTGATACACACACACTTCCGCTCGTTGTCTCCAATAACCAGTCTAGGCGATGTATGTTTTTGGAATTTTATTGTAGAATGAGGATAGGGATATGGAATTCAGTAGGATACTCCAAAATTAGAACTATTCACACTGTGGACATCTAGCTGATCTTTTAGTTGAGCACCTTGAACATCCTGGCTGACAGTAGTGAGCACACTTCTCTTTGAATTGTAGCATGCAAGTGGTTTAGGAGTAAGCAAAGTCCCTTTTTGCAGTAGTGGTAGTTACAGGACTGAGCTCCTCAGGTACAAACCAGTTACGATAGACTGCGACAGCCCAAAGGTAACTTCGCTGAGCAAAGTCCTATGCAGTAGCAGCAGATGGACATGCTCTTCAGAACACTAGCCAGTGTTCCCTTTTCTTTTCAGACCCACACTGACTATCAAGCACCAGTGGGTAGCAAGCACACAGAGTCCCCAAATTCCTCAATGTCTGTACTCACAAGGCTCAAGGACAGAATGGTTGCATCCTTCCAATCTTCCTAGTGAAACCCTCCCGTGATACCGGACAGAGCTTTGGCAGACAGCCCCCCTCAGTCAGCTTTCTGTAGAGCCAGGGTCACTCTATTTACACTCAGGTCCATAAATATTGGGACATCGACACAATTCTAAAATTTTTGGCTCTATACACCACCACAATGGATTTGAAATGAAACAAACAAGATGTGTTTTAACTGCAGACTGTCAGCTTTAATTTGAGGGTATTTGCATCCAAATCAGGTGAACGGTGTAGGAATTACAACAGTTTGCATATGTGCCTCCCACTTGTTAAGGGACCAAAAGTAATGGGACAATTGGCTTCTCAGCTGTTCCATGGCCAGGTGTGTGTTATTCCCTCATTATCCCAATTACAATGAGCAGATAAAAGGTCCAGAGTTAATTTCAAGTGTGCTATTTGCATTTGGAATCTGTTGCTGTCAACTCTCAAGATGAGATCCAAAGAGCTGTCACTATCAGTGAAGCAAGCCATCATTAGGCTGAAAAAACAAAACAAACCCATCAGAGAGATAGCAAAAACATGAGGCGTGGCCAAAACAACTGTTTGGAACATTCTTAAAAAGAAGGAATGCACCGGTGAACTCAGCAACACCAAAAGACCCGGAAGACCACGGAAAACTGTGGTGGATGACCAAAGAATTATTTCCATGGTGAAGAAAACACCCTTCACAACAGTTGGCCAGATCAAGAACACTCTCCAGGAGGTAGGTGTATGTGTATCAAAGTCAACAATCAAGAGAAGACTTCACCAGAGTGAATACAGAGGGTTCACCACAAGATCTAAACCATTGGTGAGCCTCAAAAACAGGAAGGCCAGATTAGAGTTTGCCAAATGACATCTAAAAAAGCCTTCACAGTTCTGGAACAACATCCAATGGACAGATGAGACCAAAATCAACTTGTACCAGTGTGATGGGAAGAGAAGAGTATGGAGAAGGAAAGGAACTGCTCATGATCCTAAGCATACCACCTCATCAGTGAAGCATGGTGGTGGAAGTGTCATGGCGTGGGCATGTATGGCTGCCAATGGAACTGGTTCTCTTGTATTTATTGATGATGTGACTGCTGACAAAAGCAGCAGGATGAATTCTGAAGTGTTTCGGGTAATATTATCTGCTCATATTCAGCCAAATGCTTCAGAACTCATTGGACGCCGCTTCACAGTGCAGATGGACAATGACCCAAAGCATACTGCAAAAGCAACCAAAGAGTTTTTTAAGGGAAAGAAGTGGAATGTTATGCAATGGCCAAGTCAATCACCTGACCTGAATCCGATTGAGCATGGATTTCCCTTGCTGAAGATAAAACTGAAGGGAAAATGCCCCAAGAACAAGCAGGAACTGAAGACAGTTGCAGTAGAGGCCTGGCAGAGCATCACCAGGGATGAAACCCAGCGTCTGGTGATGTCTCTGCGTTCCAGACTTCAGGCTGTAATTGACTGCAAAGGATTTGCAACCAAGTATTAAAAAGTGAAAGTTTGATTTATGATTATTATTCTGTCCCATTACTTTTGGTCCCTTAACAAGTGGGAGGCACATATGCAAACTGTTGTAATTCCTACACCGTTCACCTGATTTGAATGTAAATACCCTCAAATTAAAGCTGACAGTCTGCAGTTAAAGCACATCTTGTTTGTTTCATTTCAAATCCATTGTGGTGGTGTATAGAGCCAAACATGATAGAATTGTGTAGATGTCCCAATATTTATGGACCTCACTGTAGCTTCAGGCCCTCAGTTCCACCAACATGAGGACGCATGGCAGCTGGTTGCTGTCTAATCCCCCCCGATCTCCCCCTGTATTCCTGTGCCTGTTCCTGTGTTTGATACCTGAATCCAGGGGACAAGCCAAGGTCAGTGCAGGTAGCATTCAAGAGATGTCAGGACAAGCGGAGTCTGCCCTGACATGGCTTGAATGCTACCTGCACTGACCTTGGCTTGTCTCCTGGATTCTGCCCCTGCCTCAGGTCTCTGTTTGATCTGCCTCTTCCGCTGCTGACATTGGCATGTGACCTGACTTTGCTTCTGCCTGCCGTCTTTGCCTGATCTGCCCATCTGTTACTGACTCGGCTCTTCTGACTCTGCATCCTGCTCTGCAGTGCCACCTGCCTGCTACCAGCCTGCTCTGACGGGGATCACCGCTGGTAGTATAGAGGACATGGGTCACCGCTGGAAGGATAGAAGACAGGGGTCACTGCAGGAAGTAGAGAAGATAGCTCCCTTGTACATGCACTGTCTGAACACAGGCAGCAAGATCTCCTCCTAGGGTCTTCTCCACACTACACAGAGCTGAAATTTGATTCACTTTCACTTATCTTCCATCTGCAGTGTGTAGCTGGTTACTACAGCTGTGCTGCCATTCTGGCTAGGGAATTTCACAGGTCAGAAGTGCAAACCAGTAACCAGCTACACACTGTGCAGATCATAGCCGAGTGAAAGTGAATCAGATTCCAGCTCTGTGTTGTGTTGGGAAAATCCAAGGAGGAGATCATGCTGTCTTTGCTCAGACTGCATGTACAGTGCAAGCATAGGTGACGGCCGACACAGTGTGAGGTGTGGAGGGGGATTGTGAGTGGGAAGCTTGGGGTGGGGGTGCAAATTAAATCTGGGGGGGCTACGCCACCCCCATCACCCTGGATCTGGCCATGATAAAGGGATGTTCACATGTACAGCCTTTTATTGACATTTTACTGTTGTTGCAACACAGCAGCAGTTCCATCCTCTATCCTTCACCATCATGCCTTTAAGACCAGCATCATATTTAACCACGGTATAAATGCACATTAACACAGAATGTCCAGCCATCTATTCCGTACTCCTCAATGCAAATCCCCAACAGGTGGGTTCCCCTCCTGAATCTACCCAGGCTTACCCCTAAAGGATTCTGAGACTGCTCATGTACATAGTGTACTGTTTATCAGGGGTAGCATGCTGCCATTACTTATCTGCCCTAGGCTCCTCCCATTTCAGAATGTATAGAGCGGCATAACTCCACCCACCAGCTCTACCCAAAGGAGGGACCTCCCTTAAAGGGGTACTAAACCCTGCTTACATGCTTCCCTAAAATCTTAGTGTTATCATCCCTGTCTGAGTTTAGCTTTGTGAACTGAAGAACACTTCCTCCATGTTATGATGATGAAGGAAAGAGGAGGAAAAAATGTCTGAGAAAAAAAACACAAAACACCAAAGCCACTAAATCAGACTGGAAAGCTGCAATGTATTTTTTTTCGATGCAGATACACTATATAACCCCCACCATACCACAAAAAATGAACACCATTGAAATAAAGAAAAAATATTTACTAAGCAGTCAGGTATGTGAAATAGACAACTTTTTATATTTTTTTTATTTGTAAAATACAAAAAGCAGCCAATACACTTTACATCCAAGACTAATATTCCAACATACAAGAACGTTTATTGCACTAACAATGAAAGCATTTACCACAAAAGAAATAACTTGTTTTACCCCCCCCCCCCCCCCTTTAGAAGGTATGTCTTCTTGCAAGGCCCTTACATGTGAAAATATCTAGGCTTGTATCTGTCCTGGAGACATTTCCCACAATAAAGGGAAGTTAGGAAGTTAGTAGACCTTCACATCTCACAGCTTTATAAAAGCCTTGAATCTTCAAAGAGGAAAAATAAAATAAAATTAAGAAAAAAAAAAGTACAGAGTATTGGGGCCAGAGCTCAGGTGTGGATTACATAGGGGTGGGCTATGAGACACCCAAAACAAGCACATTGTCAAGCATCTACGAGATACTCATCTGAAGAGCAAGTCTTGCTGGAATATTGTGTTGTTCCTTGATGTCCCACATGAACAGTGGCTTCAAAGAAGCGACCAGATTGGAGATAAAGAGGGATGGGAGCCTCATTTAGACAAAAGACAAACAATAATTGGAAGATACCAGATTAGGAAAGAAGAAAGCATCTTCTTTTTAGATTAAAGTAGATCTCTCAGCATCTTTAGAGGTCCACATTGACAAAATCCTGGCATACCACAACAGTATCATTTTCCAAAAGAAAAAGCAGGTCTTTAAAATACAACTAAAGGCAAAATTTTTTTTTTCGTTTTGGATAGAGTACAGAGGTATTAAAACACATGTCAGTATTTATTGCTGTCTGTGCCCCCATTAGGGAGATTCTCCCTCTGTATCATTGAAAGTGAAAGTAAAAGAAAATCCCAGTTCTGGTGACCTGGAGATCCCCAAGGAATTATCTTAATTTGCAGGGATTTCCTACCACTTTCTGTTTGGCTATGGGACAGGAAGTGATGGGAAATCTCCACAATGGGACACAGAAGGTGAAAAAAACCCATAATCTGACAGAGGTTATAATCCTTCCTTACTCTATCCAGAATGAAAACGTTTTTCCTATAGTTCTACTTCAAAAGGGTCTGCCGGGGAGGAGCCTTTTGGGAGAATAATATTAGTTTGCTGCAGGCAGGAAGAAGCATTTTCACAAACTCCCCTTGTCCCAAGGGATCATTGTGTACAATATAGTGTGAGTGTGGTAGTCATAAGAAAAGGGGCAGCAGGAGGATTAATCTATGTTAAGCTGGCCACACACTGATCTAATTTCAGCTGATCCCGGCTAGACCAGATTCATTTTGATCACCAACCATGTATGGCCAACATTATAGTGGGAAACATTTTTACAGGTCATAGAGTGAGGGGCAGCAGAGATGCTGAACTGTGTGAAAGTCAGTGATTTATAACTGGGCCAGAGGAGCCAGACGTGTGTAGACTATGAAGAGGAGAATATAGGATGAAACCAGAGCCGCCAAGCTGGAGCCTAAAGAGGACCGTCTAACTGAGCCGTGCATGGTGCACGTGAGAGGAGGTCAGTGTCAGAGTCAGCACCTCCAGGCCAGTTTGAGGAGGCAGTCACTGATGCAAGAGGGAAATGAATACAGCAAGGTAAGGGAGAGCAGTGATGTAAAGGCTTCCTCTTATATCTGTAACCCCTCCTTACCTTAGTGTATTCACTCTGCCTAAGGTGGTCTGTGGTCACCAGAATCCCTCCCCCCCACATCAGTTCTCCTTTACATCAGAGTCTGCAGGATTCCCCTTTACAGTGCAAGGGGGAACTCTGCAGATCCTGATGTAAGTGGGAACTCTGATGAAAAGGGGAATGCTGTGGACTCTGATGTAAGGGGGCTCTGGTGACCAGAGCCTACTTTATATCAGAGTTCCCCTTTACACCAAAGTCTGCAGCATTCCCTCTTACATCATGATCTGCAGTATTCCCCTTTACATCAGATTTTTCCTTGCATTGTAAGGGGGAATCCTGCAAACTCTGATGTAAGAGGAAACTCTGTGCTAGCTGGGTTGTATTAACCTGACCTTCATGTAAATGGGGAAATGTCGTTTTCTACTTTTGTTATAACTTAAACACATTGCTAATAACACTAGCTGCATGTTTGTAGCTAAAAATTGCTATTTACACAGTTTTACATTTAAAATGGCCACTTTACGTACTTTATGGCAATTTTTTTAAGCGTCAGTAAAAAAATGTGGCTCTGTCAGTAAGTTTCATGATTTTTCTCAGTAAAAAAAAATGTGCTGTTTGTATATTCACTTCAGGGGGTTAGCAACACTGAAAGTGTAACACAACAGGGCATAGTGAATACATGTCATAGAATTCAAGGACGTAAATATGTTGGGATCTTCACAAAGGAAGTTTACAGGCTTCTGTATTGTTCAGAATATTAGGAGTAGGCAAGAAATAATTGAAATACTATGTGGAAATGAATAAATGATTCTACATTATGACTATAGCTATGCTTTAGGAGGCAGTAGCTGGATACTGAGCTATGTCAGTGTCAGACGGTTTTATTGTCTGGTCACACAGTGAGAGGCTGTAGCAGGGGGCAGAATTGTGTAAGACAACATGTGCACATAGGCACTAGGATTTACATAATAACAGGCACTGGGATTTACATGATTGTGCCATCTATGGACCAGCAGGAGGTAGATGGTGACACTGGATGACGCCTTTATAAAGATGGTACTGGCTTTCTGGGAAAAACAAAAAACAAAACATAATGGCATTGTTTAGGGGGATTAATGTGATCTCTTTGAGAGGCAATAATTACTTTGAAGTATTACACATACTTAAAGTTGCAGTTCAGTCAGCCACTAACTATACTTAAATCTACTCCCACCCCCATTCTAAGCCTATTCTATATACCTAATGAAAGGAAAGATATGTATACTTACCTATGCTGAGTGTGCTTTGGTCTGGTCACATGATCTCCCCAGCAGCCAGCTTCAGTGAAGAGGAGAGGTTGCCGGCAATGGCTGCAATGGCTATGCATTGCCATCACCCATAGACTTACTATGGCAAATCTGTTTCAGGCTGTCCCTCCTCTACTCTGAAGCCGGCGCTGGGGCTTGATCATGTGACTGGACTGGAGCACCACAGTATAGCTAAGTATACAGATCTTTCCTTTCATAGGGTAGATAAAAAAGGCTTAGAATGGGGGTGGGAGTAGATTTAAGTAAAGTGTTAAACTGAACTCCCACTTTAACATGTAATAGATATTTGAATGCTTCTGCAGAATAGCTTTTAAACTCTGCAGTAGGCTGTTTATTGCTGCAATGTAAAGAAAGCTCATGCAGGCTGTATATAGGAAAATAATGACCTATTTATTTTTTGTCTACTTAAGAATTTGAAAATGATCAGCCTAATGTGAATCTGTCATGTATATCAATGTGTCCAAACTGACAATATAGTGCGAGTACAAATAACCTTCATAATCCTCAAGCTCTTTACACCAGAGGAGCCCCTGGATCCAACGCACCCACTGCTCCCAGGGGCTCAGCTTCATCTGACTTGGAGCAAAGCATCCTGTCTCCTAACCCTAAGTACTCTTCCTCAGTGGCTTAAAGTGGTTCTAAATGCTGAAGGTTCTTTTCCTTAATGCATTCTCTGCAGCAACCCCCCCCCCCCTCTCCAAGCCCCACTTCATACTTACCTGAGCCCAATCTCGATCCAGCGATGTGCATAAGAGCAGAGGCCCTCTCTGCTATCTCCCTCTTCATAGGCTCAGAGACAGCAGCGGGAACCATTGGCTCCCACTGCTGTCAATCACAGCCAGTCAGCAGAGAGTGGGGTTCTTTCCCTTAATGCATTCTCCGCAGCCAACCCCCCCTCCCCCCACCCAAGCCCCACTTTATACTTACCTGAGCCCAATCTCGATCCAGCGATATGCATGAGAGCAGAGGCTCTCTCTGCTGTCTCCCTCTTCATAGGCTCCCGCTGCTGTCAATCACAGCCAATCAGCGGAGAGTGGGGGATTGGGCTGAGCCACACTCTTGGTATCAAAGGACACACAGAGCGTGATTGGGATCTAGCCCGCATGAGTGCCCCTAAAGCAAGCGACTTGTAATGGTGGCACTCAGCAGGGGGAGGAGCAGAGAGCACCTGTGGACGGGGCCTACCGCACCCGTGCACTATGGGTACTGTTGCCCGAGGGTACGCTCCTCAATGCCCAGGACCAAGCAGGGACTGCAGCCATATGCAAAGACTAACATTAAAGCAGTTCCCTGACTTACAGATGAGATTTCACTGTGTGCAGTAACAAAGGGGAATTTTTCTATAGGTGGTGTCCCGTAGCTCTACACACTGCAACTTCTACTTGCTGCATTAGGAGAGTGGGCCGAGCCGCACCACCTCCACCAGCCAGCGTACCTCTGTTACCTCACACCCAGTAATAGAATGGGATCCTGCTGGACACATAGTGCGGATCTCATGCGTGTCCTGTGTTAGTTTTTGCTCTTCTGTACTGTACAGGCAGGCTGAGGACCTCTGTATTGCTGGTCTGCTTCCAGATGCTATGGAAGATGGACCGCTAGGGAGGACGCCGAAGCAGGGACTCCCTTGCTACCAGAGGATACCTCACCTTACCCAACTGGTTGCCATGTGTCTTGAACGTGCACTTAGTTACCCTTAGCAATGACCTTACTCCTCCTTAGCCTTCTGCATTGACACTGTAGGGTAATGTACTTCATACCCGTCTAAATTCTTTTGGATACACCAGAACCAACATGCACCCCTTTAAATAACTTCAGACCAGGCTCAGGAAACAGTTAATGTAACTTTTACTGAAGCAACATTAACAATACAGTTCAACATGAACAGTTCCCTGTCCTATCCTAACTAAACTGAATGACTGCCCTTATGTAGGTGGAGTCCATCGTAGCTAAGTCCATTCCTGGCAGTACTATAGAACCCTCGGTTTTAAAGATGGAAAGCAGCGGTCCTTCCTTCTTTTGGGTTTCAGCGGGAACAACAGCAGCAGAGCAGGCTCTTGGGAGTCAGCCTGCCCCCAGTTTACATCACAAGTGGGCCGGCTGAAGCCCAAAAATCCCCCTAACGGGGACTATACATATTAACTTCTTCCCAACCCAGACTGGGCCAGTCTCTAATTTCCTATGCAGTTTCCATTCTGCTTACACACCAGTAGGGGACCCCAGAAGAGGAGGATTGGGGCTTTTTTGTGCAAAACCATTGCACAGAGCAAGTACATAAGACATGTTTATTGTTAAAAAAAAATCTAAACCTTTACAATCACTTTAAGGTGAACTCCAAGCAAACAAGGAAAAATGAAGTTTAAATACATAAAAAGGAGCTGTGTAAACTGTCAAAGTATTTTTGTTCATCCATTCCTGATATTTACACAGCCCTATCACATAGCACAGCCATGCTGGTGACCTGATTTTTATCCACTGCAGGTAAACAATGTAGGTTGGTCACCTTTCCATTCCCTGCCTGTAATTTCACAGTGAGGAAGCAGCAGCAAACTGATCAGCTCATTCCTCTGCTCTCTCCTCCTGTCCGTATGTTTACTGTCACCATATGTGCACACAGGACACTGGATTGGTCCTGCGTGTATGTGACAGATTCACTAATTTATGTTAAGTTGCATTTAAAAATACATTGATTTTTTTTTTTAAATTAATGAATAACTGCATTAATTAGTGTTAATTTTACATCTATGCCTGAAGTTCAGCTTTAAGGGCTGTGTGCTAATGACATAAGATGGTAAGAGCGTCTGTGAATGTGAAGTGGTGAAATTCTACCTGTAAATGTGTTGTGTGCTCGTGGATGGCTGACAAGTCCCAACCTGAACAGCAAAAAATGTTTTGACAGATTCACAGACCAGAAATATTTCACACTGAAAACTACAAAAAACATTTAACATTTCTTCCACTATCTCACTCAGGGCACGAGTCATCCCCCCACCCACCCCCATTTTAGAAGAAAATTTTAAGAATGAGGAAAATAACATGAAATAGGTTATGATGGGTTTATTAAGTGCAACAAATCATTTTAAAAGTGTGTGTGCTTGGCTGTTGGCTCTGGAAAAGAGTTTTGTCCATTAGGGTGCTACGGTTAGTCTTTGGCTTCTCAAAAACAGATTGGTTATGTAGAACTAGTTGTATAGAAATTGTGGTAAAAAAAAAAAACGAAAGTTTTAGCACTGGAAACTTTATTACTAGAGATGAGCGAATCGAACCAGGCGAAGTGGAATTCGATTAGAATTTCAGGAAAAATTCGATTCGCGTTGAATCCGAATATTAGCCTACTTCGGGTGCGCGAATCGGATTTTTCCCGATCAGCCGGCAAAAGTGTCCCTGCAGAGAGCTCCGCTATTTCTGACAGTTCTCTGACAGTTCCTTCACATGTACAGCGGTTGAAACATTGTATCTATTTGTTTCCATTTAGGATACAGATGTTTTTATTCGGAAACAGATACAATGTTTCAACCGCTGTAAATGTGAAAGTCAGAGAACTGTCAGAAATAGAGGAACTCTGCAGATACACTTTTTGCCGGTTTGGAATTATTCTTATTTTCATCCTACTTCTTCTTCTTCTTCTTCTTCATCCTCATCTTCAGAAGAAGAAGAAGAGGATGAGGATGAAGAAGAAGAAGAAGAAGTGGGATGAAAATAAGAAGAATTCCAAGCCGGCAAAAAGTGTATCTGCAGAGCTCCTCTAAGTGTATCTGCAGAATAGAGGAGCTCTGCAGATACACTTTTTGCCGGCTTGGAATTCTTCTTATTTTCATCCTACTTCTTCTTCTTCTTCCTCTTCATCCTCATCCTCATCCTCTTCTTCTTCTTCTGAGGATGAAGAAGAAGAAGAAGAAGTAGGATGAAAATAAGAAGAATTCCAAGCCGGCAAAAAGTGTATCTGCAGAGCTCCTCTATTCTGCAGATACACTTAGAGGAGCTCTGCAGATACACTTTTTGCCGGCTTGGAATTCTTCTTATTTTCATCCTACTTCTTCTTCTTCTTCCTCTTCATCCTCATCCTCTTCTTCTTCTTCTGAGGATGAGGATGAAGAAGAAGAAGAAGTAGGATGAAAATAAGAAGAATTCCAAGCCGGCAAAAAGTGTATCTGCAGAGCTCCTCTAAGTGTATCTGCAGAATAGAGGAGCTCTGCAGATACACTTTTTGCTGGCTTGGAATTCTTCTTATTTTCATCCTACTTCTTCTTCTTCTTCTTCCTCTTCATCCTCATCCTCATCCTCTTCTTCTTCTTCTGAGGATGAGGATGAAGAAGAAGAAGAAGAAGTAGGATGAAAATAAGAAGAATTCCAAGCCGGCAAAAAGTGTATCTGCAGAGCTCCTCTATTCTGCAGATACACTTAGAGGAGCTCTGCAGATACACTTTTTGCCGGCTTGGAATTCTTCTTATTTTCATCCTACTTCTTCTTCTTCTTCCTCTTCATCCTCATCCTCATCCTCTTCTTCTTCTTCTGAGGATGAGGATGAAGAAGAAGAAGAAGTAGGATGAAAATAAGAAGAATTCCAAGCCGGCAAAAAGTGTATCTGCAGAGCTCCTCTATTCTGCAGATACACTTAGAGGAGCTCTGCAGATACACTTTTTGCCGGCTTGGAATTCTTCTTATTTTCATCCTACTTCTTCTTCTTCATCCTCATCCTCATCCTCAGAAGAAGAAGAGGATGAGGATGAGGATGAAGAAGAAGCAGTAGGATGAAAATAAGAAGAATTCCAAGCCGGCAAAAAGTGTATCTGCAGAGCTCCGCTAAGTGTATCTGCAGAGCTCCGCTATTTCTGACAGTTCTGTGACATTCCCTCCATACAGCGGTTGAAACATTGTATCTATTTGTTTCCATTTATGGAAACAAATAGATACAATGTTTCAACCGCTGTATGGAGGGAATGTCACAGAACTGTCAGAAATAGCCTATTTCTGACAGTTCTGTGACATTCACTCCATACAGCGGTTTCAACCGCTGTATGGAGGGAATGTCACAGAACTGTCAGAAATAGCCTATTTCTGACAGTTCTGTGACATTCACTCCATACAGCGGTTTCAACCGCTGTATGGAGGGAATGTCACAGAACTGTCAGAAATAGCCTATTTCTGACAGTTCTGTGACATTCACTCCATACAGCGGTTGAAACATTGTATCTATTTGTTTCCATAAATGGAAACAAATAGATACAATGTTTCAACCGCTGTATGGAGGGAATGTCACAGAACTGTCAGAAATAGCCTATTTCTGACAGTTCTGTGACATTCCCTCCATACAGCGGTTGAAACCGCTGTATGGAGTGAATGTCAGAGAACTGTCAGAAATAGCCTATTTCTGACAGTTCTGTGACATTCACTCCATACAGCGGTTGAAACATAGCCTATGTTTCAACCGCTGTATCTATCTGCAGAGCTCCGCTAAGTGTATCTGCAGAGCTCCGCTATTTCTGACAGTTCTGTGACATTCCCTCCATACAGCGGTTGAAACATTGTATCTATTTGTTTCCATTTATGGAAACAAATAGATACAATGTTTCAACCGCTGTATGGAGGGAATGTCACAGAACTGTCAGAAATAGGCTATTTCTGACAGTTCTGTGACATTCCCTCCATACAGCGGTTGAAACCGCTGTATGGAGTGAATGTCACAGAACTGTCAGAAATAGGCTATTTCTGACAGTTCTGTGACATTCCCTCCATACAGTGGTTGAAACTCCTTCTTCTCATCCTTCTCCTTCTTCTCATCCTTCTCCATCTTCTCATCCTTCTCCTTCTCCTTCTTCTCATCCTTCTCCTTCTCCTTCTTCTCATCCTTCTCCTTCTTCTCATCCTTCTTCTCATCCTTCTCCTTCTTCTCATCCTTCTTCTCATCCTTCTCCTTCTTCTCATCCTTCTCCTTCTTCTCATCCTTCTTCTTCTTCTCATCCTTCTTCTTCTCATCCTTCTCCTTCTTCTCATCCTTCTTCTCATCCTTCTCCTTCTTCTCATCCTTCTTCTCATCCTTCTCCTTCTTCTCATCCTTCTCCATCTTCTCATCCTTCTCCTTCTCCTTCTTCTCATCCTTCTCCTTCTTCTCATCCTTCTCCTTCTCCTTCTTCTCATCCTTCTCCTTCTTCTCATCCTTCTCCTTCTTCTCATCCTTCTCCTTCTCCTTCTTCTCATCCTTCTCCTTCTCCTTCTTCTCATCCTTCTCCTTCTTCTCATCCTTCTCCTTCTTCTCATCCTTCTCCTTCTCCATCTTCTCATCCTTCTCCTTCTCCTTCTTCTCATCCTTCTCCTTCTCCTTCTCCTTCTTCTCATCCTTCTCCTTTTTCTCATCCTTCTCCTTCTCCTTCTTCTCATCCTTCTCCTTCTCCTTCTTCTCATCCTTCTCCTTCTCCTTCTTCTCATCCTCCTCCTTCTCCTTCTTCTCATCCTTCTCCTTCTCCTTCTCCTTGTCCTTCCTCATCTCCAAGGGCATTTAAATTAAAGGTACAGTGTTCTGCACTAATTTAAAGGCTCTCTGAAGCCTATAAACCCTTTTAATAAGTTAAATTCGTAGCGGATTAATTCGCATCGAATCGAATTTCTTCCTCAAATTCGGCGAATCAGCCGAATCGAATTTTTGAATAATTCGCTCATCTCTATTTATTACCCTTATATACCTTTACTTATTTTCAGGCTGACTCTCAAATCAAAAGTGAAAGGCCACCTGATATTTGAAACGGGCAGCATAGTGTCTTAGTGGATAGCAATTCTCCCTAGCAGCCCTAAGGTCATTGGTTTGAATCCCAACCATGGCACTACCTAACTGGAGTTTGCATGTTCTCCCTGTGCCTGCGTGGGTTTCCTCCCACACTCCAAAGACCTGTTGGTAGGTTAATTGACCCTAGTATGTATGAATGTGAGTTAAATTTTAAGCTCCTTGAGGACAGGGACTGATATGAATACACAATATATATGTAAATTGACAGCACTATATACATACCTGTAAAAATAAATAAGCTGCCCATAGATTCAAATGTGGATGTTTCTGCAAGGGCCGGATGAATTTCAATCTATCTATGGCTGTACCAGTTTGACAGAAGTTGAACTAATGAACGATTTCTGTTGAACGGGACCATTGGAAAACATTTGCCAAATGGCTGCAGCTGCTGATTATCCCAGTCAGGATACATTGTCTTAGCAGGGAGGATTCCTGCACCCACCTTACATGTGTAAATGGAGGAATCTGTTCATTTTTTTTTTTCTGGATCAGCCCTTTATTTATTTAAAAAATGAGGCATCTATGGCCAGCCTAACAGTTGCTGCCCTGTCTACTGCTTGACCTTATGATGATAACACAGTGGTCCTGACTCTTCAAGTTCCAATAGCATCTAAGACACTTTAAAGGATACTTTCTCTTTTTGAAAAAAAAAAAAAAAATGCACATTTTTTTGCAGGTAAAAAAATGTGCATTTATTTTTTTTTTTGCTAAGGAGCCTGCTGAGCATTGCACTGACAATCAGCAGATCGTGGAAGTAATCTCAAGCTCCTGCAGACTCAGGGGCAGGCAGTTACCAGAGAGCAGAAAGATCAGTAGACTACAAGAGTGCTCACCGGTGCCCCAGTAAAGGCTGACAGTACTTGTAGTCTATCCATTCACAGGAAAATCGGAATGAATGAGGTGGCTGTGTAGGAGGAGCCCTGCACGGCCGTTTTCAAATTGTGACAGCATTTGCCGATAGAGGATGCCCTGCTCACTGTCACTGAGAGGGCAGCTCTTGTGGGGGGAGGTGGGTGCATAGGAGCATGTTACATGATACACCCTAGAGATGTATGTAGAATGCTCCTAAAGGCGAACTTATCCTTTAAATGAACTTAAAGTGACACTAAACTCAATTTTTTTTACATCACTTGTTTTAAAATATCAGGTATATTATGGCTCTGTTTGGTTCTTTTTTAAAAAGAACAATTGCTTTTAGGCTTCCTATTTTTGTCCTGTGCACACACTCTACTGATGAACCTCACATCTACTACTACAGAGCGAGCAGTTATTTCTGGTCACATGTTCCGCTCTATGCGTAATACAATTCCCATAGAGCTGAATGTGTCTGCACATAGATTTGTGGTCCACCTTGGGGGCAAGTGGGAGAGGGTGGTTACATTCACATACACAAGGGGGCATGGAGAACAAACATTGCCATGCTAGAGCAGGAAATCTTAAAATAGCAGAAAAAAGTTGGTATTTGAGAGATGAAACAAAGGAAAAGAGAAATAGAAGGTACATTCTACTTATATTTATACATTTTGCATTTGTTTTATTTTATTAAAAAATGTGAATATATTTTGAATTTAAGGTATGCTAAAGTGATCTCTCACCCAGTATTATTGTATGCCATATAAGTATGGCTTTAAAGCGGAGTTCCACCCAAAAGTGCTTTAGTGCTTTGTCCCCTGCTCCCCATTAAGGATTGGCACCTTTGGGGAGTGGGTACCCGAATTTGACAGGCACCCGCTCCCACTTCCACTGCGTTCGCCCAAAGCGATTAGAAAAGGAAGTTGTTCTCTCCCTCCACCCTCCCTGTAGTCTTCTGGGACATGTGACAGGTCCCAGAAGACTACGGGACCATTCACAAAGTGCAGTGCTACTCGTGCATGCACAGTGGGCACCCGGCTGTGAAGCCGCAAGCTTTCACAGCCGGGTGCCCACACTAAGGATGTCAGTTTTTATAGCTGCTGACTTTTATTTTTTGTTATTCAACTGGAACTCCGCTTAACGTGACCTTTGTAATCCCTCTTTCTTTTCCTTGTACCTTTCCTAATACCTGTGCATAGAAGCTCTTTATTGCTACCCCTCTCCTGTTTTGGCTCTGTAGCAATTCCTAGATAGCAGCTGTAAAAACTCTGTGTAAGAATTGTCCTTTCCTTCCTTTAAAAGTCTGATTTGTTGTCTCTGTCTGTGTTTAGTCTGACTGGATACAGTGAGATTTTTAACCTTGGATTATACCTAAACAAGGATGGTTCTGTCCTTCTGGAGAGAAGTCTGATAATGATATTACTGATATTACAGAGACAACAGCATACATTCACCGGCCACTTTATTAGGTACACTAGTTCAATTGCTTGGTAACACAAATTGCTAATCAACCAATCACATGGTAGCAACTCAATGCATTTAGGCATTTAGACGTTGTGAAGATGACTCGCTGAAGATCAAACTGAGCATCAGAATGGGGAAGAAAGAGGATTTAAGTGACATTGAACATGGTGTGGTTGTTGGTACCAGATGGGCTAGTCTGAGCATTTCAAAAACTGCTTATCTACTGGGATTTTCACACACAACCATCTCTAAAGTTTACAGAGAAAAGTCTGAAAAAGAGAAAATATCCAGTGAGTGGCAGTTGTGTGGGTGAAAATGCCTTGTTGATGTCAGAAGAGAATGGGCAGGTTGGTTTGAGATAATGGAAAGGCAACAGTAACTCATGTCAATATGGACCAAAATCTCTGAGGAATGTTTACAACACCTTGTTGAATCTACGCCATGAAGGATTAACCTCCCTAGCGGTCTGATTATTTCAGATTTTTGGTGCTGAAAGCGGTACCATTATTTTACATGGAAATATGTAGTTTTTTTATTGTAGGCTGTAATTTTTAGGAATAACTCACTGAAATCTGTCCGAACAAGAGTCTATTAAACATCCCGGGTATGATAAAATTTGAAACACGAAATCATAAATTTAATAAATAATCATAAAAAATAATACTATAATAATAATAAATTTAATTCAATAATATAATCAAACCAAAAACACTGAAATTTGAAATATAGCGCCAAGTTCGCACATTGCTGAGCAAAGTCGCAAAATCGTTTTCAGTGTCTGATGACGAATTTCCCCACGAATCATTATCACTCAATTCTGCAAGTGGTTCTGATTTACTATCGCTGTTCTCTAGCTGATCTAAACCCGCTTTTGACCTAAAGGGACACTTTTTGGATGCCATGGACTTTTCTCAGTTTCCAGGCAGAAAGAACAGACAAAATGCAGGCAGGGCACAGGACAAAGCACTAGGGACAAAATGTATGTGAAATGGGTTGAAACAGCAATGTTTTGCTATGTAAAAATTGTTTGGAAAAAAATGAAATTTTTTAAAATTTTCAAATTTCCCGCCGTGGTGCCCGTACGTCTCAACGTCACAGGGACCGGAACACAGAAGCCGGATGCCGGCATCGGCCGGAGGAGATTGCCGGGGACGCTGCAGGGGATGCATCGTGGGAGCGAAGGACAAGGTAAGCTATGCAGGGACTCCCTATGCAGCGCACGCATGGTAAGCCCGAGTGTAGCTCGGGGTTACCGCTTTTGGTACAGACATTTTACCCCGAGCTACACTCGGGAATACCGCTAGGGAGGTTAAGGTAGTTCTGAAAGCAAAAGAGGGTCTAACCCGATACTAGCAAGGTGTACCTAATAAAGTGGCCGGTGAGTGTAGACTGATCTTGGCCTTTTGAGGTCATACAATCCTGCTGTTTTTTGACTCTCCCATACCACACCGATAGCAGTCAGGACCCACCTGCATGAGATCTGTCAGCACTTCTACTTGGGAAGAAATAGAGCCTACATTTCCATCATATGAGCGTGTTTGACTGAGCCTTGAGCAATTCTCATGATATGATGAGAAAGAAGAACCACAGAGAAAAAAACAGCTTCTTAAATCAGGAGTTTATAGCCAGGGGCTCTGAAACATAACCATTTGCACCAAGAGTTTCCGTTCTCAACTTGTAGACCGATGAGGATGAAGAGATGTACAGTATGTAGTTTTCAATAATGTTGAAGTGTGAGATTTTTAAAGAGAATTGTACTAAATTATCTGAACCTCTTGGTAGGAACTCCATGTCAAGTTGCTATAGCTATTTATTTTGCTATTTATTTTTCTTGTGTGATTGTCCTGGTGACATTATTGTTGGATCGAGAGTCATTTGAATGCCCAATTTTTAGGCATAGAAGCTTTGAAATGTGACATCTAGGAACTATGATTTAGAATATTATTTACTTATGAGACCATTATAAGAATTGGATTTAGGTTTATGGAGTTAGAAAGTGCATCTGTTACCAGGCTATGCGCGTTCATGTATTTACATATTCTGATCACTAAAAGATAACTAGAAGATTTGTTGTTTATGAATACCTACAGGTAAATCTATAATAAGGAATGTAGATATAGTAAATACTGTATCTTCTATATATGCACAATTTAGGAGATATTTACTTTAGTAGTAGCCAGTGATGTCACTGACACATGTCCACTGCGCACTCAATGGATGGCATGGCAGCAACGTACCATGGGATATGTAGTGTTTTGAAATGGAGGTGAAGATGTAAAACATGTAGGAAATCCTAGAAGTTGTGGAAAGAGATGGCCAGCAGACAGGCAGGACTCACAATATGAAAGATTTTTCAAGTAAGCTTATATTGGATTGTCAAAAAAATATTATTTGCAAATATTGCTATTACATTGCTGATGTTATGAAATGATAATGTATACCTGGCCATTGATTTCCTTTAAAGCAAGCCCTCACTAACCTATGTAGCTGCAGACACTGTGAACCAATGTATGCTCAAAGTTCACAACAGAAGCAGTGAAGCGGGCTAGATTGTTTTCTCAGCTGCTCTGCTCTCCTTCCCAGCAGTGACCTAGCAGCCTTCCAGCACTCTATAATGCTATATACTGCTTTATAATGTAAAGACAGAAGATGTGCAGGGGAAACTGAGAGGATGACTTGGAGGACTTCGGTAATTGTGCTGTGAATGTTAAGGATGAATTATTCACAAGCTGGTAACACAATGATTAGTGTTATTCATGTCAATGTTAGTGCTTGCAGCTACAGAGATCAGTGAGGGCTTATTTTAAAGCGTATTTACTGTTATTTGTTAAGAATGTGTCAATGCTTATATGTCCATAGCCTGGTCACAGGTTCACATACAGGGTTAAGTTTAAAGCTGAACTCCAGCCTTGCCTTTAGTCTTAAGGTGGGAATACATGATTAGAAAATCGACTGATCGGTCATCCGACGACCGAGAGGTGTTCGTTCATTGGTTGAAATCGTGGCCCACATTAACCAATCTAAAAAAATAATTTGTAGCTAAAATGTATACTAAAAATAGATGCAATATCACTTTAAGTGTTCTCAAATTAGTCAAACATGCAATATACTAAAATAAATTTGCAAAAAATACCTCAAGTGAATGCATTTTATACCAAAATCAGTACTCACATATGTAATAACTTAGAATGGATAATTGAATGTGTGACCACTAAAAATAAATGTCCAATTTAATGCTCAAAGTCAAAACATTATTGCAAAAATTGTGCTGCAAAATCACTGCTGAAGAGACATCTATGCAACTAACTTACCGTCTCCACATAAGCTCAGCCTTATTTCTTGTATGTATATTGTGTCCACCTTACATACATCTATATGCTTGTTTGTATATTTATTTTGTATTTTCTTTATGTTGTAGCACTACTCTCCCTCATACTCAAGCTATGGTCCTGAAGAAGCCAAATGCACAGGCGAAACGCGTTGACCATATTTTGAAAAATATATGTATGTTGTCACTATGTGCTGAGTGGTTATCCTCTACTATACATGAGGGGGGCTTTGTGCTCAACTTGATGTGGTTTGTTCTTATCTTCTCTTTTCAAGACCTTCTTTTGTAATACGGGTCCTATTATGGACATATGATTCTTTTATGTCAATAAATGGTTATATGTATTTTATTGTGTAGTCTCTTACTGTGCCCAAAGAATCCAATGGCTTACCGTACTTAGCAGTTTGGTCCTTTTTCTTTTCTATAATGGATTATTAACACTATAGCTTTTTTGTACATCTGGAAAGCAGTTATGACCCATGCTAAGCTCTCTACAAATGACACTTCTAAAAATTTGATGCCTATTTGGTGATCAGGATCGAGATGAAGTATAGCAGTATGATAGTCGCCAATTGTTTTCTGTTGCTTCCCCCTGCTTAGACAGCCAGTCAGCCTTGGGCAGAACACTGGTCTGGCAATGCACTGTATTGGGCCAGGGATGAGGATAAGGCCAGGGGTAGCTTATTAATTTTATATTGCACTTTCTGAATCAGAAATGTATTTATTTGGGGGCAATAATTTCACTATGCAAAGATTGTATTGAAGTTGGAATTTCCTGAACTCAAAAACAAATTATTTCAGTTGCCAAAAAATAACATACCTCTATACGAGAGCCAATTCCAGGTCTAGGTGGCATTTACTGACCATTGCCTGCCTTCGCCTGTCACTTCTCCCTATAATGATTCCAGTTTAAGATTTGCTAAGTAATGTCTGCAGACAGTATAAGACTGAATTCTTCCCTGATCCCTCCTTTGTAGCAGATGATCACCCATACCAACGTCTGCCTTAAGTGCCCGGCATTAAAAGGTTTAATTTGAAAGTGGTCAAGATTCCAAAGGTATCTAGAAACCGCGTGCCCGAATTAGCACATACTTGCTGTGTTGCCTCTTGCCAATTTGGACTTGGTACAACCAGGAACAGATGCTGTAAATTCTAGGTTTCCGATTACAAAGCTGTCTTATCTGTGCTTTGTGTTTCAACACCATTTGTTCAATTACCTGCAGTTAATATTTTACATCGAATAGCTGTGTGTGTGTTCACGTGAAGCCTTACAAGCGCTGATAATGCACCGACAATTACACTAAGTGCTTGTGAGTGGATGTGTTTCGAATGCCATTCCTTTAGACACACCCAACAGCTGCGATGTGGGTACTGCAATGAAAATAGAATTTGTTTAGGGATAAAAAAATATACTTAAAGGGGGTGCCCCCAATACACTCTTCTTGTTTTATTCTGAAGCATAATGAAGATTATATAATCCAATACAATTTTTTTACAACATCGAGTAGGTTACAATTTTTTGGAAGGAATCACTCTCATACAGTGTATAATGCACCAATGTCATTTACATAAGTCTTGAGAAAATTCATTGAATAAACCAATAAACTGTTCTTTGGCACTAATATCCAGTATATATACCTATGTTGTATATAATGATGCAGAGCAATACAGTCTGAGTATTTAACAAGAGTTGTTACTGGAGGATGGCTTCAGTTTGCAGGGGTAGTGACCCTTCTTGGACCATATAATAGATAATTCTGCAGCATGCACTGGCTCCATGCCTCTGTACCAATTAATGGAGTGTAAGATAGGGAAAAGGAGCCTGCCCTGACCTATCCCTTCTTGACTGGAACCTCTCCCCACGCTAAATACCGTCCCTCACAAGCTAGTTCCTGTCCCTGACCATTCACTTACCGTGAAGTGGGATCCCTTGTTTAAAAGGTTCCCTTACCCAAGATGGCTGCCAGAGATTCTCAAGAGTTCGGTGTCCAATCAGACCATTATCCTTTCTCAAGGCTTTGCACAGAATCTTTAAGGGACCAGTTTCCTTATGAGGCTCCCTGTCCTATGCAAAAATTGCACTACGCCACCTACAGATGGGAAGACTGACTGCACCTGCCTACAAATGGCTTTCATTAAGTTTGACACATATTTTAAAACAAAATACCGCATTTATTGTTCACCTAAATTTCCCTAGCTATAAAGTGAGTGGAGACAGACTCTGTATCCATTCACATCAGTGGAATGTTTACAGTACGAGCCAGTGTTTAAAAACATGGTAGCTATCTAGTTCTCAACAGGAGGTGCAAGAGGTGATTGGTTCTTTCCCCACTCGTAAGACCCCAAGGGAAGATGGCCTTCTCATAGAAGTGTATAGACAATATGCTGATCTTATTTTACCCTACTTGTTAGAGACATATAATGCAGCCCTTCAGCAGGAGTGTTTACTTATTCCTGTGACTAAAGCTATGATTGACTTCTTTTGAAGCCAGAAAAGTCTCCTACAGACGCTGCTTCTGATTGAAGCTTTGCTCCTACAATCAGACATAAAAATATTGTTGAAGGTTTTGACGAGAAGGCTGAATAACATCAGAACTAGTGTAATTCACGCAGATCAAAATGACCACAGAAATCTACAGCTATTGATCTCCGCACGTTACTCATTACCATGCAGACACCTTCGGACAATGCTGGATCGAGAGCTTTGCAGTCACTTGATGCCAACAAGGCCTTTAATACTATTGAGTGGTCGTATCTATGGATGGTCCTGCAAAGATTTGTCTTTGGGGAAGTATTTATCTCATGGGTAAGGCTGCTTTATTGCAATCCCTAGGCAGATATACGAGAAGGCGATCACTTGTCTGCATATTTCCCGCTGAGATATGCGGTTCCCACTCTCGCCGTTACTGTTTGCCCTGTCCATAGAGTCATTGACAGCACAGATTAAGGAGTCTGACACTATTGTGGGCTTTAAAAATGGAGACGTACATGAAAAGATTATGTTGTATGCGGACGATATGTTGATTTTACTGGGAGATTCTGACCTCTCACTGAAAGTTACCATGGCTGTTATAAAAAATTTGAGAAGTACTCCGGATTGAGCATCAACTGGAGTAAATCAGCACTGTTGCTGCTTGATGGTGAGGTGAATCTACTTTTATCATATTCTGTCCAGTCCCTGTGGTCTCTTCATTTAAATATTTGGGAATTGTTATTTCCCGTGTCATAATGGAGTACTCACAATGGAATATCTCTTTATCTAGTTGATAGCTAGATTTCAGGGCAGGGTGAAGGTTTGGCAAAAACTTGCACGTTTTATGGCCAGTTGGGCTAACTTATTGAAAATGATACTAATGCCCCAACTCTCAAGATATATCGCATGCTGAAGACAATCTTCTGGACATTGTTGTGGAAAACACTCCGTCTAGGGTAAGCCTTCAGCACTGCAAAGTCCTAATAGTAATGGGGTTTGGTTTTCCCAAACCCCTGGCTATATTATTTGGCATTTGCAGCATATGGTGGTTGGTATGCAACAGCTTGGCAAGCATCTGGAAAAGGTCCGAGACTCTACATATTCTACAGTATTTCACTACACTACCTCCCCTTCACTGCTGGAGGGCTTAGAGTCAAAAAACTGGTCTTTTCCTACATACAGATGCATGCATAAAATTTGGTTGAAGACTAAACAGTTGCAGGCTGCTACAGGATATACATGCTATAGTCCTATTTTTAATAACCACTCTTATCCGGAATTGGCTAAACTCCAATACGCAGCTAAATGGCAGGCGTACTTAGTTACACATCTGAGCCATATATTTAGTGGAGGTAATTTGCTATCGTTCACAACCCTACAATTCCAATATGCTTTACCCCAGAATATGTATTTCTACTATATGTAGTTACAGCATGCAGTCTCAGCTCATAACTTCCTGGCTGATTTCTCCTTATCACCTACTCCTATTTTTAACATGATGCAGCAATCGGACGTCCTAAAGTGCTTTTTATGAAACTGCTACACAGCTATTAAAAACATATATGGAATCCTACCCCTGTAGGGTGCCATAGAAGTGGTTACTAGATGAGAGGGACTTGACTAGTGAGCAAAGGTAAATGGTAGATATGGTTGGCTCCAGCTCCTTAAATGAGTCCCAATGGCTGTCCCAATTACATATACTCTTACAGATACACTACTCTCCCCTTAAATTGTATAAAATGGGTCTCCCACCAGAGACAACTTGTCCAAAATGTAGTAGGGATCATGTTGACTTGCTCCACATTCTGTGGTCATGCCTCAAGCTACATAGGTATTGGGAGTTGGTTATTGCTCCCCTTAATCAGGCATTTCAAACTACTCTCACTTCTGATCCTAAACAGTGTATACTGGGTATAATCGGTTAGGTAGTATTAGATACATTTATTATAGAAGTGGTATTCAGAGCGCTGTTGCAAGCTTGCAAAATATTGTTGGTTCCCTGGAAGAGTACCATCCCTCCCTCACTCCAGGAGTGGATAGATCACTCGGTGAATACACTCCAGTATGAGCGTGTTATTTATCAGCACTGGGGCAGAAAATGATGGGCGATCATCAACTAGTGCCATAGTTTTTAGCAGCAAGACTTAAAGCTGTAATAAACCTGAAAACTAAAATGTATTATATTGCAGCTTACCAATTCCTAGCTATGGTAGGCGCTTTTTCATTTACTGTTTTCAATTCATTTCACCTGGTGATCCGTCCAGTAAGTCTATTTTTTTTCAACTTCCTTTAACACACCAAGCTATCCAGCAAAGTTTCAGAGAGTTAAGACAAACCATTTACCACTGTCAGGGGTGCTTACAATGATCAGCTTTTATTCATGTATGTAAATGCTTTATTCCAAATGCAAAGACTGTAGCTTTAACTGCTTAGAAAATGTTAGCTGGAGTTCAACTTTAATTTACTAGTCAAGTCCATCTAAATTTGCATCTAACACTAGGGTTGCACCAATACCAATATTGGTATCGGTATTGGCGCCGATACTAAGCATTTGTGAGAGTACTCGTGCAATGCTCTGATACCTGAAACCAGTACCTTTGCAGTGCGATTTGAGCCAATTCATTTTGTATGGGCTCAAATTGCAAACCCAAAAGTATCGGTATCGGCTAGTACTTGAGCACAAGTATTGGTACTTGTACTCACCGATAAAAAACGGTATTGGTGCAACCCTATCTAACACAACCCTCTTCCTAAATTTGACAATACTGCTGTCCAAAGATGTCTCTGTTGTTCTTCCATCCAGAATGGAGACACTTTAAGACAAAAATCATGCCAGAAGAGGCTAATGCCTAGTCAAAATTAGGTGCTTTACAGCTTGCATTTATATGTCGCTACATTCTGGGTCCCCCTAAAGCTCTGCACAGCCAAGCAGCATGCATTTTCTTCCACACTGGAGTCAGTAAACAGTCCTTGAGCTTGGTTTTGTGATTTTATTAAGGGGTTTGTTTATAACTTGGATGGAGTTGAGGGGTGTATGGGATGCCCAAGGAAACTGCAAACTTAAGGACAAACTCCTTAGCAATTATGTACCGATGTGGACTAAAATAGTCTCTCCTTGAAGAGCATTCTAGCTCTCTGGTGTACCTCCTGAGGCCCCAGAAGATTCCTCCTCTTCACCCAGCTACACTGAGGGTATTCACTGGGCAAGGGGGCCCAAAAACTGCCAATTTAGCACAGGAGCTGCAAATGAGAAGCTAGTTCAGTTTTCCACTTGACTGCCCTCTCCCCATATGCAGGCCTGGGGGTGTAAGAGTACTCATGCTGTCCTTCCTGATAGGTTAATGGGTAGGTGGCTGACTTCAGGCCTTTCACTGGGCTGGCTCCTTCCCTGCTGCTCAGGATATCCTCCCTTGAAGACGGTGATACAGTGGAGATCCCCTTCTCTAGCACTTGCCTGTAGGTAGGCCCCTTCCCTGGGCCCCCCTCCCAGGCTCCATACACCAGCCTCTTACTCCATCTTCCACTGCCCTGCTGGACAGGTTCTGCCAGTTTTAAGGGTTGTCCTTGGTCACCATACCCAGTCTCCTGCTTGGAGACTGGCCAAGGTCCCTCAAACATGCAGATCTGGGCTTCCTCCCGTCCTCCACCTCTCTTCTAGAAAGTTCTCTAAATTTCTGGAATGGCGGAAGGGCTTCAGAAGCCCTGACCTGTAAGAACCTCCAAGCCTGCCCTGACGTGAACTCCTGCCTCACTCACACGCTGACTCATCCCAGGCTGCTACTCAGCCTCTGACTAAGAAAAAAACTATCTAACTAATCCTAATCTGGAGGGCGTTACATCCACCCCCCGCTACAAAACAGTCATGTCCTCATTGGCTGGGAACAAAAAAACTGAGCCCAGGAGCAGGGCATCCCATACAGAAAAAGGGAGGGGAAAATGGAACAAACTTGGAATGGGACATGTACAAATAAATACTGGCTCACCTGACAAAGAAAAGCCATCTGTATCTGGCACCATCTGAGCAGGGGTAACAAGGTGGATTTGCACAGCTGATTCCCCTGAGACACTTGCTGGTTCCTGCTGGGCAGCACTAGTGGGCATTGATTCTTCAGCTCATCTCTGGGTGAGCTGTAAGTGGCATTAGGCAGCCATCTTTCACTGCAACGGTCTGCTGTGGGGGCAGGGGAATCGTGGTTCTGGGACTCAAGCCTACTCTGCACTCCAAACTCTGAGCACTTTTTGGCTCTCCAACTCTCCAGCTTCTCCATACACAGACCTGTCTGCAGGTCCACACTGTAGGTGCCAGGTCGCTGGACATAAGCTTGTTGAGCAGCTCTCCACAGTGCCTGCACTTGATTCATGCTCCGATCAAAGTGGTGGGCTTCCTGCAGCCAAGACACAGTCTCTCTGTTCCCTCAATTAACCTAAAGGAAAGTCCTTTGCAATGCTCCAGATGGACTCCTGTGTCCACCAGAATCACCTCCGGCATCTCCGGCCACCAAAACTTCGGCACAGCTTGAACGACTCCCTCCATCTGGCCCCTCTCTCTCTCACTCTCAGCATGCTCAAATGGGGCAACTGGACATTTGTAATCCACTGAGTAGCAGGCCGTGCTGGTTGCTCCAGACAACAAGCAAGAACGCGCAGCAAACACTGACTTTTGCAGGCTTTAGCAATAGTAGAACATAGGCCTCAGTCACTGGTGGGCGGCAGAACATTTGTAATATAGGGAGGAGCACTTTAGCTCGCCATGGTTGCTATGGGTGACGGTGAGGAAAGTAATAATACAGACACAAGCTTTAGTGCTCATGCACACCGGACGATTATACAGCTACTGTTTTTGGCTTTTGACATTTTTTTCTACAGCCAGTAACCTCCCTAGCATGTTATCCTATGTGTCCATGCACACATAGGCTTTAAGCAGCATTTTTTGGCAGGGGCATTTTTTTAGCTGTAAAAACGCTCTGACACTGGTAAATATGGAAAACGCAGTAAAACGCGGCAAACTGGCGTTTTTTGGGCTTTTCTTTGCAAAAATGTTATTTATTTATTTCAGGTACTTATATAGCGCTGTCAATTTACGCAGCGCATTACATATATATTGTACATTCACATCAGTCCCTAACCCTCAAGGGGTGTACAATCTAAGGTCCCTAACTTACATGCATACATACACATACTGGGACCAATTTAGACAGGATCCAATTAACCTACCAGCATGTCTTTAGAGTGTGGGAGGAAACCGGAGGACCGAGAGGAAACCCACGCAGGCACAGGGAGAACATGCAAACTCCAGGCAAGTGGTGCCGTGGTTGGGATTTGAACCAAAAACCCTGGTGCTGCCAGGCGGAAGTGCTAACCATTTAGCCACTGTGCTGCCCCATATTTATTTTTCGTGGAAAAACGAGAACGCGGAAAAATACGGCTAAATGCTAATGCTAAAAAATGTGGAAAGACTCACGTTTTTAATGTGATTTTATACAGCTAACACTACTGGCATTTTTAAACACCCAGTGTGCATGAGAATTTATTGTTGTAAGCAGGCACATTACGAATGGAGTCTTTTGTGGTAGCCACCTGTAGAGCAGCAAAAAGACTTTCACATACTGATGAGCCATTCCTGTTGTTCTGGGCAACTTCAAGCAGGATAACAGCGGACACTTTACTGGCAACAGCAGGTAAATCATGAACATAGTCTCTTCCATCAGCCACTTGTAGAGCAGCAGGCAGACTTTTGAATGAGCCCAACATGTTTGCCACGGGCGATAGCATTAGCAATGGCACTGAAAGCACAGCAACAGTCACAGTTCCAGCATTACAGCACAACTCCACCTTCCCACTTGACTCCATGACACTTTACAGCAGACAGCAATTTCCTGTCTCATTGGTTGCTAGGGGCAACGGCTATGCAGGTTGTTATACGGACATCTTGGATAATCGTCCATATATAGCACTACCCCCTTAGGAGTTGCTGAGTTTTGGGTCCCCCTAAAGCTCTGCACAGCCAGGCAGCATGCATTGTCTTCAACACTTTGCCCACTGGAGTCAGTAAACAGTCCTTGAGCTTGGTTTTGTGATTTTATTAAGGGGTTTAGAACTTGGATGGAGTTGAGGGGTGTATGGGATGCCCAAGGAAACTGCAAACTTAAGGACAAACTCCTTAGCAACTATTAACAGATGTGGACAAAAATAGTCTCTCCTTTAAGAGCATTCTAGCTCTCTGGTGTACCTCCTGAGGCCCCAGATGAATTCTCCTCTTCACCCAGTTACATTGAGGGTATTCCCTGGGCAAGGGGCCCTAGAAATTGCCAATTTAGCACAGCAGCCCCAGATGAGAAGCTAGTTGGGTTTTCCACCTGACTGCCCTCTGCCCTTATGCAGCCCAGGCGGGTGTAAGGGTACTCACACGGTCCTTCCTGATAGCTTAAAGGGTTGGTGGCTGCCTTCAGGCCTTTTATTGGTCTGGATCCTTCCCTGCTGCTCAAGATATCCTCCCTTGAAAATGGTGGTACACTGGAGATCTCCTTCTCCAGCACCTGCCTGTGGGTAGGCCCCTTCCCTGGACCCCCATTCCAGGCTCCACACTCCAGCCTGTCACTCCATCTTCCACCCAACACTACCCTGCTGCACAGGCTGTATTTGGTTACCATGCCTGGCCTCCTGCCTGGGGATTGGCCAAGGCCCCTCAAACATGCAGATCTGGGTCTCTTCCCATCCTCCACCCCCCTTCTAGAAAGTTCTCTAAGTTTTTGTGGAAAGGTGGGAGGGCTCCGGAAGCCCTGACCTGTTAGAGCCTCCCAGCCTGTCCTGAGGTGAACTCCTGCCTCACAGGCTGACTCATCCCAGGCTGCTACTCAGTGTCTGACTAACAAAAAACTAACTAATCTGGAGGGCGTTACATATAAAATACATTTGATAATGTAAATATTATTACAGAGCTCTATTAATTTGTATATTTTATATCTGTCTTCGAGTTCAGCTTTAAAGCTTAATTATTATTATTACAGGTACTTATATAGCGCCTTCAATTTACACAGTGCTTTATATACATATATATTCACACCCAGGAGTGGACTGACCATTTGGAAACTCAGGCACTGCCCGAGGGCCCCGGGTCAGTAGGGGGCCCCATGAGATACCCCTGGTACCTTTTTCATAGGCTTTTTTGAGTTTGGGCAAGGACACAGGGGCCCCATGATCCCCTATTGCCCGGGGGCCCCATGAATTGTCAGTCCGCCCCTGTTCACACCCATCCCTAATCCTCAAGGGGCGTACAATCTAAGGTCCCTAACTTACATTCATACATACACATACTAGGGCCGATTTAGACAGGATCCAATTAACCTGCTAGCTTCTCTGGAGTGTGGGAGGAAACTGAAATACACAGAGGAAACCCATGCAGGCACAGGGAGAACATGTGAAATCCAGGCAGGTGGTGTCGTGGTTGAGATTCAAACCAGTGACCCAAGTACTGCCAGGTGGAAGTGCTAACCATTTAACCACTGTGCTGCCTGTTGAATGTTCATTCTTAATCAGCTAAATACATTCCATGTGCTTCAAAACAAAAAGTGTTTAATGTTTAAAAGAGAATGTCCAGACCTGCCTATTATTATCCTTGTCCTTGAAATTGTTCCTTTGCTCCTGTCCTGAGGGGTCCCAAAGCCTCCAGTTCTCCCAGCTGTTTGCAGGTGTTTCTTTTACCATGCTCCTGCCTAGTGCTGTTTTTGTTCATAGACAAACACGGGGCCTGGTAAGCCTAGCCCCTGCATCCTCCTCCTCCCAGAAATTTGACTGATGGCAACTGGAACCTATCGCTGCGCTGCCCTCAATGTATCCTGTATAAGTAAGAAGTTTGGGGAACAGTGCTGATCGATCCCACAAGTGGCAGTGAAAAGGACAGCAGGTAAGTATTTGAGGAGGGGGGCACTTGTAATGGGGTGTTCTTTATGTTATTTCTGTAAATGCATTAACGTAAAAAACAATCTTTAGCACTACTTCAGGCTAGGTTCACACCTATGCAGGTTGCATTTGACCCATTTCTGCACTGCATTTTGTGTTACGTTTTGTGTTTTTAATGTGTTTTGCTTTTCTTTTTCATTTTTCTTGTTGCTAGGCAGATTTAAAAACACATCAAAATAGCTCCAAAAACGCAGCAAAACGTACTGCTTTTTTGCCGCATTTCCATTGAAGTCTATCGAACCAAAAACGCAACTTTTTGCGTTCAAAAAAGTCCCTGACCCTTTCCAAAAAAACGCACCTGGTGAAAACGTGGAGATGTGTACGTGTCCCATAGGAAATCATGTTAAATGGACTGTACTGCTTTTCTGCAAAATACAAAACGCTGTGGAAAACGCTTAGGTGTGAACCTAGGGTAAATCTTTGTGTTGAAACAGGGGTCTCTCTGCAGAGATCTGACATCTGCTGAGTCAGACCCAGGGGCGGACTGACCATTCGAGAACTCGGGCAGTGCCCGAGGGCCCGGGGTCATTTGGGGGCACATGAAATGCCCCTGGTACCTTTTATAGGCTTTTTTTTGAGTGTGGGCAAGGACATGATCCCCTATTACCCGGGGGCCCCATGAGTTGTCAGTCCGCCCCTGGTCAGACCTATAGTTCTGCAATTAACAAAGCTCATGCTCTCTGCTCTAGCTCTTCTTTGTGCATGTGCTTTAAATGACAATGATTTGAATCACCTGCAATTAATGTATAAAAAATGCCACATGCACTGCTTTACAAACACATATACAGAATATACATGCGGTTCTCTAATTCTTCTTACTTTTAGTGGCTTAAAATGAACAGCTCCTAATAATCCTCTAATTAACAACAATAAACAGATTTCTGCTGAGGTTTAGAGCTGGTTTGTGGCTCGGATCTGGCTCTCTCAAAGGCAAAACCTCCTGCAGCTTTGTTTGTTGCAGTATCTGCACAGGACAAAGAACCAACATGTTTCCTGATCTCAAATTAATATTCTTGCTCCTAATCCGATAATAATATTCTAATACCTTTCACGGTTCAGTCGCCAGCAGTTGAACCAAAGATTTGGCAGACAGCGCTTAAGACAAGAGAAGACGAATATGTGTTACATAACTGACACAACGAGTAGACATATTCAGGGCCTGATATTTAAATGTGATACAACACAACAAAGAGGCAAAGAAAAGGCACGACTTTTCCAAAACAAAATAAAAAGGTGAAATACTTCTAATGATCAGGTACTTATCCGTAAATATACATTTCATTACTTTTAACCACTTTCCCTCCAGAGGATTTACCCCCCTTCCTGACCAGGCCATTTTTTGTGATACGGTGCTGCATTACTTTAACTGACAATTGCGTGGTCATGCAATGCTGTACATAAATTAAAGTTATGTCCTTTTTTGCCACAAATAGAGCTTTCCCTCGGTGGTATTTGATCGCCTGTGCGGTTTTTTGCGCTATATTAAAAAAAAAGACCACCAATTTTGAGAAAAAAACTATATCTTTGATTATTTGCTATTAAACATGTCCAGTAAAAAAATTTTAAAAATCAAATTTCGTCATACATTTAGGCCAAAATGTATTCTGTGACATGCCTTTGCTAAAAAAAAAATCCCAAAATGTGTAAATTAATTGGTTTACGTGAAAGCTATAGCTTCTACAAATAGAGGTATATATACTGGAATTTTTTTTTTATACATGGTGGCATTTTGACACTCGGAGGGAACTGAATAACTGTCACTGACATCCCTAGTAACACCATTACAGTGATCAGTGCTAATAAAAAGCACTGACACTGTACTAATGACACTGGGCAGGAAGGGTTAACATGTGGGCCGATCAAAGGGTTAACTGTGTGCTGTGTATGTGCTTTCCACTGTAAGCACACTGTTTTGAATGGCTTTGTTGACAGGGGAGAGATCTGTATTGTTTACATACAGGTCTCTCTCCCGTCTGTGATACACAGTGATCGCTGGGTGCCGGCGGGGAATCACCGGCCAAGAACTGTGATCGACAGGTGAGGCTATCAATGGTGGCACGGGTAGGGCTCGCGCTTCCTACCCAGAAATGCAAAATCACATATATATGTGATTTTACACACCCCTGCCGCCCTGTAGCAGTATTTCTGCTATAAAGCGGCAGAAAAGCGGTTTATTAACCAATAGCTGGAGTAAAGTATACGTAAACCATCACCTTGTAAAACAACCCATTCAGTTTAAAAATTTTAGAAATAAAAATTTAGAAATAACAGGCAAAACATTTGTGTATAAATATTAAAAACTAGAAATCCGCCCCCCGGCACATTAAAGGTTCATAGAGCTGGAGGAGGAGAAGCAGCAGTACACTGGTCTTCCCAGTGAATGGCTTTGCAGGGGTGAGGGGAGGGCGAGTTAGGACAAGTCTAATCATTGGAGGAGAGCAGACTGAGTTCCCAGCATGACTAGAAAACTGACCATGCTGTGCTCCCATGGCTAGAGTGGTCAGTTTTTTTTATTAGGAAAGCAGAGGAACTGGCAGGAACACCAGGGATTTCACACAAAAGAAGCAGTACAAAGAGAACAGGGTACATTGTTATGCAAGTACATGGTACAGCAGGCACATATCAGAAATATGAAATTCTAGGTTGACATATTCTTTAAATGATGTTTTTATAGCTGCTTGGGGTTCAGCATTCTGGGATGGATCAACAAAGAGCTGCACTACCTCCTGTTCCTAGACAAAATGTTTCTCTAGGCTCTCACCATTGGTGGGCAAGAACCAAAAGCTTAGATATTTGTTCTGCTGGAGAAGAACATAAACCTTTTTTTCAGCAAGGATCACATGAGCATTAATGCCTAGGCTTCCGATTATGGAACCAGGGCTGTAAAAAATTGAAGCAGTGATATCAACAGGATAGGTAAGTATTTTAACTTTTCTTTTAGTTTGTATTTCTCCATGCCTGCAAATCTAATAATAAAGTAGACCTTGCAGAAAAATACAAGGTCCAGTGTCTTTTATACAATGTTACAAAAAATTTTGTGCACATTTTGTTGTGAGTCTTTTACTAATTCATCAGTCTTATACTAGCAAATTATTACCATATGATAATAACTTTTTTGGATTCACACAGAAGGTGGGGCTTTCTGCCTGGCTGATTTCTTACACCCCATGCAGCATGTTGTGTGCGGTTTGAATGTGGATAGCCAGCATCACACAAACCAAGCCAGTACACAGCAGGGCTTTAATAGGATCAAAGCATCCCTTGGCTGTGAGGTCTTGCTTCAATAATTTACTAGCTATGCTATTTGACTTTTTTCCCTAAATAACCCAAAGAGAGCTTGAAGACCATATGAGAACGTTTTAGAAGACTTATAGTATTAATAGCTAATAAAGTCAATCTGGAAAAGAAGGTAAAAGGACAATTTTCGTCTTACTGAGAAAGTCTGATTTATTAAAAGGATTTGCTGTGGTTTTCTTTTGTCAGTAAAGAGGCAGTGTAGCATTTGTAGTGTTTCCCAGAATCCATTGCTATTGAAAACATGGTGCTTTTCTATTTAGTTTTCTATTTAGTTGCGAAAACATCCTGCAGGATAATATTGCTTAAGCCCCCGTTCACATCGATGCGACTTGTCATGCGATTTGACAGTTCAAATCGCATGACAAGTCACACCCAATGATAGGCAATGGAACCGTTCTAATGGGTGGGACTCCGGCTTTGTCGGGGGCGCACCGATTTGAGGAGTAGCTCCTCTGCTATTTATGGGGATTTTGGATGCAACTTGCATACAAATCTGTGCATGAAATCGCACAGATGCCTTACAAGTTGCACCTGAAATTGCACTGACATCTGACTTTGCAATCAAGACTTCACGATTTTAAAGTCGCATTCAGTGTGAGCCCAGGCTAAAGCGCATGTATGGAAAAAAACATTTTTTTTTGTTTTGGATTAAATGGGAAGTGTTACAACCCCTACCATTTTTTTTGCTGTGTGTGTCACAAGATAGATTTCCCTTTATTTCCTGTCCCAGAAACACATATGAAAGTCAGAGAAAACCTCTCTAAACTTATAGATATTCCCTTCTTAGAGAGCTCATCAGAACAGCTGTCCTCATTCCTGGTCTGGTTGTTAGGTGTCTTTGTTGCAATTATATCCTATCTATCTATCTATCTATCTATCTATCTATCTATCTATCTATCTATCTATCTATCTATCTATCTATCTATCTATCTATCCATCTACCTCTCCATCCATCTATCTCTCCATCCATCTATCTCTCCATCCATCTATCTCTCCATCCATCCATCTATCCATCTATCCATATATCCATCCATCCATCCATCCATCTATCCATCTAAAATGTGAATCCCATCGATAGCTCTTTTTCTAATATAATACCATTTAGCAAAGACAAAAGTACTATACAGCCTATCTGGTTAATTTTTTTTGTGCAGGACCAGAGCATGTAGGTTACAGACTGCCACCATGGAAAAACGTCACATCTCAGAACCTGAGTAAATGACTTGCATGTCATTCCAAAAGCTCTTTCCCCATATTGCAGTCTGGCTTCTATCTGAAATGCAGACAGGCTGTCCCGAGGAGAATTAGACAGGAGCATTAGCTTGCAGAATATATGCCGCTGAGCTAATGATTTTGACACATCCACAATGGCGGCTTTTGCAAACGACCGGGTCTGTTTTTCTATCTCCCATTTTCAGTGGACAAATGTTTGCAGGAAACAAAATGGATTTATTATGCTCCATCCTGGGTATAATATCGAGGCTTACCAAGTTCCGGGCCCGGGGACTTCAGACAAATAACAAAACACATTTTACTTCCGCTCCGCTAGTCATCTGCTATGCTTTTCACACGCAGGAATAAAGAGAGCTAGAGAAAGAATGGAGCTGGGAATGGAGCAGTGGACTTCCCCCTCCCCTTCTGATGATAGGGACCAATTTGTTAAAACTACCTTGTGATCACTTTCAAGCAATTAACTGTACATCACCTTCAATTATCAAGGGCCCCAATACAGAGGGGTTTATGAGCTCAAAGTTAACTCTTTACAGTGAAAACACAAGCAGGACAACTGGAAAACTAAAGTAGGAATCGATAACTGATATGTAAGACTTCATATAGACATAACAAGAATTCATTGAACAGTCGCTGTTATTTGCTTGTGAAAAGGCACCATTGTTTCCACAATTTACTACAACGGTGATTCATGTTTATGTCAGAATCATTTTAAAGAATAGTCCTTCTGCCCACCATCTCATATCTTTGGTTAGCCTGTAGCGCAGTGTAGAAATTCAAGGTGATCAATCAAATTTTTTATTTTCATGATATACCCTGAGTAAGCTGAAATACGGTTGGTTGATATGGGTTGTTGCAGTGCTATATTGTTAAAGTATTGTCCCCACAAAAAAACAAACTTGTCAATCATTTCAGCCTTTTAAAAGTGAAAGCTGTACCTGAGCGCAGGTAGAACTAGTTGTCTACCTCAACAAAATCCTTGTATACTACTGTGGTCCCAGTTTCATGTACTTTTTAGTGGATCAACTTTCTCAACTTCAAGGCAGAAACTAACCCCTGGAGCTAAAGCCCACCCAAATGCTGACTCCTATGACACTCCTTTCAATATAATTGCCTTCATTGACCAGAGTGGTGCTCTCACTGGACTCCACCAAGAGCAGGAACTTAGACCAGATGTTAGGCAAGCTGAGCCCTTGTTAGTAAAGTGAAGTAATGTTAAGAACAGCAATAGAAGAGGTTTTTATAGACAACAAATGTAATTGCAGATACCTTATTCTGCCTAATGTTAGACAGCATTAGGGGCGGACTGACAACTCATGGGGCCCCTGGGCAATAGGGGATCATGGGGCCCCTGTGTCCTTGCCCAAACTCAAAAAATCTCATGGGGCCCCCTACTGACCCCAGGCCCTCGGGCAGTGCCCGAGTTTTCAAATGGTCTGTCTGCCCCTGGACAGCATCTTTAAAAGTTTACAGTGGTTGTCAGGTTAATTTTTGGAAACAACTGATTGCCTTCCCAGCTTAAAAAGTTCTAAATACTACGCTGGCTTTTATGTCCTTATTTTTTTTGATCACCTGGACACCTAAATACTGAAATTACTCAGTACACACCATTACTTGGCCAACAGATTGCTGTTCTGCACCACACCTTAAATTGGAGATGTTGGTAAAAGCAACCAGTCAGACTCCATATATTATTTTATTAGCACAAGTTATAGAATTAAAGCAAACCTTTGATTGCCAGGGGCAACGTCTCTCCATTCTGCTATTCTCCACTTTTTAGAGGTTAGGCCATCGTTACACGTACTCTGTATACTCTCCACACATCAGTTATTAGTGATGTAAAATACCACTGAGTCAGATTATCGAAAGCTCAGAGAGCCCGGGCTTGCTGTGTTGTGTTTTTACCCCAGTGCTCATTGGTAAAAAAAACACAGCTGGAAGACATGCAAGAAGGAAAATTTCCCACGTTTGTGAAAATGCACAGCTGTCAATTAATGTCACCACTGGGGGCAGCACAAAAATATTCCTTAGACTCTGACAGCAAAATATAGAAAGATACACATTTCCTAAGTTGTCATCTTTCACACTTTACATTTATGACAGCTATCAACTTTCATATCTAAAATATGTAGCTATCACGTTTTGTTCCTAAAATATCTGACTACCAAATTTCATACTTAAAATATATGACAGCTATCAACTTTCACACCTAAAATATGCTGTATGACAGCTATTAAAACCTGATAGATAGTTCAGCTTTTGGTAGATGATGGAGAGTTTACCCTCCTCTCAAACTAAGTTTCTTATACTGTACCTATGTATTTAAGAGAATGAAGCTGAACATGTCAGTACAAGTCAAAGTGTGTGGGAGTGATGTGCACCCCCAAATAACCTAGAAATTATAGTTGGGAAATTTCTATCTGGAGTCTGATGGCTGACATGCCATCAGAAGTCTACCTGTAACTGAGGTATCAGTACACATGTTGGGTAAGCCAAAGTGCTCTGTACGCAAACATCAGTTTTTCATCCTGAAAATCAGACCTGTATCATGTTATTTACTCTATTGATTGAAAAAGAGAGCATAGCATAGCTACAACCTCTGAGCTAAGATCACATAGGGGTTTAGGTTTGAGCACTTTTTTTTGGAAAGGAAAAAAAGGTTTTTATGTTCTCTGCTACTTGGATAATTTTACCCTAATGAAAGGATTTGCTCTAATAAGTGAGAAGGTCACACTAAAAGGGCCTTCAAAATCCTGGCCTTGCTTTACCACTATTCAATACCTGACATAACTAACGGTTAGATGTAGCGCAATCAAAAAAATTAAAATAAACAAAATATAATAAACAAACAAAATTGTCCAATCCTCCAACAAATATCTCAAATGTCCATGAATAAATTCTCTAACACTGTGCAGTGATCCTAGAGGTTTCTACTTCCATCCAAGTGAATTTTAGTGAAATAAATAGGAGTATACGGAGAACACTATTTTGGTCCCATTTTGTGTTTGCATTTACATTTACTGGAGAATGGAATAGGGCTGGTGGAGTACTGCAGGTGCAGGATAAAAGCCTGGAGGAGAGCTGACACCTAATAGCCCATGGTGGGGCCAAAGGTGTGTTATGACCTTAATATGACATTGGGATCAATAAAAGAAGGTGAGCATGTGATATGAACACAGGGTGAAGCATGCATTACTTGGATGGAAGCAGAAAATTCTAGGATCACTGACTGCACAGTGGTGGATGATTTATTCATGGACATTTGAGATATTCATTTGAGGATTGGACAATTTTGTTTAATTATTATTATAAAATTAGTTTTTTTTTATTGTGCTACAGCTAAACGTTTGATATATTTACAGAAGTGTGGTAAAAAACACTAGGTAATGTTTAAGCAGCAGTCAACACATACTGTATACATATATATATAATTTTTTTTTTCACGGAAGTATTATATGTAACTGCGCTGATTGATTTTGTCACACAGCACCTAACATAGGTCAAGAACTCATTTTTGGTAATACCATCACACCATATACTGTATATGTACCACGGCTTGATTTATGAAAGTACCAGAGGCGAGGCACAGCTGCATTCACTTTGTTCATTATGCAAAACGAAGAAGCTACATCTTTTTTGAGTTCCTCTGTACGTGACTCATAGTTTGAAGTGCTCACAGGTACTCTTCACCCTGTTTCTCCTTTGTGACCACCTGTAATTTTTTACATTTACCTTTTGCATATCATGGACATTAGAAGCCATAAAAAAGAAAAGATAAGCCCACAGAAAAGATAACCTCTGATTGCACAGCCATAGTTAATCATACAAGATGATAGATCATGATGTCGATACCTAGCTTCCGTTGCATTTTTCATCCCCTTTCTGCTAACCAACATGTCTGCGCTTAAGAGTGACTTGTGACCTTCTATTGGTGTATGTTGTCAGCACAGAGAGTTGCCACAGAAATTATTCTGATACTATGAATAAAGTCTTTGTGTGGCTCCCAGTTCCTGGGTCTGGATGAGTCATCGGTGGAACAGCACGAAAAACGATTTCATCAGTTAAACATTATTAGACAGTACACTAAACTACTCAAAATTGGAGAACAAGCTAAAGGAAAGCCACCTGCACTGAGAAGCAATCCTTAAAGGCAAACTCTAGAAACATATCAATGATTGCAGTTATGTATTCATCAAAAAACAGAGAATGTATTTTAAATGTATCTAGTGTAAGTACCTGAATTTGACTTGTATCAGCCTTTGGTATACCTATGGACCATTACCAAGACTGGTAGAGAGAGGGGCAGTACTAGGGGCTAGTCCCATGTTCTGGTATGCAAAAAGCTGCCAGGAGGGGAGTGATAACCTCATGAGTCAGCTGCTGCTTCTTCATCAACTAATACAGATTGAGAATGGGGAGGTGACCATGCTGCATTGCCTAAGTGAAGAAGAGGAAGCGAGGTCACCAATCTGGATGTGATGCCTGATTTGTACATCTAAAGGTGGCTGTGCATGTGGTCCAACACAAATCGGAAACTTACTTAAAAAATGTTTATTTGGGGGGGAGGGGGGGATTTTTTGTAAAGATACATTTACACATGCAGCTGAAGAAAAATTCAAAAGTCTCTTTACTGGACTTTTATATGTTTTATCCTCTCAAAGAAAAATCTCCCCTCTTCACAATCATGCCTTATTCATGTCATCAGTTTTTGGCAGCACATTTAGCCCTCATGCACACGGGACGTTTTGATAACGCTTGTAACGTTAGCTGTGTAAAGTCACGTTAAAAACCTGAGTTCTTCAGCTTTTTTTTAGCCTTTTTGCATTGGCGTTTAGCGGGGTTTTGCCTCGATTAGAAGAGTTTTCCCGCATTTTATTTAATTTGCTTTACAAATTAAAAATGCCGGTTTATCACGTTTTACCGCGTTTTTCAATGTTAGAGCATTTTTACAGCTAAAAAACCGACTCTAGAAACCCACTAGTCCTGGGTTTTTTTTCCAGCCAAAAAAACCATGATTACGGTCTATGTGTGCATGGACACATAGGATAACATGCTGGGGGGTTTACAAACTGTAGAAAAAAAACATCAAAGCTGTTAAAACGTCAAGTGTGCATGAGGACTTATTTGTGAGCAACTATTTTCAAGGATGAAGCACATGAAGGACAAAATTAGGACCAAAATATCTGATGAACATCTTAAGAATTCATTGAGAATTGCTACTACATCCATCCAACCAGATATTGATGTGTTAGTTTATCAAAAACAGTGTCACTAGTTTTATGTTTTATGTTGCCCTCTTATACTTTTATAAAAAAAAATTTTAAAAATTAAGTTGTATTACTCAGATACGTACATTATCTATATCAGTGATTGTTAATCTGTGATCTACTCGATTTTTCTGCTCATCAGCTATCCTTATTGTTAGTGTATTCTATGTGTGGCCCAAGACAATTTCTCTTCTTCCAATGTGGCCCATGAAAGTCAAAAGGTTGGACACCCATTTTCTATACAAAGACAGCAGTAAGCAATTTTTTGTGTTGTGCTACCTACGTCTCACCAAGGAGCTTTCCCCTCACTACCTGTCCAGATGACAGATGTCAAACAGTACAGGAAGAAAGGTGAAATCATAGCTAGGGAACAGATAAGGATCACATGGCTAATCTATCCAATTACTAACACTTCCAGCTTGTGTCCTATTCATGTTATTTGGGCTTAGATACAGTATACACATACAATTGTCATCTTAGTCAGAAGCCAGTCAGCTATGGTTTTGAATGTGTAAAGAAAGTTTCCTGCTGTTTCTGAAACCACCAATGGTCTAAGCCAGGGGTGCTCAACCTTTTGAAGAGCAAGGCCACTTAAGTGATTTGATAACCAGTCGCAGACCACAATGAAATGAAATGGGAGGCAGGGGAGAGAGAGGAGGAGAAGCTGTCTTTCAGCATTTGAAAGAGAAAAATGGAGAGAAATGGTTCCTGTATATGCTGCCCCCTCCTAACCAAATTTAAAACAGAATGTGACAGGGAGGCTGGATGGACCCCCTGGAGCATGAGGCAGGGTCGAGTGCAGTGCACCTGCAGCTTTCCTGCAGGTTAGTTGCGCTTGGCAATAGACTTCTGTTATATCTTGCGGGAGTGGTGCACTTTCTGAAAGCACAACAAAACTCCTGCATTCAGTTTGAGATCTAAGACCACATCAGAGGGCTCCAAGGGCCACCTGTGGCCCGTGGGCCACAGGTTGGGCACCCGTGATCTAAGCAGTTGTTCACATGCACATTTTAAAAAAAAATAGAACCCTTTTCTTGTTGCTATTCCTTTTGATGATTACATAACACAGCAGCAAGTTCCAAAGAAAAGCTGTGCTAAAATGAACAAGCAAGAGCTTTCTACTATGCAGTCTGTGTCCTAATGTTATAATGGGGGGGGGGGGGGGCAGGTCTGGAGTGATTCCTTAAAGGAATAGCACAAGGAAGGACCACACCCACTTTGTGACATGGACCTGCCTTTAATTTGACATGAACCGCCCACTCAGGGTCATAATCGTCTCAGCCAATACCCTCTTTTTGAGTTACTATATCTGCTCAGTAACTCAAATAAAGGTGATGCTGGGATAGATACAGTGGGGGTTATTTACTAAAACTGGAGTCTGTTGCAACTCTTCATAGAAACCAATCAGTTTACAGGTTTTTTTGTCAAAACCTAATTGAACAAGCTGAAGTTAGAAGCTGATTGGCCACCATGCAGAGCTGCACAAGATTTTGAGTGCACCAGTTTTAGTTAATCTACCGCATTGGGACAGAGGTCCTAGACTGTTTTGGCAAATCCAGAACAGCTGGCATCTTTGATCTTTGATAGCCTGGCAATGAGATCTCCATGTCATAATTTCTAGCTCCATTTCAGTCCAACTGGGAGTTTTCATTCTAGGCTTCCCATCAGCTTCTCAAATAAATACATTTAAATAAATATATATATATACCGTATTTTTCGCCGTATAAGACGCACCTGACCATAAGACGCACCTAGGTTTTAGAGGCAGAAAACAGGAAAAAAAAATTCTGAACTAATGGACTGCAGACACAGTACAAGGGATGACCAGAGACTGCGGACAGTACAAGGGATGACCAGAGACTGCGGACAGTACAAGGGATGACCAGAGACTGCAGACAGTACAAGGGATGACCAGAGACTGCAGACAGTACAGGAGATGACCAGAGACTGCGGACAGCACAGGGATGACCAGAGACTGCGGACAGCACAGGGATGACCAGAGACTGCGGACAGTACAGATGACTGCTGACCTTTGGGGAGGTGGGGAGCGGGTACCTGAATTTGACAGGTACCCGCTCTTACTTCCGCAGAGTTTTTGTTTGATCTTACCTGTTCCTCGATCCAGCCGCGTGCTGTCTTCCCGGCTTCTGTAATGGCGCTCGGCATGACAGCCGGGTTCCCAGTGCGCATGAGCGAGAAGCACTTGCGCTTTGTGATTGGTCCGGCGGCTTCTGGGATCTGTCATGTGTCCCAGGTACCGCCTTACCATTCACAAAAAGCACCGCTTCTTGCGCATGCGCACTTGGCACCCGGCTGTCATGCCCAGTGCCCACACTACAGAAGCCGGGAAGACAGCACGCCGCTGGATAGAGGAACAGGTAAGGTCCTGCTGCAGAGCTGAGCGGCCGGCCCGGTATTCTGACACGGCCGCGGTGGAAATACCGGACCGGCCGCTCCATGTTTGCCCCATAAGACGCACTGACATTTCCCCCCCAGTTTTGGGGAAGAAAAAGTGCGTCTTATACGGCGAAAAATACGGTATATATTATATTGCCAAAAGTGTTGAGAGACCCCTCCAAATCATTGAATTCAGGTGTTCCAAGCACCTCCATGGCCACAGTTGTAAAATATCAAGCACCTAGGCATGCAGACTGCTTCTACAAACATATGTGAAAGAATGGGTCACTTTGAGGAGCTCAGTGAATTCAAGTGTGGTATCATGATAGATTGCCACCTGTGCAAGAAGTCATTTCATGAAATTTTCTTGCTACTAAATACTCCACAGTCAACAGTTAGAGATATTATAACAAGTGGAAGCAACTGGCAGCAACAGCAACTCAACCATGAAGTGGTAGGCATTGTAAAAGGACAGCAGGGTCAGCGCATGCTGAAGCACACAATGTGCAGAAGTCGAGTCTGCAGAGCCAATAGCCAAAGACCTCCAAACTTCGTGTGGCCTTCAGATTAGCACAACAATAGTGCATAGTGAGCTTCATGGAATGGGTTTCCATGGTCAAGCAGCTGCATCTAAGCCTTACATCACCAAGTTCAATGCAAAGTGTCGGATGCAGTGGAGCAAAGTATGCCAACACTGGACTCTAGAGCAGTGGAAACATGTTCTCTGGAGTGATGAATCACCCTTCTCTGGCAATCCGATGGACATGTCTGGATTTGGTGGTTGCCTGGAGAACGGTACTTGCCTTACAGCATAGTGCCAAGTGTGAAGTTGTTGTTTAGGGGTTGGGCTTGGCTCCTTAGTTCCAGTGAAGGGAACTCTTAAGGCTTCAGCATACTAACACATTTTGGACAATTTCATGCTCCCAACTTTGTGGGAACAGTTTAGGGATGGCCCCTTCCTGTTCCAACATGACTGCGCACCAGTGCACAAAGCAAAGTCCATAAAGACATGGATGAGCGATTTTGGGGTGGAGGAACTTGTGTGGCCTGCACAGAGTCCTGACATCAACCAGATAGAACACTTTTGGGATGAATTAGAGCGGAGACTGCAAGCCAGGCCTTCTCGTCCAACATTAGTGCCTAACCTCACAAATGCGCTTTTGTAGAGAATGGTCAAACATTCCCATAGACACACTCCTAAATCTTGTGGACAGCTTTCTCAGATGAATTGAAGCTGTTACAGCTGCAAAGGGTGGGCCAACTCAATATTGAACCCTATGGACTAAAACTGGGATATGCATGTAAAGGCAGGGATCCCAATACTTTTGGTAATATTGTGTGTGTGTGTATTTATATTTGTTTATTTATTTTTCCCAATATATATACTGTATACACACATGCACACACAAAAAATACAGCCGGTAGAGTTTTTCATAGTGGTCATAGAAGGTGTGCAGACCTGAAAATTTAGCAGAAAGGATGGTGGGAACCCCTCATAATGGGCATAGCAGGTATGCATACTTGGAAACTTGGTGCAAGGATGTGAGTAAGCCTTCATAATGGGTGCAGACCCGGGAATTCAAGGCAGAGATATCACCAGCAGATTCCGTGACAGAAATTGTCAGGTGGTTTGATTCTGCAGCATCTATCAAACAAACTATTCCCCAAAAATGAACAGTAGAAAGCGAGACGGGCCACTCAACCTATATTTCTCTGTTAAGCAGCAATCAGTCTTTCTGGAGTCTAAACTATGTCAGCACATAAAAGTCATGAACAAGTCATGAACAAGTCATGCCTTCTGCTTTGTTGACAAACTGCTAGGGAAAGTGATGCTTCAGAGGATTTTAAGATTGCAATGATCAACCTGTAACCTGAAGCCAATGCTTTACTGCCTATCAGGATGAAAAATGGATCAACTTCCTCATTCTTTCCTGTCAGGAGCAGTCAAGGCCATAGCCTGTCCCATCAGCTCACAGCACGGTACCTCATTCCTAGGCTGGCCTGTCTCGGATGATATCTTTGGGATAGGCTGGCCGTCTGCTGTAGCAAGGGGGATTAAGTTGAGGAGAGCTTTGGGCCACCTGAGATAACTCGCTAGATGTTTTTTCAAAATCTGCTGTTTCTATATGAGATCAGAAAACAAAGCTACATTCCACCAAGGGTTAACAGGTAAAAAAAAGGTAGCCTGTTGAAGGTTTGGTATTTTTGTAAGCAGCCTGTGATCCGGAGAGATGGAGCCGAAGAGATTGACAGGCAGCAGATAAGGATCGCTTGGCCCACCTAAGTTTGTGGCTAATTCGGCGTATACTTCAAGCGTGCGTCCTATACATGTTATTTGGGCTTAGATACACACAAGCTTAGTGAGAAGCCAGTTAACCTATAACTATATTTTGGATTATAGGAAGAGACTGGAAGGAAAGTAGCACAAACACAAGGAGAACCTACAGGTAGAGAGTGAACCCAAAACCACAGCATTGCAAAGACACAGTGCTAGCCTCAAAGCTACAAATGCCCAAAGGCTTAAAGTAGAGAGCTGAAATTACAAACTGCAGAGTTCAGAGGGGAGAGCTCTGAGAGCTGATTGGAGGAAAGAAACACACCCCCTGACACACAGCTTTTCTGGAGTTTCCTCCCTGTCACCATTTTTCTCTTGGTGTCAGAAAACTTGTCAGAAGTGATTCATACAGATAGCAGAGGAATGAAGTCTCATGGAAAGCCTTCTTGGAAGAGCAGAGGCTGTTAGAACTGTAAAGGATGGGTGGCAGCTCCATATTATTGCCTATAGTTTTGGAAAGAGATATCCATAAAACTTAGATGTCCACAAATGTTTGCCCATATAATGTATGTACCTATTTCCTGCAGTCATAAAACATCTTTACATCACATACTGCATAGACTACTTCACACTATGCCCTGCCAAAAAGGCTTACAATCCAATGTCCATGCAAGATGCATATCTTCTCTAGTAGGTGCTAATTTACCTTCCATTGTTTTTTTTTTCATGGTTTGTGGGAGAAGACCAGAGCACTGAGAACTGACATTCTATGGCATTCTATGGTTTGTAGTTCTTCATTGGTCAGAGGATGTCAGGTGACCTAAGGCTATTTCAGATCAAGTCGGTTTGAAGAGATTTATCCGGGCTGTCTCCCGTCCAGTGCTCAGTGCACATTACCAGCGCTTTAAATCTACAGCTCTCAGCACCTTTCACTAAAGATGTCAGTTGTCACCCGCCAAGTTACACAGAGAATATGAAATATGTAGCCCCTTCCCCCAGCTTATACAAATACTTCAGCACTGAGTCCTGTCTCTGCTCACATAACCTGCCCAAAAATGTCAATATTTCAGGTGAGTGCGCGTGCTACAACAAGAGCTACGGAGATTATGGAGTAAGAAAAGGCAGTTTTCTTTTTTACTATAAAAAAAACTGAACTCAATTAAAGTGTATGAAAAATAAAACTTTTTTTTTCCAAGTTTTAGAGTGTGGAAGGATTAGACCCACTGTCAATTTTTTATTGCTGTTTGTATCCCTGATGGGGAGATCTACCCTCTCTATGTGTCCTGTTGGCCATTGTTACTAAGACAGAAGAGGGCGGGGGGATCAAACATTTTGAGTTGTCTCCAAAGCAGAGGAAAAATAATCCAATGAGAATAACGGTTGCTATGACAACTATCTAAAAGGGAATTTCCTTCACTGTGGAAAGATTTTCTCTCATTTACTATAGTGTCTACAGGACAGGAAGTGAAGAGAAATCTCCCCAGTAGGACACAGACTGCATACAAAATAACCATATAGGCATTTTAATCCTTTCTTATGCCATCCAAAATGTAATTGTTTGAGCTTTGTGTACATCCTAAAGGTTTATTTAAAGTAACCTTATCATTGCATTGGCAGTGCCAAATAGGCAGCAGTTTATAAGTTATCCAAATACATACTTATATATATCATACAGTTCCATAGGAGCCCTGAAACATGGATGCTTTTGATATTAAAACCACTTGCCCTCTGCCCTATAGTAGAAGTACTGCTATAGGGCACCACGGCTGCGCAACATCACGTATATTTACGTGATTTGCATTTCTGGGTAGGAGGTGTGCGCACGCTGCCCTACCCACTCCATTATATATACAGGCATACCTCAGTCTACGAACGCCTTGGTTAACGTAATTTTCGGTTTACGAATGAAAATCCACTGAAAATAATGCCTCGATTTACAATTTTGTTTCGCAATACGAAGCAAGTTTCCCCAGGATGCATTACGCCTGGAAGGTTTATAGCGCTGGCCCCGTGCCTTTAAATTGCATTTTATAAAGAGTTTTAAATAGGTAAGACCTTTTTTTCACTTTTTTCTGACCTCTGGAAGGGATTAATAGGTTTTCAATGCATTTACAATTTTTTTTCGCAATACGAAGCAAGTTTCCCCAGGATGAATTGCACCTGGGAGGTTTAAAGTGCCGGCCCCATTCATGGTGGAGTCTGTGGGTAGCACGTGGCGTCGAGTGTGGAGGTGTTGGAGCGGTTTTGGAGCCATTCGGGAAATTTTTAATCATGTCCCTGTACAGTATTTAGGCCTTCATGAAGAGTTTTGAACAGATAAAATACTTTTTCTTAAACTTTTTTCTGACCTTCGGAATGGATTAATTGGTTTTCAGTTTGTTTTGGTTTACAAATTGTTTGCAATACAAAACGTCCCAGAGAACGCATTAAATTCGTAAACTGAGGTACGCCTGTATATATGTATGTATATATATATATATATATATACACATACTGTCATTTGTAGATGCTATAACTTTCATGTAAACCAATTAATATACATTTATTGGGATTTTCTTAGCAAAGAAATGTAGCAGAATACATTTTGGGCTACATTTATGAAGAAATTAGATTTTTTTAAAATTTTTATTGGTTATGTTTTATAGCAAAAAGTCAAAAATAGAGTTTTTTCAAAATTGTCGGTCTTTTTATGTTTATGCAGAGGTAATCAAATACCACAAAAGAAAGCTCTATTTGTGGGAAAGAATGACATAAATTTACTTTATGTAGAGCGTTGGATGACAGCACAATTGTCAGTTAAAGTAATGAATTATCGCAAAAAATGTCCTGGTCAGGAAGGGGGGTAAATCCTCTGGAGGGAAAGTGGTTAAATTATCTGTCAGCCCCTCTTGGTAGGAGCAGATCCTTTCCCACTGATGTTTTCCATCTCTCCCAATTGGCCTATGAGGTCACCTATCATAATTTTTGGGCCAATAAGAAGAGGAAGGAAGCAGGAAAAGGTGGGTCAAAGCTCTAAACCACAGAAAGTCATAAAATGTGCACAACAAGAGTGAATCAAGTTTCAAGGCCCAAAGTATTCCAGGATACAGGTTTACATGTTATCTTTCATCCTAACTCAGCCCCTTTCCCTGCTCAGAATTTGTTTATGTTGGTGGTTGGTGACCATCTTGAGTTCTGCTCATTGTGGATACTTTTTTAGCATTTCCCTCAGAACACATGCACATATGATAATATGGCAATTAATATGTAGGATCTCGCTGGCAGAAGTTGTCATTTTATGTATGTAATGCTTGATCAACATTAACATACATACAGCATTACAGCATACGTGGCCCTGTTGCTAGGATGCAGGCGGCTTCTCAGTGATCGTTTACATATATACAGCAATACAGCATACACAGCCCTGTTGCTAGAACATAGGTGGCTTCTCAAAAAAGCTGCCTAACATCCTTCAGTTGCGTGGACACACATGAATTCTTAGAGTATTTTGGTTGGCAGGATGCAGAAGAATTCTCAGGGAATCTGCTTAGTATCCTTTGGTTGCTAGGGCGCAGGTGCCTTGTCAATAAAGCCACCCAGCATGCTTCTGTTGCTAGGATGTAGGCAGCTCCAATAGAGTGCATTTGCACTGCATGTTACACACCTGTAAACATTATCACAAATGTTTACTTGGGTACATACATAAATTACTGACACTGGATGATGATTTTTCTATTTTTCTCTTTGCAGATTTTTTCACAGTGCAAGTTTACTGATTTTAATGTAGATGTGTGCATGGGCTCATAATAAACTATACAGCAGTCAGATCTGTGTTGAAAAAAAAAAAAGAAAAAAAAAAGGATTTACTGATAAAAAAAGGTCACAAAGACCTCCAACAATTGACTTCTCCTCTGAACAGCGTTGTGAAAGCAAAACTATTTTAAAAATCGAATCACTTTGCTGTCACACAACTCCTGTTTATTAGCGCAAAGCTTGAACAAGACCAATTGTCTAAATCTGCTCCATTAAAAAAAAAAAAAAAAAAAGAATCGAACTCAAAGTTTAAGACCCCTTTTATCGAGAGCTCAGTAGCATGGAAAATAGTTAGAAAAACAACATATACAAGATTTATGGTAAGTCAGACATCTCTATGCTTAACATTTAGTAGAGAATTAAGACACAAACTACCCGTTAGTGCTCTGAATTTGTTCATACTATTAAAACATAAATTAATAATAATAATTTTCTTTTTTTAATGTCCAGTTATTCCAGTGTGACTGGCAGGTGAAACAAACTGTAGTTCTATCCAATAGCTGAGACTATTGAAAATAGTTTTGTTCGATTGGTCCCTCTTTTGTAGTCCTACAACCCTCCTCGTGTACGGATATTTTTTTATTCTCCTCTGCTTGACGTACAATTTATAAATAACTACACGAAAACCCTCCAGCATGTAAAGGTGCCATTCTACCGACAGAACAGCCAATGCTTAACGAAAGAAATGTTTCCCCCTCCCTGCCTGTAAGGGTATAATTTTCTTAAGAAAAAGAAAATCAAGTGTGCAAAATGGGGCCACAGTGGTCCTGCTATAGGTTTCCTGGTTGTTGCATTACTTGCAGGTGAAAACCTCTGTCCTTTCACTGCACGTGTTGCACTTGACGAAACAGCACCAGTGAAATTTACAGTTGCACTGCCAAACTTTGGTGTACTGGTGGGTATTGTACCCTCTGCCGCAACACATAAGATCGCAGCCGTCCACATGTGGAGAGGTACGGTTACACAGCCGCCCTTGAGTCCCCACACTACCGGTGGCGCTATCTTCTTCGCAGTAGTTTGGAGATCGCTCAATGTAGACCAGGTCTGTCTCCATGGGCTTTTGGTAGTTTTTGATTTTTTTGATCTTGAGGAAGGTGGGCTGGCGCAGCCGGTTGGCTCGAACCACTTCCACATGCACTGCATCGTTGTACTTCTCTTTTAAAATGAAGCCGATGTCCCGAAATTTAGGCAAAGTGTTCCAGCAGGTCTTTGTGGTGCAGGAGCCTGAAACACCATGGCACTTGCATTCCAGTTTCATCTGTTCTTCGAGTATCTGGTTGGGAAACAAAAAGATATGTTATAATATGCAAAAACCATAAATTACTGGAAGAACAACCTAACCCTTTTGATTAATGTCAATCACATTCAAATACCTTAAAGTAAACCAGGAACCCTGCATTCACTATATGTGGTCTCCCACAGTACACAGAACATGGAAATGAAATTATTTTAGTAAATATAAACTGCCTAATACCTTTTCTCATCAGCAGTTAGAACAGTCTTGTGACTTCTATCCGGTAGAGCACTGGTTAAAGCTTGTAGGAGGAGTTTTCATTCTCCCCTGATTGTCCTTTGAGGCTGCAGAACCCCTTACCCTCTGTCTGGACAGTGCTGATTGGCCCTGTGCTGATCACATGCACTCTCCCAATAAAAAAACAACTCTCTAGCAATACATACCAAACTGAGCATGTACTGTACAGCTTTCCCCTATGCTCTGTTCTATGAGAAGGTGGATTGGGGACAGTAAAAGAAGGGGAGGATCAAACGACAAAGACAGTATCAAGCATCCTTTTTAGACAGTGCGAAGGATTAACCCCTTAGGTTCCACAGTGAGTACAACAAGCATGCTTTACTGCATATGAAGGCTGATTTTACTGTTGTGGGTTTAGTAATACTTTAAGGCACAACATTCAAAATGATAATGCCCCATGACAAAAGGATACTCTCTGAACATCAACAACAAGTTCTCCAAATGAAAACAGAAACAAAAAAAAAACTACAAAGCCCAAAACTCATTAAATCAATGAAAAAAAAATAGTTTTGTGTCTAGCCTTGTAGCACTTGTTGATTTCTTTTTTAAGAATTGTTATTGGCATTCTATTTTTTTTTTAAATACTATACAGTATATAATAAAGCTGGTTATATTTTGCTGCATAATGTGGGGTTTGTTTACTGTTTTATTGTTATTGGCCATCCAGATTTTCTCTCTTTGTCCTAGGGCAGTGATGGTGAACCTGTGGCACGCGTGCCACAGCCGGCACGCCGAGCCTTATCTGTGGGCACGCCAGGAGAATACCGTATTTTTCGCTCCATAAGACGCACTTTTTTTCCCCCAAAAAAGGGGGGAAAATGTCAGTGCGTCTTATGGAGCGAATATAGAGCGGCCGGTCCGGTATTTCCACCGCCGCCGCGTCAGGATACCGGGCCGGCCGCTCAGCTCTGCAGTGGGACCGTACCTGTCCCTCTATCCAGCGGCGCGCTGTCTTCCCGGCTTCTGTAGTGTGCGTGACAGCCGGGTCCCAAGTGCGCATGCGCAAGATGCAGTGCTCTTTGTGAATGGTAAGGCGGTACCTGGGACACATGACAGATCCCAGAAGCCGCCGGACCAATCACAAAGCGCAGCGCTTCTCGCGCATGCGCACTGGGCATCCGGCTGTCCGACGAGCGCCCACACTACAGAAGCCGGGAAGACAGCGCGCGGCTGGATAAAGGAACAGGTAAGATCAAAGGACAACTCCGCGGAAGTAAGAGCGGGTACCTGTCAAATTCAGGTACCCGCTCCCCCTCCCTCCCCAAAGGTCAGCAGTCATCTGTACTGTCCGCAGTCTCTGGTCATCCCTGTGCTTTCCGCAGTCTCTGGTCATCTCCTGTACTGTCCGCAGTCTCTGGTCATCCCTGTACTGTCCGCAGTCTCTGGTCATCCCTGTACTGTCCGCAGTCTCTGATCATCCCTGTGCTGTCCACAGTCTCTGGTCATCCCCTGTACTGTCCGCAGTCTCTGGTCATCTCCTATACTGTGTCTGCAGTCTCTGGTCATCTCCTGTACTGTGTCTGCAGTCTCTGGTCATCTCCTGTACTGTGTCCGCAGTCTCTGGTCATCTCCTGTACTGTGTCTGCAGTCTCTGGTCATCCCTGTACTTTGTCCGCAGTCTCTGGTCATCCCTGTACTGTGTCCGCAGTCTCTGGTCATCCCTGTACTGTGTCTGCAGTCTCTGGTCATCCCTGTACTGTGTCTGCAGTCTCTGGTCATCCCCTGTACTATGTCTGCAGTCTCTGGTCATCCCTGTACTGTGTCTGCAGTCTCTGGTCATCCCTGTACCGTGTCCGCAGTCTCTGGTCATCTCCTGTACCGTGTCCGCAGTCTCTGGTCATCTCCTGTACTGTGTCCGCAGTCTCTGGTCATCCCTGTACCGTGTCCGCAGTCTCTGGTCATCTCCTGTACTATGTCCGCAGTCTCTGGTCATCTCCTGTACTATGTCCGCAGTCTCTGGTCATCTCCTGTACTGTGTCCGCAGTCTCTGGTCATCCCTGTACTGTGTCCGCAGTCTCTGGTCATCCCTGTACTGTGTCTGCAGTCTCTGGTCATCCCTGTACTGTGTCTGCAGTCTCTGGTCATCCCTGTACTGTGTCTGCAGTCTCTGGTCATCCCTGTACTGTCCGCAGTCTCTGGTCATCCCTGTACTGTTAATTAGTTTGCACTACTGTACGAGTTGTTTTTTCTAAACCAAAAGCTCGATATTCAGGTTTCATTGCAGTGTTGGCACTTTGAAAGAAATAAGTTGGTTTTGGGTTGCAGTTTGGGCACTCGGGCTCAAAAAGGTTCGCCATCACTGTCCTAGGGCAATAGATTTTTGAATACAATATATATTAAAGATGGTCCATATGTTTTTGTACTGTTTATGCCCCTGGTCCAATAAATGTTTGTAAATCTAAACCCATTCACATATAATAAAACAATACATTTCAAAAGCAGTTTTAAATCCTTTTAAATCTGCATTGTTCCTATCTGTCAACTGCTCTCCTGCGCTGGCACCCTGTCATGTGGGCTCTCCCAGTGGAGAAAACAAATGGCCAATGCTCTTTGGGCAGGCATGTTCAATCATTGTCACCATCAACAAACTGGTCCTGAGCAGTGACATGCAGTTGCTTATGAAGTACATGTAGACATAAAGTGGCTGAAAGAGGCTGCAAGAGATCAGCAACACTGAGCTACAACAAAGGTTAAGTTCACTTTCTGAATATATTTTTAGGGTGGAACATGTTCCAACATCTGCAGCCTCTCCTCCCCGATCTTTCCTCCTTGTGACATTGGGCGTGGGCGCTTCTCCCACACAGCCACGTCATTAATTCCTGTGAATGAATTCCTACAAGTACCATCATCCTTTGTGGCTGATGGCTTGTAGTTCTCAATAAACTGCGAAGGCGCTGGTGAGCGCTCTTATAGTCCAATGATCTTCCTGCTTTCAGGTAACTGTCTGCCCCTACGAGGAACTTGAGATTGCACCTGCAATCTACTGATCGCGGGTGCAATGCCCTGCAGACTCTTTAGGAAAAAATAATCAATGCACATTTGTTTACCTTTTGTTGAAAAAGTGAATGTATCCTAAAAATAGAATTTTTTTTTTTTTAAGAAAAAAATATACAGTACTTTAGCAAACTAAATGTCCTTCATTTATGGTTTAGATCTAGTTTAAATTGACACTCTTACCCAAATTTTAAAAAAATGTATAAAATGTAACTTCTACGTAGCACAAAAAGTACATCTGTCCCATTTTTATTTCAATGATAATAATAACAACAAAAACAACAATAACACACGGTATATGCAGCTAAACATGCAATGACACACCATGCCTTCTTACCTCCAGTTTACCCTTTTTTTCCCACAAATATAATCTCAATTCTCAGCTGCTGAAAAACTATCAGTATAGGTGAAGGCAAAAAAGCTAAATACCCAACTAAAATAGGTGTGAACCAAAAAAGAAACCCCTGTAATATGTCTCAGCCTTTTTGCTAATCCAGACAGCCCTGTTAGACACAAATGCAGGGCCAAATCTAGGGCGATGTTGGGGTGGGCTGTGCCCCCCCCCCCAAGATTTTAGCTGTGCCCCCCTGGTCTCTGAGAGTGCATAGGCCAATCGGATGCAAACAGTTGATGTAAGGAGGCACTCTGATGGGTGGTAACTGGTCATACTGTATGTAAGGGGACACTCTGATGGAGACTTCTGATGCAAGCGAGTACTCTGATGGGGAAAACTGATCATATGAAAGGGGGACTCTGATGAGGACCCTGATGTAAGGGAGCATTCTGATGGGAACATCTAATGTAAAGAGGCACTCTGACAGGGACCCTGATGTAAGGGCACTTTGTTGGGGATAACCAATGTAAGGGGACCCTTTGATGGGGACCTTGATGTAAGGGAGCACTCTGATGAGGACACCTGATCAGGGGCGGACTGACAACTCATGGGGCCCCCAGGCAATAGGGGATCATGGGGCCCCTGTGTCCTTGCCCAAACCCAAAAAAGCCTATGAAAAGGGTACCAGGGGCATCTCGTGGGGCCCCCTACTGACCCCGGGCCCTCGGGCAGTGCCCGAGTTTCCAAATGGTCAGTCCGCCCCTGCACCTGATGTAAGGGGGCAAGCGGATGGGAACCCGATATAAAGGGGGATTCCTGATGAGGACTCCTGATGTTAAGGGGGACTCTGATAGGCACATCTGATATAAGGAGGCACATGTTCTGTTTAATCATTCTATTGTAATGACAGCCTAATACATACTAGTGTTTCCCTGATCATGACACTTTGACAGGCGGTCAGTGGCTCACACACAGTGTTGACATTCTGCCTCCTGACTTTTTTTTTACTGCACCCCCAGATCAGTTAGGCTAGATCTGGCCCTGCACAGTAGCCAGGTTGTTATCAGTTTCTTTTCTCTAGTGCAGTCAAACCATCGCAGTGTGGTAAAGATTGTAATTGGAAAGCAGGAGGGGGCAAAGGAAAGGTGAAGATTCACTGCTGGGGGATAAGAGTATATCAGCACGGGTTTACTTTAAATCCTTTCCTTTATAGCATTTGTATTATGGGCAAGCTGCATGTACAGCTGATGGGTTTCAATGATAGCACAGAGGTTCTGGATACCATTATATTCATGATGTACATGCACCCTCAGGCCAGGAAGATGGCTGAGGCCGGCAGAGAATCATTTTTCTAAATTGTAAGCTAATATTCGCAAAGGTTTGGCAGCCTCTTCATCTGCATTCCTTACAAAATGATGCTGTTTGAGGTACATCAGTACCACGCTTGGCTCAGTCTCTGCCAGCATCTGAGGATAGAATCCTTTGTGGAATCCCCAGCATTGGTCAGGAGCCAAGGGATATATATCTAACCAGCTTTGCAGTGGATGCCAGGGAGGCCCTGATTTAAGATTGAAAAAACCATTAGCTCCCGTAACCCCCCCCCCCCCCCTTAAGGCAGAAGAGTCATTAATCACGCAGCAAACCCTCACATCTGAGTCCTCAAATGCACAAGACAAAAGTCCCATGATACTTGAGGATACTGAAGAACGCTATGCGTGGTCAAAGTGAGCGCAGCACAGCCCTTGATAAGCACCAGGTATGTTTGAACTTAAGCTGTCACTGATTGTAGTGAAAGGTCATATATTCTCACTAGAAACTAAAAAAACTACAGGCATGTAACATGTTGTAAAAATGTATTTTTATTATGCAGGGAGCTCGTCTTAAAGTGTTACTAAACCCAGGGCCCTGCATTCACTCTATCTGGTCTCCCACAGTACACCGAACATGGAAATTCAATTATTTTAGTAAATATAAACTGCTAAATACCTTTTCTCATCAGCAGTTAGAGCAGTCTTGTGACTTCTATCAGTGTCCAGCAGAGTACTGGTTAAAGCTTGTGGGAGGAGTTTTCTTTCTGCTCTAGGAGGATGCAGAACCCCTGACCTCTGTTTGTACAGTACTGATTGGCCCTGTGCTTATCACATGTATCTCCCAAGAGGAAAAAAACACCTCTCTATCAATACATAGCAAACTGAGCATGTGCAGAGTGTCTCCACATGATATGTCTTAACAGAGGATAAGAGGCGGACACTGGAAGAAGGGGAGGATCAGAGAAGACAGAATCAAAACCTCTCTAGCAATACATACCAAACTGAGGATGTAAAGAGTGTCTCCACATGATATGTCTTATCAGGGGATAAGAGTGAGACAATGGAAGAAGGGGAGGATCAGTGAAGACAGGATCAAAACCTCTCTAGCAATACACACCAAACTGAGCATGTGCAGTGTCTCCACACGATATGTCTTATCAGAAGATAAGAGGGGGACACTGGAAGAAGGGGAGGATCAGGGAAGACAGGATCAAAACCTCTCTAGCAATACACACCAAACTGAGCATGTGCAGAGCAGGGGTGGACTGACCATTTGGAAACTCTGGCACTGCCCGAGGGCCAGGGTCAGTAGGGGGCCCCATGAGATGCCCCTGGTACCTTTTTCATAGGTTTTTTTTGAGTTTGGGCAAGGACACAGGGGCCCCATGATCCCCTATTGCCCGGGGGCCCCATTAGTTGTCAGTCCGCCCTTGGTGCAGAATGTCTCCACACAATGTCTTATCAGAAGATAAGAGGGGGACACTAGAAGAAGAGGAGGATCAGAGAAGACAGGATCAAACAAGAAAAAACAACACATCTCTAGCAATACACACCAAACAGAGCATGTGCAGAGTGTCTCCACACAATATGTCTTATCAGAAGATAAGAGGGGGACACTGGAAATAGGGGAGGATCAGAGAAGACAGGATCAAACAGCCTTTTTACACATTGCAGAGTATTAACCCCTCAGGTCCCACAGTGAGTATAACAAGCATGTTTTACTGCATATACAGACTGATTTTACTGTTGTGGGTTTAGTAACACTTTAAAGCAAATCTAAACACATAAACTGAAATATAATAGATTAGATTTGGTGGCTGCATCACGTTTCTTTTTTCAAGCTCTTTTTCCCCTTTATTTTCACCCCATGATCCTGCCAGTAACGTACTTCCTGTCCTCATACATTCATCTGTATCTGGGCAACAGAAATAAGATAGAATTATGGAACCCCACCTCTCTTCTACTTTCTATAATATAAAGGGGGTGGTTGTGCAGTCCTCAGACACAACAGAACACTGTAACTGATATCAGCCAGCACAGGCAGAAAGCACATGAAGTTATCAACTCACAAGATTTCTGGCAGGATCAAAAGGTATTAGTTTTGATCTTATCAAACAGATAACTCTTTCAGTGATACATTTACACACCAAAAGAGATCAGATAGAAGTTCATTGTTAGGGTTTAACATACATTTTAAATGTCCCTTTCCTCAGAACCACATACATTTTAATTCAAGAAAGTATTTTGTTTCTTTCAGAAACTGCAGCTTGACATTGCATGTTCTTAATAAATCTATGATCTATAGAACATCCAGATCCTTCTCTACCATTGACTCCCCCACTTGCACTCCTCCTAGAATGTATGCATGATTTTAGCCCTCAAGTGCGTAACTGTACATTTGGCCACATTAAACCTCATTTGGACTCCTGGTTGCCCAATTAAACAAGCATTCAGGTCTGCCTGTAAGACAAGCAGGAGACATCCTATAAATATTTTTCACTCCATAAGACGCACTTTTCCCCCCCCCAAAAAATGGGGGGAAATGTCTGTGCGTCTTATGGAGCGAATATTAGCCAGACTACCGCCGTGGCCACCACCTTGTTAGAGTACTGGGCCGGCCGCTCGGCTCTTCTGTGGCAGAAGAGAGGAGGAGTCCGAGTCAGCAGGAGTTCAGCAGCGCCAGGCAGGGCCCAAAGCAGCTCCCCTTATAGCAGAGTTCCAGCTGAAAAAAAAGTCAGCAGCTACAAAAACTGTAGCTGCTGACTTAAAATACAGCCACTTACCTGTCCCTCGGTCCAGCGGTCTCCTCACCAAGGCTGGTTTTACTGGCGATCTTCTCTCCTTGGTGCCGGCATCTTTAGTGTGGGCACCCAGCTGTGACAGCATGCGGCTTCACAGCCGGGTGCCCACTGCGCATGTGCGAAAAGAATGGCCCCGTAGTCTTCTGAGACCTGTCATGTGTCCCAGAAGACTACGGGGAGGGAGGACAACTTCCGCTTCCAATCGCCTAGGCAATCGCAGTGGAAGTGAGAGCGGGTACCTCTCAAATTCGGGTACCCGCTCCTCAATGGTGCCAATCCTTAATGGGGAGTGGGGGGTCAAAGCATTAAAGCGGAACTTCCCCTTTTGGGTGAAACTTTGCTTTAAGCCCGCGCCGCCCTTAGATTGGGGCCCCAAGCACTTCACTGCAGAGCTGACAGGGTATGCTGTGAGCCGCGCCCTCAGAGAGGATGCTGAGCCCGGGTGGGCCAGGTATGTCCCCCCCCCCATAGACTGCCTGTGGACTGCTATACCAAACTGTATATATGTGTATTGCTGAAAGGTCTCTGTTCATTCCCTGTACTATGTCTGCAGTCTCTGGTCATCTCCTGTACTATGTCTGCAGTCTCTGGTCATCTACTGTAGTATGTCTGCAGTCTCTGGTCATCTCCTGTACTGTCTGCAGTCTCTGGTCATCTACTGTAGTATGTCTGCAGTCTCTGGTCATCTCCTGTACTATGTCTGCAGTCTCTGGTCATCTCCTGTACTATGTCTGCAGTCTCTGGTCATCTCCTGTACTATGTCTGCAGTCTCTGGTCATCTACTGTAGTATGTCTGCAGTCTCTGGTCATCTTCTGTACTATGTCTGCAGTCTCTGGTCACCTCCTGTACTATGTCTGCGGTCCCTGGTCGTCATTTCCTGTACTATATCTGCGGGTCTCTGGTCATCATTTCCTGTAGTATGTCTGTAGTCTCTGGTCATCTCCTGTAGTATGTCTGCAGTCTCTGGTCATCTCCTGTACTATGTCCACAGTCTCTGGTCATCTCCTGTACTATGTCTGCAGTCTCTGGTCATCTCCTGTAGTACATCTGCAGTCTCTGTTCATCTCCTGTAATATGTCCGCAGTCTCTGGTCCAGGGGCGGACTGACAATTTGGACACTCGGGCACTGCCCGAGGGCCCGGGGTCAGTAGGGGGCCCCATGAGATGCCCCTGGTACTTTTTTCATAGGCTTTTTTAAGTTTGGGCAAGGACACAGGGGCCACATGATCCCCTATTGCCCGGGGGCCCCATGAGTTGTCAGTCCGCCCCTGCTCTGGTCATCTCCTGTACTATTCCGCAGTCTCTGGTCATCTCCTGTACTATGTCTGCAGTCTCTGGTCATCTCCTGTACTATGTCTTCAGTCTCTGGTCTTCTCCTGTAGTATGTCCGCAGTCTCTGGTCATCTCCTGTACTATGTCCGCAGTCTCTGGTCATCTCCTGTAGTATATCCGCAGTCTCTGGTCATTTCCTGTACTGTCTGCAGTCTCTGGTCATCTCCTGTAGTATGTCTGCAGTCTCTGGTCATCTCCTGTACTATGTCTGCAGTCTCTGGTCATCTCCTGTAGTATGTCCGCAGTCTCTGGTCATCTCCTGTAATATGTCCACAGTCTCTGGTCATCTCCTGTACTATGTCCGCAGTCTCTGGTCATCTCCTGTGGTATGTCCGCAGTCTCTGGTCATCTCCTGTAGTATGTCTGCAGTCTCTGGTCATCTCCTGTACTATGTCCGCAGTCTCTGGTCATCTCCTGTGGTATGTCCGCAGTCTCTGGTCATCTCCTGTAGTATATCTGCAGTCTCTGGTCATCTCCTGTAGTATGTCTGCATTCTCTGGTCATCTCCTGTAGTACATCTGCAGTCTCTGGTCATCTCCTGTACTATGTCTGCAGTCTCTGGTCATCTCCTGTACTATGTCTGCAGTCTCTGGTCATCTCCTGTAGTACATCTGCAGTCTCTGGTCATTTCCTGTACTATGTCTGCAGTCTCTGGTCATCTCCTTTACTATGTCTGCAGTCTCTGGTCATCTCCTGTACTATGTCTGCAGTCTCTGGTCATTTCCTGTACAATGTCTGCAGTCCATTGGTTCAGAATATTTTTTTGCTTGTTTTCCTCCTCTAAATCCTAGGTGTGTCTTATGGTCAGGTGCGTCATATGGAGCGAAAAATACGATACTTGTTTCAACTACAAAGCTTGGTGTCATCAGCAAACACAGAAATAGTACTTTTAATCCCAGACTCTACAGAGGTTAAGCTGGCCATACAATAGTAGAATTTTGTTCAAAATTTTTCTTTTGTAGTCCAGTTGTTTAATTTTCTAATTGTTAGTGGAGTCAATGTAATGGTTTTTTTTCACCACAGAGATGAGAAAATTTGTATAAGCAGGATGGAAATTGTTTTCATGAATAAAATTGAATGTTTAAAGCACATTCAATTTTGAAGTTCAAACAACTATCTTCAAATGTAAAAACAATTTTTGTATGAGTGTTCGTACAAATGTTTGTTAAAAAATCTACAAGTTTATAGCCAGTTTTAGAGTAAAGAACTGTAAAATTGGCCACCAGCAGGACATTTCTAATTTGGGATGATAGGCCTAACTGATGCAAACCTAACGTTTATTTATGGGGATAGGTGTGTGTAGTGAAAGTGAATGATATTTATAATGTGCAGTGGTTTAGGTGCACACACTAATCTTTCATTTCAATTCTGTTTCTTTCAAATGAAGCAGTGGTGTGCTGCAAACAAAAGGCAGCTTAAAGATCAGATGGACAGTAACAAAAGACTGCTTCAGTTTAAGTGCCCCAAACGTAAAAAAGGAGATCAAAAGTGCATACAAGTGTATTATTTTCATAAATAAAAATAATAAAGCCCAAAGAAGAAGGGAAGTCTCTATAAAAAAAAAAGCTGTTCAACCTAAATTACCCACAAAATAAACGAAAAGCCCGACATATCACCCCTTAAAACAAAAGATATTTTTTAAAGAGAAGCTTTGAAGCTATAGATGGTACAGCAGCTAAAAGTGATCACTGACCCTAAATCAACCACAAGGTAAATTGAAAGATAAAAAATACCCAATAAAAAAATAAAAACAAAAAAGGCAAAAGGGTTGATTGCCCAAACAGCTAGTAATCAGAAATAAAGTGGTATTAAACCCAAAAACCAAAATGTAAAATATTGTGCCTTACCAATTCTTAAATTTGGTGACTGCATTAGTTTTCTTTTTATGCCTTTTTCACTACACTTTCACATGGTGATCCTTCCAGAAAGTCTGTTATTTTTTAATCTCAGTTCACAGACCAAGCTGTCCAGCAAAAGTGTCAGTTAGAGGGTTGAGACAAACCATTTAATACTGACGCTTTAAAGTACAGTTTCCTAACTGACTCTACTCTCTCTGTATTCAAGAGTCTGCACAAAAAATCCCAGAACCATGAATCCCAAACCCACAGGATTTGCCTCTAACCCATGGTATCGGTGAACCTGAATCTCATCCCTATTCATAGGGAATGCAGGAATTGTGATAGAAGAAATTGCAGTCAATTTGAAGAGTATCTTTTCATGAAATTATTTATTTCCCAGGATCTAGCCGTGAGGAGTATGACGTCATCCTCGCCTAGGCAACATGAGCAGAAAATGGGGTCCAGGCAAGTATACCATCCGGTTCATTTTAGGGACAGTTTATACCAAATGCGGCCCAGTGCGTATTTTTTTGCATCACAAACGTATGGATAGTAGGTTATGTGGGTAAACACAGTCCAGATGCATCCCAGATGCATTTCTGCATGCTTACATGCATTTTGTGGTAAAATTTGATGTGTTTTTAAGTGTTCCAGCGCATTTTTTCCCCTCTTTTTTATTTTTTTTTTCCTACTAAAGTTTGCTGTGCTTTGGTTGTTAGGAGCAGGCTGGGATGAGTAAGGAGCTGACAACCGCCAGCATCTTAACAATGATGAGTCAACCCTGCTGTCAACAGCAGGAATGAGTTATGGTTTGTTAAGGAGTCGGCACCTCAGATTCCTAATATTGGTGAGTCATTGCTGCTGTCAGAGGGGATACCCAGCTTAATATTAACAAAGGAGATGGCATTAAAAAAAACAGTGTGGGGGTCCTCCCCAACTCATGCCAGGTCCTATGGGTCTGGTATGGATTTTAAAGGGGATTCCATGCCAAATCCCCCCAAAACAAATGTGTGGGGTCCCCCAAAAATCCATACCAGACCCTTTGGTTTGGTATCGATTTTAAGAGGAACCCCACACAAAAAAAATGGTGTGGGGTCCCTCTAAATGTCATACTACACCCTTATCCGAGCATGCAGTCCTGCGCGCCATAAAAGGGGTGAATAATTCATCGCCCCCCCGAATTATACCAGGACACATGCCCTCAACATGTGTCCCCCATGATGTCATGAGGCGAGGTCTCAGAGTGACATCATGGGGGTGAGGTCACTCAGTGATGTCACTAGGTGATTCCACTTCCATGTTTACTTGGTGGCGGGGGGGGGGGAGAAAGCAGCTGTCATTCATCAAGTGTCAGTGCCTGGTGCGGATGTAAACAGCTGTCAGCCTTTTTTTTCTGTGCAGGTCAGTGGGCGTGATTGACAATGGATTTATCTCTGGGGACATGTTTATTATTTTTTTAATAAAAGACTTGTCAAAAACTGTGTTTGTGTGTTTAACCACTTCCTGACCGGCCGTTGTATATAAACGGATGGTGGCACTGCAGGGTTGGGTGGCCGTTTATAAACAGCCTCCCTGCATTCTGCTTGTGCGCGCTCCCCGGGAGCGCGCAGCACCATGATCCGGTGCCCGCTGTGTCATCCGGACACAGTGAAACACCGATCGTCGGTCCCGATATCCCGATCATGTGATCACTGATTGGCCAATCAGTGATCACATGCAAAGTAGTAAGCAAGATGTCACTTCTGACATCATTGCTTACTACGTGTGAAATCTGTGAATGATCACAGAGGTCACATGGTACAAGGCTATTCACAACAGCCTTGTACCATGTGACAAGCTGTGACCAATCACAGCTCACTCAGTAGTTCTCAATGGCTGCAAGAATGCCAACAGAGAGAAAGAGAAATGATTGCTTTTACATCCTATATGGGTGTAAAAGCAATCAGTGTAAAAAAAAAAAAAAAATCTTCATCACCCCCCAAAAGTAGTACAGTGTCACCATGGTGACACTGTACTGCTAGGGTGACAGTATGTAAAAAAAATTTAAAATAAAATAAATAATAATATTAAAAAAAAATGTAAAAAAAATGTTTAAAAATTATAATTTTTGGTTATAAACTAATTTGGCTTATTTTTTTTTTACTAAAAAGATAACGGAATAAATTTTGGACAAGATTTATGATGAAATATTATTTCTTTGCAAAATTGTATAAGAAAAACACTTTTTTTCAAAATTTTTGGATATTTTCATTTACATAGCAAAAAAAATAAAAATCCCAGCCGTGAATAAATACCACCAAAATAAAGTTTTATATGTCTCAAAAAATGGTAATAAATTCATATGGGTACAGTGTTGCATGACATTCAAAGTGTGATAGCGCTGAAAGCTGAAAATTGCCCTGGTCAGGAAGGGGGTAAAAGTGTCCGGACTGGAAGTGGATAATAACCTTTGCCATTTTTTTGGTGAATGAGTAGGGGTACTCACTCATATTGGGGGCCAGGATCTGGTGTCCCCTTGTTAAAGGGGGCTTTCATATTCTGATAAGCTACCCCCCGCACCCCCGCAACCCTGTCGCAGTGGAAGAGGCCCCTGTTCTCATCCCCCTTCCAGAAAGCGCCCCCCCCCATGTTGAGGGCATGTGGCCTTGTATAATTCAGGAGGTTGAGGGGCACTAATTTGGCCCTTTCCTGGCCCATGAGACTTCATGCTAAATTTTGGGAGGGACCCAACACATTTTTTTTGTTTTTTTTGCATGGGGTCCCCTCCAAATTCCATTCCAGACCCAAAGGGCCTAGTATGGTTTGGGGGGACCCCCACACTGTTTTTTTTTGCTTCTTTTGTTTATAGTCTGTCAGATGCCGGATCCTTAGCAACTGATGACTCATCCCTGTTGCTGACAGCAGGAATGACTCATCATTGTTAGGACAGCAGCAGGTACTGGCTACTTAACAACCAATGACTTATCCCTGCTACTGACAACAGGGATGATTCAATGGTTGTCAGGATTCCAGTGGGTGTCGGCTCCTAACAACCAACAGAAATTGCAGGCAAAAATGCACTCCAGTGCGTTTTTGATGCGTTTTGTTGTGTTCCAGAACAGTTCAGTGCAGACAAAATGCAGCATGTTCTAATTTTTTGACTGCAATGGAATTAACTGCACTGGTGTGAACTATGCCATTGGAACCCATATAACCTACTGCCCATGTGTTTCTTATGATGTTATCACACTGGTGTGAACCGGCCCTTAAAGAGACAGTCAGCAGATGCAGGACAAAGCAAAGGTATATAGGATCATAGGAGTTGGGTGAAAATGTGGGGCTCGTGGGAGGTATGCAGGAAGTAAGGGAAAATCTTCAACAGGGACACAAACCTAAACCTTCCATTATGTTGCTGTTTGAGTGTTTCCTTCATTTTCTTTCTAATAAAACACTATCAGCAGGACAGGAAGTGAGGGCAAATCTGTTTAACAGAGCTTCAGATGGCAGTAAAGACCTGGCAGGGGTTCTGAACTTCTAACCTTTCATCGCTTTATCCAAAATGAAGAAAAAAATTTTTGGTTGGACATATGGTTTAAAGATTATGGTATATTGTGTCTGTAAAAAATAAACTGTTTATACAAACATACTTTTCAGGAAGTACCATAGAGGCTTAGTAGAGGATGCATTATACAGAAAGCGTGCCGTTCCTTGGTATGTTACGTTGGCTTACAGTGCTGTCTGTTTGTTTTGGGCCGATCATTGTAAGGAAATGCACATTCTTGTAGCAGATGTTGAAAGGAGCAGAAAGTACACTGCCCTTTGTATCTGCATGGTAGACATAAAATAACAGCCTTCTGCTAGCCGTCAATCAACGTTCTTATAAGCTCAACCCTCGACTAATAAAAAATGACATGTATGCCAGGAATCCTATCTGGAATTTAGCTGGGTGAGCTGCTCATAATAATTATACACTTTGCAAACAAGCAGACACCTTTCACTATAACCGAGCAGACATTATTAAGGGCCCGCGGTGAATTCACGTATGTACTTGTTGGCCCCGGCTGCTTGGGTGAAACTTGTTGGGTCTATAAATCAGGCAACAAGTGATTTACCTTCAGAAGGAGCCAAGAATGGTGCATTGGCCTTGGGCGCTAACCGTAGATAGGCCACCTATAAGCCCAGAACAAAGAAACTAACACTGAACATTGCAGAGGACACCTCTAAAAAAGAAAGACCAACTTCAGCAAAGGCTGATACTTTGCTTCTGGTTAACCAAATTTAGGATAAATCACCCAATGAACTCCATTCAAAATAAAACAAATAAGCCCATTTAAAGAAAAATAGATTTTGATGCAGTATTCCCCTTCAGTTCCAAGTGGCTTTCCTACCACTAGATGTTTTGAGTTGAATGATGGTCAGCATCAATCAACCCACTTTCTCTAGTCTAGGCAGTGATGGACCTGCCCCAGCCAGTGACTGAGTAATGAAGAAGTACAGCACAGAGTGTCTCTGCCACACTACTTTGTCCTCCTATCAGCACATGAACTGACTGGCTCCTTCTGTTGTTTCTTACTCTCCCAGTCTCAGTTCTGCTGCACAGGGGACTGCAAAATGATGCTACCAATTCATATTCAGGCCCTTACACTACTTGCATTTAAAGAAAAAAGACATTTAATTATTAAATTAAGCATTCATTTGAATCTTACTTTCTGCCTAGAATTTAGCTTTAATAAATATACCATCAGAAGGTTTAAGAGATGGACTTTAGAACTAACCATAGATGGACAACCTAAGAACCAAGAACGAATAACTTTAAACACTTCGGTGCCTTTCAGACAGGGCGGACTCTGTCAAGAGTATACACCTGCACAGTGGGGGAACTCTCGGCTGATCCCCACTGAGCAGGTGGATGACAGGTCTATGTCTGCTCCACTATGCAGAGCGGACACAGACACAACACGCTGCTCTTTATAGGGCAGTCGGATGGAAACGAACTGCCTGTCTGTCATCCGTTCTGATCCGCTGGACAGATGGGGAACAGATCCCCATCATGTCTGTTTTTAGCATACAGAATCGGATTCAAGCGGGCGTCAGGAGACATGTCCACTGACACCCTCTGCTCCATACAGAGCTATGGATGGTCCAATCGGCTCTGCTTGAAAAACTGAGAGATGGACCTGATTGGACCGTCAGTGTAAAAGGGGCCTTCAGGGGACATTTGTTTCAATAAGGTTATCCAGTTAATTCAATAACAAACTTCTTATCTCAAATCTTTGTTTAAAAAAATATTTAGCATGTGACAAAAGATTCCCAGAGCACAATGGGTTAGTGAAATAGAAAACAGCAGACGCTATCTGCTTTGAGGCTTTTTTTGACTGAAGCTGTAGACAGAGCCAACCAATATGAAAGGTTGTTACAATGAGCCATTCGCTGGTTTGTAAATTTCAGTTTGAGCTACTGAGTTCTGTAACAGTTTTTTTTTTTTTTTTTTTTTTTTTTAAAGAATCAAAGAGAAACAAAACCTCCTGCTGGCTCTAATAGAAAATGCTAAATATATATACACACCCACCGGCCACTTTATTACGTACACCTCTTCAATTGCTTGGTAACACAAATTGCTTATCAGCCAATCACATGGTAGCAGCTGAATGCATTAAGGCATGTAAAAGTGGTGAAGATGACTTTCTGAAGTTCAATCTAAGCATCAGAATGGGAAAGTAAGGGGATTTACATGACTTTGAACGTGGCATGGTTGTTGGTGCCAGTTGGGCTGGTCTGAGTACTTCAAAAACCGCTGATCTACTGAGATTTTCATGCACAACCATCTCTAGGGTTTACAGAGAATGATCCAAAAAAGAGAAAATATCCAGTGAGCGACAGTTGTGTGGATGAAAATGCCTTGTTGATGTCAGAGAAGAATGGGCAGACTGGTTCAAGATGATAGAAAGGCAACAGTAACTCAAATAACCACTCGTTACAACCAAGGTATGCAGAATACCATCTCTGAATGCACAACATGTTGAACCTTGTAGCAGATGGGCTACAGCAACAGAAGCATCACACTAGGTGCCACTCCTCCTGTCAGCTAAGAACAGGAAACAGAGGCTACCACAGGCTCACCAAGCTTGGACAATAGAAGATTGGAAAAACGTTGCTTGGTCTGATGAGTCTCAATTTCAGCTGTGACATTCAGATGGTAGGGTCAGAATTTGGGGTAAACAACATGAAAGTATGGATCCATCCTGCTTTGTATCAGCGGTTTATGGATGTGCTGCTGACAAATCTGCAGCAACTGCATGATGCTATCATGTCAATATGGACCAAAGTCTCTGAGGAATATTTCCAACACCTTGTTGAATCTACACCATGAAAAATTAAGGCAGTTCTGAAGGCAAAAAGGGGTCCAACCTGGTACTAGCAAGGTGTACCTAATAAAGTGACCGGTGAGTGTATATGCACAAATATTCTTTTTTAAAATCTGACCATAATAAATAAAATAAATAAACGTATGTGTAAGCACTATGAATACATTTCCTACTTTGATATTTATACTATAATTAAAAGAATCAACTCTATTACATTACCCCAGGGGCAAGAACAGGCTATGTCTTCCTGACACACAGGAGCAGAAGCAGGCCCAGGTATCTAAAGTTGTCATATGTCTGAGGGCTATGTTGTGCAAGGAAGTACCATTGTATTGGCAGCTGTATGTGGTCACCACAGTAATTGTTCAGCTTGTTCCATATACACAAGAGGATGCTCTAGGCAAATGATTGGGATTCTCTGTAGTGTATTTATGACTCTCTTTCACCTTTCACACCCACAGAGCATTGCTGAACATTTTTAGAGGGCTAATTTAGTAATTAACCACTTTCCTGACCATGTAGCCAGCTCTTGTACTTGTGAGGTGAGAGGTCAATTGGTCAAGCCTCTGTGTGGTCCCTAGTCATGTGCTTCTGCAGAAAGGTTGCTTCTCATGCATCTATTACCTCACCTAAAGGGTATAATTATGGATTTAGCATTCCGATTGCTGAGGGCCCTCACAGGATTGGGAGCCAAGAAGGCTTTTGGCCTTAAAAGCCAAAGCTGGCAACACAATATTTGAATAGCCGTAGTATATGAGAAACGATGATCAAGTTGTCCCTTTTAAGGCTTTTGATGCCTTTGGTCTTTTTCCTCCAAGACTGTCCCTCTTTTATAAGAAACCTATCACAACCTTTGAAATTTCATAATGCTATAGGTGAGAAGAACATTTATTATTAATAAAGAAAACTGCACACAGACCCTTCACAGTCACTCAGTGTGAATGGCTCTTCCTTAACCACTTCCCGTCTGGCCCATGTAGATAAACAGCCAGACGGGAGCACTGCCGAAGCGGGTTGACGTTTCTAAATGTCACCGATGTTCACTGCCTGTGTGCACTCCCTGGGAGCGCGCGGCACCACGATCGGTGCCCCCTGTGTCCGGAGGACACAGCGGAACACCGATCGCTGTACAGGACCTCTGCATGAGGTCCCGATTCATGTGATCACTGATTGGCCAATCAGTGATCACATCAGCAGTAGTAAACAAGATGTCACTTCTTGACATCATTGCTTACTACGTGTGAAATCTGTGAATGATCACAGAGGTCACATGGTACAAAGCTATTAACAACAGCCTTGAACCATGTGACAAGCTGTGACCAATCACAGCCCTCACAGTATTTCTCAATGGCTGCAAGAATGCAGCCAGAGAGAAGGAGAAATGATTGATTTTACAGCCTTTATGGGTGTAAAAGCAATCAGTGTAAAAAAAGAACAAAAAATCTTCATCACCCCCCCACAAGTAGTACAGTGTCATTATGGTGACACTGTACTGCTAGGGTGGCAGTATGTTAAAAAAAACAAACCATAAATAATAATATAAAAAAAAATAACAATGTAACAAAAAAGTTTGACAAATTATAATTTTTGGTTATAAACGAATTTGGGTTATTTAGATTTTACTAAAAAGGTAGCTGAATACATGTTGGCCAATATTTATGAAGAAAGATTATTTATTTGCAAAATTTTATAAGAAAAACAGTTTTTTTTTCAAAATTTTTCGACTTTTTCATTTATATAGCAAAAAAATAAAAATCCCAGTGGTGAATAAATACCACTAAAATAAAATTTTATCTGTCTCAAAAAAATGGCAAAAAATGCATATGGGTACAGTGTTGCATGACCACGCAATTGTCATTCAAAGTGTGATAGCACTGAAAGTTGTCCTGGACTGGAAGGGGGTGAAAGTGTCCGGACTTGAAGTTGTTAAACGTATCTTAGACCTACATGGAGTACCTGGTTGGACACTACTTCTGTAAAATAGTATTGAACTTAAATTTGTAGGTAAAGTTATATGTTTTTTGCTAACTTGATATTTATGTCAGGGCAAAAAAGAAAACAATGCAGTACATCTCTGCACTACATGCACATCTCCTGTGTTTTAATCCTTTAACCGCTTCCCCACCGCCCTATAGTAGAACTACTGCTACATGGCTGCAGGTCTACGCAAATCACATATATATATATACGTTATTTGCCTTTCTGGGTAGGGGGCACGTGTGCGCCACCATATCCACACTGCCATTGGTGGCTACCGATGTCAGTCACCGGGTTCTGGCCAGAGATTCCCTGCAGGCACCCGGCGATCGCTGAGTAACACTGACAGGAGAGAGACTTGTGTGTAAACAACACAGGTCTCTCTCCTACCAGCAATAACATGTTGCTGTGTATTTCTCTGCACAGCAGATAAATACACAGCAGCATGTTTCCCTAGTAAAACACACACAGCACATTATGTAAAACAGTGTTTCTCAACCTTTTTTCTGTCAAGGCACCCTTTAAAATTATGGACAGTCTTGAGGCACCCCATTCTAAAATGTGGTGCCTCAAGACTGTACATAATTTTAATGAGGCACCCCATTTTAAAATGTGAAAAACTATTCCAATAGTTTTATATAACGCAGCAACATCCACACATATACGATACCCAACATTAGAGGTGATTTATTCTTACACAGCAAATACACTTTTGCACACTGGTACGGACTAGTATTCCATTGTTTCTCTTCTCCCTCAGTTTTTCTCCATCACTGAGCTAATGTGACCCCAGCACTGATATAGGCGGCTGACATCCTCCTTAACTGATGATGCCATTGGTTGTCAGGATGCCAATGGCTAGAAGGTGGTAATGATGCACAATGAAAACCTGTGGCTTTGTGTAACTAAAAGGCAGGCTTGTCCCACCCGCTGGCTTGTATACAATTTTTGGGCAATTTTTAGACATACTGCCAAGGCACCCCCGAAGAAACCTCAAGGCACCCTGGTTGAGAAAGGCTGATGTAAAACAGCACACAGTTAACCCTTTGATTGCCCCAGATATTATCCCCTTCCTGCCCAGTGTCATTAGTACAGTGTCAGTGCTTTTTATTAGCACTGATCATTGTATTAGTGTCATTGTGATGTCAGTGTCAGTTCCCACCAGGGGCAGACTGGCCATTTGGGAACTTGGGCACACGGGGTCAGTAGGGGGCCCCATGAGATGCCCCTGGTACCTTTTTCATAGGTTTTTTTGAGTTTGGGCAAGGATACAGGGGCCCCATGATCCCCTATTGCCCGGGGGCCCCAGTCCGCCCCTGGTTCCCACCCAGGGTTAAAATGCCCACCGCAGTCCCACAGTCCTGCTATAAGTCGCTGATCACCACTATTACTAGTATAAAAAAATTGAATCAAAAATTCCATTATATATTTTGCCAATTGTAGATGTTATAACTTTCACGTAAGCAGTTGTCAGTTAAAGTAACGAAGCGCCATATCGCAAAAAATAGCCTGGTCAGGAAGGGGGGTAAATCCTCTGGAGGGCAATTGGTTAAAGACCCTGCAAGTACAGAAAAATACTTGTTGGTCTGGCAGAAATGCAGAAGTCCTGTTGTGGACTGACAACACACAGCATTTATGTAAACTGTGTAGTGTCAGCCCTGCCTAGTTATGAAATGAAATGAAAAACTGGCTATTATACTTTCAGATATCCATGAGCGGTTCCTTAAAATTTTAGGACTGTCCACTCCTTACTCACCTTTTTTTTCTTCTTCCTCTCCTTTACTTTACGTTAATTTCCATTTTTTGGCTCCTTCTTAGGGATGCCTTCTGAACTACTTGTTGTCTTCATATCTCCTATTTTGCTAGCATTTTAGCATATCTTTATCACTATAGTTCTATTTAATGATGTTGGCTGTTGAACTACCAACAACGTTTTTATGCACCAATTACCTATCCGACATGAAATGTTTGTTCTACCTCATGCTATCCGAATTGTTACCTACCTTAACTACAGTATATTTCATACATGTAAAACCGCTGTTGACTACTGTTTCAAGTCGAAATCCTGTTTCTGTCTTTGAAAGCGGTCTAATTTGTATTCTGTACTTGAAATATTATAAAAAAAACAATAAAAACCTATTGAAAAGAAAATGTATTCTGCTACATTTCTTTGGTGAAAAGACCCAAATCAGTGTATATTATTTAGCCTGTAGGAAGGTTAGAGTCCACAAACTATGGTATATATTTGAAAATCAATCCTGGTGTACTGAAGGCCAATCTCATTTATTGAGGCCTGACTACTCCAGGATAGTACAAATACCCCCAAAATGACCCCTTTTTTGGAAAATAGACATTCCATGGTATTTAGTAAGAGGCATGGTGAATTTTTTGAAGTTGTAATTTTTCTGTCACAATTTTTTGGAAAATGAAGACATTTTTTTCACAATTTCTTTTTTAACATATTGTCACCAGTGTTATCATATAACTGGTGTGGCAGTTTTTAGGGACACTGACTGGTTACAGTATGTTAAAAAAAAATAATATTTTTTTATTTATTTATGTTTTCTCTATTTTTAATTATACTATTTCACTATTTTTTTTTACTATTTTCTTTAACACACTATAACCACAGCAATACAGTGTTACCATAGTAACTCTGGGGAAGTGAACAGGATTTCTTTTTTAGTACACATTATGATAGCTTATACCAATGTATTTCCAGTGGACACAGTCGGTGACAGGTTGCACCGCTGCGCCACCCCACGGTGGCATCATATGACAGCTCGGCAGTCAATCTGCTATAGACCGGGCAGGACCATGTTAACAGACCATTAGCCAATAAAGGAAGCTCAGTCTATAAGTTAGGGCTTATATACAGTACACTTTCACTTATTAAGCCAAAGCTTTTTTGTCTGTACTTCTCCTGTGGATCACAGGAGTGCAGTTCATTCTGCACTCCTGTGACCCATTTCCAGCTGACAGCGGGCTGATATCACTCAGCCGGTACAGGTTGGGGAAAGATCTCAACTTCAAAGTTGGGATCCACCCAAGAGTCTGGAGTGGCACCTGGCTCAGCCTCTCAGCGAAGTGTTGAGAGCCTGAGCCAGCTGCACCCTCGCCCTCCACAGCCAAGAGCTCCAGTGAGCGCTGGGGAAGGCAGAACAACCAACGGTGACTGACAGTCACTGCTCCCTGCTCAGAGCAACCGGAGAACTCAGCGATTAGCAGTCATGTAGTTGCTGGGATCTCACCCTTAGAAACGACGGGGGACAGATGCAGCATCGGACCAATGCTGCAAACACCTAGGTAAGTATAGATGGCGGAAAAAAAGTCTTTGAATTGTGTAATGACTGGGGAATGGACATAAGGAACGTCTCACAAACTTGTATTTTAATAACTTAAGCTAGCCAATAGAAGGTATAATTTAAAGTGGTTGTAAATCTCAGATATGAAATATGAACAAAGCATATCCCTCTGAAGTGTGTTCTTGTCTCAATCCAGAGCACAAAGTGTCATTTCTTCCTGCTGGTACGTTCCTCTGCTATAAGCACGAGTCACTTTTGACATGTTTTCCTGACACCAAGAGAAAAATGGTGACAGGGAAGAGTAGAGCCTGGGATTGACAGCCACAGCTCTGTGCTGTGTGTAGGGGGGTGTATCCCTTCCCTCTAATTAGCTGTCAGAGTGCTCTTTACTGAGGTACCCTCAGCCCCCACCTCCTACCTTTTCAGAATTTGCACTCCATCAAGGAATATACAGAAGATGAGTTCTGCACACCTGTAGGACATCATTTTTCAGAACAGCCACCCAAAGCAGTGTGCCTGAGCTGACAGGGAGGAGAACTGTTAGTAAACAAAACAGTTCTCCTCCCCATCGGAGATCATCAAAAATCACCGGCCGCTGGCGAGTAATCACCAGTGATTGACAGCCACGGCCAGGAGGCGCGGGTAGGGCGCAAGCAGCTTGCACATGCCCTCTACCCTTAAATGCTAAATCACGTATATATATGTGATTTTGTGCACCTGTGCTGCCCTGTAGCAGTATATCTGCTATAGGGTGGACGTGAAGCGGTTAACGTTCTGCTAAAACGTTGTGTATTAGTACTGCTTGGACCATGAAGAAGGGGGCATACCCTGGAAGCTTGTCCTGAACAATTTTATGTTAGTGCAAATAAAAAAAGTAATATGGACATTATAAACAATATCTTGAGACATGTAGCCAAAGCTGCCCCTAAAGAAACACTGCCACCAACTTAAGAAAATGTAGGTGAAAGCACAGAAAAATCATGTACTTTAATTCTTGCTTTCTGTGTTTTTCCTCTCCATAAATTATTTTTATTCACTTGCAATGTGCATTTGAATTTGCTAGAAATTTTGACTAGTCAATTCCCTAGCAGAGCCATCTCCTTCTTTGCATATCATAGCCCTCTCCTCTTCTGGGAGTGTTGAAATACACTGTGCTGGCCCATCTCCTCTACCCCTCCCCTTACATCCCTACATAACCATTTTTTTAGCAGCTGGGGTAGGACAAAAGGGGAATACAATGGGGTGTCACTTGACTGATAGCTCTGAGTCTGCTGGGTAATCACACCCAAGATGTCTCAGGGATTCTGGCTTTTACAGGTAAAAAATAATGCATACATTAATTTAAATGCACATATAATCTCATGAGAAGTTTTTTTTTTGTTATAATGAAAGACCTGGTGACAGGGCCTCTTTAAGGTTTTATGAGTGGGAGCCAAGCGGAGTCAGCGAAAGCTAACTTTCATCAGACCACAGCCTAATGGCCCCCTACGATCTGGCAGAGACGCCCGTGTATTACTGTTTGTAATGATGGAAATATTAAGCAGAAACAAGCTGCTTAAACCATATACAGGATTCCAAGCCATACGCCACAGCCAGCTCATATAAAATATATCAAATATTTTTTTGTTTTCTTTATGTTCCCTTCATGAGGAAACCTTGCTACCATAATATCACTAATAAAGAGAAATGATTGGGCTGCATTTGCTGCCAATGGCAGTCTGGGATCATTAGACAGAGGGGAAAAGCGGTCATTGCATTCCAAAACTGTTGCAGCCAGAACTGGCAATCAGGCATTCGGGTACGCACATAGTGTTAATTACTTACGGGGAGATAGAGTAAGCATTTTCCACGTGCTAGACAATTAGTGCATTCACTGGTTCAGATTAGGAGTAAGTTTTCAGTTCGGTCTGAACGTTTGTTCAGGTTTTCTTCAAAATTACGCATGATGTATAGGAGTAGGTGTTTCTTTTTCTACTACATATGACAGCTTCCATCTTCCACTCGCAAGGCTGTTAAGGAAGAGGCTGGTGCTGGCACCCACTACATCCTTAGCAACCAGTGGTGTTATCCAGCCCATTCATTGACTGGCCGGGAATACCCGGCAATGTAAACTAAGCACCCGGTATAGTTTTAGGGGAAAAAAACAGATTCTTGCAGACTCTTGTGATGTTATGAGTTAAATATGGTGCTTTCCATATTTTCTACTATATATGACAGCTTCCATCTTTCACTCTCAAGGCTGTTAATTAAGCGGCTGGTGCTGGCACCTACTGCATCCTTAGCAACCAGTGGTGTTATCTAGCCCATTCATTTACTGGCCAGGAATATCCGAAAATGTAAACTAAGCACCCGTGATGTTATGGGTTAAATATGGTGCTGTCCATATTTGGTCGATGCCGTCAACTGGGACACCAGCCAAGGTAGCCCCTGAGGGCAACTGACCTAGTGGCTCTAGGGGGGAAGGTGCGCACGCTCATTTTCCCCCTTTCCTGGCCTTTCAGGCTGCTTGCTCATTTAGGCTCCGGAAGATTTTACCCCCTTCAAGACCAGGCCACTTTTTGCTATTAGGCACTGGGCTTTATCTGGCAATTGCTCAGTCATGCAACACTGTACCCAAATAAAATATATAGCATTTTTTTTGCTCAAATATAGCTTTCCTTTTGTGGTATTTGATCACCACTGGTTTTTTTATGTTTTATTATATAAAGACCAAAAATTTTGAAAAAAACACCAATATTTTCTATTTTCTGTTATATAACATATCCAATAAAAAAATCTAATTTCTTTATAAATTTAATCCAAAATGTAAGCTGCTACATGTATTTAGTAAAAAGAAATCCCAATTAGTATACATTAATTGGTTGGTGTGAAAGTTATAGCATCCACAAACTGGAATAAATATTTGAAAATTGATCAGTTTTGATAATTTCATGTCTTGAGGCCCTTAAAATGCCAGGACAGTACACATACCCCCAAATTATCCCTTTTTGGAAAGTAGACAGTCTGAGGTATTTAGTAAGAGGTATGGTGAGTTTTTTTGAAGATGTAAATTTTTGTCACAATTTTTTGGAAAATGAAGAAATTAAATAAAATGTGGGTTTTGTTTTTACAATTTTTTTTACATACTGTCACCAGCGCGGTACAGCATCATTATATGAATGGTGCGACTGTGATCAGAGACACTGAACGGTGACAGTGTGTTTAAAAAAAAAAACTAAAAAAGAATATATTTAATATTTTAAATATTTTTTACTTTAAACAAACAACTTTTATTAGAGTAGTTCAGTGTCACCATAGTAACACTGTACTACTCTGCGGGGGGCGTGATCAGGGATTTTTTTTTTTACACTTTGATTGCTGTTACAATGAAAGCCATTGTAACAGCAATATTTTCAGCTGTCATTAATGGTTTACTTTCATGATAGCTGTGATTACTAGTGATCTGTAATTGGCTACAGCTAATCACATGGTACAGGGTTTTGTGATTGGCCCAGGTACCATGTGATAGCTGTGTGCAAATAACAGCTCACTCACAAAGGAAGCAAAGCTGTTATGGATTACATTCATTCACAATAGCTTACTTGACATTGTGATCATATGATCGCATAGCGATCACATGATCCCAAGGCTGCTCAAAGCGACCCATTACCGTAAGCCGCAATCCGGGTTCATGGGGGAGCGCGCTGAGTCTCTACAGGCACTAGGATTTACATGGATGTGACTGTTTCTGTACGTGCCGCCTGCAGTAAATGTACTGTGGGCAGTCAGCAAGCAGTTAAGGGTCTGGAGTGGAGCAGGGCCGTGACGATTTCCACCTGATCCAATCAGAGAACACTTGGCATTCATTTAAAAACCTGCCTGGTGAAGAATTAGGAGAAGACAAGGCCGAGCCGCTCCGAGCAGTCCCTGTCTCCACACCGTCTCCTGCACTGAGCGGCACAGACATGTTCCGGGAGGATACTACAGCTGAGTCCCCACTTGCAGAATCTACCTTAAAAGGGGACCCCGGATGGTGACACGCCTGAGACACGCATATGAAATTTGAAGTATATACCCAAGGTGCGATTGGAAGGTGTAGGATTCTATCCCTATCTTGGCAACTGATTATCGCTATCTCATATCACAGGATAAACCTTACATGCGTTTTTTTGACGCACTTCTGGTGAGTGCGCAATTTTTACCTCAGATTCACCGTGTGCTACACAAAATCTTATCCCACGCACCTACTAGGATCTATTGGATCCCCACGTTTGACTTATTTTGGGACTTTTTCATCTCACTTAACCTCACCGCAGTGTGATTTGACATTTGCACTTTAGTGTATATATATATATTTTATATGTTATATATGCCATTTTACTATTATAGCGCTGCACCTTATATATGGTTTTATATATATATATGTTTATATATTCATTTAAAAACAGCAAAGCATTCTCTGAATGGCACTTGTGCCAAGCGGTTGATATCCTGCATTCAGAATGTATCAGTGCAGTCGATCGGCATGGGACACAGAAGCAAGTGGAGATCACTGAAGTAGTAGTGTCTACGTCAGTGAATTCCAACTTCAAGGTGCATCAGTGAAGTATGGCATATGCATAGATACATTGATCCAAGCTAGACCAATGTAATTGAATGGAATTCTTATATATTTAATACAGTATTCAAACTAGAAGAGGGGGGGTCAGCACTCTGAATCAGTTACTTTAACACCATGGATGTGCTTATGGGGGGAGGGGAAAACATAGAGATTAGTTAATTAATGTGTTACTGCATTGCTCCTACATTGTCCAATCAACAGATTGGGGAAAGCCAGTGACAAAGCTGACCAATCAACAGATTGGGGAAATCCAGTGACTAAGCTTTATCACTTAGCTGCAGAACATAAATGTATGTTCAACAACCAGACTATCTTGTCTGGCAGGGAAGCTTGATCTCAAAAGTGACTAACATCAAAAAACCTTTGGCAGGTAAACAGTCAACATATATGCATATCCTGTATGCAGGGCTTTTTTTTCTCAGAAAATTGGTGCAGGAACTCACACACCTCAGCCAACTCCCCACCCCCAACCCTGGTGTTTCCCATGGAGAGAAGTAAAGGAGCACCAAACAATCTGCACATTGCATAAGGTGCAAGAGGCACAGAGTACCACTCTCAGTATTGCATAACACACAGGGCTCAGGAGTGCATACTGTGCAGTGCTGTAGTGTTCGTATCACACTTCATATCTCTCTCACCAGAGAGAGAGATATCATATTACCTCTGTACAAATATTTAGTAACACCTCATCTGGAATATGCAGTTCAGTTTTGGGTACCAATTCACAAAAAGAACATTGGGGAACTGGAGAAAGTACAGAGAAGGGCAAACAAACTGATATGAGGCATGGAGGAGATCAGCTATGAGGAAAGATTAGAGGAAATTAATTTATTCTCTCTTGAGAAGAGGAGATTAAGGGGGATATGATCTCCATGTATAAATACATCAGTGGTTCATATAGTGAACTCGGTGTAGAGTTATTCACCCTGAGGTCATCATAGAGGACAAGAGGGCACTCTTTACATCTGGAGGAAAACAAATTTAATCTCCAAACATGGAAAGGTTTCTTCATAGTGAGAGCTGTGAAAATGTGGAATAGACTCCCTCAAGAGTTGGTTCTGGCCAGCTCAGTGGATTGCTTTAAAAAAGTCCTGGATTCTTTCTTAGATACACAGAATATAACTGGTTACTAACATTTATAGGTAAAGTTGAACCAGGGAATATACGATTGCCTCTCGGGGGATCAGGAAGGAATTTGTTTCCCTGCAGGAGCAAATTGGATGATGCTTTGCTGGGTTTTTTTGCCTTCCTCTGGATCAACTGTAAGTATAGGATTATAACTTTTTTTTTTTTAAATCGTTGAAGTGGATGGACTTTTGTCTTTTTTCAGCCAGACTAACTATGTAACTATGTAACACAGAAAAATATCAGCAGAAGGAACAGTACTTACATATCCCCTCCCATATAGCCATCGATTGCTCACCTGTGCACACCTCTTTGCTTACCTCTGTGCCTCCTATCCACAGCTCACCTCTGTACCCCCTGTCCTCAGCTCACCTCTGCAACCTTTGTCCACAGCTCACCTACGCGTCCCTTGTCCACAGATCACTTTTTCTCTCCCCCATCCATAATTCCTCTTTTCTCTCTGTGTAAAGCTCTCCTCCTTCCTCTGTCCATGGCCCCCCTCTTCTCCCTAATCCAGAGCTCCCCTTCTCCCCCAATCCACAGCTCCCCTCTTCTCCCCCAGTCCACAGCTCCCCTCTTCTCCCCAAGCCCACAGTTCTCCTCTTCTCCCCTAGTCAACAGCTCCACTTTTCTCCCCAAGTCCACGGCTCCCCTCTTCTCCCCCAGTCTATAGCTCCCCTCTTCTCTCCAAGTCCACAGCTCCCCTCTTCTCCCTGAGTCCAGAGCTCTCCTCTTCTCCACAAGTCCACAGCTCCCCTCTTCTCCCTGAGCCCAGAGCTCTCCTCTTCTCCACAAGTCCACAGCTCCTCTTTTCTCCCTGAGTCTGGTACTCCCCTCTTCTCCTCCAGTACACAGCTCCCCTCTTCTCCCCCAGTCCACAGCTCCCCTCTTCTCCCCAAGTCCACAGTTCTCCTCTTCTCCCCCAGTCAACAGCTCAACTTTTCTTCCCAAGTCCACGGCTCCCCTTTTCATCCCCAGTCTATAGCTCCCATCTTCTCTCCAAGTCCACAGCTCCCCTCCTCTCCCCAAGCCAGAGCTCCCCTCTTCTCCACAAATCCACAGCTCCTCTCTTCTCCCTGAGTCCAGAGCTCCCCTCTTCTCCACAAGTCGACAGTTCCACTTTTCTCCCCAAGTCCACGGCTCCCCCCTTCTCCCCAGTCTATAGCTCCCCTCTTCTCTCCAAGTCCACAGCTCCCCTCTTCTCCCTGAGTCCAGAGCTCTCCTCTTCTCCACAAGTCCACAGCTCCCCTCCTGTCCCTGAGCGCAGAGCTCTCCTCTTCTCCACAAGTCCACAGCTCCTCTCTTCTCCCTGAGTCCAGAGCTCCCCTCTTCTCCACAAGTCCACAGCTCCCCTCTTCTCCCCAAGTCTACAGCTCCTCTCTTCGCCAAATTAGAATTCAACTCCCCCCTTCCTACAAAGCTCTCACTTTGCACAAACTGTCCCCCTTTTCCTTCACAGCCCTCTTTTCACAAATCCTCCCACCCTCGCTTCAGCTGGACCATCTGAACTACACCTCCAACCTCTCCGCGGTTGCATCTCTGCACAGACAGCCCCTCTTTCTTTTCACAGCTCTCTATTACCTGTTTACAAAAGTTTCACAGTGGGGCAGCCAGCAGGTGTGAATGGGCTTTTTACACAATCACAGTGCAGTCTCCACCTACCGAACCTGTAGGACACAGCCAAATCACTTCACTCTATTCTGTGCTGAAACGTTCTGACAGGCGGGGTGGGGGCAGGAACTGGAGTAGCCTCCCCATCGCACAGGAATGAAAAAAGAATGTGGGCATTTGTGGCCACATTTGTGCACAAAGAAAACTGCAGATGAAGTGAGTAGTGCAAAAACTTCCTCTACCCCTTGTGACTTTTGTGACAGGTTGCAGAGGACAGGGGTACCTGATGTGCCAGAGCTCTGTGTGTACATAACTAGCTGTTTGCCAACAATTAAGTTTTAAAGAGCTATTTTCAACCATTAGATGACCACCAAGGTTCATCTTTCATTTGCTAATTTTAGTAAATCAGCTTTCCATGTTTAAGATTGCTCTGATGTGTTTTTACTACTGTCCATCAAATAATGTTACCTGTTTCTGCTGCCCCATGAAAGGCTAATTGCAAGCTACCAATTCAATTTAAGATGGAAAACCCTTTAAAAGCCCTACTCTAGGAATTCAAAAATGTATCCTTGCAGAGGGTCCACCTGTACTGTAAGGGTTAAATGAACATTAATTCTAGGGGTAACGAAATAAGGTGTAATACTTATTTTATTCCTTGCTCTGGCAGGCTCCTTTCATTTGTGCAACTGGTACTTCCATGCCTATTCTATAAGATGCCCCAACCAGCTGTTACACAATGACATAATTACAGTGCAAGGACAATAGCCCTGGAGGGGAACAGAGAAGAGTGCCAGAACCTGTTGGAGCTAGGATGAAGGTAACTATTACATCTTATTCCACCTCCTCTAAAGTTAGCGAACATTTAACCCTTGCAGTGTGTGTGCGTGTGTGTGTGGGGAGGGGGGTGATATTTCCAGAAAAGTGATTTCCAGAGGCTTTTGGTCATTTCTTGAGTTGGATTTTAAGAATGAATATCCAAATGCCACAGTGACTTTGCTGATCTCCACACCCCAAGGAATGTCACTTTGTGTCCTCCAGATCCCTATATTACCTTTCTTCCAGCCTCATTGTTGTGTAAGTTCATGAGCCGCCGGGCATTCTTCCTTATTTCCCGAGCATCCACAAATTTCCTGGAGAACTCAATGCCGTATTTGATGTCAGCCGAGCATCCTCCCCACTTCCAGCCCTCTTCCTGGTTGTAGTAGCCCTGTTTTTCCCGGTCACAGCCACAGTTACTGAAATTTCCCTGGCTGCAGGCAGACGTCACTGCATGTGCCACCCCAGCAGCGGTGATTGCGTAGGTGAAAGCAGCTTCCCTGCTACCTGTAGAGAAAGAAAGAATAATTTTAAAGTGTTCTGAACAAGATATCCTTCAAGGCATTATTGTTTAAAGGGTCAGCCCACACTGATATTTCAGTTTATGGTCGATCCTGGAGAGTTAAACTATCTAGCAGTCTCTTGTTGGGGGGATTATATTGGTGAGATCTCTGCACTGATTTCCCAGTCTGCACACTTACTCAAAAGGCATGTCCCAAACAGCTATTCAACTTCTAGGTGGGAAATATCAGAATGAACATACTCATGGCAATTGTTTTCAGCCAGTTACTTTCAGCTCCTGATGCATTGATAAACAATATGTACAGCAATCAAGCACTTGATCAAGTAGAATTTAAAATAAAGTAGGCATATTTGACGACCAAAATTACTTTGCTAAGTCCTGCCCTTCTTAAGCTGGCCATGTATGGGTCCGTTTTTTTTGTTCAACCACACATTCTGTCTGGATGAGGGAATCCTCCCTGCTGTGTCATTGTATTCCCACAGCGGGGAGAGTCCCCACCATCAGAATACACAGTTCAGAGCTGCAGACTATTGCCTGTGGTGCTGATCAGGTGAGAAAATTACAACAGGGTAGTTGAACAGAGGTCTATTGGTATATTGACTTCTGTTCAACCACAGTGGCCACACATGGATCAAAATTCAGTCAGTTCCTGCTGAACCGGCCAAATTTTGACCTAGGTATGGCCAGATTTAGGTTGGGGAGTCAGAATGTGTTTCTAAAACATAGGTATGGTATGGTATGCTATGCTAGGTATGAAATTTAAAGAAAATAAATAAGTCCAATATTATCAAAAATGCGTAAATCTGTTTTAATATTTATGGTAGAGCTCTTTAGATCTTTAAACATAACCTTTGAACAATTTTTGCCACATGCACACTGCATATTTTTCTTGTGTGAGCAACTCAACCAGCCCAGTTGACTGCAACCTGTCAAAGTCTATGACAGGCTGAATTACACTGTGGCTGGTAGTTGGCTGGAAAGAGCTGAACACTTTATGGAGTGGTAATTGAGTTTAGGTCCCTATGTTTCAGGGACATATGCCTGGAAAGCAGAATACCTGTTCCAGGGCTTAAAATGTGTACAAGTGAGCTGCTTTACCTGCCAAAGGATTTGCATTTCCTTCTATCCATTCCTAAGGCTTACACAACTCTGCCACACAACACTGCCCTGTATGGCAGAGAAAGAGGCCTGATCCTTAACTGCGGCAGTTTCACGTTCATTCGCAGGTCATCTTCCACCCACAACCTATGACCGGACAGGGAAAGGATAAACAGCATACTGATGATCTTCTCTCTCTTTTACTCTGCTCACTCATCCTCTCCTCATGCTTGCAGCATACCCGATTGGCTTCTTGTGATATTTCTTTCTTATCCAACATGATGTACTTATGTACAGTGACTAAGAAATGCTGATAACAAGTCAAATGTAGGTACACCCTGCTAACCCGCCTCCCCCTAGTTTAGTGGTCCAGGGATGTGAAATCCCCGGGCTTCTCTTTCTGTTTTCTCTAGAGCTTCTGGGACGGATCAGGGCCACTGACCAATCACAATCACTCTGAGCTGTCCTGGAAGCCCTGCAGAAAGAAAAGGGAGAGGTGAGTGCTACACCAGCTGCGTATATACTGACAGTGGGTACCAGCATGGGGGCTAATGTATAGGGTATTAGTTCACTTTAATTGTTTTCCAAAAAGGTGAACTAACCCTTAAAAAAATCTATTTAATGATGTATGATTGAATATAGAGCTGCATTGATCTGTGTCTTTTTTTCTGCCTGGATTTTTGCTTTATTGTTTCTCTGAAATGTTATTGGGGTTATGTTTTATAGTCAGTGTAGATGCAAAAAAAGCACTTGAGTGAACCGTTAAGAATGTAATTTACTTAGTTTCACAACATATTTAACATGGTTCTATTGCCAAACCATTTATTTCAAGAAAATGTCATAAAAGAGTATAGATACATTTACTGAATTTGATGCATGTTATTTACCTGTAAATACCTCCCTTGTGTAGACTTACAAAAGCCCTGAGACAGTTGCTGGATGCCACCATCTTGGATGTAATGTTACCAGCCCCAGCAAACTAAGAGCTGTGACTTAAGTGACTCTATATAATATTCCCCTTCACTTCCACCCCAGCAGCCATATAACGGGTTTTGTAGGGAAGTGAGGGGTGTAGAAGCTGGGCCAGCACAGAGAGAAGTCAAACACTCCCAGAAGAGAAGAAGACTATGAGTTACAAGGAGGGAGGAGGCTGTACTAGGAAATTGACTCTTCTACGGTAGTCAAATTTATAGCAGGTTCAGAGGCACATTAGGCAACGGCAAGCTAATAAAATATTGTTTTTTAGAACTGAAAAACACTGTAAATATGCATTTTTTAAATACTTGATTTTTCTGTGGTTTTAATTGCAAATTATTAGGTTGGTGACAGGGACTCTTTAAAACCTAGCTTTGTATCCTGCCTATACAATGACTTGTTCATGCCAACAATAGATCTCAGTATGCAAGATTATCCATGTAACATCCAAGGCTTAAAAGAAAAAAAACGTTTATACATTTATACACAGAGGCTCAGTTTCCTAATCATTTCACAGTGCCAGCCAAAGTCTGACAGCAAGCCTCCTGGTGCCAGAAATCCTGGGTATAGTCCATGGCTGATGGCATGCATTTTGTCAGCGTTTCTAATGCATTAATTTCCACGATTCCTCCTCACCACTCTTCATCAGATGTTAAATATAAAAAGATGACTTTGGTATTGCAGAAATGTTAAACACGCCCTGGCAGACTACAAGCATTCTCTCCAAACCCCATTCAAGATTCAGTGCCGAATGGATTCTGGCTGTAGTAGACTCTAAGAATAAAAGTCAGTAAGGGCTGCTACAAAAACATAAGCAATATGCAAAGCATTACTATTATCTTTGATATTTAAAGCAGCATTCCACTCAAAAATATAAACCAAAAAAAGCCCACTAAAAGATAACATTAAAAGTTTTTGCTGCAATACTAACCTTTGAACTGCAGCAGTACCCCACAAAAGTTGTGTTTTTAATTTTGTTTAAAGTTTTTATCAAAGTATAAAATGCAATAAAAAACACAAAGCAAAGACATCAAATCTGTGGGGGGAAACCTCCACGCCATATGGTCCAAAAAGGAAAACAAAAGGACAGAGAAATAATCGTAGTCATACATGGTTACAGATCTAGAGCATAATAAGAAGAAACATGACGTGTCAACCTCTTCCGAGAGGACCCCCGCCACATAAACAGGAATCTCCTGCCACAAAAACAGGGTTGGGATGGTATGAGAGGGAGGGGATATGTGGTTCATCCACAGGGTTTTCTCAAGGCAGCCCTCAAGGGTGAAAGGCCCTCAAGGGGAAGAGGAGATGGAATCCTACAGGTGGTCTGTCAAGGCCCCAAGATCAGAAGCTATGGGCTGTTAAAATAAGAGGCCTATGCCATACTTTTAGTAGGCAGCAAGGTCTGCAATACTTGTGTTTTTGCCACAAGATGTACCTAGTCTTCCTGACTGAAATGCAGCCAACATCAGTCAACCTGGATTTTATCTAAGCCCAGGTTGTCCTAGACTTGCCACTAGACCTTATTGGACACTGAAGGATAAGCAGCAGACTGATGCTCACTATTTTAAAGAAAATTGCTTACTATGAACTTTTTTGCCTCTTGCCTTCCCACTCTTTTACGGCCACATATCTAGCAAGTAACTAATATTTAGCACTAATATTTAATTATCTTGACAGTGCTTGTCTCAGGAACTAGGCACTTTTCCAAGACAAGTGTTGTCACTAGGTATGAATTGGATGTGTCACCCTAACCCCCCCCCCACGTATTTTTATTGGTTGTTACGACACAGGTGCCCGTGGATTGCTAGAAAACAGGTAGCCTGTGCATCACACCATCACTGGTCGCTAGGACACAGAGAGCCATCTGTGTCATAGCAACCAATGACAGTGTGTAGTCTGGCCATCTGTATTCTAGCAAACAAGGACACTGAGTGACAGGTGCCACCTGTGTCCTCACAACCTAGGACACTGAGCAGCAGGGGACGCCTGTGTCCTAGCAACCAAGGCGACTGAGCAGCAGAGCCTGCCTGTATCCTAACAACAAATAAAAAGAAGGGGGGGGGGGCTGGTGAGAAGGCGAACCCTAGCTGATACCCCCCCATGCTCATTGAACAAGGGACGGTAGCAATTATGTTCTGCCTGAGCTCATTGTTAGTAATGCCCTCAAATTGAGCTTCTATCAGGGAGCAGAGATGGAATAACAATGGATTTCTTCACATTGGAGAAGCTAATACAGATACCTTGTATTTAATTTTTTTCTGCTCATGAGAATTCTCCTTTATAAATAATGCTGCTTGCAAGAACATGAACTGATTGCCTCATTTTGCGTCTCCACCACACAGGGATTTGCAAGAGGCTGAAATGAATTCCCAATTCAGGCATTTATACTGCTTGCATTAGATAAAAATACATTTAAGATACAGTATATTAGTGAATATAGAACTGCATTCATGTGATGTCTTTTTTTCCCTCAAGTTCAACTTTAGGGTTTTCCTAGGTAGACCTAAAATTGTAGAAATAAATTTAAAACAACAATTTAATCTCCAGCAACAAACACTGACAGAAGAATGGGCTGTCTAGGACAGCGTGGTGGCTAGCAATGTGGTAGCATTATAAGATGCTAATTTTCCAATAAGATGTGTAGTGAGTAGAGACGAAGCACTGTGAGTTACAGATTAGAATTGATTGTTTTATTGGTTAAATAAAAGACAGGAATATAACCAACCCATTTAGGAGGTCTGAGGCAATTCCTTTTATAGGGCTTTCAGGAAAGTATTATTCAGCAGACTGGTAGAGTTGGATTAAAAACTGGCAACTGGGATACTCTGGGCCTTGTCTGGAAGGCCTTCACTGCTCTGGTTCCTGGTTGCACGACATAAATTCTTACATCTTTCCTACAGGACAGTTCATAAAATGTGTTCCCTGGCAGTTTGCTGAAATGAGAATGAAAGAACCTCTGATAAAGCTTACATAACGCGTGAGGTGGAGATAGGAGAATGACGTCATCACGCTTTGCGGAAGCCACTAGCTGAGTCAGTGTGAAGAATTTTACCTGAGTCTCTGCTTACTTGTTTCTTAAAGCTGTATACTACTTTATCCTATGTGAGTATATTTGTGCCATATATTTTAATAAATATCTATAAAGAGCACTAGAATTGTTTCTTTTTGCTTGTCTCTAATGGCAGAGGAGAGGAGAAGGATTTTTATTAATAATCCAAAAGGATAAACAACTTGCTGTCCTGGCTGTCCATTGTGCAGGACCCCTGGAGTGATGAGGAGCCATTATACATCAGGCGCATGCAAACCCCCCTATAATATAGAGGTTTCTGGAGGGGTGAGCGCATGTGTTTTTTGGTGGGAAGACACATGGTACAGTTTATAGAAGAAGTGGTAGCTAGTGATCACGGGCACTGTATATGTATTGGTGCAAGACAGTATGAGAAATCATGCTTTTTTGGGGTACTATTTCACCATTCATGAACATATTGAAACACTTTATATGTATATGAAACTTTTACTGAAAGTTTTGTTAGCATAAGGAGTTTCACTTGCTGCACTAAATCATTTTTTTTTCATTTTGGTAATTTTTTCTTGATTTATTGGTGTATTGATCTAAGTGGTCTCACTCGCTGCGCTGCACTGATATTTACTTTACTGGTTCAGAAGGTTCTTAGTGCTCTGGACCCTGGTTGCATTACACAAATTCTTATATCTTTGCTACAGGACAGTTCATAAAATGTGTGCCCTAGCAGTTTGCTGTGATGAGGGCAAAAGAACTGGACTAATTTGGAAACAACCCGTAACTCAGCTCAGCACCACAGCTGAACATGTTTTTGATCGCCACCGAAGCTGTGGCTGTAACTTTTGTTGGTATCAGCACTTCTTCACATAAATACACATGGGATTCAATGGAATAGCAAATGTAAACCAGGTCTGATTTCTCGTCTGTGCCTACCTCAAGTCCTACCAACAATACTTGGTAATTAAGGAAGGGCTTCCCAGATGGGTGGAGAACCAACATCATGTTGGGTGGACAGGTGTTCGGATACTTTTAGCACATTGCACTGGGTTCATTTTCCCAAATCTGCACATTGATTTTAATTAAAGTAGAACTGTGTCCTCCCATTTAAAAATTTGCTCCAGCACTTAATTATAAGTACATCTGCAATTACAGCAGGGCTGCTGTTAGAAAACACAGGGCCCCATACCGCCAACCTTACAGGGCCCCCTCAAATAAACACTATGCTTCAGTTATGAATGAACACAGCGAGTGATCAGTACCGATCACTAATTGTATTCATTGAGGAAAGGAAGGGGCAGGTAAATGTGACATATTTACTGGACCCTTCTCCCACTCTCCATCCAGAAGGATCCTATTGTGTGCTTGCAACTGCCGATGGGAAGGAGAGCAGGAAAGCCGGCAGCACTGTGGGGGTAAGGAGGGTACAAAAAGGGGCCTGGGCAGTAGAGGGAAATGAATGGTGTACAGGAAGGGTGTGGTGGGGGAGGGGCCATTACTGGAACCAATGCCCTGTATGTCTCTCTGCAGCAGCTAAAAGCCACTGGGAGGGAGAAGAATCACGCTTTCAGCTGCTGCACAGAGCCATACAGAGGATTGGTTCCAGTAATTGCCCCTTCCCCCGCCCCCCCCCCCGCTGTGCCAATCAACCTTCCTGCCCACATCCAATTCAACCAGGGCCCCCCTGCTGGCCTGGGCCCTTTATAGGAGGAGGGGTGGTAGCCCCTTATCCACGGCCCATGGCCCTGACTTACAGTTTCCTCATGGAGCATCTGCAAAGTTCCACAATGCCCTTATGCATTCATGCTGCTTCCTGTGATGGTGAAGTGAAAAAAAATCCCAAGTTTTGGGTTGTCCCCAGAAAATGAATTAATTAATTTTGTTTATTAATTTGAAGGAATTAACTCTGACTTCATGTTTGGCTGTGGATGAGGAAATGAAGGGAAAGCTCCGTTGTACAACACAGATGTTGGAAAAAACTCTGACAGGGGTTATAACCCTCCCTTGCTCTATCCAAAATGGAAAAAAAAGGTTTCGCCTATAGGTCTACTTTAATATAGGTGAGATCAATACATGTACATTTCCTTATATTTTAGCCTTGTAAATACGTTGAGGTACAGAAAAATACTTGATCTGCTGGAAATCCAGTGTTCCCTGAACTCTCTGTCTGAGCCTCTGCTACACTCAACTCCTAAGCGGTGTGGTCAGCCTTTCCTGCTGAACTACAGGACTCGATTTCTGCTCCTCTCTGTTCCTCTCCACGAGCATACATTGATTTCTTTGTCAGCAAAACAATGCTGCTGCCTTGACTCCCAAGAGCTTGCCACACACTGTGTGTAGGGAAAGGGCTCTTGGGAGATGTAGTTCTGAGGGGAAGGGGTGTGCCTGCATCATCTGGATCTGAGAATCCAGCAGCTTCTTGCAGCTGCTTCTAGCAGAATTTTACAACCCTGTCTGGTAGACAGCACTTTATTTACAGTAGTTTATTTATTCACAGGCATCTGTGAATGTGTGATGCGGCTGTGTGGAAGAACCCCTGCCCCTGTCACGGAGGTGGGGGACAGGGGGCAGGAACATGTTACATATTCCACCCTAAGTATGGAATAACACCCTAAATACACCCCAAATAACATGTTCCAAAAGGAACTTAGCCTTTACAACATAGTTTGAATATATTGCAAAGAATTGTACATTTATGGGCCATTTAAGATGCAAACATTTAAACACATTTTCTACACTTCCCTCTGATTGCAACATAAAGCTGTGGTTATTGAAATGATAGAAATGACTGTCTAATAGACTTTTGAGAAAGAAGTGGAGAGTATTAGGTGTGAAGAGATCAGGTGGGGATTCAGCTAATCTCTGGATCACACAAGTTGGCCTCATTATGCAGGGAAAACTATAACCGCCATTAGCCTTGGAAAGGTCTTTTGTCTTTTCAATGGCACGTGACATTTCAACAGCTTGTAAAAGCTAAGAAGCCCGTCCATATATCATATGCCAAGCTCTTAGCTCCAAACCATTAAGGCCCATCAACCACTAAGACCTTTCCTTGCATGCTCTAGACAGCGTATCAGTGGAGAGGGCCTTCAGGGTGTAGCAGGCCCACAATCATGATGTCATGCCACTGAAGGCCATGGGATAATTAAGATAGCAAGCACCACTGCTTCTGAGAAGATTTCTTTGAAAGCCACAAATGAGGTGTTGATGGGAGACAACATCCATCACGTCAGGACTGAATCTGGAGCCCTGAAATATCCAAGTGCCATAAAATCTGTCATGCAGAAACAACGATTAACTCTTCAGTTTCTAGGGGAAAGCACGGCTTTCTTCAAAGAGAAAGTATTAACATTCCATCACTTCCATTACAGATCCAAAAAAACAAGGGATGTGATCTTCACTTCAGGATAGTTGGTGGAGCCGTACAAATTATTCCTGTAGACCTGACTAACCAGTTCTGCATCCAGATTCTCCTGGGCTGCCAATTTATCCCTTTAAAGTGACCCTGTCACTCACTTAAAAAATAGCTCAATAGCTCTCTTATAGTTCACTATACTGGAAGTGTTATACTTATATCTCTGATTGTCCCTGTCTCCTACCTTCCCTCTGTTCCAGCACTGCAGCCTTCAACACAGTATTTAGCATTTAATACTTCCGGGAGTGTTAGCCACACTGTCCACTGTGGTTTCATCCTCCCTCCAACCCCAAATCACAACAAGACTCAGCACTGATGTAGGGTTCAGAGGATGTGCCCACAGGATGCTGCAGGAAACAGATGCACCTGAAACTCCCAGAAGTGTTGAATGCTAAATACGTTGCTGAAAGCTAGAGATACCTAGACAAAATACAAGACTAAACCTTTTTTGTTTAGATTGGTACGCGGACAAAACACCTACAAGATCAGATAAGTTAGCATCTCTCTCAGGTTTCTAATGCTGTCTGTTTTGCTCATAAGGGTGATTTCCTTTAACCACTTCAATACCGGGCACTTTTACCCCCTTCCTGCCCAGGCCAATTTTCAGGTTTCAGCGCTCTCAATTTGAATGACAATTGTGCGGTCATGCAATACTGTACCCTAACTAAAGTTTTATCATTTTGTTCACACAACTAGAGCTTTCTTTTGGTGGTATTTAATCACCGCTCGGGTTTTTATTTTTTGCTAAACTAACAAAAAAATACCAAAAATTTTGAAAAAAAACCCACGTTTTTCTTTGTTTCTGTTATAAAAGTTTGCAAATAAATAATTGTTCTACATCAATTTAGCCCAAGATGTATTCCGCTACATTTCTTTGGAGAAAATAATCCAAATCAATATTTATTATTTAGCCTGTAGGAAAGTTATAGAGTTCACAAACTATGGGGTATATCTGAAAATTGATCAATCCTGAAGTACTGACGGCCAATCTAATTTCTTGAGGTCCAAAAATTTCAGAACAGTACAGATATCCCCCAAATGACCCCTTTGTGCAAAGTAGACAGTCCGGTATATTTCACAAGAGGCATCGCAAGTTTTTTGAAGTTGTAATTGTTTCGTCAGAATTTTTTGGAAAATTAAGAAATGAAACAAAATTTTTTTCACAATTTTTTTTTTACATACTGTCACCAGTGCAGTACAGCGTCATCATATAACTGGTGTGGTAGTGATCAGGGACACTGACTGGTGACAGTATGAAAAAAAAGATAATTGTTTATTAAATGTTTTCTCTTTTTTTAAGATTTTTTTTTCATATTGCACTATGACCAAAGTAGTATAATGTTACCATAGTATTTTTTTTTTGTACACAATTTGATTGCTTATAGCAAATTATATATTTGCTATAAGCAAGCATTTAACTAAATGAAATCGATTCATTCAGGTTTTTGTTGTGGTTAGCTGTGATTAGCCACGGCTAATCACATGACACAGATGGGCTGTGATTGGCCCAGCCTGTGCATGTGATCGCTGTGACCATTCACAGCTAGACACAGTTGTATACAATGGATGGCATCCACTGTATACAACTGTCATGTGACCTGCTGTGATTGGTCACAGCAGGTCACATGGTACTGGCAATGGGGCCGGTACACAGATCTGTCATCAGCCGTGTCCGAGGTACACGGCCAGTGACAGATCTTGAGCATGGCCCTGCAGGCACGCGCAAACTGCGATTCGGGAAGGACGTTGTATGACTCCCTCCCGGAGGGACAAAGTGTTCGCCCGGCCGTCATTTGACCATACACCGGGCGGCAAGTGGTTAAAGTGGTTGTAAAAGCTCAAGGTTTTTTACCTTCATCCATTCCATGCATAAAGCTAAAAAACCTTCTGTGTGCAGCAACCTCCCTAATACATACCTGAGCCCCATCGCGATCCAGAGATGTGCACGAGAGCCTTGGCTCTCCAAGTATTCTCCCTTCTCATTGGCTGAGACAGCAGTGGGAGCCATTGGCCCCCCGCTGCTGTCAATCACAGCCAGTGAGCCAATGAGGAGAGAGAGTCACGGTGTGTGTGAATGGACATGCAGAACTACGGTTTGGGAACAAGCCTGTATGAATGATCCCATAGGAAGCTGCTTGCTCTGGGGGTTCTCGGCAGGAGGAAAGGAATAGGAGTGCCAATAGGGGACCCAAAAAGAGGAGGACCAGGGCTGCTCTGTGCAAAAACACTGCACAGAGCAGGTAAGTATAACATGTTTGCTGTTTTAAAATATTGCCTTTAATATAAATTTAACTTTCTTGTATGTCAATAGGACAGGAAATGAGAAAAATCTCTACACACACAGCATTAAAATAACCTAAGGGAGTTTCTAGTTGTTCTCCAGTCTACAAAAATTGTCTTCAATTCTCCTTTAAAGTTGAACACCAGGATTAGCAAATATTGTCTAAATACAAGAGGTATCTGCATTCTTACTTTAATCTCGGTGTACTATGTGTATTTCTTCCAGATCTGTGCAGTAATCCAGTGTGAAACTTTGCCTCTGTGCATGAGCTTCCTGTAATAAAGACTGGTCGCTGTTGTTCTTGCTCTAGTGCAGGGCGACTGGTCTTGTCTCCACCCTCTCCACTAATTTTCTGCAGTCAGCCTGAGGTGGGAGGAGCCTGCTGGGTCCTTCCTACAGCTCTGCTCACTGTGGAGCCTATGTACAGCACAGTGATGATGTCACTGCTACTTTTATATGGTAATATCTGGGTTTTCAAAGGCATTTATTGCACACAAAGTGGATTTATATTCTTTGTCAATATTAAGAAATATATTTAACCACTTCCCATCCGGCCGCTGTATATAAATGGCCAGAAGGTGGCAGTGCAGGGGCGGGTTGCAGTTCATAAACAGCGCCCACCATTTTGGATTGTACGTGCTTCCTGGGAACGCACAGCACCGCGAAAACCGATCGCTGTACAGGACCTCTACATGAGGTCCCGATCATGTGATCACTGATTGGCCAATCAGTGATCACATGAATAGTAGTAAACAAGATGTCACTTCCTGACATCATTGCTTACTATGTGTAAAATCTGTGAATGATCACAGAGATCACATACTACAAGGCTATTTACAACATCCTTGTACCATGTGACAAGCTGTGACCAATCACAGCTCTCACAGTATTTCTCAATGCCTGCAAGAATGCAGCAAGGGGGAAGGAGAAATTATTGCTTTTACAGCCTTTATGGGTGTAAAAGCAATCAGTGGTGACACTGTACTGCTAGGGTGACAGTATGTTAAAAAAAAACCATAAATAATAATATAAAAAAAATTTAATTAAAATGTAAAAAAAATGTTTTTGAAAAATTATAATTTTTGGTTATAAACTAAGTTGGGTTATTTTTTTTACTAAAAAGATAACTGAATAAATTGTGTCCAAGATGTATGAAGAAAGATTATTTATTTGCAAAACTTTATAAGAAAAACACTTTTCTTTAAAACTTTGGGAATTTTTCATTTACATAGCAAAAAAAATTAAAATCCCAGCGGTGAATAAATACCACCAAAATAAAGCTTCATCTGTCTCAAAAAATGCTAAAAAATTCATATGGGTACAGTGTTGCATGACCGCGCAATTGTCATTCAAAGTGTGATAGCGCTGAAAGCTGAAAATTGGCCTGGACAGGAAGGGGGTAAAAGTGTCCGGATATGAAGTGGTTAAGTTACTTTTTTGTTCCCAAACATTCAGCTTTAATCAGAACACTGTTAGACTGAGCACAAAAAAGCGACTTCTATCTAGAAACTGTACTGCTGCATATCCATGTACTGTCCCTATGGTGAAATGCTTAGTATCAAAATTGTTAGTATTAACCACTTACCATCCACCCTATAGCAGAAGTACTGCTAAAGGACGGCACGGTTGCGCAAAATCATGTATATATATGATTTGCATTTCCGGGGGGGGGGGGGGGGGCGCGTGCACTGCCCTACCTGCGCCGCTGTTGGTGGCTGGGGGTGTCAATCACTGGGATCCAACAAGAAATTCCCGGCCGAGACCCGGTCAACGTCGGCAAAGCTGACAAGGGAGAGACCTGTGTGTAAACAATGCAGGTCTCTCACCTATCAGCATGGACATGTTGCTTTGTATCTCTCTGCACAACAGAGATACAAAGCAGCATGTCTCCCAAGTAAAACACACACAGCACACAATGTAAAACACACACAGTACACTGTAAACCCATTGATTGCACCAGATGTTTGCCCCTTCCTGCCCAGTGTCATTAGTACAGTGTCAGTGCTTTTTACTAGCAGTGATCACTGAATTAGTGTCACTGGGGATGTCAGTAAGTCAGTTCCCACCCAGTGTCAGAATGCCTGCCGCAGTCCCACTGTAAATCGCTGATTGTCACCATTTGTAGACGCTATAACTTTCACATAAACCAATTAATATACAATTATTGGGATTTTTTTTAGTAAAGACATGTAGCAGAATACATTTTGGCCTACATTTATGAAGAAATTTGATTTTTAAATTTTTTGTATTAGAAATGTTTTATAGCAAAAAGTCAAAAATATTTTTTTCATAATTGTCGGTCTTTTTTTGTTTATACCGCAAAAAATAAAAAAAATCACAGAAATAATTTAGCTCTATTTGTGGGGGGAAAAAAAGACATAAATTTAATTTATATAGAGCATTGCATGACAGCTCAAATGTCAGTTAAAGTAATGCAGCGCCGTATCACAAAAAATGGCCTGGTCAAGAAGGGGGTAAATTCCCTGGAGGGCAAGTGGTTAATATGACCAGCAGAATTGTGAATTCTTATAGCTTCCGTTGATAAGTGATAGCAGAGTCTATGATCCTAGTGAAAGCATACTAATGTCTGAAAAGCCTAGACAACATAATACGTCTTGCGGTTATCAACTGAAAAACCGACCAAGGGAGAGACCCAGAGCAAATACACAGTGATTTCCTATAATCATTGATGTGTAATATAGAAAGGGACGTAGTACACTGACTGCCAATACCAGCAACAGTAAAAGAATTCCAGAACTGAAAAAATGCCTCACTTTGCATTTTCCCATAAAATCCCTTTTAACGCTTTCATTGCTGGTCAGTCTATTAAAGATTAGTTTCCCCTGCTACCATAGAAGATAAAGTGACAGATTTATTATTTGCAGTAAAAAGTTTGCAAATTCTGTGCAAAATTGCGTGAAAATTCTTACTGATTGCATCTCCATTGTGATCCATACAGCTGAAAATATATGCAGTGTGGACTGCAGAGGCTACCACATGTGGCCCTTTGGCAATTATTGGGTTGTCCTTGATCAACAATAGTCAATAGAGTGTGCAATGATTGGAAAAGGGGCAGTAATGACATTGAATTGATCTCTAGCAATCTTATATAATGCTCCCTGTCTCTAATATTCTCCCATAGTATATTGTCAGTCTCCAGTAAAACTACATTTGTAGTATGTCCCCAGTCTCTAATTATCTCTAGCAGTATGTCAGCAATCTAGGAAACCTTTTGTAGCATTCTCTATGCAATAGAAAAAAAATGGAAGGCAGGAAGCAAGGAGGAAAAGACAGAGTGCTTTTATTAAGATCTCTGCATTGAGTTTCCAGGTCAGCACATCTTCTGTGCCCATTATGAAGAAGTTCCCACCATCCCTATGATGAGTTCCCAGGTCTACACATCTGCAGTGCCCACTAGGGGGGCTACCCCAATCCATGTGCTGAGTTCCCAGGGCTGCACACCTGTTGTGCCCATTATTAGGCGTTCCCACCATCCCTGCACTGGGTTTGCGGGTCTGTACACCATTGTGCCCTTTGTGAGGGGGTCCTACCATCCTGGTGCTGAGTTCCTGGGTCTGCACACCTGCTGGGCTCACTATGAGAGGTTTCCACTGTCCTTGGGTTTCCAGGTCTCTAAACCTGTTGTGCCCCTAATGAGTTGTTTCCACCATTCAAGCTCTCTCTCCTACGTCCCGCTCCGACTGACGCCCCTCACCAGGACACCCCACCCTAAGGTGCAGAAGACCCCACCTACACTCTCCCTCTACCAACCAGATCCCCCAGCTATCCTTTACCAACCCCCTAATACTATCATTAACCCTTACACGTCTTCCTTCCCACTCTGGGCCTAGTCATGCCTGCCCTGCGCTAATTCTTTTCTTCTTTTCTCGCTACGGGCATTTCTTTCCTGATGAAAAGTATAGCGAATGTAACAGGAGGAGCTGGAATGCACAAAAGTGTGAATGAACACCCAAAACTACCTGGTGGACAGGAACAGAGCAGGGAATAATGTCAGAGAGATTTCGCTTTTGGAGTAGCCAAGATATAGCCAAGATGGGCTGACTCAGCCCATCAGGCTCCACCAAAAACAAAATTATTACTTAAAGATGAGCAGACCCCTATCGCTGGCCAGACACTCTGAAAATTTTGGACAGATTCTCATGGAACCAGAAAAAATTCAGTGAGTGACTCTCTCACTATATTCAACAAAAGTCCACTGTATGATCGATTCTTATTGAAAGTGCCTACAGGAAAAGTTTCAGCTGAACAGCGGCTGCATCCAATCAGATGGGCATTTTGAAAGACGGCGGGGCCAGCTGTCAAAAACAACAGCCACAGCAGTAAATTCACTCCTTTGTGCCATATATCATAGATGGAGAAAAAAGTTAGTTTTAAAAAAAACTATTAGTATATGGCCAACTTAACAGTTAAACCTAAGTGACTCCGACTACAACACCAAGCAAAGGATTTGATGCTCCAGCTATATTCTATGTAATGGAAATCCAATTCAATGACATCCAACAGGCCACTTTAAAGGAACCCTGTACAGAGAGAGACACAGGTTGTCATTGCTTTACCTCCTTCTGAAAATACTATTTACCTGGCTATCATTTGAATGGCTATTATCCTACAGTGAACTTAGTACACCTTATCTGTAGCCTCATTTTTATTCAGTGATTCAAAAAAAAGTAAAGCCATTGGATCAGCAAGACAGACATGCAGCTGCATAGAAACTGACTGACTCTGAATTGCCAGGACTGTCTTGCATCTAGGTGCTCTGTTCCAATGGTTGCATCCTGAGATCAAAGCATCAAGATTATTTGAATTCTTAAGCATGCGCAGTAACTGATGGGATCATGGCTGCTCCCTGAATAATTAGGGGTGGGGCTGTCTGAAAAGTGGATGTGATCTAGGTGGAACCACCTGGAAAGTAGGCGTGATCTAGGCAGAACAGCCCAGAAGGAGGGAGTATTAAAGTGGAGTTCCACTTACTTTGTGAAAAAATAAAAGTTAACCGCTACAAAAACTGTAGCTGCTGACTTTTAAAAAACAGCCACTTACCTGTCCCAGGATCCCGCGTTGCCCCCACCGCAGCCTGTTTCACCAGCCGACCTGTATTCCAGGCGCCGGCATCTTTAGAGTGGGCACCCGGCTGTTACAGCTTGCAGCTTCACATTCACAGCCGGATGCCCACTGTGCATATGCGAGTAACGCTGCGCTTCCTGAATGGCCCCGTCGTCTTCTGGGACCTGTCACATGTCCCACAAGACTACGGGGAGGGAGGGTAGGAGGACAAATTAAGCTTCCAATCGTCTAGGCGATTGCAGTGGAAGTGGGAGCGGGTACCTGTCCAATTTGGGTACCCGTTTACCCCCCTCCCCCCCGCTCCCCAAAGGTGCCAATTCTTAATGGGGAGCAGGGGACCAATATTTAAAGCGGAACTTCCCCTTTTGGGTGGAACTCCACTTTAAGTGTTGGCCGAGGGCAGGGGTGGCAGTGTCTCCAGGACTGAGACCAGTATGTTAGCAAGTATGCAACCAGCATCTTCAGCAGGAAAGGTCAGGAAAAGGGGCCTGCATTTCTTACAGCAAAGTAAAATAAACCTATGGGGACACCCGCCAAACGTTGCTAGTTCCCTGGCTGGTTATCCCATGACATTACTATTGAGTACATGTATGACCATTCCTGTTTGTGAGAAGTCAATCTATCGATGGACTTCTCATGAACAGGACTGCTAGAAAATTTCAGTTTGATCAGCACTGCAGCCAATAGACTGCGCTGATCAGTTTATTCTGGCAATAGGGAGGAGCCTCCCTGCTCTCAGAATACAATGACACAATGAAGGATTTCCGTTCCATGTCTCTTCCATGTCGAATGTGTGGATGGAGGAATCGCTTCATTTTTTTTTGTTCAGCATGCTGGCTTAATGAAAAAAAACTGACTCATGTATGGGCAGCTTAAGTCTCTATATTGGAACAAGCATGCAACCAATAAAGTTTAGACCTGCATACCAGCTCCAGAGCGCTGACTAGGCTTTATAATTGGCACATATGTCAGACAACAAGCAACTTTTAAAAAGGTGTCAGCAATGGCCAGCACATATTTTTATCATGGCACATTTATTGCGCGTAGCATTAGTTGGTCCTAAGTTGAAGAAGCAATTGTATGACAGAAATCTGAACCCAGATTCTCAAACTTCCCAGAATGAGCACAGAATCGTGTTTTTTAAAATGTATTCAAATAAATCTCTGCCAGCTTTCCTTGGATGTTAAGATTCTGAGGAGTGAAAATCAATGTTTAGTTTGGGTATGGAAAGCTTTGGAGAATTGTCTAGACTTTATGATTGCAGGCAGGTTAAAGGGTTTTCCGTGTTCCACAATTAACTGATTTTCAAGAACGCCAGGGATTCGTGATCGCCGAATTACCAATGGCGCGGTCCATGCCAGTGGTAATAATAAGACGGATAGAAGGGCTTTCCATTTAAGTTTGGAGTTGCGGGAAACCCCTTATTTTATTCATTTTATTGAAAGAGCGATTTTAGGCATGGAGTAAAATCTACAGTATGTATGAATTGCCAATTCAATATAGAAAACACTGAAACAATGCTAATGAAATCTTAATTTGATACACCTCCTCGGCGCAAATTTATCAGGCTTTCAGAAGGATTGTGGCCTAATGTCATGATTCTGTGCTGTGCAATCTCCCTCTATGAGCTAGTGTGGGTGAACTGCAGGTAAGTAGTCAATAAAGCACTATGAATTTGATATATATATATTTTTGTTAATTAGGGCTAGCACAAGTACATCACATATTTTTTATATTAGCATTCCATAATCCTTTTAGGATTGATACATATAAGGAAGCTGTTTAACAAATGAAAAAACAGCGCTAGCTAAAAAGATGACACAGCAAAACTGTCTGCTTTGAGTCTTTGTTTGTCTAATTGAAACTTTAGTATGAACTGTTCCATAAGGGATGAGTCTATCCTATTGAGTTAATACGCAAAAGCAGCCAGCGGAGTTTAACCCAAACGGGGAAGTTCTGCTTTAATGATTGGTCCCCCACTCCCCATTAAGGATTGGCACCTTTGGGGAGCGGGTACCTGAAATTGACAGGTACCCGTTCCCACTTCCGCTACGATCGCTTAGGCGATCATAAGCGGAAGTTGTCCTCCTACCCTCCCTCCCTGTAGTCTTGTGGTACACATGACAGGTCCCAGAAGACGACGGTACCATTCAGGAAATGCAGAGCTACTCGCACATGCGCAGTTGGCACCCGGCTGTGAAGACGCAAGCAGGGGAGGACTGACCATTTGGCCAGGGGTCAGTAAGGGGCACCATGAGATGCCCCTGGTACCTTTCATAGGCTTTTTTGGGGTGTGGTTTGAGTGTGGGTGAGGACACAGGGACCCCATGATCCCCTATTGCCCGGGTGATGCAACAGGACAATGACCCAAAGCATACAAGTAATTCAACAAAACAATGGCTGCAACAGCACAGAATACGCCTTCTGGAGTGGCCCAGTCAGAGTCCTGACCTCAACCCGATTGAAATGCTGTGGCATGACCTTAAGAGAGCGATTCACACCAGACATCCCAAGAATATTGCTACACTGAAACAGTTTTGTGAAGAGGAGTGGTCCAAAAGTACTCCAGATCGTTGTGCAGGTCTGATCTGCAACTACAGGAAACGTTTGGTTGAGGTTATTGCTGCCAAAGGAGGGTCAACCAGTTATTAAGTCCAAAGGTTTACATACTTTTTCCTCCCTGCACTGTGAATGTTTACATGTTATGTGCAATTAAACCATGGCAACATCTAATGTTTGTGTAGTATTATGTTCAGCAGACTGTGTTCTTCTATTGTTGTGACTTAGATGACGTTCAGAGCACATTTTATGCCCAATTCATGCAAAACTCCACGTAATCCCAAGGGGTTCACATACTTTTTCTTGCAACTGTATTAGTTACACGGGTTCTGTGGTTGATTAAGGTGGTAATTAAACTCACTTAGTGCCTTATCTGTATTAAATTAGCTTCAGAAACTGTACTTAATATGTGTTCAGTTTTAAAGGGATGAGGTGGCAACCCTATTTTATATCCCGTACGGCATATTCTGAGAGTTCTGCAGGAGATCTGCATGGCATCAGCAATGCTGGTGAAATGCTTTCCAGGCTCCTGTAGACAAAAATAATAAATGCACATTTTTTTACCTGCAAAAAAATGTTAATTTATTAATTTTGTCTAAAAGATGAACTTATCCTTTAATAAGGGAGTCAGACCCTACCCAGCCACCTTCAGGTACAGCTGTGTCATAGGCCTCATGCACACATGACGTTATTTTTTCCTACCCTGGACATCTTTACTCCAGAGGAGGAAAAAGCAGCATAAAAATGTGCCTAAAGCCACATTTTTCAGACACATTTAAGCGTGTTTAGGCAAGTCAAGTGTCCGTGTGTTCATTCATTCCATTGGCCTTAATGTTCATTTATTCTAGCCATTGTAATGAATGAATGCTCAAGTGCTAAATGTGCCGAGCGCTTAAGCATTTTACATGTGTTTTGGTGTGTCTGGTGTTTTTTGCATCAAAATACTCCTCTCTTTAGTGCTCTGGCCTTGGGGGTTTTTTTTTCTGACTCTAAATGCTCCTGTCACTAAATGCCTATAAATGCCTGTTTGCAAGAACACACGGTCTAACATAGACGGGTGTGAAGAGGCAGAAAAAAAAAGTAAAACGCCCTTAAAGGTAGCGAATGGTTATGTTTTTGATGCCCAGAGTATTCCTCTGCAGAGGTGAAGGCAGAGGAGGTACCAGGCAATGGCAATGCCATTTATCCTGGGCGTGTGTTTGTGTGGGGTGGGGGGAGAGATCAGATGTGCTAACCTATCCAATCAATTGGGTCAGCTACTGGGTTTTTCTCTGAACACACAGACATGAGATCAGTTTTTAGTCTAGAAGAAATCTGTTTCGATGCCTGAGGCCAAATGGGTGTTGAGCAATTATACCCGTGTGCCAGCTATTCACAGCCATGGGCAATAAAAAATGAGCTTGTCTGGTAAAATAATTAGCGGTAACATATGATCTGATAATGAGTCACTTGTCTGCAGTGCAGTGGAGAGGAGATAATGAAGTGCCTGCTCTCATCCCATCATCGAGAATCCGTCTGTCTCTTTGATGACAGTGCCTGTGTTGAATGGTGATCACACCTGCAGCAGACAGTTTAATAGTACCGCTTGCAGGTATACGAGTCTCCTGCTGATAGCTTCGATTGCGGGTGCCGCTAATAGCCTGTCAGGGGATCTGCTGCTGCATTGTGAAAGTTATTGGCAGGTAATTATGAAGCCACATGGAAAATGGATGGATGGCCTGCTCATTCAAGTTAACGGCAAACCTCAGGGAGGGAATCATCTCAGTCGTTAAATTGTTAGTAGGGTTGCCACCTCATTACTTTAAAACCGAATGCATATTAATTACACAGGTTCTGAGGCTAATTTAATGCAGACAAGGCACTAGGTAAGTTTAATTAACAAAAACAAAAAGAGAAGAAAAAAGGCTGCACACCTTAAAGGCTAACCTCAAAGGAATTTTATTGTGCACCATAACAGTTATAGGTCATCGGAGACTTGACAATCCTGCATGATAGAGGACCCCCCTGGAGATATCAAGAGGAAACCCTCAAAGATGGACCAAGAATAGAATTTGTCCACTGGGACTGACCTGACCCAACCCTCCAACACCCAACCCTGACACAACCCACCCCACCAGCCCTATCAACCCCACAAAACCCCCACAGGGACCCACAAGAAACCCTTCCCCTAGATCAGGGGTCTGCAACCTTTAAGACATAAAGAGCCACTTGGACCCGTTTCCGAGAGGGAAAAAAAGACTGGGAGCCGCAAAACCATTGCAACATTTAAAACAAATCCGACACTGCATATATTGCGAAAAGTGCTCTGGTCATGAAGGGGGTTTAAGGGCCCAGTAAGCAAAGAGTTAACCAGGGCCACAGAGTATCGTCATAATCACAATCATAGCCTTAGGTCAGTGGTGGGCAACCTTTTTTTTCAACTGAGCCAAATCTCGCCAAAACCACGATTGAAATTTATTTTGAGAGAAACATTTTTAAAACTGAAAATACATCCCCCATATAGTAATTCATCCCCCATATTGTAATTCATCCCCCATAGTAATTCATCCCCCATATAGTAATTAATTCATCCCCCATAGTAATTCATCCCCCATATAGTAATTCATCCCCCATATAGTAATACATCCCCCATAGTAATTCATCCCCCATATAGTAATTCATCCCCCCTATAGTATTTCATCCCCCCTATAGTAATTCATCCCCCATATAGTAATACATCCCCCATATAGTAATACATCCCCCATATAGTAATTCATCCCCCATAGTAATTCATCCCCCATATAGTAATTCATCCCCCATATAGTAATTCATCCCCCCTATAGTAATTCATTCCCCCTGTGTCAATTCACTTACCTTTGCTCCGCGCGTTCCTCTAGCTGTGTTCCCGCGCCGTTCTGGTCTTCAGGGCGGACTGTGAGAGGAGAGGAGTTCATCACGCTGCCCCGCCTACATCCTGACAGCCAATGTTTGGAGGAGGGAGGGGAGCGGGCGCCCGGCACATAGAAGAGTTGCATTAAAAGAGCCGCGGCTTGCCGACCCTATTGCCTGTCACCTGGTGGGCAGTGTGCTCCGGAGCCGCAGGAAAGGTGAAAAAGAGCCGCATGCGGCTCCGGAGCCGCGGGTTGCCGACACCCGCCCTAGATGGAGAACCCTCCCGTCCCACCACCCCCCTCACAAAGGAGAGAGGGGCTGAGGGAGATAATACCAGCCCTCTGACACCCCCATCCCCCCAACACCCACTAGATGGAAATGAGCCTACTACACACACCGGAGGCTCCTAGATGTACCAACTATACATATATATAACACAGCTAAACAACAGACATAAATGCATAAACATATAGCATTAATATACATAGCAATATGCAAAGGCCAGTATGGCCATGGCCACTGGCCAAAGAGGATACAAAGGTATAAGGTCACTGTATAGGGCAAAAGCCTCAAAGTCCGTGCAAGACGTGGTATAAATAACTTCTTGTGTAACCAGTGCCATATGAATGGAGGCAATTATGAAGGTAAGGCAATGAAAGGTTATTCATGCAAATACTGTGAGAAAGTGAATGGCACTGGTGCAGCCTGCTGAAATCGATCAGCTAATAGCCAAAGAAAGTATGACAGCCATGGAGTGAGGATGGTCAGCTGGTAACTGGGAGACCAGTACTATAGTACACGGTAGCCAGCCTATGTGATAGAGGATACTGAAGGAGTAAATCAGTGACATGAACGTGTATGACCAGTCCATCCTGTGATCTGCACAGCTGATATGACTAAGGTTGCCTCACAAATCGCTAGTACTCACAGACCGATGGGACCCCTGGGTCCTGTGATTATAAAGGCTGAAATAACAGTGGGACCTCCAAGGCCGGCAAAGAATCTACCTGCACTCCCGTGGATGGCTGCCAGTCCTCAAATTCAAGCCCAGCAAACAGCCCAAAGATGGATGTATGGCTGTAGAAGGTCCAGGTATGCACCACAGCTTGTGGAGATAGCATGTGGATGTCAGGGGGAGGGGGGGCACATGTCAGCTGAAGGAAAAAAGAACATTGTGCGTGCATGCGGCCTATGACGCAGCAGAACCTGAAGGTGGCTGGGTAGGGTCTAACTCCCTTACTAAAGGATAAGTTCACCTTTTAGACAAAATTAATAAATGCACATTTTTTTACAGGTAAAAAAATGTGCATTTATTGTTTTTGTCTACAGGAGCCTGGAATGCATTTCACCAGCAATTAGTAACTCGCTGATGCCATGCAGGTCTCCTGCAGACCTGTCAGAATATCTGCTTGCTGTATGGGATGTACGATAGGGTTGCCACCTCATCCCTTTAAAACTCAACACATATTAATTACACAGTTTCTGAAGCTAATTTAATGCAGATAAGGCACTAAGTGAGTTTAATTACCACCTTAATCAACCACAGAACCTGTGTAATGAATATGTGTTCAGTTTTAAAGGGATGAGGTGGCAACCGTAATTATTAGTGCTGTTAAGGAAACATTCCAATTCTGCTTTAAGTCCAAATGAAGTTATGGATTCAATATTCCATAGATAGACAGTGTACTAATAGCCTCATTTTCTACTTTCCTGTTATAGCAGTTGTACCGGATTTCAGTGTAGTTAAATAGCAGTGATGGACCGTGCTGTCCACTGTACCCTAACTGAGCTGGTCACACACACCCTCTTCTATAATCTGCAGAACAAGTGTGATACTGGTGTTGAGGGGTGTGGCCAGTTCTCAGCTATGTCAGCACAGGGCACTGAAGCTAGAAAACTGAAAAAAAGGGTATTTTAAAGCTGAATTTAAAACTGCTTATGTTTTGTCTAACTTGGTTCCTCCTTTCGCCTACCCAATAACATTCCAAATATTTTTTTTAATAAAACAATTCAGTTTCCATTGCATACCTTATTTTGGGTCCAGTGACATCATTACTGGATCTCTGTGCTTTCCTATGTATGCATACAGATCATGGATAGTGGAAGGAGTCAGCAGAATGCTGTGCATAATGTCCTGAAAACATCACATCACCCTGCCTTTCTCAAGAGCCCATATGAAAGCAGTGGGTTGACTTTAGGAAGAAGATCCTAGGACAGGAAGGGTGTCACTGGCAGGATCACCAAATGAAAATAAAGGAGAAAAAGGCTGAAGAAAAGAACAATTCAGCCACCACTTCAAATGACTGGTACACTTCAATATGTTATATTTTTGTTCTTGGGTTTAGATTGGCTATAAATAAATATACAGTTGACATGCAGACATGGTCACTTCCCTACTCCTTGAATAGAGCTGATTATTATTATTATTATACAGTATTTATAAAGCGCCAATAGTTCACTCAGCGCTGTACATTACAAAGGGGGACAGAACATGTGACAGAACAATACCAACACAATGCAAAACATGAGGGGATTGAGGGCCCATATTCATTGTCTAATGAGAAGCCTAAAGCTGGGTGTACACTAGTAGAATTTCAACATTTTTCGTTGTGAGAACATTTTTCTAATCATTAGAGGGGTAAAATCAACATTCGTATTTGACTGCAGCGACAAGAAAATTTGAAGGCGCGAGATGGAAGATTTTTCTTGAATGTAGAAAATTCTAGCAGTGTATGTGGTTTTTGTCCAGTAAAGTCCATTAATTCTAAAATCCAATGTTAAAAGCAAATAAAATCCTACAAGCGACTTTCAAATGTTGTGAGAATTTCCATACAAATTTTGCTAAGAAATTTCAAACAAAATTTCATATAAAACCCAGCTTTAGAGGTGACAACTGGTTCAGCATTACTGTACCAGGAAATAGATGTGTCACCTGCTTGCCTGTACAGTGTGGCCAAAGTGTGTAACTTACAGGACTAAACAGAGCCACAAATCCTATGAGAGGTAACAGCATGTAGAACTGTATTTCAAATTTGAATTTAGCTATTTGCCTGGAATTTCACTTGCCTAAAATGGCTTCTGGCACAGAACAATAAGCTGTATGGCAAAGTTATATCCTTATTTAAATATATCATGATCTGTACAACTACAGATACTTCCTTGTGTAAATTTCTTAAAGCTGTAATAAACCGTAACCCAATTCTTAGATGTGATGGCTGCATTCCATTTCTTTTTTAGGCTTTCTTCCCTTTCACTTGGTGATCCTGCCAGTAGGTCTGTTGTTTTTCAAAAGAACAAGCTCTCCAGCAGAATGTATCCATTACAGAGATTAGGCAAACCATTTAACAATGACAAGGGTACTTATAATGATCAACTTTTATTTATAATTTCTTACTTTGTTTATTATGGTCAGGGGTATGTTTAAATTAAAATGATTACCTTTTTTTGTTGGGTAAATAATTAAAGTGGTACTAAACCCAAAAACAAAAATTGATTATATTGCAGCTGACCAATTCTTAGATGTGATGGCTGCATTAGTTTTTTTTAGGCTTCCTTTCTTTTATTTTCATATGTTGTTCCTGTCAGTAAGTTTGTTGTTCCTCAAAAGAACAGGATGTCCTGCAGATGTACCAGTTACAGGATTGAGACAAAGCATTTACCACTGACCGGGGTGCTTATAATGATCAGCTTTTCTTTATGTAACACCTTTATCATAAAAGGAAACAAAACAGTTGCTGTAACTGTTTATAAAATATTAGCTGCAGTTTGGCTTCAGTTTGTTAGTGTATTTAAATCTGCTGGTACATTTAACACTCCCCTCCCCCCAGATTAACAATGCTGCTGTTCAAAGATGCCCCTGTGCTCATTCCTTCAGAGTAGAGGTACTCTAATATAAGAGGTGTGTTACTGGCCAGATCACCAGGTGAAAACAGAGGGAAAAAAAGCAAAAAAAGAAAACTAATGTGGCCACTGCATTTAATGATTGGTAATCTGCAATATATAACATGGTTTGTGGTTTAATACCTGCTTTAATGTTATTACCAGTTTTTCTACATTTAATAATTTTTTTTTTTTTGGAAATGTACTGGCCCTTTAATCGTGCACTAAAACCAGCGCAATAAAGGTCCACGAAACAGCTGGCCAATACAGTCAAAGGATCTGCTACAACAACCACTGTGATATTCAGCGATACAAGTAGAATAAAAGACGACAAACACGGTTCAAGTGTTAGCAAGCCGGTGAAGTCAGAAGAATAAGACGGCTCATTCACAGTTTGGTGATCTCCATTGTGAAGGAGGAGAGTGCAGACAAAACGCTTCTTGATTTTTTTTTTGTAAACAGCTTTCGGTGGGAATGACATAATACAAACTGGCCGAATTTTGCCTGCCTTGCATTTTTCCAGTGACTCTTTCAGCCAACTAGAGCTTCTCAAACCCACAGAGAGCAGATAAAGGAATAAAATAGACCTTTCAGCTAAAAAAAACATGCCCCATTTGAATTCTCCCTCTTCCACAATCTTGAAATGTCAATATTTAATTTGTATTTATTTTTGCTTTTACATACTTCTTTTTTTCTTCATTTGTTTGCTTCTGCCCTCTTCCTTGTTTTTCGGGTAGGTGAATGTGTCGTAACAGCATCCTCCTACAGCATCCTGCGATACCCATGTCACATATCCTAGGAGGTAACCAATCAACTAATCAAGAATTTGCATATCTTACTCCTGAGACATACATGTATAGACAGGAGATTGCACATGCACAAGATCCCATGTCACACCCTCAGGGGGGCTGGCTGCAAGAAGCCAGTAGAGATAGTTGGCTCCCAATGGTAAAAAAATGGAGGAGCCAAACATGAAGTGTGCTGCAAGAATCACAGCTGAGAAGAAGACAATGCTGGATTTGATGGCCTTGTAAGTATGTTTATTCTTCAAAAAAAATAATAATATAAAAATGTAAAAAAAAATGTTTAAAAATTATAATTTTTGGTTATAAACTAATTTGCATTTGTTTTTTTTTTACTAAAAAGATAATGGAATAAATTTTGGTCAAGATTTATGATGAAATATTATTTATTTGCAAAATTTTATAAAAAAAACTTTTTTTCAAAATTTTTGGACATTTTCATTTACATAGCAAAAAAAATAAAAATCCCAGCGGTGAATAAATACCACCAAAATAAAGCTTTATCTGTCTCAAAAGAATGGTAAAAAATTCATATGGGTACAGTGTTGCATGACCGCGCAATTGTCATTCAAAATGTGATAGTGCTGAAAGCTGAAAATTGCCCTGGTCAGGAAGGGGGTAAAAGTGTCCGGTCTGGAAGTGGTTAAGTGTCTACAAGGGGTTGTGTTATGGCTTAGTTCACCTTTGGGACTGTGTTGCATGTTACACCCATATTTGGGGTGTTATGTTGTTATAAACTCAATGCAATTTTACCTTATAGATTTAGTAGGGATTTTATTAGTCATGTTTCTATTTAAAAGTTATATTTAAAGTGATTCTTAAGGCTTTAAAAAAAAAAATAACACACACGTCACACTTATCTGCTCTGTGCAATAGTTCTTCTTTTCTGTGGTCCCCTGCAAGTGCTCTTAGCTCCTTTCCCCTGCCGAGTGCCCTCATAGCAAGAGGGTTGCTATGGGGGCACTTGTGAGTGCTTGCTCCTAAGCCGAACTCTGAGTATCCAGACTCTCTCATCACTGGCTTTGATTGACAGCAGAGCATACAGAAGTTTTTTTTACCTTAATGCTTTAGAATTCATTAAAGTTGTTCTAAGGGTTCAAAGTTTTTTACCTTCATGTATTCTATGCATGAAGGTAAAAAACCTTCTGTGTGCAGCGGCCACTTGTAGTTTCCATCTAAAATCTGGGTGACAACACAGGAGCACGATTGGGAGACAGAAACAGATCAATGTCACCCTATGCCAGGAAGTGCCTGTACAAGGACCTTCATGACAGTATCAGGTATTATTTTAATAAAAGTTAGTTTTAAAAAGACTGAAACGGACTTTTGAAATGACATTAACATGTTAAAGTTTATGTGAGAATTTAGTGATTAGGCTTACATGTAGGCAGGTAATTTTGGCCCTATAAAAGGGGGGAGGACATGTGCCATTCAAGACAGACTGCCGCTCTTTTTTGGGTGAGAAGGAGTATTCCCATTGACTGCATCTCTGGGAGCACCACCCAGCAGGGGAGGAGGCTTAACACTGAGAGCTGCAAGGACTCATGGGGGATGTAGTTCCCAGCAGGAAAGTCACCTAAATCAGAGGAAAACTAAGTGGGACTACAATTCCAAGGAAGGAGGTTTGCTGAGGATAGTCTTTTAGTTGTGTACCATGTGGCATCTCTTAGGGCAGGGGTTCAAATTTCGAGTCCAGACCTACTAGCCGGTCACAAAACTTACTCTCCACCAGTTGCCCCACCCAACCTTGCCCAGGTCCACCCCTAACCCCCCCCCCCCGGTCCTCCCCAATTCCCCCCCCCCTTACAGCTTATGAAATTAAATTTTTCTTTAGAATAAATAGTCCAAAATATAAAACTGTACACAGTAATATATATCCCAGCTCCCCTGTACTCCATTATAGTGATATGACCTGTATACAGTAATGTATATCCCAGCTCCCCTGTACTCCATTATAGTGATATGACATGTATACAGTAATGTATACCCCCCCCCCCCCTCCCCTGTACTCCATTATAGTGATATGGCATGTATACAGTAATGTATATCCCAGCTCCCCTGTACTCCATTATAATGATATGACATGTATACAGTAATGTATATTCCAGCTCCCCTGTACTCCATTATAATGATATGACATGTATACAGTAATGTATATCCCAGCTCCCCTGTACTCCATTATAGTGATATGACATGTATACAGTAATGTATATCCCAGCTCTCCTGTACTCCATTATACTGATATGACATATATACAGTATGTATATCCCAGCTCCCCTGTACTACATTAAAGTGATATGACATGTATACAGTAATGGAGTATGGGGGAGGGGGATATACATTACTGTATACATGTCATATCACTATAATGGAGTACAGGGGAGCTGGGATATACATTACTGTATACATGTCATATCAGTATAATGGAGTACAGGAGAGCTGGGATATACATTACTGTATACATGTCATATCACTATAATGGAGTACAGGGGAGCTGGGATATGATTACTGTATACATGTCATATCACTATAATGGAGTACAGGGGAGCTGGGATATACATTACTGTATAAATGTCATATCACTATAATGGAGTACAGGGGAGGGGGGATATACATTACTGTATACATGTCATATCACTATAATGGAGTACAGGGGAGCTGGGATATACATTACTGTATACATGTCATATCACTATAATGGAGTACAGGGGAGCTGGGATATACATTACTGTATACATGTCATATCACTATAATGGAGTACAGGGGAGCTGGGATATACATTACTGTATACATGTCATATCACTATAATGGAGTACAGGGGAGCTGGGATATACATTACTGTATACATGTCATATCACTATAATTGAGTACAGGGGAGCTGAGATATACATTACTGTATACATGTCATATCACTATAATGGAGTACAGGGGAGCTGGGATATACATTACTGTCTACATGTCATATCACTATAATGGAGTACAGGGGAGCTGGGATATACATTACTGTGTACATGTCATATCACTATAATGGAGTACAGGGGAGCTGGGATATACATTACTGTGTACATGTCATATCACTATAATGGAGTACAGGGGATCTGGGATATACATACTGTCTACATGTCATATCACTATAATGGAGTACAGGGGAGCTGGGATATACATTACTGTGTACATGTCATATCACTATAATGGAGTACAGGGGAGGGGGGATATACATACTGTGTACATGTCATATCACTATAATGGAGAACTGCATTGCTGGAAGATAGAGGACCCTGTGTGTTGCCTAGAAGACTAGGCTGCCATAGAGCCTACAGGTTATGATGCTGCTTTGAGACTGCAGCTACTGTTTGCTCCGTGGACTGCCTTTGCCCCCCTGATCAGGCAGAATCACTGCTGCTGCACCTGCTTTCTGCTTGCTGAATGCGGGAGCCCACCTAATCGGGGCTGCCACCACCAATCTGTGGGGGGAAATACAACCGAGCGTTAACCCAGGTAGAGGCCATCCTGCTGTGATCCTATTGAATGAGGCACTGCTGCAAGTGCTGCAATCCGGGTCTGCTGTCGGCCTTCCCAGGAAAGGGAGGAACCTTCACGAAAAATGGTGGTTAGATGCCTTTGAAAAGCATCACATTCCTGCTTAAATGGACAGCACAAACCTTTTCTAGATTTGTTCTGAAGAGTGTTCCCCTTTACTTGTTGGATTTAATAAACTCCGTTCAGAGCACTTCACTGTAGAATTTGAGCCCCATTACTGGCTGCTAATAGACATTTAGCACTGGCCAGCAGTAGGAGCAGTTAGTAGGGACTGTGTTTCTAGCCCTCTGTGTATCTCCCATAGTCAGGGTAACCCTCTAAAGAAGAATTCCAGGTATAGGTATATTTACATAGATACATTGTTCCAGCTTGGATCAATGTAACTGTGCATATACCATACCTGTGGGATTCTTCTAGATTCTTCAGTGATCTCCACTTGCTTCTGGGTCCCAGGCTGACCAGCTGCCCTGCTCCTTTTTGAACGCAGGAGGTCAACAGCTAGGCACAGGTGCCATTCAGAGAATGTTTTTTTCAATTATGCAAAGTGTTTTCTGATTGGACAAGGTGGAGAGCATAATGTCATCGAACTGCCTCTCTACCTTGTCCAATCAGAGAGTACTTTGCATTTATTGAGAAAATGAAAAGTAATCTCTGCATGGTGCCTGTTCCAACCTTTTTGTGTACAGCAGGGCAACCACTCAACGCAGAACCTAGAAGCAAATGAAGATCACTGAAGTATTGCTGTATACTACAATGATTTACAGCTTCTAGGGGGATTATTGGGGAACACAGAGCTGTATCAATTTGTGTATTTTATATTTTCTTTAAGTTATTATTGAGATAGTAAGTAATTTCCCATGGCAGGTCCACCTTATATGTTCCCTGAGGATCAGTTTGAGAATGCCGGCTCTATGGTGACCAAGAATTCATGGATAAATATTAGTGTTTACACAGTTCCTGGCATGGCTGGCAAACACATCACTTATAACACAATACCCCGGGCAGCACAATGGCGATACTGCAAGCTGGGAAAAGAAATGAGTTTGTCTTCTCAACTGTTCACAGGCCGCTTGGTAGCCGCAGATTGTTGTGCAATTGCATGGATGAGCTGCTACTGTATATGACCTTGTTCACATGGACAGCACATACCGGTTAATGCGCAGTGTACCTAAAGAGACCCTGTCACCAAACCATTCCTTTCAGCAACAATCCTCCCACAAGGTTATTTGCACATTTAATGTTTTTTTTTGCATGTTATTTACCTGTAAAGGCCTCCCTTGTGTAGATATATTTAACCCCTTGCTGCCTGCACCTCCTGGCCTGGAGGAACAGCATTGTTTACATTTTGGTATGCATATATGTTGTCTCTCGGCATTACAGATATTATTATTATTATACAGTATTTATATAGCGCTAAAAGGTTTGCTCAGCGCTGTACATTATAGTGGGGGACAGAACATGAGACAATACAGTAACAAAACAAAACACGAGGGGGTCAAGGGCCCTGCTCTTTCGAGCTTACAATCTAGGAGGGAGGGGATAGTGGTACAGGAGGAAGTGGCTGTGGGGGATGGAGTGGTAGGAGGAGTGGACGAGATCGGCTGTTAGGTTTGAGGGCGGTGTAGGCTTCCCTGAAGAGATGGGTTTTCATGGTGCTCCTAAAGGTGAGGAGGGTAGGTGACAGTCTGATGGATTGGGGTAGTGAGTTCCAGAGGATTTGGGAAGTCCTGGAGAAGTCCTGCAGTCGGGGCGTGGGAGGTGGAGACCAGGGAGCTAGAAAGTAGGAGGTCTTGTGAGTAGTGAAGAGTACGGGTTGGGTGGTATTTGGGTATCAGGTCAGTGAGGTAGTTTGGGGCAGCGTTATGAATGGCTTTGTATGTCTGTGTTAGTAGTTTGAATTTAATGCGTTGGGCAATCGGGAGCCAGTGGAGGGAATGACAGAGGGGGGTGGTAAAAGCGGTGCGGTTGGTAAGGTGGATGAGTCTGGCCGCTGAGTTCAGGATAGACTGAAGCGTTGATAGTCTGTGGTGAGGTAGGCCGGTGAGAAGGGAGTTGCAGGTGAGATAATGAGGGAGTGAACGAGTGGTTTAGTAGTGTCTGGGGTTAGGAACGTACGTAGTTTGGAGATGTTGCGGAGGTGGAGCCTGCATGAGTTTGCCAACGATTGAATGTGGGGTTGGAAGGACAGGTTTGAGTCTAGCGTGACACCTAGGACTTTGGCTTGCGGGGTGGGACTGATGGTGGCGTTGTTGGTCGTGATTGAGAGGGTGGGGGAGGGGGGGTACGGGCTGGGGGGAAAATCAGGAGCTCAGTTTTGGAAAGGTTCAGTTTGAGGAAATGGAGCGACATCCAGTCTGATATGTCGTTCAGTAGGTGGGTGATACGGGCGGAGACTGAAGGGGTGAGGCGAGGGGTGGAGAGGTAAATTTGCATGTCATTGGCGTAGAGGTGATAGTTGAAGCCGTGGGAGTGTATCAGTTTGCAGGGGGAGGAGGTGTAGATGGAGAAGAGAAGGGACCCGAGGACAGAGCCTTGGGGGACCCCAACAGAGAGGGGGAGAGAGGGGGAGGTGGCAGCGTTATTGGTAATGCTGAAGGAGCGTTGGGATAGATAGGAGGAGAGCCAGGAGATGCCGAGGGAGTGTAGTTTATTAAGGAGGAGGGGGTGGTCAACTGCGTCGAAGGCCGCAAGAAAGGTCGAGGAGTAAGAGGACTGAGTTTGGCTATTAGCTTTGGCGGTTAGCAGGTCATTAGTGATTTTGAGTAGGGCGGTTTCGGTGGAGTATAGGGGACGGAAGCCAGACTGTAGTGGATCGAGGAAGTTGTTGTCAGATATGTTTTTTCAGGGGTCTTTGGTGGTAAATGGTAATGAATATCTCCTGATTTTTTTCTAATTATTAAAATAAAACTGCCCCAAAATAGTTAAAGTGGTTCTAAAGGCTCAAGGTTTTTTTTACCTTCATGCATTCTATGCATGAAGGTAAGAAACCTTCTCTGTGCAGCATCCGCCCCAGCCTCCCCCCCAATACTCACCTAAACCCCCTTTCGATCCAGATATGTGCACTGGAGTCTCGGTTATCCTGAGACTCCCTTTCCTCATTGGCTTAGACAGAAGCAGGAGCCATTGGCTTCCACTGCTGTCAATCACAGCCAGTGAGCCAATGAGAAGAGAGATGGGCGGGGACGAGCTGCAGCTCTGTGTGTGAATGGACACATGGAGCAGTGACTGCCCCCATAGCAAGCTGTTTGCTGTGGGGGCACCCGAAAAGAGGGAGGCGTTGAAGAGCCTGCGGGGGACTCGAGAAGAGGAGGATCCAGGCTGCCCTGTGCAAAACCACTGCACACAGCAGGTAAGCATAGAGATGCTTGATTTTCATTTTTTTGTTAAATAAGCCTTTAGAATCACTTTATAAATTTGAGGATACCACATACGTGTGCGTTATGTGTTGTTTGTACCCATAAACACACTGACACACCAAATACAAAACTTTTTCTGCCAAAAACACACTGACACTAACAATTAAAGCTGAACTCCAAGCAATTATAGATTTTTTTGGACACTTACATTGAGGCAGCTTGGCCCAAATCATTGTAGTGGCCCAAGCTAATACAGTGATAGCCGCAGTCTTCCAGATTTCATGCCGAGCGGCTGCCCTTCTGAATAGTAGCCACAGGGGCTTGCGTGCTTGGCAAAGCTGCCATTCAGAAGTTGGCCAATGTTACGCCCCGTACACACGATGAGAATATCGGACGAACTAGACATTTTTTTTTGCTAGTCTCATATCGAAAGTGAAGAGGTTACTAAAGTCATGAAAAATCTTGTACGACAAAAAAAAATTGAACATGATGTCATGTATTGTATTGTATTTGTATTGTATTTTTGGATGAAAACTGTAATGATTAAATGAAAACCATAGGATCTGGTATCATACAAGACCTTTTTTCATACTTGTTCCTTTAGAGTAATTTTGGACAAAAGCTGTGTGACAAAAGCTTCTGTCAGACTGCCTTGGCTGCCATACACATGGGCTGAATGTCAGCCATTTTCTGTTGAACCAGCTGATACATCTCGATATTTGGCCTGTGTATACAAAGCTTAACAATGACACCTGGATCAAGCCCCGATCTGATTTTTATGCAGACTTTTCCCCTAATGAGATACAATGTACCTTTTTCTCCTGACAGAGGAAAAACAGTACAGGGTGGGTTCTAACATAGTTATTGCTGTGTTTGGCTATTGTAGTGAAACCTTATCCGGAGCCGGTCTTATCAACTTCAAATTATTTCCCTGAGACAAGGACCTGCCGGTGACAGCACGGTTACCATGCTGGAGGTGCACAATAGAGTGGTCTATTTCTTGGGAGAGTGCATGTGATCAACACAGGGCCAATCAGCACTGTCCAGACAGAGGGTCAGGGGTTTCACATCCTCCTAGAGCAGAGAGAAAACTCCTCCTACAAGCTTTAACCAGTGCTCTGCTGAAGTCACAAGACTGCTCTAACGGCTGATGAGAAAAGGCATTTTATATTTACTAAACTAATTACATTTCCATGTTTTGTGTACTGTGTGAGACCAGATATAGTGAATGCAGGGTCCTGGGGTTAGTATCACGTTAAGCTCATGCCTGAGCACCTGTGGTTGCAGCACCAACAGGAGTGGTGAGCTTCCCTCCCACCCTCTCATGTTTATGAACTTGGTCATCCAGCATAAAGTTGGAGGGACAAAGTTAAAACTTGGTTATTACATTAATGGTTAGTCTGAGTCTTTAAGGCTAGGCTGTTTGTTTTTGAAATTTTTTATCTATGAATTAATGGGTTACTCCATAATAAACACCGCAGCCATCTTAGGACATTAAAAAAATGTAATTGTGTATGTGTGTACTTATTCAGGTTTGCTATTGTTATTTGGGGCTCCTGTGTCTCATACTATGTGATCAGGGGCGATCTGACCATTTGGAAACTCGGGCACTGCCCGAGGGCCCGGGGTCAGTAGGGGGCCCCATGAGATGCCCCTGGTACCTTTTTTCATAGGCTTTTTTGAGTTTGGGCAAGGACACAGGGGCCCCATGATCCCCTATTGCCCGGGGGCCCAATGAGTTGTCAGTCCGCCCCTGTATGTGATATCCCTTATCATGTGATACTGTGCTACTCAAGTTACATCCGAAATCGCACCAGTGTGAACAAGTAGAACTACAATGCATCTCATTTAATTTTTAATATTTTAAGCAAACTCACCTATCCATCCATATCTCCACGGTTTATTTTGCTCAGAAATCACTTTGCAAAATACCCCCTAGCATTTCTGGCCATCGCCATCTTGAGTAAGGGCAGATGATTCATGTAGCCTTTACTTTCTGGAATCCATCTGCCCTTAGTTCAGGCATGCAGGCAGGATGGTGTGCCTAGCCGAGAATACTCCTCCTCCCTTCCTGAAGACTCCTGGGTTGTACCGTATGACCTAATTTGCCTAGCCCTGGAAACAAGGAAGTAACTCAAGAAATGTAAAAAAAAAGTTTGAAAGAGACAAATATGGTATACTTTCCAACTGCGTACTAATGCTTGCAGCATAAGGAATAAAAATAGTCAATGATCCTTGAGAGCTGAACTCTGGAAAACTAAAAAGTCATTCCTTGCAGTGGGGCTGCCCCCACACTGCAAGAGTTAACTGCTCATTTAGGCTAGGGCATGGTAAGAGCATTTTTACTTACCAAATCCTACCCTCCCTCAACAAAAGGTGCTCTCCTCCATTTGGCACCCTCACATCCAATGCTAAGGGCTAAGGTCCTTGCATTGGTCTTGATATCATCAGAGGACCTTATACTGCCAGAGTGCAATTAAGAAGAGGCTGCAGGGACCAGTCTAGTAGTTCAGAGGTAGTGCAGGAGCCTGCAGAAGTGGAGGAGCAGATAAGCAAAAATGTAACATTGAAATTGAAGAAAAAGGGAAAAAATTAACTAGAATGCAGCAAAATTGCATAGAAAAATGCACCAGAATGCGTCAAAAACGTGCACGCAGAAACGCATCTAGACTGCATTTCTATAGTGTGAACCGGCCCTAAGCCTAATTAAATATTCCATGGTATTGGCCAGAAGGAGCATTGTGGTTGTTTCATGTCATTAGAGAGTTTAGTTAGACAGACCCTGTCTTGTAAATGTACAGTCAGCATAACCAGGCAGCACTAGTAAGAAACAGATCCTACATTCACTCACCGGCCACTTTATTAGGTACACCTGCTCAATTGCTTGGTAACACAAATTGCTAATCACCTAAGCACATGGCAATGCATTTAGGCATGTAGACGTAGTGAAGACGACTTTCTGAAGTTCAAACCGAGCATCAGAATGGGGAACAAAGGGGATTTAGGAGACTTTGAATGTAGCATGGTTGTTGGTGTCAGACGAGCTGGTCTGAGTATTTAAAAACACTGTAGATCTACTGGGATTTTTATGCACAACCATCTCTAGGGTTTACAGAGAATGGTCCGAAAAGGAGAAAATATCCAGTGAGCGGCAGTTGTGTGGATGAAAATGCTTTCTTGATGTCAGAGAATAATGGGCAGACTGGTTGCTGCAACATTCAGATGGTAGGGTCAGAAGTTGGCGTAAATAACATGAAAGCTTGGATCCATTATGCCTTGTATCTACGGTTCAAGCTGCTGGTGATGGTGTAATGGTGCGGGGGATATTTTCTTGGCACTAACAAGGTGCACCTAATAAAGTGTCTGGTGAGTATATTTAGAGAGCAAATATAACTGTCCCCACACATGTATAGCCTATATAGATGCAAGGTTTTTAAAATACTAATGTTATGCCAGGCTATATATTTACAGTATACAGTACACGTGTGTGCGTGTATATAGAAAATATTGTATATCTACTTTGTTTCTGTTCAACCTGTCAGACAACCAAGTAGCACAGTGACCACACTCTGTCTACTGAAATTAGGCAAAATGATTTGGTCAGGGGCCAACTCCAAAGTGCTGATTAAAGAATGCTACTGCTGCTGCAACAACAACAGCACAATAATGAGCAGTTCCCCATTCTTTGCCCTCCTGCAAGCATTTTTACAGTATTAGACTGACAACACTGTACATTGTAATAGAGCCGCGACTGGTCTAGTTCCTAGTATGTGCCACTTTGCATAGGATTACAATAAGCTAATAAAAATACATGTTTAGGTTCTCGTATCAGTTGTATTTATTCACACAGATATCAAGAATCTGTGGAGTGTAAGCAAATAGCTAAATACACAGATGACACGTGTGTACATATTTGTGAGCGATCTTCCCTGCCAAAATAGTTGTACTTCTAATAAGCTAGTTATGTAACCTAGACACCCCTGCCAGATACCATGGTCAAGTGCTGTCTATTTATTTTTCTCCCCTGGGGTCAAAGTGATACAGCTGCATGATGCAAGATTGTGATTGGATAGCGAGGGAGCAGTTCATCGATAGGGCTAGTTCTGCAATTTCTCCTCCAATCAGCAAGCTGCATTTTTTAAAATCAACAGCAGTGTGCAACACAGTAAATAATTGGCTCAAAGCACTCTCCCTCCCCCTCCGAGCCTGACTTCCAATATGCAGTAGGCTGGTACAAAGCCAGATTTACAGTCAAAGTGGTACATAGTGATACATTTACTGTATAGTGTATCTAAACCCATGTTTTTCATTTTGGATCTCTATCCATCTATCCTGGAATGACTGCTAGATTTTTATTGCTCTATGTCCCCTTTGTGGAGATTCATCCTCTTTATTAGTCTTTATGTCCACTGCCCTGGGACCAAAAGTTAGGATAATGTTAAAGCTGCCATACCTGGGTTGAATTTGGGTTGATTTATGCTGAATCAGCCAAAATCCAAATGGTGGGGCCCCTGTGGACGCCATGTCCTTAACAACCGATGAGTCATCAGCTGTCACTGGAGTTCCCCACTGACAGCTGAATGTAAAAAAAAGAATTGCCGACAATGAAAAATTTAGGAAAACAACACGTGCCCCCCAATCCATATCAGGTCCTTCGGGTCTGGTATGGGTTTTGGGGGAGAACTCCCACGCCATAATAAAATAATGGTGTGGGGTCCCCTCCACATCCATACCAGATTCTTATCTGAGCATGCAGTCCGGCAGGTCAGGAAAGAGGGGACGAGCAAGTGCCTCCTCCCCTCCTGAACCATGCCAGGCCACATGCCCTCAATATGGGAAAGGGTGCTTTGGGGCAGGGGGGCTCTGCCCCCCCATAAGACCTCATCCCCATGTTGATGGGGACAAGGGCCTCTTCCCCACAACCCTGGCTGGTGGTTGTGGGGGTCAGAAGGCAGGGTATTTTTCAGAATACGGAAGCCCCCTTTAACAAGGAGGCCTTCAGATCCCGCCTCTCCCATGTGAATGAGTATGGGGTACATGGTACCCCTACTCATTCACCAAAAAAAGTGTAGTGTAAAAAGACGCAGGAGGCAATTTTTGACAAGTCCTTTAAAAAACAAAAATAAAGAAAAAGGTCCCCTGGTGTAGATCCATCGTCAATCATGACACCCGCTCCTGACCCGGATGAAAATAAAAAGAGGATATTCCCCTGATGAAGTCTCTCACCATCTGACAGCTCCACTGCCTGACAGTTCTTAAATAACTAAGGAGTGGGGCCACCTGTCGATGTTACTGGGTGACCCCGCCCCCTTGTGACATCATTGACCACGGTATGCTAGGTCGAGAACAATCTGATAACAATCAGATATAATACTGTACACTGTACTAATAACTCTGGCTGGGAAGGTGTTAACATCAAGGGGTAATGAAAGGATTAACTGTGTGCCTAACAAGTGTAATGTGTGTAACGTGTTCTGCTTTTATTCACAGATCTGCCTGTTGTTTCCCCCTGCTTTTCAGGTAGAAGAAACAACCAGATCACTGTTTTGAGTGTGAACTCTGTGTTGTGAGTAGACACAGCTGATCAGCAGGTTTCAGCCGAAATCATTGGCCGAAACCTGCTGACAAACTCGTGCTGTGTCCAATCACAGCATAGGTCAGCAGGAGGCGTGCACCCACATGCCCAAAAACCCAGGAGGAAGACGGCAATGTACATGTACGTTGCCGAGCCTGTAGCTGCCTCCTGCTCAAAGTAAATAGGCTGTGTGCGGCAAAAGGTTAAACTGCTGTCATTTTTTTATTATCAGTGACAGAAAATGAAGTGATATAAAATAAAAGGCTGATTTACTAAAAAATTACAATGAATTGTGTGAGTATTCCCTTTTATCATGTGAAAAGCAAATTCCTAATTACGTCTTTAATCCTCACATGATTGGATCATTGAAGTGAATATTGACACAATGTATTGGTGATTTTTAACTCCTTTAATGAATCAGCCAAAAAGTGTTAAGGGTATTAATCCAGCCTTACTTTATCCAAAAATAATAATAATAATAAAAAACTATAAAAACAGTGTTGGCTTCCGTTATATTCTAATACATTATATATATGTTATGTTTAAATTACATGCTAGATAGATATATAAAAATGAATATGGCTAATATTGTCCATGGGCAGCTTGGAAGTGGAAAAATCCCCCTCCAAACGTGGCACCATAAGGAGACAATGCTTTACTAAGCTGTCCGTCAAATCTCTGTAACAACAACCTTCTGTTCTGGAAAGCGCTAAAAAGAGAAATATCATTTCTGATGTGGAGAATATTATCTCTCATTCTCTCTTATCAGCAGAGTCTGATTCCCCATTAAAGGTTCAAATTCTCTCTCCTCCCTGTCCACCCCTAGTGTATAATCTACAGCCAGATAATTGGTTTATTGAAAAGATAATAGCGTAATAAATAAATCATGGTTTATCTGTATCGGTTACCCGATATCATTATCTCTCCAGGCCGGAGAAGGTCTCCCCACTTCTGGCACCAGCAAATGGACCTTGAATTATCATTTTTGGCACCTGTAACAAAAGAGGCTACTATGGGAAGCTTCACTAAGCTCAGCATACCTGACGTGCTTTATTTTATTACTTATTTTAAGTTTTTTTTTTTAAGTTAATGTCTTCGGAGGCACAAAAAATTATCCTTACCAAGAAAAAATGAAGGGAATAAGGAATAGTTCCAAGCTGGGGCTTTAAGCAGCACTATGGGATCTAAGAACTGTGTGATTTTAGCTAGGGACCTGGTGAGGCTCCTGGTACAGAAGAGGGCAAATGTTCAGTGGAACAGGGGGTAAAGGGATCCCACAGCACCACCTAATGCCTTGAGTTTTCTACATTTCATTAGATTTTCAACTTTAGAGGAATGGAACAGTATGAGCATTCAGATGAAGGGGGGTGGGGGGACTGGTCTTTTTAACATTTAGGTCTCCTTGACATGGGTGTTTAGCACATATACCGGATTTCATCGGCAAGATTCAGCAGATTCTTGCAGCTGGAATGATAGGTGTATGCAGCTGCTCGACCTATATAAACTGATGAAGGTCTGACAGTGGCTGCTGCTATTCCCAGGTAGCTGCATATCACAGGTTTATCTGCAGTTAGGGTCAGATATCCGAGCCTGGACGCAGTCAGCTACGTCTAGGCTCAGACATCTATCCCTTATCGCAGGTAACAACTTGGTGTGCAGCTACATGTGAACAGAAACAACCACTGCCAGCTTTTCTTTAATTTATATAGGCTGAGCAACCACCACTGTTCACATCAAACATGTAATTCCAGCTGCATTGCATCTACTTTTTCTTGCCGCTGGCATCTGTTGTTTGTGGCTAAGTGGCCGTGTGAAGGAGACCTAAAACTACAGATAATGTGATATACAGTATAAGCAGTGAATGCGGCATATGGCAGCAAGTATTCACTACAGGTGAATCTTGCTAGTGCTTGTATTTTCAGTTACAGTCAGTGATTAACCACCTGCAGAGAATGTCACATTCACTGATTTATAAATATGCCACTTAGGGAGATTATACATTATACAATTTTCTTTCCTTCAAACATGGGTTGAAGGAAAGAAAATTGCTCGATTACCCCGGCAACACAGTCATTGTTTATGGGGGAATCCCTCCCACAGTGCTATTGTGTTCTGCCAGGGGGAGCCTTCCCCAGCAGCAGAATACAATGATCACTGCTAGTGGCTACAGCTGCCAACAGTGGTCGCACCAAGAAAAAAAAAAACAACCGACAGGTTGTACTGAAGTCAATCGATAGATCAACTTCAGTACAATTAGCTGCCCATAGATCAAAATTCATCCAGCTCCTGCTGAATCAGCCGAATTTTGATCCGTCTATGTATGTCTTTATTCTTTGGGATTTTTTTAGATACATACACTATATTGCCAAAAATATTGGGACACCCTTCTAAATCATTGGATTCAGGTGTTCCAGTCACCTCCATGGCCACAGGTATATAAAATCAAGCACCTAGGCATGCAGACTGCATCTACAAACATTTGTGAAAAAAATGGGTCACTCTCAGGAGCTCAGTGGCCTTCAGATTAGCACAACAACAGTGTGTAGAGAGCTTCATAGAATGGGTTTCCATGGCCGAGCAGCTGCATCCAAGCCTTACATCACCAAGTGCAATGTAAAGTGCTACTGGACTTTAGAGGAGTGGAGATGTGTTCTCGCTTCTCTGTCTGGCAATCTGATGGACATGTCTTGATTTGGTGGTTGTCAGGAGAATGGTACTTGCCTGACTGCAGTGTGCCAAGTGTAAAGTTTGGTGGAGGGGGGATTATGGTGTAGGGTTGTTTTTCAGGGGTTGGGCTTGGCCCCTTAGTTCCAGTGAAGGGAACTCTTAAGGCATCAGCATGCCAAGAGATTTTGGACAATTTCATGCTCCCAACTTTGTGGGAACAGTTTGGAGATGGCCCCTTCCTGTTCCAACATGACTGTGCACCAGTGCACAAAGCAAGGTCCATAAAGACATGGATGAGCGAGTTTGGGGTGATGGAAACGTGACTTGACCTGCACAGAGTCCTGACCTCAACCCAATAGAACACCTTTGGGATGAATTAGAATGGACACTGGAAGCCAGGCCTTCTGGTCCGACATCAGTGCCCAACATCACAAATGCGCTTCTGGAAGAATGGTCAAACATTCCCATAGACACACTCCTAAACCTTGTGGACGGCCTTCCCAGAAGAGTTGAAGCTGTTATAGCTGTAAAGGGTGGACAAACTCAATATTGAACCCTACAAACTAAGACTGGGATGCCATTAAAGTTCATGTGCATGTAAAGGCAGGCGTCCCAATAGATTTGGCAATATAGTGTATTTGTATGTAATCTGTTCAGTTTAACTGATTGTCATAATAGGCTCAATTCACAAAGCTAGCACACCAGGATAAGGATCGTTAGTTTTAAAAGAGTGACAGTTTTTTCCAGTGGAGTCCCATGAAATTTGAAAATTTCAGTCACAGATTGATAATAGACCCTGGAATTCATAAAGAACATCATAGTTACTTCTTAATCTGACTCATGTTGTGTGACAAATGGCCGAACTTGCAACAGAAATACAGTATGTAAACCTGTATGAATACGTTGCAATTCTAACTGTGGGAATCATCTTTCCTACAAGGTGGTGGAGCTTTACAGGCAGAGAAGCTACTTGAAGAATCTGGGAGAATAATTGAAACGTATCAAATATCAGTTCCAGAGGAAATTACAGATTTTGTTGCAGAATTGTCTCAAAGATATGCTAAAATAATTATACACGCAACACAATCAACAATTTACTTCAACATAGATGAGGTCCTATTTACCTGCACTTTCCTTATCACCGATACAGTGATATTTCTTTATGAATTTGTTGCAATAACGACACATATAACAACTCTCACACACGCTGGTGTACTGACAGTGAAAATTTTGCAGGGTTTTCATGAATATGGTGCAAGGCCTCCGACTAAACCTACACTAGAAATGTGTTGCCTTATTGACACACCATTATCTACTGTTAGTATTTGAAAAGCATCAGAGGACATATATTAAATAAAGTAAGTTGCAGCCATTACTTCTGTTAATATGCCGCAGATGGTTACTCTGTTGTAGAAATTAGACAGCCTTATCGTACTGTGGCATTTTATGTCACAAATGTGTCATATCGCTTTGCATTCAATGTTTTGTTAGATTATACAAAAGTGTAGATTTGCTAACAAATTTGCCTAAAAATCTGCTTTCAGAAAAGCGTTTAGGATTTAATTTTTAGATAAAAAGTGGTTGATGTCACTCACAAAACATAAAATGGAGCACTACTTGCAACAAACATTCAGCTGCAAAAGGTAGAATAGGATCTGTGCATGATTGGCACACATTTGCATGGGACAACATTTAGAAATGTCCCTTGCTGTATTATTAGGAATTATTAAAGTATATCTAAAAACTAAATATTTGTTAATTTTCAATAAACTTGGCAGTGCCAGGACAAGGTTGTTTGGGACCCAAAGGGGGGGTCAGAATGCTCCTCTATTTAAAAAGGCCCATGATACTCCAAGCTGCTGCCTATGACCCTAGCCTAATGTCAACACTGCCCTCTGATGTTACTAATGTAGCCTTGCCTGATCTTAAATGACAGCACAGAAGCTGTGTACGGGAACATATTTACCAACATTATGGACCCTTGAGATGCTGGTATATCACCCAGATTCTGCATTTCATCCACCCACTTTTACAATTCGTGCCCACTTTAAAGGTTAGCCCCGCCCTGACCCTGTCTCGAATAATGTAGGTACCACCCACTAACAACCCCCAATCCCTGCAATTAGTACCTTTTTGAGTTACAGTGCAAATGGCAGAAACAATTGAGTACTGACGTGATACTTTTTTCATTTGCACTAACATACAATTTTGAGGACAAGCTTTCGGAATATGTCCCCTTCTTCAAGGTCCAGGCAGTACTACTTCACAAAGTTTTAGCAGAATGTTAGAAGAGATGTTGAAAGGGGGAGAAAAAAACCCAGAAAGAAACACACACAAACAAATCTACAACCATTGCTGTGTACATTTGTTTGTGTGTTTCTTTCTGGGTTTTTTTGTTTGTTTTTTTCTTTCCCCCTTTCAACATCTCTTCTAACATTCTGCTAAAACTTTGTGAAGTAGTACTGCCTGGACCTTGAAGAAGGGGACATACCCTGAAAGCTTGTCCTCAAAATTGTATGTTAGTGCAAATAAAAAAAGTATCACGTCAGTACTCAATTGTTTCTGTCGCAAATGCACTAATACGGATACAATCACCTCAGTGCAAATGGCGTAAAGTTTAATGCTGTGATCCCCAGGCATGGCCATATTTAATTTATTTTTCTGTCTGACCTGAATTTCTTCAGTGGTAAGTTTTGTACCGGATCATATACAGAAATTGTAACAAAGGCATGTCTTATTTTTATATTATATACAAATATAGGACTTCTTTCAGCACTTAGTGCTAGAAAAAATCCTATGGCAGCATAATGACTTAATGATTAGTACCTCTGCCTGGCAGTACTAGGGTCATTGGTTTGAAACCGAACCATGACACTACCTGTTTGCAAGTATGTATGGGGTTTGCATGTTCTCCCTGTGCCTGCGTGAGTTTCTTTTGGGTACTTCGGTTTCCTCCCACACTCCAAAGACATTCCCATAAGGTAAGTGGCTCCTGCCTAAATCAGTCCCGGTATATGAATGTGAGTTAGGGACCTTAGACTATAAGGCAGGGACTGATATGAATGCACAATATTTATATATATAAAGTGCTGCATAAATTGTCAGTGCTATATAAATACCTGCAATAATATATGTTTGCATATAATATATTACATCTTGTAAAGGGATGTCCGCACTTCCATCACAATTAACTAAGCAGTGTATATAGTATACACTGTTGTTTGTACATATAGTTTATAGTATGTCTTATTTTGTAGATAGAAGGCATCCCTCTTTCACACTGGTAAAGCCTTGGGATGGAAGTGGGACATTCACTAGCAGAATTTTCCCGTAAATATTTTCTACCTTACAGAGCCTCATTTACATATAACTGTTATAACAGCATTCATACCCCTTGAAATATTCCACATTTTGTCATGTTACAACCAAAAACGTAAATGTATTTTACTGGGATTTTATGTATTAGACCAACACAAAGTGGCACATAATTGTGAAGTGGAAGAAAAATGATAGATGGTTTACAAAATATTTTACAAATAAATATCTGAAACGTGTGGCGTGCATTTGTATTCAGCATCACCCCCCGAGTCAATACTTTGTAGAACCATCTTTCACTGCAATTACAGCTGCAAGTCTTTTTGAGAAAGTCTCTACCAGCTCTAGAGAGTGACATTTTTGCCCATTCTTCTTTGCAAAATAGCTCAAGCTCTGTCAGATTGAATGGAGAGCATCTGTGAGCAGCAATTTTCTTGCCACAGATTCTCCATTGGATTTAGGCCTGGACTTTGACTGGGCCATTCTAACACATGAATATGCTTTGATCTAAACCATTCCATTATAGGTCTGGGTGTATGTTTAAGGTTGTTGTCCTGCTGGAAGGTGAACCTCCGCCCCAGTCTCAAGTCTTTTGTAGACTCTAACAGGTTTTCTTTTAAGATTGCCCTGTAACTGGCTCCATCCATCTTCACATTAACTCTGACCAGTTTCCTTGTCCATGCTGAAGAAAAACATCCACACAACATGATGTTGCCACCACCATGTTTCACGGTGGGGATGGTATGTTCAGGGTGATATGCAGTGTTAGTTTTCCACCACACATAGCGTATTGTATTTAGACCAAAAAGTTAAATTTTGGTCTCATCTGACCAGAGCACTTTCTTCCACATGTTTGCTGTGTCCCCCACATGGCTTCTCGAAAACTGAAAATGGGACTTCTGTTTTTTTTTCAACAGTGGCTTTCTTCTTGCCACTCTTCCATAAAGGCCAGCTTTGTGGTGTGCACGACTAATAGTTGTTCTGTGGAAAGATTTTCCCACCTGAGCTGTGGATCTCTGCAGCTTCTCCAGAGTTACCATGGGCCTCTTGCCTGCTTCTCTGATTAATGCTCTCTTTGCCCAGCCTGTCAGTTTAGGTGGATGGCCGTGTCTTGGTAGGTTTGCAGTTGTGCCATACTCTTTCCATTTTCAGATGTTGGATTGAACAGTGCTCCATGAGGTGTTCAAAGCTTGGGATATATTTTTAGAACTTACCATATTTTCCGGCGTATAAGACGACTTTTTACCCCTTGAAAATCTTCTCAAAAGTCGGGGGTCGTCTTATACGCCGGTAACAGCATGCTGACACTTTTTAGGGGGGCGGCGTGGTGCCACCGCCGCCCCCCTTCCAACAGAAGGGAAACTAAGTACAGGGGTGGGCAAGGGCTGCTGTTTCTTACCTGGCTCCGGTCCCACGACGATCCGGTCCAGGAAGCGCGGCTGCTCCTTCATTCTGTTCGTCCACTGGATGTTCGCGTGGCTGCTCGGCTCCGCCTCCTCACCGGTGATTGGCCGCCAGAACTGTAGCTCAGGAAAGGCACACAGGCGGCCAATCACCGGCGAGGAGGCGGAGCTGAGCGCCCCGCGAAAATCGAGTGAAGGAGATGCAGGTAAGTGTGCCGTGCTTAGGTACTGCTGCAACCACATATGCTGGCTGCACACTGGAACAGGGGTCAGCAAGTGTCAGTGGGAGGAATAGTGCCCCATCATTGGTGTCACTGATACCAATGATGGGGCATTATTCCTCCCACTGACACCAATGTTGGGACACTATTCCTCCCACTGACACCAATGATGGGACACTATTCCTCCCACTGATACCAAAGATGGGGCACTATTCCACTGACACCAATGATGGGGTGCTATTCCCCCCACTGATACTAATGATGGGGCACTATTCCTGCCACTGATACCAATGATGGGGCACTATTCCTCCCACTGACACCAATGATGGGGTGCTATTCCTCCCACTGACGCCAATGATGGGGCACTATTCCTCCCACTGACACCAATGATGGGGCACTATTCCTCCCACTGACACCAATGATGGGGCACTATTCCTCCCACTGATACCAATGATGGGGCACTATTCCTCCCACTGACACCAATGATGGGGCCCTATTCCTCCACTGATACCAATGATGGGGCACTATTCCTCCCACTGACACCAATGATGGGGCACGATTCTTCCCACTGGTGTGCACTGGAAGAGGGGTAGTCTTATACGGCAAGTATAGCCCAAACACTACATTTTAACAGGAAAAGTAGGGGGTCGTCTTATACGCCCAGTCGTCTTATACGCCGGAAAATATGGTAACCCTGGTTTAAAGTTATCCACAACTTTATCTCTGACCTGTCTGGTGTGTTTCTTGGCCTTCATGATGCTGTTTGTTCACTAATGTTCTCTAACAAACCTCTGAAGGCTTCACAGAACAGCTGTTTTTATACTGAGATTAAATTACACAAAGGTGGACTCTGAAGTGACTTCTGAAGTGATTTTAGTTAGGGGTATCAGAGTAAAGGGGGCTGAATACAAAAGCACGCCACACTTTTCAGATATTTATTTGTAAAAAATGTTGAAAACCATTTATCATTTTCCTTCCACTTCACAATTATGTGCCACTTTGTGTTGGTCTATCACAATAATCCCAATAAAATACATTAACATTTTTGGTTGTAACATGGCAAAATGTTAAGGGGTATGAATACTTTTTCAAGGCACTGTAGCATTACTTAAAATCATCTGTTTAATACCGCAATGAAAACCTGTACATTAACAAAAGGTATTCTTTTATAGGAAGATGGGGTTTACGGATAGTCTGCAAGGCTGTGTCAGGACACTTGGAAGATAAAAGTGTTTTCATGTTTGGCTCATGGGATTCAAAGCTCCACAACTACTTCTACCATATCAGGCTTAGCACTGAGGGAGGGCAACAGATGCATTGTCACCTGATGGGCTAGTGACAGATAATTGTGGGAAACACATCAAAGAGGCCTCTGAAATGATATATAAGCCCTGACCAAGAGAGAAAGAGACATTTGTGTCTATCTGGACTGTTAGTGGTTGTCAGTCTGGCCACTTACAAATCATTTTGTCCTTTCACCTCTCTACAACCTAAGTGCAAAATGACAAGTACTTTCCATTTTAAAAGAGATTTATCATATCTCCAAGCACTCATTCTAAATCATTTTAAAGTCAACCAAAAAACAAGTTTTAACCTGTTAAAGTATTTGTTTTACTTATCATTATAGCATTTTCCCTAAAGTAATTTTTGACTTCTACTTTTTTTTTTGGTTTTGTCATTTTATTAAATATTGAAATTAGCTGATTAACTGCTAGAGGGGCCATCTAATCTTCTGTTTGAGCTAACATCACAGTGCATCTGTTGCACTGAAATCCCAATCAGTGTTGTTAGCCCTGCCCAGTTCTCTCATGCTGACCTACTGAACACCTCCCCTTACAGTATGTTTTGGAGATGAGGAGAAGGTAAGGAGTTCTGAAGTCCAACAGAAGAGAACTAGACAGGGCTGACGTCACTGCTTTGGATTTTAGTACAGCAGAGGAACTATGTTGTCAGCTCAAACAGAAAGTTAGGGGGATACTGAGTATTTGAGAGATCAAAAGATATTATTGTACACTTGTACCACGTTTAGATGAAAAACGCATGAGGAAATGTGTATATTACATACATGTACAGCATACTTCTTGGCATTTTCTATAGCCGGCCATAGACGATTCGAATCTCGGCCGGTTCAGCAGGAATTGGCCAAGATTCGAACCATGCATAGGCAGGCTGCATGTACCCAAGTGGATTGACCAATCAACTTGAGTACAACCAGCCTGACAGACTTTACATGCGATTATTGCTAGCGGGTAGTAGTAATCACTGTGGTCTCCCGGTGGAGTAGTCTCCCCCACTCCCCCACCAGGAGAACACAATGGCTCCACAGGAGGGATTCTGCCATTAACACTGATGGGGGAATCAAGCGATTTTCTTTCCTGCAACCCGTGGTTGTAGGAAAGAAAATTGCTCCATCTATGACCAGCTTTAGGCATCAACTTAAATCAGCATCAAGAACGAAATGTTGGAAAATTCCTATATGTGCATTTTCCAACAACCCTGTTATGAAATCCTGCTATTAATCACTGAAGCTGCCAATCTTATCCAAGAAACAGTAGTAAGTTGCAGGAAGAATGGCTGTGAGAACCAACTTTTGACTTTCCTTTTTGAAATGTTAGTGATTTTGGGGAACACAGGAGGACGTGTGAAGTATCCTGCATGCACCTAAGGAAGCTTTCATGTAATTCTTTATGACGGTGTTCTACTCTGCTGTAAGTAAAGGCACACTTTTAGGTCCATCAGTCAAAGCCTATGTCTGGTCCTGTACCTTGTACAATGTATTTCTATTCAACGTATACCTATTTATGAGGCTGCCACAGAGTTGACCGTTTAAACCCGAAGGTTCATGAACTTCACTTTTTTCCAACTACACTTCTTGACATCTGTGTTGGAAAATGTTACATAAACATCCAAATGGATACATTCCTTTGCCATAGGCATCATTTCTGCTTGTACAGATAAGTGACTACTCTTTATATATCCTAAGGCCAACATTGTCAAGAGGACACATTCCCCTGCTCCATAAAAGGAGAAGAGTTCCTAGAGCATTCATCTAAAGCCCTTTGATGGAGGCTTTTGAACCCAGGGAAGGTCCACGGGCTATTTTTTTAAAGTTCCATCTTAGGTACATAGATTCTGACATTGTTTTTCTATGCCTCTTCCTGAGGCTTATTTAAGGCCTGACACACGGTTAGGAGAGTTTTTATTACTGTAATAATAATTCAGCCCCTTAGGTCAACACGCTCCCGAAATACAGGGTCTAGTTTATGGGATTTCTTTTATCCAGGATGACCTGTCAAAAATATTCATCCAAACAATTAAAATACTGTGGCATAATATCACTATTAAAAATGTAGTTTGTCATTTTGCAATAGAGCATTACTGTTGATTATTTAAGTCATTTACTGAGATCTACAAAAACTAACCTCTGTAACATTTGGCTTCTGGAAATTGGCATATTGTGTTTGCGACAGAAGTTTTGGCACCAATCTTTTTGGCAGATTTTTTAAAACTGATTTAGCATACCCAAAAAAATAATAGTCACTTACTAGGGAAGAGAGGGAGGGAGAATGACTGAAAACAGCCTATAGTACAATTAATCCATGGCTGCTTAAAAGTTGGCATATTACAGGGACCATAATGTAAATACCAAACCAAATGTACTCACTTTCTTTTCCCAAGTTGTGCCACCCTTTCTCAGATATCTCAGGTATCCTCTGATACTGCCCATTCCCTGGCCTAATGTCACCACCAGGGGTGGACTGACCATTTGGAAACTCGGGCACTGCCCGGGGGCCCTGGGTCAGTAGGGGGCCCCATGAGATGCCCCTGGTACCTTTTTCATAGGCTTTTTTGAGTTTGGGCAAGGACACAGGGGCCCCATGATCCCCTATTGCCCGGGGGCCCCATGAGTTATCAGTCCACCCCTGGTCACCACTATCCTCTGATGCTGCTGGTGTATCCTCACCTGATTGTAAATGACAATGTAGAAGTTGGGTTTAGAATGCCAGAGCATAGAGGGGTGTTCGTAATGGAACATTATCTCCACCCCCCATCCCACCTGTCCCCAGGACAGACACAGATTGCAATAAAATCTCACAAGGGTTCTAACCCACTTCCACTCTGTCCAAAGTGAAAAATAAATGCTTTGGCTATGGAGACACTTTAAAGTATAGCTAAAGCCCAACTTTTTTGTTTGTAGGTTTTATCTTAAATGTTGGATAGAGTAAAACAACTGTCAAAACCCCTGACATTTTATTTGTGCTCTACTGGGGAGATTTTTCCCTATTTCCTGTCATGAGAAACAACAGAGATATCTCCCAAGTAAGGGAATTCCTCCCTCAGACAGTTTTCATTGACACAAGTGCTCCCATAGTAAGATTTCCTCTCTATTCCTAATCCATTTGCAACTCATAATTTCAGAATTAACTTCATTTTTAATTACAGAAAGACAAGAGACATAGAGAGCAATTAAAAAAAATATTTTTTGCTATTGATACACTTTAACTTATTTTGCAATAATGAACATAAGATATAAAGCATACTTTGAAAACAATGGTTTGTCTTACTTCTAGACCCAAAACCTCTATCTGACACTGTGAGCAAATATCGTGTGTAGCATAAACAGTCACACAATGTTTGGCGAATTCCTGTGGTCATACGTATTGCATCATTTGAGTCATCAGAACAGCAAAAAGCACATTTTCTCATTACCATTCCATATTTTGTTTTTATCAATAGAGCAAAGGTTAAAACAATTGTATCCCTATTTCTAAAACAAATATTTAGAATAGGTGTAAACTCTGAGAACACCACAGTAGTAATACAATAAACTACAGAGACTGTACAATCAAAGGCACGCTGTTATCCAAACTGGAACAAAATGTAAAATAGAAGATACATAACACAAAAGTCATCTATCCTATCTACATTATTATTTTAATGTTTGTCATAAAATATACTTACTGGAACATTTACCATACAGATCCCAGCCAGTTACACCCCACTTTTACCCTAGAATATAATCTTCCTTCATGGCTCACAGAGCACAATTAGACACAAACTGCTTCAAAATGTCATTGGGTACACTTACATGTGCATTTTTACAAACCAGAGGTCTATTAAATGGCTTTTGCAGAAGCTGAGATTTAAGCGTATGTAAACTGTAACAATGAACTTCTCTTATTTGCTCCCTTTTGATCTGTTAATTACATTATAAAAACTGTGTTATATTTGTTCCATAAATGCAAAAATACCTTTTGATCCTATCAGAAACCTAGGGAACTTCTATATTCTGGAAATGATCTAACAACATTGTCTGTGCTGCACTGAAATCCTGAAGAGTGCTATTAGCTCTGCTCAGTTCACTTATGTGAACTACACAACACCTCCACCCCCATGATATAATGATGAGAAGTGTTCTGTAGTTTTAGTATACTTCTTGTCCTAGGGTGACAATGCTGCTCCTTCATAGATACAGTACAAGCATTGTCACCCTAGTACAGGAAGTTTGGTACATCTAAAGTCTGGTGAACTGCAATATACGACATCTTTGCTCTTAGGTTTAGCAGCAGAAGAAAATCAGACATCCCACCCTGCCAGGCAGGACTTTGCTGTATTGCAGGGCTGTGTAACTCTCAGTACTGGATAGGCAGAAATATAAATCCTTTTGCAGGTAAAACAGCACCTTTATATACAGGGCTTTTTTCTCTTTGAATAGGTGCAGGTACTCCCCCTTACTCCCGAGGTACTAAGTATCTTGTATGGAAATGTATAATGAACCCCTGCAGCCAGCAACAAAAGGCCCCTCCCCTAAGCAAGACCAGACTACCCCATCAGCAACAATAGACCCCCCCCCACCAATAATAGATTCTCCCCAGCAAAAATAGACCTCACCTCAGCAACAATAGACCCCCCAGGAACAAAATACCCATCCCCCAACAAAAATAGATCTCACACCAACAACAATAGATCCTTTAGCAGCCAGCATCAATAGCCTCTCCAGCAGCCTCAAATGTAGATTCCCCCCTCCCAGCAACCTAAGAGACCCCCCCCACAACAGGAGTTTCCCCAAAGCAACACTAAACCCCCCAGTGACAATGGATCCTTCAGTAGCCAGCATTAGTAGACCTGCAAGCACAACCCAGCAGTCCTTGCCAACACAAGCCCTTGCCAACAGATTCAGTGCTGGAGATGCCAGAACTTTGCACCATCACATTCCTGCTGAAAAAAAGTCCTGTTTAAGGGTCCGTGGACTAAGAAAAAATACCAGTTTCTTTGGCAGAAATAAAACTCTCAAATACAGCAGTTTTGTACACAAGTTTAGGCATGTTTAGGAGCTTTTAGGAGAGTTTAGGAGCATTCAGCACTTTTTTTCTGCCAGAAAACTGCTCTCAAAAACTCAAACTAGAAGGGATTTTTTTTCTGCCTCTAAATTCTGAGACTAAAATATTCATCCAAATGTCCTAATATGCATGGACACATAGGACAACATTGAGCTTCTTCTACAGTGCCTTGAAAAAGTATTCATACCCCTTGAAATTTCCCACATTTTTGTCATGTTACAACCAAAAATGTAAATGTATTTTATTGGGATTCTATGTGATAGACCAACACAAAGTGGCACATAATTGTAAGGTGGAAGGAAAATTATAATTGGTTTTCAAAATTTTTTACAAATAAATATATGAAAAGCGTGGCGTGCATTTGTATTCAGCCCGCTTTACTCTGATACCCCTAACTAAAATCTAGTGGAACCAATTGCCTTCATAAGTTACCTAATTAGTAAACACCTGTCCACCTGTGTGTAATGTAATCTCAGTATAAATGCAGCTGTTCTGTGAAGCCCTCAGAGGTTTGTTAGAGAACATCAGTGAACAAAAAGCATCATGAAGGCCAAGGAACACACCAGACAGGTCAGAGATAAAGTTGTGGAGAAGTTTAAACCAGGGTTAAGTTATAAAAAAATCCCAAGCTTTGAACACCTCATGGAGCACTGTTCAATCCATCATCCAAAAATGGAAAGAGTATGGCACAACTGCAAACCTACCAAGACAGGGCTGTCCACCTAAACCAGTGGTCGGCAAGCCGCGGCTCGTGAGCCACATGCGGCTCTTTACACACTTTAATGCGGCTCTTCTGTGTGCCGGGCGCCCGCTCCCCTCCCTCCTCTCGGGCGGCCGCCCCAAAAGTCAGGACTCTGCAGCTAGCCCAGCAATGGGCAAACTACGGCCCGGCGGACCTTTTAATCCGGCCCGCGGAGCGTGGCAAACATTGGCTGTCAGGATGTAGGCGGGGCAGCGTGACGAACTCCTCTCCTCTCACAGTCCGCCCTGAAGACCGGAACGGCGCGGGAACACGGCGAGAGGAACGCGCGGAGCAAAGGTAAGTGAATTGACACAATATGGGGAATGAATTACTATAGGGGGGATGAATTACTATTGGGGGGATGAATTACTATATGGGGGATGAATTACTATGGGGGATGAATTACTATATGGGGGATTAATTACTATGGGGGATGAATTACTATATGGGGGATGAATTACTATGGGGGATGAATTACTATGGGGGATGAATTACTATATGGGGGATGAATTACTATGGGGGATGAATTACTATATGGGGGATGAATTACTATATGGGGGATGAATTACTATGGGGGATGAATTACTATATGGGGGATGAATTACTATGGGGGATGAATTACTATATGGAGGATGAATTACTATATGGGGGATGAATTACTATGGGGGATAAATTACTATATGGGGGATGAATTACTATGGGGGATAAATTACTATATGGGGGATGAATTACTATGGGGGATGAATTACTATGGGGGATGAATTACTATATGGGGGATGTATTTTCAGTTTTAAAAATGTGGCTCTCAAAATAAATTTCAATCGTGGTTTTGGCAAGATTTGGCTCAGTTGAAAAAAAAGGTTGCCCACCACTGACCTAAACTGACAGGCTGGGCAAAGAGAGCATTAATCAGAGAAGCAGCCAAGGGGCCCACGGTAACTCTGGAGGAGCTGCAGAGATCCACAGCTCAGGTGGGAGAATCTGTCCACAGAACACCTGTTAGTTGTGCACTCCACAAATCTGGCCTTTATGGAAGAGTGGCAAGAAGAAAGCCATTGTTGAAAGAAAGCCATAAGAAGCCATGCGGAGGACACAGAAAACATGCGGAAGAAGGTGCTCTGGTCAGATGAGAAAATTTTACTTTTTTGGGCTAAATGTAATACGCTATGTGTGGCGGAAAACGAACACTGCACATCACCCTGAACACATCATCCCCACCATGAAACGTGGTGGTGGCAACATCATGTTGTGGGGATGCTTTCCTTTAGCAGGGACAGGGAAGCTGGTCAGAGTTGATGGGAAGATGGATGGAGCCAAATACAGGGCAATCTTAGATGAAAACCTGTTAGAGTCTGCAAAAGACTTGAGACTGGGGCGGAGGTTCACCTTCCAGCAGAACAATGACCCTAAACATACAGCCAGAGCTACAATGGAATGGTTTAGATCAAAGCATTGTAATGTGTTAGAATGGCCCAGTCAAAGTCCAGACCTAAATCCAATGGATAATATGTGGCAAGACTTGAAAATTTCTGTTCACAGACGCTCTCCATCCAATCTGACAGAGCTGGAGCTATTTTACAAAGAAGAATGGGCAAAAATGTCACTCTCCAGATGTGCAAAACTGGTAGAGACATCCCCAAAAAGACTTGCAGCTGTAATTGCAGTGAAAGGCGGTTCTACAAAGTATTGAGTCAGGGGGGCTGAATACAAATGCTGCCACACTTTTCAGATATTTATTTGTAAAATATTTTGAAAACCACTTATCAATTTCCTTCTACTTCACAATTTTATGTGCCACATCAAATCCCAATAAAATACAGCTACGTTTTTGGTAGTAACATGACAAAATGTGGAAAATTTCAAGGGGTATGAATACTTTTTCAAGACAATGTACATGCAAAACACAAAACTCCTGTAGAAGGAGCATCTTTTCAAGCCACTGTGCATGGATCCTCTGTTTATTTAGCGGTTTGCTTTAACTACTAAGTAGGATAATTGGGAAGGTGTTTCTTATAAAAAGCTTATACGTATGAGTAAACATCCTATATTCATTAAAACTAACAGACTGGTTCAAAAAAGCAGGCAGCACAAGGCCCCTACAAGACAGCCCTCAACTGGTGCCACTCTACCATCCTGCTATCCAGTGGGGCACTATACCAACCAACAGTGTCATGCCTACACAAATAATGCATGAGGATTGGTTGATCACTGAGGCTTGATTCACACACTTTCATTGTTTAGTGTGTTTTGAAATGAATTTTAATGCATTCCATTACTTTGTTGTGCATTTTTTTCACAGCAGGAGTTAAAAATACTTTATTTTTATACTTAACATGTGTTATAACACATTGTGACTTGTAGTAGAGCCTTGCACCATGTTTAAATGCAGCTTATTGAATTGTTACCCAGCGCACACCAACACAACACATTGATGTGAATTGGGCATATTGGAAAGAATGGATTTGACTTGTCTTCGCATTGGGCCTGCGCTAAGTAAAGTAGCCCAAGGCATGTAGTGCGAATGGCCCTTATGGTACCAGCAGACACCTTATAAAACCTTCCTCTCTGGAACATTATCAGTTCAAGCCTAAATGACAGGTTCACTTCAATAATCAGCCCATTCAGTGAACTCCATTTAGTCAACTTCTGTTTTAAAGCTTACACTTATTCCACAATCATTTAGAAAGCACTGCAACTATACACCAAGGCAAAAAATTAAACAATCTTGACTGATGCCAGTTTTGACAAAAAGAAAAATAGATAAATGTATTGCTATTCCTTCCATATAGGTAATAAACTGCTTACCTACTCGTAGCTCTTGTCCGAATACTGTCCTCTCTCCAAGCGCTGAGCAGTTCCATCGGGAGTAGCGGAACTGATACTGGCATTCATTGATCCCCATCTGTGCCCCTTCTCCAATAACTATAATAGCATCCGGGCGGCTCTCGCAGATGGCTCTTTGCCGAGGCGCCAACCCTGGAATCTTGTTGCAGATGATGTTTGCTCCCAAAGCCACCACGGATGACAAAGCTCTAGAAAGAAATAAAAAGATATAACAGAAACAAAGGCAAATTCTGTTCAAAAGACATATAAACATGTAAATATGAAATAATAAAAAATAAAAATGTATACAAAAATGTCATAAAATCTTTTAATTAGTATTCTCAAGTTACATCTAATTTATTTTTTATCCTATACTATATTTGAGTTGACCAAGTTCATAACTAGTTTGCTTAAGTTATAAATATTATTATTATTATTATTATACAGTATTTATATAGCGCCAAAGGGTATGCTCAGCACTGTACAGTAGCAAGGGGGACAGAACATGAGACAAGACAGTAACAATACAATACACGAGGGGTTCGAGGGCCGTGCACTTTTGAGCTTACAATCTAGGAGGGAGGGGAAGGTAGTTCAGGAAGAAATGGCTGTGGGGGATGGAGTGGTGGGAGGAGTGGAGGAGGTTAGTTGTTAGGTGAGGTCAGGTGTTAGGTGAGGTTGGGGTAGGCTTCACTGAAGAGGAGGGTTTTCAGGGTGCGCCTGAAGGTGAGGAGGGTAGGTGACAGTTTGATGGATTGGGGTAGGGAGTTCCAGAGGATGGGGGAAGTCCTAGAGAAGTCCTGCAATCGGGCATGGGAGGAGGAGACCAGGCAGCTAGAGAGTAGGATATATTGGAGGAAATCTATAATATGTAAAAAAAAAAAAAAAGTAAAATGTAAAAACATCTTTACTTGGTATTTGGACATTTTTTTTTCTTTCTAGTGATTGTTTATAATTATTTTAAAGAAGGCACACAAAAGAATAGTTGTACATGTGGACGTTTCCATATATGCAGATTATGCAATGTAATACAGTGAGTTAATATTGATAATATCAATAGATGAAAGCTCATCTTCCACATATGATAACAGATGATCATTAACACCCAAAATAACAAATTAACAATCCAATCCAGTAAATCCCTGAGAGGAGAATAAGAAAAGGAAAAGAAAGAGCTGAGGAAGAAAGAAGAGCCAGAGGACAGAGATGTACCACAACCCAGATCAAAGGGAATGGAGGGTGGTTTCCAGGATCTGGCTATGGCTATCCTGGCTGTTAAAATAGATGAAGCAGATCAGCCTTTTGGTATGTCTCAGTGCCTCCTGGATGGGTTCATAAAAAAGAGCTTGCCAAGGAAATTATTTAAAAGTAATCTGTGTCACAGAATAGGTAAATTATAAACTCTAATCCAACATCTTCTGACTTTTGGACATGTCCACCAAATGTGGTATGCAATCCCCTCTCGTCCAGACCGTCAAAAACCATTAGCGGAGGCCCCTGAAATATACGAGGCCACTCTCATCGGTACCATATACCAACACATTAATACACTGAAATTCACCTCTACACTAGAGGTATTTATAATAGATTTTGCGTTTGGTATTTGGACATTTTTAAAGATATATTATTGTATTATTCAAATATTTATCTATCTATCTATCTATCTATCTATCTATCTATCTATCTATCTATCTATCTATCTATCTATCACAATGTCCATATCTATCATGTCTCCTTCAATAGGTTTTCATTCTCCAGCAATACCTGTAGCACGTATCCAGTCTCTGGTCATCTCTTCTAGTATATATGCAGTCTGACAGTTTTTTTTCATGCTTTTAAGGACCGATAACTTTTCCGAGCTATAATAGCCATTTATGATAATATAATAATAATAAAATTAAGGGTCCCCTGTCTCTATAATCTCCATTTGAAAGCCAATAATTCTAGTGATACAAAATCCTAATTGTTTTCAGAGCTATTTTATAGAGATTCTCAAACTGAATATACATTAATATTATCCAAATGTATTTGACAAATTATGCACAAATCACTGTGTAGTCAACTCTGAGGATGGGCCCTTTGTGCTTATGGACCCCACAGCAGTCATAGACACATTCTATACTAAGAACCATATAAATAAAAAGTGGCATTCTCTGCATCACTTTTTCTTAACCCATCTCAGCCAACGATTGCCAGGCAACTTTTAGCAAAACGTAGCAAGGAAGGAATCCCGAGATACTATCTTTCATAGTTTTGAATATTTCGAAATGATTAGAAGAAACATGTGAAGAAAATTTAGAAAAATGATGTAGCCTTCCGAAAGAGAAGGTGTCAAAGACAAGGGGGCTTCTGGAACACTTGACAGTTATGCTCTTTGATGTAACTTGTATGTTCAGAGCATTGGGCCTCCTGTATGTTTCTGAAGATGAAAAGTTAACAGAAGTAAGTTTAAACTGGTCAGGACCTTGGAGACAGCTCTAAAAGGACATGAAGGAAAAGCGAAAAGGTGAAAAACTATATTTGCAAACTCACTTCATTTACCTAGACATATTGCAAGAGTGAATGTGTTTAAAAAGAACTTTTTGTTTAAAATGCACCTGTTATCAATTTAAATCTTTTAAAATGAAAAATCTCTTCCTAAGAAGAGATACTGCAAGATACCAGCCATTGCCTTTATTGATCAGAAAACTCTCAGGATGCCCCTCATAAAGATTACGTAAAGATCACCTTGTAAAACAAGCAATTCAGTTTAAAATAGAAATGAAAGGCTAAACAATTTTGTATACATATAAAAACATTATAAATACTTTGTTTTCCTTTTTTTTTTTTTTTTCTTACAAGTGATCACATTCCCTCAGCTGCATAAGGAGCCCGGAGAGGAGAAACAGCAGCTCACTGATCTTCCCAGTGAATGGCTGTTTGGGGGGCTTGTCAGTATATGCCTGATCATTGAAGAGAGCAGGCTGGGTTCTCAGCACAGCTTGAAAACTGACCACGCTGTGCTCTCCTGCCTAGTGTGGTCAGTTTGTAATAGGAAAGCAAGCAGACTGACAGGAACACCAGACATTTCACACAAAGGAAGTAATACAAAAAGAGCAGTATACTTTTTCATACAAGTACATGGTACAGCAAGTACAAATCAGGAATATGAAATATTGGGTTTACATATTCTTTATCTTTGTTTATACCTGGGCCTGAGTTCATTCGTTTTTATGTCATTTGTCTATACCCCGGGCAGGAGTTCTCTCGTTATTGGTGGATGCCATTTGATGTCCTCCCCAGTACGTGCCTCGTGGGGGCCCACAGACTGCATTGCAGAGCGGTCTGTCACCTTCTGTGTCCACCAGACTGAGTCAATGACAGATCACTTTGCTGCCGATAGCATATGATTGCTGTGACCAATCACAGCAGATCACATGATAATTGTACACAATGGATGGCTTTCATTCATGCCATCCATTGTCTAATATTGTGTTGCTTGCTGTGATTGGTCACAGTGATCACATGGTACTGACAGGGTCAATCACAGCCCATCTGTACCTTGTGATTAATTGTGGCCAATCACAGCTAATCAGAACAAAACACACTGAATTAATCAATTTCATTCAGTAAAAATTATTGTTTATAAAAGTTTAAATTCACTGTTATAAGCAATCATAAGGTGTAAAAAATAAACCTGATCACCCCCCTACCCCAGAGCAGTACCATGTTACTATGGTAACACTGTATTGCTCTCGTCACAGTATCTAAAAGAATAGTAAAAAGAAAAAAAACAAATGTAATAAAAAAAGAAAACAAATGTACCGAACTGATGACAGTATAAACAAAATAATAAGAATTTAATTTGGGTACAATGTTGCATGACCACAGAATTGTCATTCAAAATGTGACAGCTCTGAATGCTGAAAATTGCCCTGGAAGGAAGGTGGTGAAAGTGCATGTCAGGGCAAATTTTTAAAAAAATCTGTGTATCTGTCCAGTACATGTTGATTTTGACATGAATTATCTCTTTGAATACCCTGCAAGTACAGACCTGTTGATCTTCCAGAAAAGTACTGAGCCCCTAATTTCCTCTTGCTAAATGACACCTAGGGGTTTATTTACTAAAGCTGGAGAGTCCAAAATCAGACTCCCTTCTGCATAGAAACCAATCAGCTTCTAACCTCAGCTTGTTCAATGAAGCTTTGGCAATGAAACCTGGAAGCTGATTGGTTTCTATGCAGAAAGGAATCTGATTTTGGACTCTCCAGCTTTAGTAAATAAACCCCTTAATGTCCTTCTGAAAATGGAAAAACTGGAAAAACTGGAAATGGAAAAACTAGGTGTCAGCCCTCTCTGGTTGTATTTTGTTAAATTAATGAATCCCTCCCATCCTCATAATATTTACAGCACAGAGACTAAGACTAGGAGGATCCCCTGAGATAATACAGTAAGTGTGCACAGGATAGCTCGAAATCCATACCACTATCAAAAGGTATTTTGTGCACTTATTGAACAGGTATAACAATACTTTTAATTGTACATTTAACAGATCCAAAGGCAACAAATTGTTGTTAGGGTTAACATATACTTTAAGCACATACGTTAATTCCCTCTAACTATCCTCTTTCTATCCAGTGACAGTTCTGCAGTGAACAATAAGGACACTGTTATTGGATCAGGGAATGGCAGTTAGCAGTGCTTAGCTTTAAAGGCTGGGAAGCCAGGCCATCTTTGCTTGGACAATTTATTTAAAAATTAAAAAAAGGCAATAGGTTAGTTTTAGGCCCCACTAAAATTCATCACATGATCCTGGAAATTGGAGGCACAAGGACACCGTGAAGAATTTGTTTAAAGATGGCACACAGCAACTAACTGGATTTCACTTTTGTGGAATCAGATTTTGCTTCCTGCACTTTTCCTTCTTAGACCAGTCCAAGCCTCTAGCCACCTTTTAAGCCCCTTCCAGGTCTGACCTGGAAATTGCTGTCAGTTAAATATTTTAGGTGATTAGTCTCTCACTGGGGATAAAGATTACAGTGCTCTGTCTCGACGGCATCTTCAGGTTTTGTTAAGCAGACGAGGTGTGGGGGCGGCCATTTTGTTCTAAGCACTGAAGCCTTCTGTCTGGTGCTGAAGAAACAAGCAATATTTGCAGTGGAAGGTAATGCTATGACAACATAGTCTGAGAAGAAGCTTAATCCCCCATGTCCTTAAAAGCCACCTACACTGTCTTTTGTCAAGATACAGGGGTATCAAACTGATACATGTTTAAAAGTATCAACAGTCAGCATGGGTCTGATTTACCACAAATGTCTCACAGTAAATGGCGTTGTTCATAGCAAAACGTTGGAGTTTATCTGTTAAATGTCTAAGTTGATTAAAAAAAGAAGTTGATTCCTATTGTTACCCAACAGACACATTTAATAAACAAAGAAAAAGTTGACCTCAGAAATACACAGAATTGAACCATTACAGCTGTACATATATGCAAGAATCTATCATTGTGTAGGCAGATGAAATAATTTTCCCTAAGAAAGATAAAGATGGCTGAATTTGAATTTGTTTATATCTGGGGGCTGAGTTCACCTGAGTTTTTCATGGCTAAAGGCTGTCTAAGCCTTGTCTACATAGAGTTTGACTTTTTTACTAGTTTTACTATTGTGATGGTGTCAGTCGCAAATCACAAAACAAAAAATATTGGATCTTGGGAATTCCACCAATTAAGCACGTGCTATCCACAATATAGGTGAGTGGGTGTCGCCAGAAAAGAATATGTATTATGAAGGAGGCATTGACATCACAACAGCTACCGTCCAGAAATAATTTATAAATAGTATAAAATATCACAGCAAAAAAAATGTAAGTAGCAAAAAGAATGAGGATCAGTGCCCACAAAACCCACTCTGATCCCCCTAAGAGCCCCGGAACATCATAGAGGTGCTGGAGGGTCTATTGATGCTGGCAGCTAGGGAATCTATTGTTGCTGGGGGGGTCTACTTTTGTTAGGGGGTATTATGTTTCTGGGAAGTAATTTGCTGCTGGGGTGGATCTACTGTTGAGGGAGGGGTCTATTATTGCTGACTGCTGGAGTATCTATTGAAGCTAGCTGCTGGGAGATCTGTTGTTGCTGCCAGGGACCTATTTTTGCTGGGAAAGGTGATCTGTTGCAGCTGGGGGTCTCTTGTTGCCGGCTGCAGAGGATCTATTTTATTACTTTTTTTGTTATCATTAATATATTCTATACAAATTACTTAGCAACATAAAATGATACTTGGTTCTGTGTTCTCTAAAAGGGGCAGTACTGGGAGGTGGGTAGGTGGTGGGGACAATGGGTGATTCAGAAGGGGAAGTTCCTGCACCTATTAATGTATTTATTTACTTGTAGTAAATAAATACATTAATTTAAGGCCATTAAACATTGCCTTTAGCAAGTCAGCTATATGTGCACTTACTCTTGCAGAGAAGGCCCATTGTAAATCTGGGTATCTACAAAAACCCCAAAACAATTCCCAGCAAGCACAAACTCCTAATTAGGGATGAGTGAAATTGAGGGTTTTATTTCCTCCAAATGTCTGGGAAAACTGGTTGATTATAACAAAATCTCATAATTTTGGCTAAATGCATTGAAGTCACCAGGAAAGGCAGAATTAAGTATTTTTTACAGTTTTCAATGCTGAAATGTGCTTTAAAGAGTTATTCCACCTTTTGCAAAAAAATAATAAATGCATTCAGATCGATTAAAAAAAATGTGAACTTTTTTGCATTGGAGCCTCCAAGTATTGCAACCGTGATCAGTGGTGCAGGTTATTCCTCCAGGCCCTTGTATTCCACTTTTACTTAACGGAGATCTATGAGCCCCTCTGGTGAAACTCTATCACCACAGATCCCTGTGAATGTATGATGGCAAAGCTGTGACAAGTTAAAAAATGACAATAACCTGTGGGGGAAGAAATTCCTGGATTCAGTAAAGGGGGGGGGGCTGTTTTGGGGGTGCAGACTTTGCAGACATTGTTGCATGTTATAACATTACTATGGGTTGATTTATGCAAGCTATATTTGGGTTGTTTTTTTTTTTGTTCAACCGCCGGGTTGAAATTCAGATGGTCCCTGCTGAACAGGCTGAATTTTGATCCATGTATGGCTGGCTTTAGTCTTTATATGGCCTATAAGCTTCTTTCTCCAATCCTGACCCTATTCTTGTGCCAAAAATGCCCCCTCTTTATTTTACACTTTTTACATAAAAAAAAGACAGTGAACAAACTGAAATTAAAACAAAAATCAAAGCAACAATGATTTAAAAAAACACAAATACAAATAGCAAGTGTCCCCAAACTTTCTAAACAAAGGGTCAGTTTACTGTCCTTTAGAGATTGGGGGGGGGGGGGGACTGTGGCCTTTGGAAGAAGGAAATGCCCCAGTCAGTGTAAACAATTCCTCAGGCTTGGTGGTCAGTAGCAGTAAAAAAAATTATGTAGCGCTTGTGGTCAGTAGGAGGAGAATAGTGCCCTATAACTGGTATTGATGGGAGGAATGGTTCCCCATCATTGGTGTCAGTAGAAGGAAAAGTACACCATTATTGGTTCTAGTGGGAGGAATCGGGTCCCATTGTTGGTGTCAGTGGGAGGCCGTATGCCCCACTGTTGGTGTCAGTGGAAGGAATGGTGCCTCGTATCAATGAGTGGAATACTGCCCCAATGGCTGGATAAAGCATAGGGTTTGCGGGCTGCAGTTTGCAGACCACTGATATATAGGATAACAACAAATTAACTGTACAGATGACATTTCACAAGGAAGATGTAATTCAAGCTGCTACATTTTCAACATTGCATGTTATGACCACCATAATAGAATAAAATTTGCTAGTGTAAAATAAAATTGAATAAATGATAATTTAAAAAAACAGTTCAAGAGGTTTAAACACTGGTTAAAACACCAGTATGTAAAATGTTCTGTCAATGAATGAAGCGTAGTTACCATGGTGGATCAGCTCCTACACTAAATCCCCAAGATTCCAAGGACAAGACAAGAACAAGACTATCCAATTGTCCCATCAACTCTTTATGTAATTTAATGTTATCTGTAGTAACAATGGCTATTTATCAAAGCGTCTGAATATTTGTTGCATTCATCCCCTTATTTATTCTCTTGCTGCCCTAAGGGAGATTACAATTAATAGTCTAATTGATTGGTTTGGGTAAGAAGAATTCTTCATTAAATGGTAAAAGTATATTTCTTCGCACCAAACAAGGCAAGGAGGTGGAAGGAAACTTAGACACATATTATCTAATATCCATATCCATAAACTGATACTGATGTGAAAAAAAAAATTCACAGGTAAGTATATAACAAATCCAATGGATCCAAAAATAAGATGTATAAACTAATTAAATAGTGGCAATGGATGAAGTGATGTTTTCCAACAGTGAGACGCGATTTCCTACTTGTAATATGGATGAAAAATACCAACTGTCATTTCACTGATATAATGGCCTATAATCTACAAAGTATACCTAAAAACATTTATTATTTTGAGTACAGAAGACAGCTAAAACTCCCTTAAAAGCAGTTACGTCTCCCCTGCTAAAATAAGGACAACCCCCCCCCCCATGTTAGGCGCCTCTCACAGGGGGGCGGACCCACCTGCAATTTGCTTGCTCAGCAAGGGACCTGTCTGTTGATCCCCCACTGAGCAGGCAGATGACAGGTCCTTGTCTGCTCTGCTCTTCTCTATGGGCGGTCGAATGTAAACGGAACACATGTCTGTTTACACTAAGTGCCATCTGATCCGGATCAGATTGTAGGCAGAAGTAAACGGACAGATGTCTGTGTACACTGGCAGCTCCATACAGGAGAGTGGAGGTTCCAATTGGGTTAGCTTGAAAAATGAACAGGCTGTCCGGACCATTCGGAACATTTGTGTGAAAGGGGCCTTATGAAGATAAGTAGGGGAGAGTAGTTCTGTAGTTTAGCAGGGAAGAATTGGGAAAGGCTGAAAATATTTTTTGCGCAGACATATACTTTAAAGTGTACCTAAACCCAAAGCCAAAAATGTAATATAAATGTCACAGTTTATTAGTCCTTGGTGTGAGGGCTGCAATGTTTTGTTTTTTGTTTTGTTTTGTATTAGCTACCGGTAGTTTCTTTTGCTTTATTTTCACCTGCTGATCTTGTCAACATCACACTTCCTGCCTTGGGTAGCTATGTCACTCCTCCACTGTATCTATAAAGGAAGTCATGGTTGTCACCCTAGGCTGCTGTTCTGATATTATTATTATACAAGATTTATATAGCGCCAACAGTTTGCTCAGTTTGCACTACAAACATGCCAGTATCTCTTCAATTCCATTACAGGGTAGGAAGGACAATTGGTTGTTTACAGAAGATAGCTGGGAAGGAAGATATTCTTCAGTGCAACTCACAGGAGGTTACAAAGACACAGCATTTCTTGCAAGATCAACAGGTATATGCTCAAAATGTTTGTAGCCTGAAAAAAGCAAACTAATGCAGCCACGACATCTAAGGACTGTAAACTACAATATACAGCATTTCTTTAATTTGTATTTAATTATCCTTTATCGTTTTAAAGTCATTTCAACAGCATACATTATTTTACGATAAGAGAAGTTGTAGGGACACGTCTTAAACAATACATTTTTCATGGTAGATATGGCATATCAGTTGCATCATTGGAAGGATGAATAAATAACTTGAAAAATTAGATAACATATTAGGATAAATGTAAATATGGGTCATAAAGTCCCATAAACCTTTTTCTTCATGAAACAATATACAAGAAGAGTAGACAAGGATCTACTACTCTCCCAAGGCCACAATGATAAAAAGAAAGACAGAAGGAGAAGACCGTAGACGGGAAGAAGGAAGCCAAGCTCTCCTGTGCAGCACTGGGGGAAAACTAGCCTTGCGTACCCAAGACTAGGTTGTTATAAGGGGTGGCAACTGTCCTAAATCTCATGCAGCTTCTACTCCATGGATTTTCCAGTTGATTCCCCACATTGCTAGTCAGAATGTAACATAGTTTAAAGCAACTTTGTTGATCAAGCAAAAACACTCCCATGGCTGAGGCATTCTGATGCCTTTCAATCCCTGCTGGGACTTAAGCAGCTCTATGCTTAAGCCCCAGCAGGTGGCAAAATGCATCAGATAGAAGTGTGGGTGGAGTATTCTCATTTCTGCTGGAGCAATAAAGTTGTTTTTAAGCTTTTTGGACTAGCAGTGTGCAGTTTCACCTTTTGTACTATGCATGTTTTTTGGGGGAGTGAAGAATTCTGCATGTGGTGTGCACTGGTGGCTAAGATGAATACAGCAGAGGACCTAGGAGTGGTACCATGACTTTGGCAACTTTCCACTTGAGCTTTTATATTCTGCCTGAGAATTCACAGATTCACTGGGGTTGATTTACTAAAGGCAAATAGACTGTGCACTGCAAATGCACTCAAAGAGCAGTTGGAAGTGCACTGAAAGTGCAGTTGCTCTAGATCTGAGGGGAATCTGCAAGGAAAATAAAAAACAGCATTTTTGCTTGCACAAGATTAGATGAAAGACATAAACAGAGCTTTGTCTCATTTCATTTCATTTCTAATTTTTTTTTTAATTTCTTTTATAAAGCACTATGCTGCACTCAAGGCTACTTTCCAAAATGCATCAAAATGAGTGCTTTTATGTCACTCCGATATCACTAATAAAGTTTTCATGAGGATTTTGGAGTTGTCAGCTCTTCTTGCTTTTTGTATCTCACACTCTGGCATACCCACAATGTCCCAGTGTACTTGGATACCTCTGTCGAATACCGGCCAGACACTTCTCCTGTGAATCTCCAGGCCAGATCCTCAGTGAACCCCTTTTGAATTGGCTCCATCTCCTTTCAGAAAGTAGGCACCCAGCTCTGCCTAAGCTAAGACATCGATGAACTCCTGCAGAATTCAGATACTCTGCCCAGAAGGGCAGCAGCCCATCAGGCTGGGGTCTTCTCCTCCTGGACAAAAACCCTGTTGCTCCAGGCCACAGACCATGTATGCACTCCTCAGCCACCTATTGGGCATCATCTCACCCAGGGACTGGCTAAGACCACATGAATATTCAGGCCCAAGGTCTGCCTCTTCCAACCCACTACATTCTAGAATCCAGGGGAAAGCAGTTGAGCCTGCAGCCAATGAGAAAAGAACAAAACAGGCCGCACTCTCCTATTGCATTACCATAATAATAGGAAATGTATTATAAAATTACAAATACATACTCACAAACCAAAAAGGTCATAAAAACAGAGACAAAGAGTCAAAGTTGTCAATCACGGACAGCAGTGGTCCTCGGATGAAACTGCTAACGCGTTTCGGGAGACAAACTCCCTTCCTCAGAGCAATGCAGCCAATGAGACCCAGGACAGCCATAAATAATCACACACAACTGATTACAGAGGAGCTAAAGAACTTAATTTAACTGATCCTGACAAAAGAGAAGCAGTCTAGTATCTGCTAGAATATTTTTTATTGCTTGGGGTTGATCTGAAGAGGTTTTCTTTCTTAAAAACAGGTCCAGTTCTAACATTTACGTATGGCACACTTGAACTGGGATGAAAAAAATGTATAGGACACTTAACGATTGTCATTTAGTAATTGCAAAAAAAAAAGGGGGGGGGATGCACTACGTGCAAAGCACAGCTGCACTTTAGGACAATCCTCACGTGTACCTGAACAGTCGGGAATTTCCACAGACGAGGAGAAGAAAAAAAAAGCTTTAGACATTAAAAACACATGGTTAAAGAGGATTGTGTGATTGACTGCAGGAATTACACTGTAAAAACAGCGATGCCTATTGAAATGACTCATCTATGACAAGCGAATTCAGTGCCGCAACCACGAAGGTATACAACAAGGTCGCAGACAATGCAACATAAGATTAACACGGAGTACCTCCGCTCTTAGCTCTTGACTGATGAGAATGGATGACCCTGTTGTAACAACCAAACCAAAGCCCTTTGGATGTCTAGGTTAGAAATTCAATGGAATCTAAGGGCTTATTGAAGCTATGTTATTTAACCACTTCAAGTCCGGACACTTTCACCCCCTTCCAGTCCAGGAATTTTCAGCTTTCAGCGCTATCACACTTTGAATGACAATGGCACGGTCATGCAGCACTTTACACATATGAATAGTTTAGCATTTTTTTGAGACAGATAAAACTTTATTTTGGTGGTATGTATTCACCACTGGGATTTTTATTTTTTTGCTATATAAATTAAAAAGTTGAAAAATCTTGAAAAAAAAGTGTTTTTCATAAATAATCTTTCTTCATAAATCTTGACCAAAATGTATTCAGCTATCTTTTTAGTAAAAGAAAAAACAAGCCAAATTAGTTTATAACCAAAAATTATAATTTATTAAAAAAAATGTTTTTTTATATATTATTATTTATGGGTTTTTTTACATACTGTCACCCTAGCAGTACAGTGTCACCATAGTGACACTATACTACTTGTGGGGGGTGATAAAGATTTTTTTTTCTTTTTTTACACTGATTGCTGTTACACCCATAAAGGCTGTAAAAGCAATAATTTCTCCTTCTCTCTGGTTTATTCTTGCAGCCATTGAGTAATACTGTGCGAGCTGTGATTGGTCACAGCTTGTCACATGGTAAAAGGCTGTTGTGAATAGTCTTGTACCATGTGACCTCTGTGATTATTCACAGATTTCACTAGTATAAGCAATGATGTCAGGAAGTGACATCTTGTTTACTACTATTCATGTGATTGCTGATTGGCCAATCAGTGATCACATGAATCGGGACCTTATGCAGAAGAGCACATACAGGTAGTGAATGCGGGTGACATTTAGAAACGTCAACCCGCTCCTGCACTACTCCTATCAGGCCTTTTATGTACATGGTCCAGATGGGAAGTGGTTAAAGAGACCCTGCTGCTATACTATTAAAGCCAACAAAAATCTTCCCATAAGATTATATGCTGGCGCTATATAAATCCTGTATAATAATAATAATAATAATAATAATGTGCAATTAATTTATTTTATCCCTGTTATTCATATATGTCTTGGATGTATTGTCAGCACACACAGAGCTGCCACTCAAGTAACACTCTATTGTATTATAAAGGAGTTGCGTCCTGATGCTGGCCATGCCCCTGACAATGTCACCGATGACAAAACGCGTAGGTAGGAGCCAGAACGTGTGACGTCAACACATACCGGAACATTTCGGCCATCTTTATGGTTTGAAACATACCATTCGTATCTATGGTGACATACGTCACCATGGTGATCAGCTTTACGGGTGTTTATCCTTCCACAACTGGGGTCCAGTTTTGTTCCTTCGGAGCCATTAAGTGTCCAGGTCCACACCCTTCTTTTGGAATTCGCATTGCGCATTTTAACCCGTCCATATTTGGGGGTCATTTTGGTCTGATAAGAGGGAGAATTTTTTGGGTGTTGGTGATGGTGGGTCCCCTTTATCTCCTTGACCAGATTGAAGTATTTATGACATTATTGATGTCCCAATGAAGAGGGGCTTATTTCATCCTCATCATATATAAATTGGACTTCTATTCCATCTACTTATTTGCTATAGTTATTTTAAGCGCCACACTCCTATGTTTTTTATATTTTGTGTATTGTTGACTGCAATGCTGAGGTGGCTGCTTATGCTTTTTTATTGATTTATTATATATCGTAGTACAGAATTGTTTAAATATTTTTGTATTCTATTGTATTGCCCTTCACTCCTTCCCCAACAGCTACGTAAACGATTATGTAGGTAGGTGAAGGGAGGGGTAAATGAGCTGGGTCAGCACAGTCATTAATTAGACCTTCCCAAAGAGGGCTATGATTTGCAGGAGTAGAGGAAGCTGTGCTTGTAATTTAAGTCTTCTTGAAGCAGTCAAATTTGCAAAAATTTGCAAGTTCAAAGACACATTGCAAGTGAATAAAAAATATAATTTATGGAAAGTGAAAATGCTGCAAGTAATCAATGAATATACTTTTCCTGGGCTAGCTGCAATTTTTAGAGAGGTCACTGAGTCTTTTAGTTCCCGTTCACAAATCCCTTAGTGGGGATATGGGTTTTTGCTGCGCCAAAGAAGCTCAGGGACCAAATATTTGATTTTACGCACCCAGTTTGACAAGCGACAACTGCAGCAAAATCATGCCATGAAAACGTGAGCTATATGTGAACAGGGCCTTAAAGTGGTCATAACAAAGTAGATCACTTTCTATGTCATACCCTAAGGCTGTTGATGTGTGTAGAGGTGCAGCGGTGAATTGCTCATCCAGGCTAGACATCAAGCTCGCAAGGAAGTGCCAGTGGTAGGAATCTGTTTACAAACAATTTCATGTGACTCACCAAAATCTAGTGGCGTCATTCACTCATGATAAGAATTTGCTGAAAGTCAAAGTGATTGAGTCATTGCGTACAATTTGATGAATATGTTTGTAATCATTACACCAAAATTTGGCGTGACCTCTGCTAGTATACAATGATCCTGAAAGTATACAATATATACAATCAAACCACTTGCCCCCTACAGGATTTACCCCCTTTCCTGACCAAGCCATTTTTTGTGATACGCGCGCTGCATTACTTCAACTGACAATTACGCGGTCATACAATACTGCACACAAATTAAATTTATGTCTTTTTTTCCCAAGAATAGATCTTTCTTTCGGTGGTATTTGATCGCCTCTGTGGTTTTTATGTTTTTGCGCTATAAACAAAAAAAGACAGTCCATTTTGAGAAAAAACAATATTTTTGACTCTTTGCTTCTAAACATGTCCAGTAAAAAAAATAAACAAATCTAATTTCATCATAAATTTAGGCCAAAATGTATTCTGCGACATGTCTTTGCTAATACAAATCCCAATACGTGTAAATTAATTGGTTTGCGTGAAAGTTATAGTGTCTACTAATGGCGGTATCGATACTGGAATGTTTTGTTTTGGTTTTTGTTATTCTAGTAATGGCGGCTATCAGCAACTTATAGCGGGACTGCGGCAGGCATTCTGACACTGGGGGGGAACTGACTGTCACCGACATCTCCAGTGACATTAATACAGTGATCAGTGCTAATAAAAAGCACCAACAATGTACTACTGGTACTGTGCAGGAAAGGGTTAACATCTGGGGCGATCAATGGGTTAACTGTGTGCTGTTTTACTGTGTGCTGTGTGTGTTTTACTGTGTAAGCACGGTGATTTGTATTGCTCTCCTTTGCACAGCAATACAAAGCAGCATGCTGGAGCTGACAGGAGAGAGATCTGTACTGTTTGCATACAGTTCTCTCCCCCGTCAGTGTTCCTTGGTATATCGACAGGTGTCGGGAGGGAATCTCCGTCTGGGACCCGTTGATCAACAGCGTAGGGCGTGCGCATGGCGCATGCATGCCCCCTTCCCGGAATTATAAAATCACGTATATATCCGTGATTTTGCGCAGCCCTGCTGCCCTGTAGCAGTAGTTCTGCTACAGGGTGGTCAGGAAGCAGTAAACATGTTCATGTAATTTCAAAAGTAATTTTCAATATTTTTAAATCTGCAGCTTTCATTAAAAGATTTGCTGGTGATCTTGCCACTGTGATGGATATGGTAAAATGCCTATTTGGTTTCTTTTGAATATATACATTTTTCTATACATTTTATACATATCTACTTTTATACTTTTTCATATTTCTAAATATATATGTTGTGTGTATGTCTTTTGTCTGCTGGGCTTTGTAGTCCTCCTTACTAAAAGATGTTTGCTCAGCAATGTTTTCAACCCCTCCCGTCGAGCTGTGAAGATTTTGTAGCTGCGCCTGGATATGTGAGGGAGTAAAAGAGATAATGAGCACAACCAAGCCTCAAGCATCAAGTTCCTGCACTTTTCCCATATTTCAGCCAACCAAAATGTGCCTTTTAGATTGTGACTGTTTTTTATATATTAATGACGTATACTTTATTGTTCTCTGTGTATAAAAGGTTAAGCACCGCCCTGCAATAAACAGAGATGAGGAAGTGATTAAACTGAACAGTTGTCAGTGTGATAATTTTCCAGCGTGCACGTGCAATCCATTTCTCAAAATTAGGAACATCAGCAGACATCCAACCCTGAACCCGATTGTGGCTCACAACCCTTACACCATGATCTTGACAATTCTCCAGATCTCAATCCAACTGAGCATCTGTGGGATATGCTAGAGAAACAAGTTCTATCCATGGAGGCCCAACCTTGCAACCTACAAGACTGAAAGGACCTGCTTCTGATGCCTTGGTGCCAGATACCACAGCATATGTTCAGAAGTCTAGTGGAGTCCATGCCTCGATGGGTGATGGTGGGTGGTCATAACCAGGTGTACAGGCAGTCCCCGAGTCACAAACAAGATGTTTGTTCTTAAAGTGGAATAAACAAGTCTATAATAAGGATTACCTGTAGGTACTGTGAATATCTCCTAAAGTTTAGGAGATATTCACATTGTATGCAGCCGGTGACGTCACCGGCACATGCACTCTGAAGGGACGGCATACCTGTGCCACCCCTTAAGAGCTCCATGCCACAGCCAAAACTCCCGTGCAGGCACGCAAGAGTGATGTCATCGCGACTTGGCCAATCAGAAGGCCGAAGCATGCGAACCCAGAAGGAAGACCTGGTGAAGATGGAAGCCCTGTCAGCATGCTGCTAGAGGGCTTTGTTCTAAGGTAAGTACTTCATATTGTACTAGTATGCGATGTATACTAGCACATTACGCCATTGTCTTGCAGGTTTTTAAAGGAAAAAAAAAAGGTCACGTTTTACTAAATTATTTTTACGTTTTTTGGGTAGCATAGGAAAGGGTTAACACCCCTGTAATGTTGGTTTTGCTGTCTGAGGCCCTATTCAGAAGATTGCACCTCACTTTATAGCCCTGTGTGATTTAGAAAATTTTGGTTTGTCATGGAAACAAAGATTGATGATAAAGCTTCAGTGGAGACATCTCTTTCCTATAAGGGCTCATGTACACGGGGCGTTTGGAAAACTCTTCTGAAAGATGGAAACTGACTGCTGGAAAACGTAGGTTAAAAAACGTCAGTTTAGCCACATTTGCATACCGCGTTTATGTGTGTTTGTGTTTAGAAGCGTTTTTTAAAAGATAACCTCAGGAGACCTTGTCAAATGCCCAGAATGCACTGACAAATAATAAAAAATTAACTATTTTAGACATTTTGAGAGGAATAGAGAGAGCAGAAGCAGAGAGAGCAGTATGCGTTGAAATTACCTATCTTTTCTGGTTGTATTCACTATGGATCCCATCATGAGCATAATGCAGCACATTCTAACATTTTTTCCTTCATGCGAAACCTGGAACTGACTGTGCTGGTGTACTGGGTCCATTTGAATACATGGAAAACGCTTTGCATGCATTTCTGATGATGAAAAAAGGCTCTGGACAGCATCTGGACATGGAACAGTTAAAAAAACGCTTCTAAACGCAAATGCTTATAAACGCGGTTAACTGCGTTTACAAGCATTTACAAGCGTTTGAAATGCCTGAACATCTACTCCTGTACGCAAGTTTGGTGCGTTCAAAAAAACGACTGTAAACTCAACTACCTGTAAATGACTGTAAACGACTGTAAACGACTATGTGTACATGGACACATAGGAAAACATTGGGGAGAGTTCAGGGGCTGCTGAAAAAAATGCTGAAAAGCACCTGAATGTCAGTTTAGGAGCTGCAGTGTACATGAACCCTAACTCTTTCAGGAGTGAATTCCCCTTCCTAGGGGTAGATTTCCTCTCTCTTCCTGTTGTGTCACTTGGTGTGTATATATGAGTCATATGGAAGTCGAATGTATGTAACTCAGGAAATTGTATGTGATACACACAGGTTATCAAACTAAATGATATTCAGTTAGGTTTTACATCTTCCTATAGAAAAATCTACATATACAGTAGATATCAAAATATGCTCTACAACCAGAAAAATGACTGAACAGCAGACATCTAAAAGTGTAAGTCATGTCACAATTTAGTCACGGCAAACAATTGGAGTCATCACACAGAGAACTGAATAGCCACTAATCACCCCTACATAAAATCTGCATTTCATGGGGACATAGAGTCTGAACATTCTGTATTTCAGTTCCTGCTACTGATCCAGACAGCTTGCATCATTGTTATCAGATGCTGAAAACCAATTTATTGTAGTATTTTATGCAATATTGACATAGCTTGAACACATTGCATAAATAACAATACAGACTGAAATCTTCAGACACTCATTCCTTTTAAGTGACTAATCACCATCATATCAATGGCCAAGATTATAAACTCTAACAATTAACTTCTCTCATTTGGTCCCTTCAGGTCTGTTAAATATACCATTAAAAGCATATTATTTTCTCTGTTTGATAAATGCAAATTATATTGATTGATATATAGATAAATATGTTGATATTGATCCTGCAAGAAATCTAAGCTGATAAATTCTTGTTAGTTACATTGTTCTCAGATCTCTATGTGGACTACAGAACCCCTCCCCACTATGTTATGGAGATGAGGAGATGGGTTGTGTTCTGTAGTCCTGTCCTAAGTTGACAATGTGGTTTCTCAATAAATACAGTGCAGTAAGTGGGTATTGTTGCTCTAGGATAGGAAGTGTGTTACTGGCAGCATTGCCAGGTGAAAATAAAGGGCAAAAGAGCCTAAAAAACTAATGCAGACACAACACCTAAGGACTGGTAAGCTGCAGTATATTACATTACATACAAAATGTATGGCTCAAATTGCACCGCACAGAAATTGCAAGTGATTTGCACAGGAATGTGGTGTGGTTCCTGTGCGAATCACATGCAATGTGCCGCTTGCATCAGTGTGAACACGGGCTGAAGTAGATCTATGGCGTCCCATTAAAAATATGTGCTGTAGCTCTTACACTTATTTAGAATTGCATCTCTGCTAACAGATTTATCTTAGTCACCCTGCACAGTCCAGCAAGTACCTATTGAGCCTGCCAATAAAGTCCTAATGCAGCTTCTTGTGATAGTGTGGCAACAATGCTACACTGCTCCTGAATGCAGAGCAGAGCTGTCATCCTCATATAGGCTGGGCCTAATGGCACTACAGTAAGGGAGACAGAGGGCATGTCCAGGGGTGCTGCCCGAGGGCCCAGGGTCAATAGGGGGTCCCATGAGATCCCCCTGGTACATTTCATAGGCTTTTTTGTGTGTAGTTTGAGTGTGGGTGAGGACACAGGGGCCCCATGATCCCCTATTGCCTGGGGGCCCCATGAGTTGTCAGTCCACCCCTGGGCATGTCTATTAGCGTTGTCACTGCTGATTCACCAGGCTGTAGCCTAACAATGAGCAGCTGGCCATACCTGTAACCACCCACTCAAAGCAGAAAGCGCTAAAACCATAAGCCGCTAAAGCACCAAAAAGGTAACCAAAAACAACCTCCAAGACAATAGGATAAATATAGGTGCAGCGCTAAAATGGCGCTGCACCTATATTTATCCTATAACCGCCCACTGACTTCTGGATTGGCTGAAACTCTCCCACTGTGAGCTGCAGTGTCTGGGAGGGGAGTGTATGAGACACAAATGAAGGAGGATTTGGTAAAGGAAGTTTTTTTATTTGTTCTATGAAGCTTGTCTCTAAGTTATTGGACTTAGGAGCTGCTTAAACTGACAATGGGTCTGTAAACCTGGTCAGCCGTTTCTGAGATTTAAACATTCCTAAAAGACTGCCAGGTAAGTGACCGTTCTTTTTTCTGCTGCAGAAAAGCAATACAGCATGGCCACCTCCATTTGCCCAGCTCATGATTGGAAAATAGAGGAGCAGTAGCATACCAGTCATCTCTCTCTGCTCTCCTTCTGTCAACAAGTTCCTTGCTAGAACATATGCATGTAGCAGAGCCTAGTATCTGGTGGATCTTGAGGTTGTTCCTGGTATCCCACTTTCGATACATTAGTCCTTAGTGTGAGAAACATTGTGTCTGTGTGTGTGTGTGGTTTACATTCCAACAATGCTGAGGAAATCTCATTTGCAACTAGGGTCTGGTGGCAGAGGATCATTGGCCGGGTCATTGTGTTTGTGTCGGAAGGTCGTTGTGGCGTTGTTCATCGTGACTGATGATGGATCTACATCGTGGGATGTTTTTTTGTTTGTTTTTTTCTAATAAAGGACTTAATTAGTGGTGCATTTGTGCTTGTTTACTTTATGTGTGTGTATGTGTGTGTGAATGAGGGGGGCTTCCAGAGTCCAAAAAGTCCCCCCTTGCCTTGCAGACCCCCACATCCACTGGGCCAAGGAAGGGATGAGCCCCCCTGGCAAGGCACTACATCCTCTGTTAAAGGCTTGTGGTCTGGTATGGTTTGGGGGGTGCATGCTTGCTACCCCTCCCTTTCTTAGCCAGACTGCATACCAGGATAAGGGTGTGCAAAAATGAACGGCAGAATATTTTAAAAAATTCATAGAGAGATGCACTTTTTTGACAGAAAGTGGGATGGTTGGAGATCTCATTGTTTGACTGACAGATTATCATTGTTTGCTTGATATTGTTCCTTTGTTGGTAGTTTTATTACTCTGCATATCCTCCTGCCTACCTTGTCCATGTACTTGACCTTTATTTCTTACATGATACTATTTTATCGGGATGACTTTTACTTACGTGCCTTGTTTCCTGTTGTATACAGGGGCGGACTGACCATTTGGAAACTCGAGCGCTGCCCGAGGGCCCGGGGTCAGTAGGGGGCCCCATGAGATGCCCCTGGTACCTTTTTCATAGGCATTTTTGAGTTTGGGCAAGGACACAGGGGCCCCATGATCCCCTATTGCCCGGGGACCCAATGAGTTGTCAGTCCGCCCCTGGTTGTATACTATACTTAATGTTGTTAAGCTGTTTTTGCAGTTTTATTCTTAATAAAAAAAAAACATTTGTAAAAAAAAAATGCATAGAGAATCCTATTGATAACAGTCTATTCTGGACTTGGAGAGGGACTCCAGGGCCTCATCCTCACATACCTGGCCCTGTGGATGTTGGGGTCTGTGTGTGTGTGTGCGTATGTGTGTCTGTTTATTAAAATCCAGAAGCCCCCTTAAAGATGGGGGAGCTCCAAAATATCTGGCTCTCCCCACTATGTGAATGAGTAAGGGGTACATAGTAACCCTTGCTACTCATTCACAAGAAAAATAACAAAGTATATAGACATTCACACAAATGAAAAAAATCATGTGGGCTCCCCCTCCAAAAGTGTGAAGGGCACCCCACTAATTTTTTCTTTTGTTCCTGGGGTAACCATTCAAATCCATACCGGACCCTTATCAAGATCTGGTATAGATTCTGGAAAGTGAGTGTGTGTGTGTGTGTGGGGGGGGGGGGGGGTATACTGAAATGCAGTTTTTTACAAATCGTAATTTACCATTTTTTTTCCAAATGGCACTTTTGGAGAGGTAAATTCTACAGGTGCACCACTTCATATGCAGATTATTAAAACAAATAGAAATATTTTTGATTTTGCACATTTAAAGACCTGCTCCCCGCTGATTGATATTATTATGCATTGGTAAGTGTCCCCCATGGCAGTGCCTAGATACTGATTACCTTTTTTTAACTAAAGTTTGCAAATTGGCCTTGAACAGCCATAAAGAATTGCACAATTGGGCACCATGTTTGAGGTTTGCTGCAGATTTTTTCAATTTTTCGGCAAGTCTCCGGTGAACCCAAACATATATGTCATAAACATTATAAATCACAAAAAGAAAGTAAATACCAACGTTTTCTACATTTCTATAAACATCTATTTCATCCAAAATAAGTTAGCACTTCATTTAATACTGACTGGCTTATGCACAGCACCCAGAGATCACGCAACTACATTGGCTACATTGTACATCACTGAAATGGTTTTGTTTGATTTTAAAATCTGAACTCTGTTAGATACAACAGAACAAAAACGTCTGAGCTGGTCATTGGTTTCCATGGTGTCACAGGAGGCTTCCACAACTATCCAACTGTTTACTTGTCTGGGAAAAATGTAACTCTTCAGTCAACATGTCTTTTTTCTCTATCTATGGAAGATGGAGGCACAAATTGCTGCCAATAACAAGATAACAACGTTATTCAACACATACGGACAATAACTCTCCTGGGGGGGTAAATAAAAACGATGTCAGCCAGCAGCACCTCCCTGAAAGGACAAAGATGACAATGGTCATTTTGAATGTTGTTACTGAAAAAGGATCATGTTTAAACCTGAAATCCAGGCAGACGAAAAATACAAATGAATGCAGCTCTGTAATCATTAAGACATTATTAAATGTGTTTTCTAAATGCAGTCAGTGTAGGTACCTGAATGTGACCGGCCTCTTGCAGCCCCTGTGTAGCAGAGCTCATAGGGAGAGAAAGAAGCAACGAAAGAAACCAAACAGTTCATGTGCTGAAAAAATCAGATGATAGGGGGAGAGAGCAGAGTAACAGAGAGATGAGCTTATTATCTGCTATTTTCACAGGCTGGAGGCAGGTCCAGAAGAGAAAAAGGAGAGAAGCGCCTCTAAGTGCAATAAGTCTTTTAATTCAAGTCTAAATGTAGAAACACTCACATGTGTGAAGTAATCATAAGCATAAAAACCGTGGTTAACAATAGTTAACGGTGGGGTGGTAACCCGGGTGAAGAGCCGTCATCTCTCTGCGATGTGGGGAGGTCAGCTCTCGGCTGGAACAGCGTGGTGGCTGGAGGGGGAACAGTGGTGAGGCCAGCCTTACGGCCGTTACATAGATGACATTATCGTCATCTGGGATGGACCAATATCACACGTAGACCAGTTCGTAACCCATTGCAATTCAAATCCTTTTGGACTGTCCTTCACCTCCACTCACCACAAACATACTCTTGTATTCCTAGATCTCGAATTATACCATGACAATCTCCAAATATTAACAAAAAACCACTTCAAACCCGTATCTGGCAACTCATACCTCCACTTCAACAGCTGCCACCACCCCAAATGGATCCAAAATATACCTAAAGGACAATTCTGTCGTCTCAGACAAAACTGCACCACAGATTCAGATTACAATCTCCAGAGTGACATTCTAATAAAGAAATTCCTAGACAAAGGTTACCCACACAAGCTAGTAGATGAGGCCCACTCCTTCTACCACAAGGGTAGACCCCAAACACACAATAACACAGAGCCTCCCAACCAGGTCAGATTTATAACCAAATTCCACAACAACTTTCACAAAATGGAGTCTATCATCAATAGACATTGGCCGATACTACTACAGGATCCACATTTAATAGACATCTTAGATAAAAAAACAAAATACACCTACCGCAAAGCCATCAACCTTAAAAACAAGATTGCCCCCAGCAATACAACCCACCCACCAACACACTCAACACAATCTGCCTCATACCACCATCACCCATACTACCATTTCCCAGGACTTTGCAGTGTTTGCGCTGTTACAACCCTTCCTCATTTTTTCTGGAGGCAGGTCCAGGACAACCTGGACTTAGGAGGAACTGGTTGAATGATGGTGGCAGTCACACTGAGGACATTTGGCATCAGAAAATAATTATTTTGGTAAAATCTTTGGGTTGAAGCAGAATATTGTAAAAAAAAGGTTTCGCATTTTATCTTTTAATGGGTTATTCATTTTTGTCTTGCTATTTTTGGCTGGAGTTGAGCTTTGCAAAACAGATACATTTTGAATTGAAAGTATACCTGAACTAAATTACAAAACTTTGAAACATATTGCAGCTCACCAGTCATTAGATGTGGTGGCGGAATTAGTTTTCTTTTTCAGGCTTTTTAAATATTTCATTTCATATGATGATTCTGCCAGTATAATTTATTCCTATAGTGACGATGCTTGCTCACTGTACCTTATCAATGGAGGAGCAGTGTTGTCACCCGAGAACAGGGGGAGGTGTTCTGTAGCCCCCAAGAATGCTAGCAACAATGATAACTGATAACATTTAGCAGAGACAATTAGCCAGGAAGTTATCTGCTCACAAGATTTCTGGCAGGTATTTTTATTTTCTGGCAATACAGAAAATATCTGTTGATCCTGCCAGGACACAACTGCTATTGCTCAGGTTCTTCAGAATGATCTATACAGATATTATTTACTCCTGTTATGTATTTGTAAGGATTTGAATTTTCACTGGCTTCCAAAGCCTAAAGGTGGGCATAGACTACACAACATCTGCTATCAAAGGGGTAGATTTACTAAGCTGGAGCACTTAGAATCTGGTGCGGCTGTGCACACTTTGAATCTAGTGCGGCTGTGCATGGCAACCAATGAGCTTCTAACTTCAGCTTGTTCAAATAAGCATTGGCAACACAACCTGGAAGCTGATTGGTTTCTGTGCAGAGTTATACCAGATTTTGCACTCTCAAGCTTTTAGTAAAAACCCCAAAGTCACCTATTTAAAGTACCCAAGCACAAAAGCCCAAGCTTCCCAGTCCATATTTGTGGTTCCTGTATTAGTTTGTTATTCATCTTTATTTTCACATGGTGATTATGCCAGTAACATACTTTTTGTCCTGCGGTGACTACGCTCACTGGTCATACTGTACCTATGGAGGAGCAGCGTTGTCACCCTAGGACAGGAGGTATGTAAGAACTACAGATCATCTACATGCTTCCCCAGCTCCATAACACAGAGGTAAACTAGGCAGGGCCTATAACACTGCAGAATGCACAGGTAGCTATCAGCTCACTTGATTTTTATTATTTTTCACTTAGAAAACAGATGTAACAAAACACTTCTAATGGTATATTTAACAGGAAGGAAGGAGGGAAGTCAGGAAGGAACCCATATGGAAGAAAAAAATATATATATTTGAAATACTACAATTTTAGCCATGTTCAATATGTTTCAATAAATATATACAGTATATATATATATATATATATATATATATATATATATAAATAAAAATACAAATTTACATTTTTGTAATGCATTTACAAATATGTGTACAAATTACTTTTTTATGTTAAAAAAATTCTGAAGAATATATTTAAAAAATACATTTTTTAAAAAATATTTTTCATATATTTTGTAATAAAAACACATTTCAACATACAGTATATATATACCGTATTTTTCGCTCCATAAGACGCACCTGACCATAAGACGCACCTAGGTTTTAGAGGTGAAAAACAAGAAAAAAAAATATTCTGAATCAATGGACTGCAGACACAGTACAGGGGATGACCAGAGACTGCGGACACAGTACAGAAGATGACCAGAGACTGCGGACACAGTACAGGAGATGACCAGAGACTGCAACACAGTGCAGGAGATGACCAGAGACTGCAGACATAGTACAGGAGATGACCAGAGACTGCGGACACAGTGCAGGAGATGACCAGAGACTGCGGACACAGTGCTGGAGATGACCAGAGACTGCGGCCACAGTGCAGGAGATGACCAGAGACTGCGGACAGTACAGGAGATGACCAGAGACTGCGGACAGTGCAGGGAATGACCAGACACTGCGGACATAGTACAGGGGATGACCAGAGACTGCGGACAGTACAGGGAATGAGCAGAGACTGCAGACAGTGCAGGGAATGAGCAGAGACTGCAGACAGTACAGGGGATGACCAGAGACTGCAGACAGTGCAGGGAATGACCAGAGACTGCAGACAGTACAGGGGATGACCAGAGACTGCGGACAGTACAGGGAATGAGCAAAGACTGCAGACAGTAGAGGGAATGACCAGAGACTGCGGACAGTGCAGGGAATGACCAGAGACTGCAGACAGTGAAGTGAATGACCAGAGACTGCAGACAGTGAAGTGAATGACCAGAGACTGCAGACAGTGAAGGGAATGACCAGAGACTGCAGACAGTGCAGGGAATGACCAGAGACTGCAGACAGTGAAGGGAATGACCAGAGACTGCTGACCTTTGGGGAGGGAGGGGGAGCGGGTACCTGAATTTGACAGGTACCCGCTCCCACTCCCGCGGAGTTGTCCTTCCCTCTTCTGTGACAGCCGGGTGCCCACTGCGCATGTGCGAGAAGCACTGCGCTTTGTGAATGGCCCGGCGCCTTCTGGGACCTGTCATGTGTCCCAGAAGACACCGGATCATTCACAAAGCGCAGCACATGTGCAGTGGGCACCCGGCTGTCACAGAAGCCAGCGCGGGAAGACTGTGCAGCACTGGAGCAGGAACAGGTAAGGCCCTGCAGGAGAGAACAGCTGAGCGGCCGGCCCGGTATTCTGACATGGTGGCCGCAAAAATACCAGACCGGCCGCTTTATATTCGCTCCATAAGATGCACTGACATTTTCCCCCCTTTTTTGGGGGGAAAAAAGTGCGTCTTATGGAGCGAAAAATACGGTATATTTTTACTGAAATATATTTTGAAATATATTGAATATGGCCAAAATTGTAGTATTTCAAATATATGGCAATATATTTGGGAAGAATATTTTTAAAATATATTTCAAATATATTTTTCTTCCATGTGGGAAGGAAGGAAATAATAGTAGGTTATTGTTACAAATGATAAAATGGTGCTTTAGAGATTAAAAATATCCCATCCTTTTGAAAATCACCTGTAATGCAAACACCTAGTCATGTGCAAAGTCAAGCCATTCCGTGTCCCCTGGACAGAAAACCTTAAAATCCTTAGGACTGTATGCAGATTTGGTCAACTTCAGCCAGCAGTACTGCTGCCTTGACTCTCAAGATCTTGCCCACATGCTTGCTTTTTGTGGGGAAAAGGTTCTTGGGAGATGTAGCTCTGGGGGGTGTGACCTCCCAGCAGATGGCCTGCAAGAATTTTCCAAGTCTGGTGATGACAGGGAGTAATTAAAGCTGTTTCCTCTCTACAGGAAAATAGTTACAATAAAATTAATGCTGGGGCATGCTCTATAGAAGGAGAGGAAACTTTGAGAGTAGATTTGGGTAATGCCAGGACATAGTGACCTAAAATGAACAACAGAACTCTTCAGTACTGCTCATATGGATTTTAAGTCCCTATTAATAATGTGGAGAGCAAAGAAAATAGTTCAGGATCTGTAGCAAGGGTGGCACAGTGGCTTAGTGGTTAGCACATCTGCCATGCAGTAATTGGGTCATGGGTTCAATTCCCAACCATGGCATCTCCTGCATGGAGTTTGCATGTCCTCCCTGTGCTAGTGTGGGCTTCCTCTGGGTACTCTGGTTTCCTCCCACACTCCAAAGACATGCTGGTAGGTTAATTGGCTCCTGTCTAAATTGTCCTAGTTTTATCCCTGGCCACGTGGGATCTCCTGCTTGGTACGGGTTGGGGAAAGACCTGGCAACCTACCCTGTAAAATAATTGCTAAGAGAATTCATGGAAGAAGTCGCTTACAAGTGACAGTCCATGCAATTGCCAAGGGTTAGATACGACTGAATGGATAGATAGATAGATCTGTAGCAAATTAGCATATTAACTGTCCCAGACTGATTGGGATTCCACACAAATTGCAGCAATCTCACCCAAATAAAAGGAAATGGGCCCAAGCAGGCCTAACGACAAGCCTTACCCATCATCTCATGGGAGGATCTGGACAAAGGACATAACTTGTAACTGTGGTTGCTAGGACCATTATTCCCAGGAAGGTCACAGGCATTCACCAAAGCTGCTCACCCATTTGTAATGGACATTTTACAACCCCAGAGACCTTACACATGTTATCGGATTATGAGGTCAGGAGTTCAATCCCAAATAAAGACCTAGTTAGCCCCTGTGTCACAAATCTTGGCAGTAGTTGGAACAGTTTAGGGGCAATGACATACCCACAAGCTCCAGAATTATGCCACCTTCCCAATCACCAACCAGTGTGAGACAATGTCTGACTGATTGCAGGCAACCCTTTCAATTAGTCTTCTTTTCAATTGAAAGCTTTTAGTGCAATTTACATGTGTTAGGCCACAGCCTAATTTATGGCGCAATGTGTTTAACTCTTTACAGGGCAAACAACATTTTCGGCAAGATGCAGCAACATTCCTTTAACTCAGGAGTCCTAGATGCTGCTTCCTTTCAACAACAAACTTCAGATTCTTGGAATGTTTTTAAAATGTGTCTAAAAGAAAAGAACATAAATGTAATATGTTGCAGCGTACCAGTCCTTAGATGTAGTGCCTGCATTAGTTTTCTTTTTTTCATGTTTTTTTTTCTTTATTTTCACTTAGTGAGCATGGGAATAATACACTTCCTACCCTAGGGTGACAACTGTCACTCCACTATATCAAGTGGAGAGGGCAATGGTTGCCAGCTTAGATTTTTCTCCTGGTTTAGACTATAAAGTATTTTCTTCTCCATTACACGGTTACATTGTTATTGAAACATTGGTATAAAGTTCTAAAAAATAATTTGCCAAAGCATTTGATGATGCCATCATTGAGTCAGCTAATTTCATCTGAAAGCCCTTAAAGGTTTTGACCCAGACAGGCTTCTCTTATTGTGTATGAAAGCAACGGAAAAAGAATTCCAAGCAAAGTTTACTATATATATATTATATATACAGTATATTGTATATATATATATAGAGAGAGAGAGAGACGAGATAGATATATAGATAGATAGATAGATATTATTGTAATGTATATTTCATATTTAAAGACATTTTATACTTAGCTTATATGTTCATCAGGGTTTTGTAATATATGCACACAGGGTACATGCAGTATGTATAGATATATAGCACATGAACTTTAATGGTATCCCAGTCCGTAGGGTTCAGTATTGAGTTGGCCCACCCTCTGCAGCTATAACAGCTTCAACTCTTCTGGGAAGGCTCTCCACAAGGTTTAGGAGTGTGTCTATGGAAATGTTTGACCATTCTTCCAGAAGTGCATTTGTGGGGTCAGGCACTGGCTCTCAGTCTCCATTCTAATCCATCCCAAAGGTGTTCTATCGGCTTGAGGTCAGAAATCTGCAGGCCAGTCAAGTTCCTCCACCCCAAACTCGTCATCCATGTCTTTACGGACCTTGCTTTGTGCACTGGTGCGATGTCATGTTGGAAGGGGCCATCCCCAAACTTTTCCCACAAAGTTGGGAGCATGAAATTTTACAAAATGTCTTGGTATGCTGACGCCTTAAGAGTTCCCTTCACTGGAACTAAGGGGTCTAGCCCATCCCCTAAAAACAACCCCACACCATAATCCCCCCTTCACAAACTTTACACTTGGGACAATGCAGACAGGCAAGTACTGTTCTCCTGGCAACCACCAAACTCAGACATGTCCATTGGATTGCCAGACAGAAAACAGTGATTCATCACTCCAGAGAACACGTCTCCACTACTCTAGATTGCAGTGGCGGTGTGCTTTACACCACTGCATTCTACACTTTGCATTGCACTTGGTAATGTAAGGCCTGGATGCAGCTGCTTGGCTGTGGAAACCCATTCTACGCACTGTTGTTGTGCTGATCTGAAGTCCACATGAAGTTTGGAGGTCTTTAGCTATTGACTCTATAGACAGTTGGCGACTTATGCGCACTGTGCGATTCAGCATGTGCTGACCCCGCTCTGTCACTTCATGGCTGAGTTGCTGTTGTTCCCAGTTGCTTCCACTTTGCTACAATACCACTAACAGTTGACTGTGGAATATTTAGTAGCAAGGAAAGTTCATGGGTGGTACCATGCTTGAATTCATGGAGCTCCTGAAAGCGACCCAGTCTTTCACAAATGTTTGTAGGTGCTTGGTTTTATACACCTGTGGCCATGGAGGCAATTGGAACACCTGAATTCAATGATTTGGAGGGGTGTCCCAATACATTTGGCAATATAGTGTAATATATATATAGACAGGTGAAACTCGAAAAATTAGAATATCGTGCAAAAGTTCATTTATTTCAATAATATAACTTAAAAGATGAAACTAATATATGAGATAGACTCATTACATGCAAAGCAAGATATTTCAAGTCGTGATTTGTCATAATTGTGATGATCCACAATCTCAGAAAATTAGAATATTGTGAAAAGGTGCAATATTCTAGGCTCAAAGTGTCCCGCTCTAATCAGCTAATTAAGCCATAACACCTGCAAAGGGTTCCTGAGCCTTTAAATGGTCTCTCAGTCTGGTTCAGTAGGAATCACAATCATGGGAAAGACTGCTGACCTGACAGTTGTGCAGAAAACCATCATTGACACCCTCCATAAGGAGGGAAAGCCTCAAAAGGTAATTGCAAAAGAAGTTGGATGTTCCCAAAGTGCTGTATCAAAGCACATTAATAGAAAGTTATGTGGAAGGGAAAAGTGTGGAAGAAAAAGGTGCACAAGCAGCAGGGATGACCGCAGCCTGGAGAGGATTGTCAGGAAAAGGCCATTCAAAAGTGTTGGGGACTTTCACAAGGAATGGACTGAGGCTGGAGTCAGTACATCAAGAGCCACCACACACAGACAGATCCTGGACACCGGCTTCAAATGTCGTATCCCTCTTGTCAAGCCGCTCCTGAACAACAAACAACGTCAGAGGCATCTTATCTGGGCTAAAGAAAAACAGACCTGGTCTGTTGCTCAGTGGTCCAAAGTCCTCTTTTCTGATGAGAGCAACGTCTCATTTGGAAACCAAGGACCCAGAGTATGGAGGAACAATGGAGAGGCACACACTGCAAGATGCTTGAAGTCCAGTTTGAAGTTTCCACAGTCTGTGTTGATTTGGGGAGCAGGTCATCTGCTGGTGTTGGTCCACTGTGCTTCATTAAGTCCAGGGTCAACGCAGCCATCTACCAGGAGATTTTGGAGCACTTCATGCTTCCTTTATGGAGCTTTATGGGGATGTGGACTTCATTTTCCTGCAGGACTTGGCACCTGCCCACATTGTCAAAAGCACCAAAACCTGGTTCAATGACCGTGAGATTACTGTGCTTGATTGGCCAGCAAACTCGCCTGACCTGAACCCTATAGAGAATCTATGGGGCATTGCCAAGAGAAAGATGAGAGACATGAGACCGAACAATGCAGAAGAGCTGAAGGCCGCTATTGAAGCATCCTGGTCTTCCATAACACCTCAGCAGTGCCACAGGCTGATAGCTTCCATGCCACGCCGCATTGAGGCAGTAATTGCTGCAAAAGGGGCCCAAACCAAGTACTGAGTACATATGCATGCTTATACTTTTCAGAGGTCCGATATTGTTCTATGTACAATCCTTGTTTTACTGATTGCATGTAATATTCTAATTTTCTGAGATTGTGGATTTGGGGTTTTCATGAGCTGTAAGCAATAATCATCACAATTATGACAAATCACGGCTTGAACTATCTTGCTTTGCATGTAATGAGTCTATCTCATATATTAGTTTCACCTTTTAAATTGCATTACTGAAATAAATGAACTTTTGCACAATATTCTAATTTTTCGAGTTTCACCTGTATATACAGTCAGGTCCATAAATATTGGGACATCGACACAATTCTAACATTTTTGGCTCTATACACCACCACAATGGATTTGTAATGAAACGAGCAAGATGTGCTTTAACTGCAGACTGTCAGCTTTAATTTGAGGGTATTTACATCCAAATCAGGTGAACGGTGTAGGAATTACAACAGTTTGCATATGTGCCTCCCACCTGTTAAGGGACCAAAAGTAATGGGACAGAATAATAATCATAAACCAAACTTTCACTTTTTAATACTTGGTTGCAAATCCTTTGCCAATTACAGCCTGAAGTCTGGAACGCATAGACATCACCAGACGCTGGGTTTCATCCCTGGTGATGCTCTGCCATGCCTCTACTGCAACTGTCTTCAGTTCCTGCTTGTTCTTGGGGCATTTTCCCTTCAGTTTTGTCTTCAGCAAGTGAAATGCATGCTTAATCAGATTCAGGTCAGGTGATTGACTTGGCCATTGCATAACAGTCCACTTCTTTCCCTTAAAAAACTCTTTGGTTGCTTTTGCAGTATGCTTTGGGTCATTGTCCATCTGCACTGTGAAGCGGCGTCCAATGAGTTCTGAAGCGTTTGGCTGAATATGAGCAGATAATATTGCCTGAAACACTTCAGAATTCATCCTGCTGCTTTTGTCAGCAGTCACATCATCAATAAATACAAGAGAACCAGTTCCATTGGCAGCCATACATGCCCACGCCATGACACTACCACCACCATGCTTCACTGATGAGGTGGTATGCTTAGGATCATGAGCAGTTCCTTTCCTTCTCCATACTCTTCTCTTCCCATCACTCTGGTACAAGTTGATCTTGGTCTCATCTGTCCATTGGATGTTGTTCCAGAACTGTGAAGGCTTTTTTAGATGTCGTTTGGCAAACTCTAATCTGGCCTTCCTGTTTTTGAGGCTCACCAATGGTTTACATCTTGTGGTGAACCCTCTGTATTCACTCTGGTGAAGTCTTCTCTTGATTGTTGACTTTGACACACGTACACCTACCTCCTGGAGAGTGTTCTTGATCTGGCCAACTGTTGTGAAGGGTGTTTTCTTCACCAGGGAAAGAATTCTTCAGTCATCCACCACAGTTGGTTTCCGTGGTCGACCGGGTCTTTTGGTGTTGCTGAGCTCACCGGTGCGTTCCTTCTTTTTAAAAATGTTCCAAACAGTTGTTTTGGCCACGCCTAATGTTTTTGCTATCTCTCTGATGGGTTTGTTTTGTTTTTTCAGCCTAATGATGGCTTGCTTCACTGATAGTGACAGCTCTTTGGATCTCATCTTGAGAGTTGACAGCAACAGATTCCAAATGCAAATAGCACACTTGAATTGAACTCTGAACCTTTTATCTGCTCATTGTAATTGGGATAATGAGGGAATAACACACAACTGGCCATGGAACAGCTGAGAAGCCAATTGTTCCATTACTTTTGGTCCCTTAACAAGTGGGAGGCACATATGCAAACTGTTGTAATTCCTACACCGTTCACCTGATTTGGATGTAAATACCCTCAAATTAAAGCTAACAGTCTGCAGTTAAAGCGCATCTTGTTCGTTTCATTTCAAATCCATTGTGGTGGTGTATGGAGCCAAAAATGTTAGAATTGTGTCGATGTCCCAATATTTATGGACCTGACTGTATATATATATATATATATATATAAATAAACACACAGTATACACTAAAATCTTCTTATAGATCCAATTTTGCATACATTATACATAAACCTTTGTCCGTGTTGTCCTTTTATTCATTCCTATGCCATACTCAATCGTTTAAAAGAATGAAGGTTCGTTATTACAAATGTACTAATTCCAGACAACATCTTTGCTAGTACATGCTCACTACAAAAAGTACAGTTTCCCTGATTGAGGTCCACATTACAAATTAGAATTTAATTCATTCAGATGATAAAATATTTTCCATCCTTCAACTTTGATTTTTCTTGTCACCACAGTTGAAAGCAATTGCTGACTTTTGTCCACATTAACCATTAGAATGCTGAACAAAAGCTTCAAAAACTAAGATTTGCAAACAAAATTCTGATTGTGTATGGCTTTATTTGTAGTTTGCATGGGAATTTGAAAGTGTCTCTTTACTGGACTTTTCCACTCTTCACAATCACTTCCTATTCATGTCATCAGTTTTGGACAGCACCTATATTTGTAAGCAACTACTTTGAAGGATGAAGCGCACAAAGGGCAAAATTAGAACCAAAATATCAGATAAGCAACTTGAGAATTCATTAAGAATAGCTACTACATCCATCAAACCAAATATTGATGTGTTAGTTTAGCAAAAACAGTGTCAAATATCGCACAAAAAATTAAATTTTATTATATCAGGATATGTTCACTTGTGATCTGTCCGACTTTTTCAGTTCATATTATGGTATTTCTTAAAAGATGCAGACTTTTTACTGTACCAATGCTTGATGACAGTATCTTCTAAAAACTGGCAGTAGGTTTGGGAGTTGATTTTGAGTCCATTTTCAACCCAAAAAGGTCCAACTAGCTCATCTTTATTAACCACTTCCATACCGGGCACTTTTACACCTTCCTGCCCAGGCCAGTTTTCAGGTTTCAGCGCTCTCACACTTTCAATGACAATTGCGCGGTCATACAACATTGTACCCAAACTAAAATGTTATAATTTTCTTCACACAACTAGAGCTTTCTTTTGGTGGTATTTAATCACCGCTGGGGTTTTTATTTTTTGCTAAATTAACAAAAAAAGACCAAAACAAAAAAAACACGTTTTTCTTTATGTCTGTTATAAAAGTTTGCAAATAAATAATTGTTCTTCATAAATTTAGGCCAAGATGTATTCTGCTACATTTCTTTGGTAAAAATATCCCAAATTTGTATTTATTATTTAGCCTGTAGGAAAGTTATAGAGTTCACAAACTATGGGATATATTGAAAATTGATCAATCCTGAAGTACTGACAGACAATCTAATTTCTTGAGATCCAAGAATGTCAGAACAGTACAGATATCCCCCAAATGACCCCTTTTTGCAAAGTAGACAATCCGAAGTATTTCATAAAAGGCACATTTTTTGAAGTTGTAATTTTTCTGTCTTTTTTTGGAAAATAAAGAAATTAAAAAAATGATTTTCACTATTCTTTTTTTTTCAATTTTTTTTTATTATTTTTTAATTTTTTTTTCATTTTGCACTATGACCAAAGTAGTATAATGTTACTTTAGTAACATTGTACTACTTTGGGAAAGTGATCAGTGATTTTTTTTTTTTTTTTTTTACACAATTTGCTTATAGCAAAGAATTACTTTGCTATAAGCAAGCATTTACCTGAATGAAATCGGTTTTTTTTTTGTGATTAGCTATGATTTGGCCACGGCTAATCACATGACACAGCTGGGCTGTGACTGGCCCAGCTTGTGCATGTGATCGCTGTGACCATTCACAGCTAGACACACTTGTATACAATGGATGGCATGAAAGGAAGCCATCCATTGTATACAACTGTCATGTGACCTGCTGTGATTGGTCACAGCAGATCACATGGTACTGGCAACGGGGCTGGTACACAGATCTGTCATCGGCCATGTCCGAGGTACATGGCTGGTGACAGATCGCGCTGCAGCGCGGCCCTAAGGGCATGCGCACTGGGTGTTCTGGAGAGGATGCCATATGGCGTCCACCTGGAGGGACGAGCAACAGGTTGATACCAGCCCATACCAGTACCCCACCTCCACCTTGCTAATATCTGAGTCAAAGTGGTGCTCTGTGCCCGTTACTGATTCAGCCATGGGCCCATCCATCTGATCTGTCAAGAGTCAATCTCATCTCATCAGTCCATAAAACCTTTGAAAAATCTGTCTTCAGATAATTCTTGGCTCAGTCTTGACGTTTCAACTTATGTGTCTTGTTCAGTAGTGGTCGGATTTCAGCCTTCCCAACCCTGGCCATGTCTCTGAGCACTGAACACCTTGTACTTCTGAGCACTCCAGGTAGGATACCGTTCTCGAATATAACAGCACTGGAGGATAATGGGTTCCTGGTAGCTCCACGTGTGATTATTCTCAGATCTTTGGCAGTTAATATTTTCATCTTTTTTTCACAACATGTTTTTTGCAACCCTGTTGGCTATTTGCAACAAAATGTTTTATGGTTCTGTGATCACGCCCAGGGGCGGACTGACAACTCATGGGGCCCCCGGGCAATAGGGCACCATGGGCCCCTGTGTCCTTGTCCAAACTCAAAAAAGCCTATGAAAAAGGTACCAGGGGCATCTCATGGGGCCCCCTACTGACCCCAGGCCCTCGGGCAGGGCCCGAGTTTCCAAATGGTCATGCCCCAATATCTTAGCAATTTCAAGAGTGCTGCATTCATCTGAAAGACTTTTTACAATTTTGGACTTTCCACTCAGTTAAATCTCTTTTTTGGCCCATTGTGCCTGAGGAAAAGAAGCTGCCTAATAATTATGCACACCTTGATATAGTGTGTTGATCTCCTTAAGCCAAACCCTCCCTCATTACACAAATATATATCACCTGTTATGCTTAAATCCAATCAGCATTCAAGTTTCTACAGCTTGGAGTTGGACAATATGCATAAAAACAGTGATTTGATTAAATACTCACTTGCCTTATAATTGTTGTGCACACAGTGTATGTCTATCAAAATCAAGTTAAAATTAAGTACTTTTTTACTTCTGAATAGTCAATTTGTTCATTCTCCCATTTCATTAAACTGTCAAAAGCTAGAGATGAAGATGTTTTATGATAGATTAGTAAAGATACTGCACCAGGAATTCCTCTAGTAGTAACCAGGAACCAATCACAGCAGATTTGTTAATAAACAAACCTATATACAGTAGTTGCCGCTGTCCCTGCATTTTTTTCTCAGTGAACTCACGTTTTTTTTTAAGAAAGATAAATTAAAAGTTGCATTAAATAATGTCAGCAAACTAACCTTAAAGCAAAGGCAAGCCTTATACTGTATCCCTAAAATTATTTAAATTTATCAAAGATTATTGAGAAGTTAAAGCAGTAATAACCCCAAAAACAAACACTTATTATATTGCAGCTTACCCGTTCTTAAACATGATAGCTGAGTTAAATTCTTTTTTTTTTACACTTTTTTTTTATTTTCACCGGGTGATCCTACCAGTAAGTCTGTTATTTTTCAACTTTCTTTAACAGACCAAGTTGTCCAGCAAAAGTGGCAGTTAGAGGTTTGTGATAACCATTTAAAAGGTTAGTTCACATTACCAAAGACTGACTATATACATAAAGGGCGTCTGTAGATAAAAACAAGCTGGGCAGCTCTGACTAAAGTTGAATAATGCCCGCTGTTGCTATAGGTGTAAGTCATTTACATACCTCCTGAAGCATGACTGGAATACTCCCATAATGTTGCTAGGAAGTTGCTAAGTTAACCCTAGTTCTTAGTGCTCCTGCTCACCTCTATCACAGGAGTGAACATTCAAATGCTGAACTCAGAGCTACTGCATTAGGAGAGAGAAAGAGCATGTGAGGGGATTTAAATCAGAAAAAAGTGTACAGTCTTGTGATAGTGGAGGTGAGCAGTAACAACTAGGCTTCACTTAGCAACGTACTAGCAACATCCTGGGAGTATTCCAGTATTTGGTTCAGGACTCTAGGCTGTGTGTACCATCAGGGATTGTAAAATCTGTAAACTCAATATCAAACTGTACCATCAAGCATATTTGTTCACCAACTGTCATGAGAAATACAGTTACTTAGTTCCCGTTCACAACTGTGTGATTTATCCATGACAAGAGGAAGCTAATTATTGTCTATGGGGCTTATTCACACCTACACAGTACACATCAGTGTGATTTGGAAAAAGGTGCAGGCACTTCTGATGCGTCATTGTGAGGGATGGACTGACAACTCATGGGGCCCCCGGGCAATACGGGATCATGGGGCCCTGTGTCCTTGCCCAAACTCAAAAAAGCCTATGAAAAAGGTACCAGGGGCATCTCATGAGGCCCCCTACTGACCCCGGGCCCTCGGGCAGTGCCTGAGTTTCCAAATGGTCAGTCCGCCCCTGGTCATTGTGCACGTTTTCCCCATAGACTTCTTGAAAAGGCATGCAAAATGCATGAAAAACAAATTATAAAAAACACACAAAACGCATGAACATAAATCAGGTCTATCAGGCAGGCAGCCCAAAGGCCAACTGACAATCCAAGGAAGTGGCTTAGTGTCATCGGCCTGCAACAGGAAATGCAACTACTGGCAGGGTCGCCAGGTCAGGAAGTGTGCAATAGATTTACACAAAATTATTCTCTGAAGAAAACTGTATACATTGAGGAATGATGCCAATCTCACTGAAAAATAGATTTAGACTTTACATGCACATTAATAAAAATACTGAGTTGTAGGGTAAGCATTTTAGCAGGGAAGCTTCCACAGTGATTTTTATGGCACTGCTTTGTTCCAGAGCTATGACCCAGGAGGACTTCGAGTCCTTGCTAAATATTTGGAAAGGTGGTTCGGGTTCCCAGAGATCACACGGACCATCTGTTCTAATCGTAGTGATAAGAGGGGAGATTGCGCATGGTGAATACTTTAAATTCACACCATACCAGCGCTGCATCTAGATTGGAATCTTGGCAAGCAGTGGGGCTCCTTAGCCAGACATGCCTAATTCTGCAATTGACTGCAGTGATAATGATCGGAGAACTAAGGCAAGTAATTACATAAAAACGTTCCTTCAAGGATTCAGGTTCAATGAAACACAACATCAGTTGAAAACAATACTAACTGAAGACCAAGGATCAGTATGACAGCCAGGGAAACAGTATTTCCAGAAGGAGGCTATCGATGACAACAGACATACTGTACTTTAACTTTAAAGTGTTACTAAACCCAGGACCCTGTATTTACTATATCCAGTCTCCCACAGTACACAGAACATGGAAATGCAATTATTTTAGAAAAAATGAACTGCTAAATACCTTATCTCATCAGTAGTTAGAGCAGTCTTGTGACTTCTATCAGTGTCCAGTAGAGCACTGGTTAAAGCTTGTAAGAGGAATTTTCATTCTCCCCTGATTGTCCTATGAGACTGCAGGACCACTGACCCTCTTGACAGTGCTGATTGGCCCTGTGCTGATCACATGCACTCTCCCAAAGAAAAAAAAAACCTCTCTAACAATACACACTAAACTGAGCATGTGCAGAGTATCTCCTAGAGCTCTGCACTATCAGCAAATGGATTGGGGACAGTAAAAGAAGGGGAGGATCAGAGAAGACAGGGTCAAACAGCCTTTTGACACAGTGCAGAGGATTAACCCCTTAGGTTCCACAGTAAGTATAACATGCATGCTTTACTGCATATACAGACTGATTTTACTGTTGGGGGTTTAGTAACACTTTAAAGTGGAGTTCCACCCACTTTTTAAAGTTTGGCCCCATGTATTGCTTCCTGGTGTCCCATCAATGTTTGGCACAAACATTGGAAGAACACAGGATCATGAGGGGCCAGTGCATATCTTTACAAAAACAAGGAAGACAAACCATTACATATGCAACTTATGCCAATTTGCATGGCATAAGCTGCGACTGTCACGGAGGTGCTTTAAAAAAAAAAAAAATTACTGGAACTCCACTTTAAGGGTTCAATTGCTGCAGTTAAAGTGTATCCATAGCCAAAATGATTGCTTTGGATAGAGTAGGGAAGAGTTTAACCTCCTGCCAGGTTATTTTCTTTGCTGTCTTTGTACCACTGGGGAAATTCTCCTTCACTTCCTGTCCTAGAAAGTGAGAGAAACTCCATTCTTAGCCCCTTGATGCCGATCGCACGCAAATATGCAGCCTCCCGGCGTCTGGGCCTTGACGCCGAATGGCCGCATATTTGCGTGCAATTAAAAAATACATATGTGCTGAGAGCTCGTGCCCTGCACACTCCCAGCACTACCACTGGAAAAGTCTCGATCTCCCCTTTCGATCGGGACCTTTTCCGATCATGTGACTGCCGTGATGGCGAATCACGGCGGTCACATTACCCTAAAACATCGCCCAGCCTCCCAGGTTCTGAAACTCTTAAAGGGCCGGGAGGCACCGGCGCCAAGAGGTTAAACAGGTATGGCCTGAGTAAGTGTCCCCATTGAAAGATTTCCCTTCACCTCTTTTTCTGAGGATCTTTTGAATTTACCCTAATTTCTTTCTCTGTGACAATGATTACCAGTACAAATAGAAGGGTAAATCTCCCTAATAAGGCCACAAACAACAATAAAACTTGACGTTGGGTCCAAAATGTTGCAACTCCATCCAGACATAAAAAAACACTTAATTAAAATTTATGTCTCACTTACAGGTCTTGGTTCTCTCAGCCTGTGACTAGACAGTAAAAAAGAGAAGCAGCAAATCGATGAGCTCATCTCTCTGTCACTTGTCACTCTGCTCTCTCCTCCTATTAGCAGGCTCCTTGTTAGCACATTAGCACTTCAGCACAACCAGTTAGCTCCTTGTGCTGCTTCACTCTCTAGCAGTCTGAGCCCTGATGTACAGTGGACTGCAAGAGGAAGAAGCCAGGTCAAGTTTAGGTACGTACACTGCTTTCCCTTTAAAAAAATACTTTTAATTATATATTACTGAATACAGAGCGGCATCAGTCTGAGTCTTTTATGTAGTTCAGCTTTAATGACAATGCAGAACTTTAAAAGACTGCAGCCGGTTGCACTGTCATAACAATATGGCCTGTAGAGTCAGCTGAGTAGGAAGGAGTAAAAGAGTGCTAGAGGATGAGGTTGTCATTGCAGAAGGTATTTTACCTCAATGACTCATGTCTGAAAACTTTAATTTTGGAGTTTAGCAGCCTTTTCATTGAAGCCACAATTGAGCAATTGCTAGAGGCTTAGGATACAGTATTTTAATTTAGATTTGAAGACAGATGATGACATGGGCCAAGCTAGGAAAAAATCCAGAGGTTAGGTAAAGCTTTGTGGCGTGCTGTAAACACAAAGCTCATTGCATAATGTATTAACCATTACTGAGCAAATTTAATAAAGCAATGCAAAGCATAGGGCATGTAAAGTCCATGGAACTAGAAAATTAAAGTGCAAAGTAGCAGACTTCACCTGAATCTGGTGGAGAACATTCAAAAAGTGATATTTGAGGCTTAGATGGAGCCTGGTGGGTTGAGTCAAGCCCTGGCTTCTTAAAACTTATCCATAAGGTTTAGGTTAATAGTTCTAAAGGAATCCTTCCAAGTGCAACAATCCCAAAAATTCTCATTAGAGCTCCATAATGGCAATATGGTGAGGCCTTTGCAATTCCTTCACTGATTCTTACACAGTTAGTCCACCCAACATTGATATTTGGGTTATAAGTGATGTCTTGTGTATTGAGTCAGCTCTTGGCTTCTTCTGTGTTTAGGATACTCCAACTGTGAGACCTCACTGCCATAAGCGCCAGTTCTCTTTCTGTCCACTTGGGAGTTTTGGGTGTTCCTGTCCACCTTTGTGTGTTTCTCTTCCCCCTGTTATGTTTCCGTAAAATAAATAGTACATTCAGTAGGGATGGTGGGAACTCCTCATAATGGGCACACAATAGAAACTGTTAGGAGTTTCAGGCTCTGTTTAGATCAGCAGTGAATCTGTCCGCTGATCCCCTGCTGATCAGAGCACAGTGGGTGGATGACAAGCCTTTGCTCAGTTTATGCAGAGCAGACATGGAAAGTGCCTGCTCTGCTCTATGGGCGGCTGTGTGTAAACATTGTAAACAAACTGTCAGCTGTCAGTTTACACCCAACTGCCCTTCCATCTGCCTAGATTGAGGGAAACTGATCTCCTCCCATTCCTTTTTAATGGACAATATAGGATTGGAGGTAGGTGAGCGTACACCGGCCGGTTTATAAGGTGCATGGACCATCGGATCAGGCCGCCGTAAACAATTGACAGGCGGACCTGATCAGATTGTTCATGTGAAAGGGGCTAAACTTTCCAGCATCTACCAAACATTGTAGCATCAGCTTTGCGGGCAGATCATTTAACTGAGTGACATTCAATCTTCTTTACAGATATCAGCTTTGCTCTGTATATGTATAGGATGCTATTAACTGACAACTCTTTGGCTAGAGGGCTGTAAGCAGGGGTGTATTTACCACAAGGCAAACAAGGCATTTGCCTAGGGCGGCATTTTTTCAGGGGGGCATTACTGCCCCCCGGAAAGAAGGGATGAAAGTAAGGACACGCAGCATGGGGACCAGGTGGGATCTGAGAGAGGCTTCAGGCTGCATGATGGTGTATGCAGAGCCTGGCTCTTGTTCCCGGGGATGTCTGGAGCTGTGAAGGTGAGTGTCTTCTCTCTCACCAGGGTGGGGTTGCCACTGTGTATGGGGTGGTGGTAGTGGAAGGCTCTCTCGGGTGGGGTGTTGTTGGTCAATGTCAGGCGCTTATCATGGGGGAGGGGAGTTTTTGTCAGTGTTAGCGTCTATCTGTGGGGGGGGGGGAGCCGATTTTTGTGTTGCCTAGGGCAGCACAAAACCTAAATACTCCACTGGCTGTAAGCATATGGGTCGCCATCCATCCTGATACCAGCCTGTTTACTTTCCAACCCTGAATAGTTTCCAAAGGGTTGCATTAAAAATAAAAAGTAGTAGGCACTCTTATCAAAGCATGATGATTGATTCTAAATAGCACCAACCTCTTACTCCTCTCATTGAGAGTTGGGGGTATGTTATTATCATTCCCAGCTGAACTGGTAAAAGGGTTCTGTGAGCACCTTACATGGTCACCTTGCATCAAAGTATGAAAAGATTAATTTTAAAATTAACTTCATTAAAAAAAACCCTAATCTCTATTACAGATGTTTAGCTTTAAAAAGGAGGTAGTGGAGGATTCTGGATCCCAGAATGCACTGGGAAATATTAGAGAACTAGGACAGGGCAGCTTCAGCCACTTCCTTTTTGTACAGAGAAGCCGTGCGGTGACCATATTTACTTCTGTGTGCAGACAAAAGCATCAACCAGCCAGCAAATTATTAAATACCTTCTTCAGCTCTGTAAATAGAAAGGAGCACGGGGGTGCTCCTGTACATATTGGGGATTATATTGACATAGTCCCAAATGATCCACAATGGTTCAAAAGTGATATGGTCCATAAATATTCAGACAAAATAAAGGTGAATAAAGCATCTGGTCCAGATGGCATACACCCATGGGTTCTAAAAGAATTGAGCTCTGTCATGTATGACCAATGTGGTGCCTATATTTAAAAAGGAGTCAAAGTCTTTACCAAGTTACTATAGACCTGTTAGTTTACCTTCTATAGTCGGTACGTTAATGGAGAGTTTAATAAAAGACCACATTGATGAGCTCTTGGTGGAAATAAAACATATTAAGCAACAGACAGCATGGATTCATGTTAAAAGTCAAACAAATCTGATTTCTTTTTATGAGGAGGTGAGCAAAACCTTGGACAGAGGGTGGCGGTGGACGTGGTAAAAGTGTTTGACACAGTTCCCCATACAAAGCTAATGTGTAGGGTAAAGTGGATAGAAAACTGACTAAAAAACTGTATTCAGAGAGTAGTGGATAAAATGATTCATACTCTGAATGGTCTAGTTAGTGGTGTACCCCAATCTTCAGTGTTGGGACCCTTACTTTTTAATCTCTTTATAAATTATATAGGGTCTGGGATTAAAAGTAACTTTTCAGTCTTTGCAGATGACACCAAGCTGTGCAGTGGAATAACGTCCTTCCAGAATATGGTCAACATGTATAAATACATTTGTGATCTATATAGTGAATTCGGTGTAGAGATATTCACTTAAAGGTCATCACAGAGGACAAGAGGTCACTCTTTACTTCTGGAGGAAAAAAGATTTCATCTTCAAATATGGAGAGGCTTCTTCACAGTAAAAGCTGTGAAAATGTGGAATAGACTCCCTCAAGAGCTGGTTCTGGCCAGCTCAGTAAATTGTTTTAAAAAAAGACCTGGATTCTTTCCTAAATGCAAATAATATAACTGGATACTAATATTTATAGGTAAACTTGATCCAGGGAATATCCAATTGCCTCTTGGGGGATCAGGAAGGATTTTTTTTTGACCCTGCTGGAGCAAATTGGTTCATGCTTTATTGGGTTTTTTGCCTTCCTCTGGATCAACTGTGGGTATAGGACAGTGTGTCCTTTTTTTCTTTTGTTGGTTGAACTGGATGGAATTGTTTCTTTTTTCAACCAGATTAGCTACAGTACGTAACTATATAATACTGACAGTGCCAGGCAGGAGCAGGAGCACTGAGCATTATTCCCAGTGGCAAAACGTTTTGTTTCAGCAAGGTTTAGCTGGACCAAGCCAAATGTCAAAGAGATCAAAGTACAGCATATGAATCCATCTTGCAGAGAATTCACAAAAATTTCTATCACAACCTGAACATGATTCCAAACAGATAATTTCCTCTGCCTCATTTCCCCTTTAAGCACTGCCCACTAAAAAGCAACACTTTCATTGGCATTTATCAAGCATTCTGGAAGTTTTTCAAACACTTTCCAATACTTCATAAACAAAGTGAAAATAGTTCATATAGACATCATAAATTATATAGGTGCATTAATGAGCATTGCTTCATTCTTCATTATCAACACGTGTGGACAGAGTAGAAAGTAACCATACAGATTGGGCCAGGGAGTTCCAGAGAATGGGAGAGGCTCTGTAAAAATCTTGGAGGTGAGAATGGGAGGTGTTGATGGTGGAGCTAGAGAGAAGGTTGTTTGGGTGATATTTTGAGACAAGGTTGATGCTCTAGCTTGGGGCAGAGTTGTGGATGGCTATGTAAGTTGTTAAGAATCCGAATTGTATTTGTTGGACGAGCAGAAGCCAGTGAAGGGACTGGTAGAGTGGTTTAGCATGCACTGAATGGTTGGAGAGGTGGATTAGTCTGGTAGCAGCATTCATAATAGATTGAAGGAGGATAGCCTGTGTATTGGAAGGCCAATGAAGCAGTTGGAGTAGTTAGAGATAACAAGTAAATGATGTGGCATGAAGCAGCATACCTCATGTTCATGCCTGGTTGTTCCATTTTTCTATCCAAACTGTCTTTTCAGCAAAAATAAATTATGGATATTACATTTCCTCCTATAGGGTGGCTACGCTGGCTTGCCGGGTCTCCATGGAGGCACAACGTTGCCACCTTGGCATAACAGGGACTACATCTGTATGTGAAGACAAGTGAAGGATCTAAAGGATCTAAGGGAAAAAAAACAAATGTTTGCTAAGGGTTTTATGCTACTTTAAAGCGGTATTAAACCCAACACCAAAAATGTTATATATTGCAGCTTACCAATCATTAGATGTGGTGGTTGCATTAGTTTTCTTTTTTTTTTTACTTTTTCCCTCTGTTTCACCGGGTGATCTGGCCAGTATCATACCTCCTATATTTGAGTGAGTGCCCCACTGTCGATGAAGCAATGCAGGAGGCACTTTTGAACAGAAGCATTGTCAGTATGGGGGTAGGGGAGTGTTAGATGGACTACCAGATCTATATACACTAACAAACTGAAGCCAAACCCCAGCTAACACTTTGTAAGCAGTTACAGCCGTTATTGTTTTCTTTTGGTGTAAAGGTTTTACATAAATAAATAAAAGCTGATCATTGTAACCACCCCTGTCTGTGGTAAATGGTTTTTCTCATCAATGTAAACTGATACATCTAGCTAGAGCTAGTTCTCTTGAAAAACAAGAGACTTACTGTCAAGATCACTAGGTGAAAATAAAGGAACGAAAGCCTAAAAGAAAAAACTAATCTAGCTATTGCATCTAAGAATTGGTAAGCTGCAATATTTATTTTTTTTATTTATTTCAGGAACTTATATAATGCCGTCAATTTACGCAGTGCTTTACAAATATATTGTACATTCACATCAGCCCCTAACCCTCAAGGGCCGTACAATCTAAGGTCCATAACTGACATTCATACATACAGATACTGGGGCCAATTTAGACAGGATCCAATTAATCAACCAGCATGTCTTTGGAGTGTGGGAGGAAACCCACGCAGGCGCAAGGAGAACATGCAAACTCCAGGCAGGTGGTGCCATGGTTGGGATTCAAACCAACGACCCTGGTATTAAAAAAAAGTTTGCTTTTGGGTTTCATACCACTTTAAAGTAACTTTTCCTTTGGTTAGGCAGGGTAAAGTAAAAGGGTCACTTAGCTACCCTACATAGACAGTAGCACATACTCCAGAAGCCATTTGTGTGCTACAAAATGACCTACGAGAGCTTGTACAGGGCTATAGACTCCTTTTCCACCCCATGTGACAGTGCTGGACCAATTAACCCATGGTGATGGGGTAGTGAGTGAGCTATACCCTGAATTTCCAGTTATTTCACTTTATTGCAGGTGGCTGAAGAGAGAGCAGAAGGACGTTTATATGCTGCTGGGTAGGGGGGCCAAGTGCCTTCAAAGGGTATAAAGTGACCCACTTTAAATACTTACAAAATACACTAAAACCTTCATGGAGCCCCTAGCCACTGCCTATCTTCTCTTCTTTTTTCTTCCTTTACAGCATTACATTTATTATTAAAGTAGAGATGCGCTTTAAAGTGCTCCTAAGATACAGCCATACGTCTTAGCCGTAGGATCCCCTCTGCCAGAAGAGGCGTGCCTACAACATAATTGTTCCAAATGAGATCCCAATAACCGCCAGCTTCACTTTGATGTTATTAGCCTCTTTGTTGAATCCATATATGCTAGACACACAATAAACACAAAGGACTTACCCACATGAAAGGCAGCGTAAAGGAAAATCACAGACAGTACGTGAAAATTACTGGCAAACCACTTAACTTATTACTCTTGCAAAGCAGGGATTAAGTCAGCTTTTCACGAAGAAAAAAACATACACAAATTACATCAATACATTTTTCTGTAAGGTGGCAGGCCTTGTAATGACTTTCATTCTACAATGACATCATCATTTTTTCCTTTCAGACTTGCCTTGCTAACCTAAGTAAGGTAACGCATTCCTGAGCGCTGATAAGATACAGGAAACAGGAAGTACAACCTTACTGCATCCCACAGAAATTCCTGTTACAGCCTTGTTCAAGCTGGTTCAGCGATCACAACCATCTAGGCAATACCGCATACCAGGTGCCTGAATCTAACTTCGCAAGACTGTTTCAGGTTCCAATGGGTATTCTGTTAAAGTGAATCTGTACATGGCAAAGTAACACATTCACTAGATACTAAGTTGTAAGAAACCTTTGCCACCTTCAACAAACTGGCCGCCACCCTGTTCAACTGAGGAAGCCCATGCTATATAAAGTCAGGATCAGAGAACCATCTCCACTCCATTGTGACAGATCTTGGGCCTACATACTGACCACTTAGGCACTGAATTCTGCCTTTTGGGGGTAGCAGGGGAAGTAACATGCACAAATACAGGCGTCCCTCGGTTTACAAATTTAATGCGGTCTCCAGGATGTTTCGTATTGCGAAAAATTCATAAATCGAAATGTGTTTTCCCATAGGAATACATTGAAAACCAATTAATCTGTTCCGGAGGTCAGAAAAAAGTAAACAAAAAGTGTTTTACCTGTTCAAAACTATAAAGTACACTTGAAAGGCATAAATACTGTACAGCACAGGTGTCAAACTGGTGGCCCTCCAGCTGTTGTCCAACTACAAGTCACATGAAGTATTGCAAGATTGACAGTTACAACCACGACTCTGAAAGGTAGAGGCATGATGGGACTTGTAGTTTTGCAACAGTTGGAGGGCCGCCAGTTTGACACCCCTGCTGTACAGGGACATGTTAAAAAATTTAAAGAATGGCTCCAAAACTCGATGCAAAAACCACTCCAACACCTCCACACTCGACGCCACGTGCTACCCACAGATTCCAGCATGCACGGGGCCAGCGCTATAAACCTCCCAGGCACAATTCATCCTGGAGAAACTTGCTTCGTATTGCGAAAAAAATTTGTAAATGCACTGAAAACCAATTAATCCGTTCCAGAGGTCAGAAAAAAGTAAAAAAAAGTCTTATCTGTTCAAAACGCTTTATACCTCTCAGGCGCAATGCATCCTGGGGAAACCTGCTTCATATTGCAAAAAAAATTCATAAACCAAGGCATTATTTTCAATGGATTTTCATTTGTAAACCGAAATTACATTAACCGAGGTGTTCGTACATCGAGGAATACCTGTAGATGTTTTTTTCTGGGGATGGCTGAAAAACACAAGGGAGATAAGTACAAGATTTACGTATTCCACGATGGCTATCCAGCAAAAAGGCTCAATTGGGATCAGCTATAAACATGAGGAGGGGATGAGAGGTGCAGAAGTGATTTGACATTCATTAAATCAGCAAATCTCCTAACTGATAAACCTGCAACGGCAGTTCTGCCAAACTAGGAAATGTTTGTAAACATCAGAAGTTTTTTGTCCTCCCCTGGTACCTATCCATGAGGACTGGAAACTTTTGGCCTGGTAGGCAAGCACAACCAACCTACCTTTTATCATAGGCACAGATTTCTGTGGGCTAAGAAAAGTTCAACACCATGGTGCCACAGTGATTGGTGAGCATAGGTGAAGGTGTGTGTTCCTAAACAACATGTTTTTTTGTGAAATTGGGATGATAGAGCTGTGGACTCAAAGTTTCTTGAAAGTTCTGACCTAATAAATGAATTGTTATAGTGTGGCAGCTCTTTTGTGCTTGGTGGAGTCACAGTAGGGTTCCTGGGGGAATAAGGGTAAGAGTGCCAAGCTGTACGAGTCGGTCTAGATATGATTTTGTATTCATCACAATAAAAAGGTCTAGCAAGAGCTGACAGCCTACATGTTTCCAGTGTTGTACACAAATCAGCCTTCACCAGGGCTTCAGTTTATTCTGCATGAGCAATCTGGACAGTTGGGTAAACTGGGTTTAAGTTATTTATAGATTGTAGTTAGAAGCTTGCTCAGTAAAGTTGTCTTGATTATTGTAACACACCTTTATGTCTTCCAATATCAGTGTACTTTTCAGACTCATGTTGGGCATTCTGTAGTTACCTGCTCCCTGCCAGATGCTGTGATCTTGTGTATGAACAGGGAGCAGGTAACTATAGAATGCCCAACATGTGTCAGTGACTTTGGGTCCCAGTTGATATTTGGATGGTAAAATATCTTCACTCATGGCCACCACCAGCTCAACATATCTTATTAGTACTAAAGTAGGGGGCAAATACCTCCATTTCTCCCTTGCCTCCCCACCTAACCCTGAGCCATTATTGGTTACTACCTCTGCTGTCAAAAATGGTTTGCCACTGACTGGATCCTAGAAAATTAATTTTCTCTGGAACAATGGCTCAGGGACAACAATAGATGCCAATATGCAAAAGCCACTGCTGTAGCTTACACACACTTCCAAACTTTCTGAGATGAAAAAAGAGATAAAGCGTTTAGCACAAAGTATTTCAGAAAAGAACACACCCTTACTACAACCTCAGTTACTCAGACCATGAAGAATGAATAAGCAAAAAAAATTGTAAGTTGAACCCACAAGGTATTATTATTATACATGATTTACTGTATATATCACCAATAAATGAAGTACAGTTACAATATAATTCAGTACAAGAGAGATCAGAAGGCCCTACTCACTTGTGCTTACAATCTAAAAGAAAGAATCAAGTGAGTCAAAAGGTAATAACTGTGAAGAAGGAACTGACGGAGAATGTAAAGCCACAGTTTATTAGTTAGATCTAAGCTAGGCCTCTCTGAAGAGATGGGTTTTCAGGGATTGCCTAAAGGTGGATAGAGTAGAAGATAGTCAGAAAGATTGGGGGTATGAGTTCCAGAGGATGGGAGAAGCTTGGGAGAAGGCCTGGAGGTGATCGAAGGAGGAGGTGACAAAAGAGCTGGAGAGCAGGAGGTCTTGGAAGGGGCATAGTGAACAGTTGTGGATGACTTTCTAGGTTGTTGTTAGTATTTTGAATTGTATTCATTCAGTGATCAGAAGTCAATGGATTGTCACAAAGGGGTAGCACACACCGAAGGGCTGATAAGGTGGATGAGTCTGGCAGCACCATTCATGACTAACTTGTATGATAGTCTATGTAAAGGAAGGCCAACAAGTAGGGAGCTGCAATGGTGGAGGCAGGAACCAGAAAGTTAATTAGTAGTTTTTTGGTGTCTGCGGTTAAGAAGGAGTGTATTTTAGAGATGTTACAGGGGTTGAGGTGGCAAGATTTGGAAGGTGATTGAATGTGGGGCCAAAGAAGAGTCCAGAGTCCAGAGTCCAGGATTACACCTATTACTCTGGCATAATGGGAAGGACTAATAGTTGTGCCATTGAACTCAATGGAAAGGTCAGGGGAGAGGACCTGGGGGGCTGGGGGGATGGGATAAATATTTCAAGCTCAGTTTTAGATAGATTGTGTTTGGGGAAATTCTGTGGCACCACTACTTTTCTTTTATACTGGCTTTTCAAAATAACAAATGCAATAATTTTAAAGTAGGATGAAAGGTTTAGTGCTGTATAACTGCCAAAAGAGGAACAGTCCCTTCAAATAAGGGACAGCGGGGAGCTATGGTTTATATCAGCTGAACAAAGCCAAGCAGTATAATGTATGACTAATTTAGTAACCTGCCAGATCATTGTCTGAGATTTGTTTTCATTTCTAAATCTCCTTATATCCTTCCAAGCAAATTCTAATCTCATTAAGCAGTTTACCACACAGGAAACCAGATACATATTCTAACATTTGAGTGTAATTTCAAATCTAATTTGATTGGTTGTGAAATTACTTGTAGACCTTTAATACACCTTTTATTTTACTGTATGAGCCTTGAACCTAAATGTATGCTCTTGTAGGGGGCTACTCCCCTCCAGCATGTCATAGTGGAGTTGGCCTGAGACATAGAAAAAAAATGGTTTGGGCAGTCATAATAAAGTACTTTGCTGTGCATGTGCTTCATTGTCATTTATCTTGATGTAGTGGAGTGGGTGGGCGAAGACACAGCCGGTTTTGAGCATATCAGGTTGGTCTGTCTTTAACCACTTCAATACCGGGCACTTATACCCCCTTCCAACCCAGGCCAATTTTCAGCTTTCAACGCTGTCGCACTGTGAATGACAATTGCACAGTCATGCAACACTGTACCCATATGACATTTTTATAATTTTTTCACACAAATAGAGCTTTCTTTTGGTGGTATTTAATCGCCACTGAATTTTTTATTTTTTGCTAAATAAAACAAAAAACACCTGAAATGCACTTTACTTTGTTTCTGTTATAAAATATTGCAAATAAATAACATTTCTTCATAAATTTAGGTCAAAATGTATTTTGCTACATTTCTTTGGTGAAAATAATAATAATTGATTTTGTATTTTTTTTACAAATGTTTCTATTATTTATTTTATTTTTTAATACATTTTTTATTTTTTTTACTATTTTATTTTTCAGCACACTGTGAACAAAGCAATACAATGTTACCATAGTAACATTGAACTACTCTGGGTAAGTGATCAGGATTTTTTTTTAACACATTATGATTGCTAATACCAATGTATTTCATTGATATTTGCAATCATTGTTACTGAATGAAACTGATTAATTCAGACTTTTGTTGTAATATCTGTGATTGGGCAAAGCTGATCACATGATACAGGTGGGCTGGGATTGTCCCTGTCTGTATCATGTGACTGCCTTGACCAGTCACAGCTAACAACATAATTGTATACAATGGATGGCATGACAGAAAGCCATCCATTGTATACAAATGATTGGTCACAGCAGTCACATGACACTGGCAACGGGCCGGTGTAGTAATATGTCATCGACTGTGTCCCGTGGACGCAGTCGGTGACAGATCGTGCCGCTGTGCAGCCCCGAGGATGCCATATGACACCCAGTCACAACGGCAAGTGTTCCACCTGGCCTATAGCAGATTGACTGTGCGTCAAACGAGCAGCGGCACGATCTGTCACCACCTGTGTCCACAGGACATTGCCGATAACATATCACTACACCGGCCCATTGCCAGTGTCATGTGACTGCTGTGACCAATCACAGCAGATCACATGTCAATTGTATACAATGGATGGCTTCCTGTCATGCCATACATTCTATACAATTATGTTGTTAGCTATGACTGGTCAAGGCAGTCACATGATACATACAGGGCCAATCACAACCCATCTGTATCAAGGTGTTAAGCTAGTGCTTTTATCCACACATTTCATATCTGTATCAGTTTTTTCTTCTTTAGGTTCAATCAAAATTTCTGAGATGAGTTTTGGGGTCTATACACCTGCTGTGACCATTATGAGGGGCTCCCACCACCCGTTTCATATTATGGAGAATATAACAAAAGGAACACACAAATGTGGGTAGGAAAATCCAAAACTCCCAGGTGGACAGGAGCAGAGCTGGGAATTATAGCAGGGAGATCTCACTGTTGAAGTACCCAAGAAATATACTAATATGTTAGGGGTTGACTCACCCCATCAAGCTACATCTGAAACTAAAATATCAAAGTTGGATGAATTAACTATGGATTACAAAAGGAATAGCAGTGACCACAAGATGCCTTCCATTCTGGAACAGTGTTGGTTTGCTGCTTTTAGTTCACCTGGAAGGTCAACTTTGGAAGTGAACAGTTTGGATAAACTCACATCTCCCAGAGTGCCCTATAGCCATGATATGATTAAAGAATCTCATTATTACTGATCAGAGGACAAAGGATTAGTAAAGCTTATTGAAGCTCATTCCACAAAGCCAAACTTTACTAGCCTATTGTTGTCCTATCAGCCATCTGCTAATGCACTGTCACCTCTGTCACCATTTACCCCGGCTTCAAAGGGCTGCAGTGTCCCTTTAGTGCAGTCTCTGGTCAGCACATCTAAAATTACAAATATGTCAAGAAAACATACAGCCCTTCTGGAAAAGAAAAAGCACCAAGCTTTGAACTGTTACACAATATTTTACAAGTCACGCTGTGTTTGCATATAATTCTAAGAACTTTTCAGGAAATTTATACATCTATATAAATAACATACAGGATATAAAGCATAAATATAAGCAACTCTCTTTTACCTTTAAGGGCTCAAGTACACTTCAGCTGATAAACCGTCATTCAGGAGCTTTTCTGCGTTTTGTTCAGCAGCCCCTGAACTCTCCCTAATGTTTTCTTATCTGTCCATGTACACTATGTCATTTACAGTCGTTTACAGGTAGTTGAGTTTACAGTCGTTTTTTTTAACGCACCAAACTTGCGTTCTGGAGTCAATTTTATCAGGGTTTCAAACGCTTGTAAACGTGAGTTTATAAGCGTTTGTGTTTATAGGTGTTTTTTAACTATTCCATATCCAAATGCTGTCCAGGGCCTTTTTTCATCATCAGAAATGCATGCAAAGCATTTTCCATGTATTCAAATGGACCTAGCACATCAGCGCAGTCAGTTCCAGGTTTTGCGTGAAGGAAAAAATGGTAGAACGTGCCGCATTATGCTCATGATGGAATCCATAGTGAATAAAACCAGAAAAGACAGGTCATCTCAACACATACTGCTCTCTCTATTTCTCTCAAAATGTCTGAAATAGTTAATTTTTTACTGTTTTTCAGTTGCATTTTGCGCATTTTGGACAGTCTCCTGATGGAGAAACCGCTTCTAAATGCAAATGCACATAAACACGCATAAACGCGGTATGTAAATGCATGCTAAACAGACGTTTTTTAACCAGCAGTCAGTTTCCATCATTCAGAAGTGTTTTCCAAACGTTCCGTGTACATGGAGCCTAAGGCCGCATGTACACTCCTAAATGTGAGTTTAGGAGCTTTTGCTGTTTTCTTTGCCAAAGCCCCTGAACTCAACTCAATAAAAGCCTATGTGTCCATGTACACATAAGCTTTTACCAGAGTTTAGGAGCAGCAGAGTTCAGGGGCAGTTAAACATTCCTCTTCTGAACGCAGAATAATTGCGTTCAGGAGAGGAACGTTTTAGCCAAAAACGCTAAATGTGTCAAAAATGCGTGTAGCTAAATGCTAGCCACGTTAGACACTTGGGCCTTTAGCCATGTCAATGAAAAATACTCTAGCCAATTAAATGAATAAACTCCCAAGCACTAAATGCGCGTTTTTGCCGTGTTTAGCATTTTTCTGCTGCCAGGAGAGTTTAACGACTAAGTGAGTTCATGTGTACATGAGGCCTAAGAGCAATGATTCTTGAGCTCCAGTCCACTGACCTGCCTAGGCTGAGAAAATGTCATCAGTATTTTGCAGGGAGGAGGGAGCATTTCCTCAGTCTCTTCTCCCCTTTGTTTAGATTGAAAGAATGTAACTTTTTAGTAAGTTGCAAGGTTGCAGCAGTGGCTGATCTGTGTCAGTGTTTTCTTAACACAACCAAGAACAGCACAGGCACCAGGATTTACATGACAGTGTCATCTCTGAGCCACTATCTCAGTCTAGGAAGTAGATGGTGAGCTTGGAAAATGCCTGAACAAAGATGGTGATGTCCTTCTGAAGGGAAAATCAGATGAAGGCATTGTCAGGGGGAGTATGGTAATCTCTGAGAATGAATAACTACCTGATGCTAGATCCACTTTGATTAAGTATAGAATTGCCCTGTACAACAATATAGTACAACCAAAATTCAAAATAGCTCAAATACTATCCAATTATAGTTAAATAAAAAGTAAATGGGAAAACGTATAAGCACTTTAAAGAGAAACTTCACCCTTATCATAAAAATTACAATAAAGGCAGCATTGGAATTGATTAGTATTGGCTAGGGTTGCACCGATACCAGTATCAGGGCCAATACCAAGCATTGCATGAGTACTTGTACTCAGGGCCGTGGATAAGGGGGTACTACCAGTCCTCTTGTATGGGGCCCAAGCCACCTGGGGGTCCAGGCAGCTGAGTGAATCGGATGTGGGAAGGGAGGGTGATGGCTCTGGCAGTGGGGCTATTACTGGAACCGATCCCCTGTTTGGCTTTCTCTGCAGCAGCTGGAAACTGGCTTCTCCTCTTCTCCCTCCCACTGATTTTTAGCTGCTGCAGAGAGAACCATACAGGGGCTCTCTGCAGCAGCTCCAGTAATATCCCCCCCCCCCCGCAACCAAACCCCATCCTGTGCACCAGATGTTTCCCCCTGCTGCCCAAACCCCCCTGTGTGCCCCCACCCAGGGGTGGACTGACAACTCATTGGGCCCCCGGGCAATAGTCGATCATGGGGCCCCCGTGTCCTTGCCCAAACTCAAAAAAGTCTATGAAAATGGTACCAGGGGCATCTCATGGGCCCCCCTACTGACCCCGGGCCCTTGGGCAGTGCCAGAGTTTCCAAATGGTCAGTCCGCCCCTGCCCCCACCCACTCAGTGCTGTCTGCTTCCCTCTTCTCCTTCCCACTGGTAGCTGCAAGCACACAATAGGATCCTTCAGGATGGAGAGTGGGGGAAGGGTCCAGTAAATATGTCACATTTACCAGCCCCTTCCTTTCCTGAATGAACACAATGAGTTATCGGTACTGATCACTCACTGTGTTCATTTATAACTAAGGCATAGTAAACTGTGTTTTTTTGCGGGGGAGGGGGCTCTGTCAGGTTTGCTGTATGTATGGGGCCCCATGGCTTCTAGTAGCAGCTCTAATGGGCTCAAATCTAACTGGAAAGAATCCCATGTGATTTGAACAGGAATGCAGTGCAATTCCTGTCCAAATGACATGCAGTTTCCCGCACTGCTCCTGTGTGAACCCAGGCTTGTTATAATCATTTCAGCCTGGGCTCAGACAGGACCGTTGCGGGAAACTGCATGTAAATTGGACAGAATCGCACCGCATTCCTGCTCAAATCACATGCAATTCTATACAGTGCAACCTGAGCCCATTCATTTTGTATAGGATCAAATTGCATTGCACCAAATTAAAAAAATAAGTATCAATATTTGGTATCGGTGAGTACTGGAGGAAAAGTATTGGTGCTCGCTCTGAAAAACCTGGTATCGGTGCATCCCTAGTATTGGCAATCCACACAGATATTTCTAGATAATTGCAGGCTTCTTAGGCCTCATGCACACAGGGTGTTTTAAAAAAAAACTCCTCCTCTCCTCCTCTTGGCAGCAGCGTTTTGGCAGAAAAAACGCCTGACACTTGTAAAAGTGCCTAATGCTTTTACAAGTGCTTAGGTGCATTTACAGGCATCAAGCACTTGAGCGATAAAGTGATTGTAAAGGCTCATGGTTTTTTACATTCATGCAAAACCACTGCAGACAGTATGTAAGTATAAAGCGTTTGTCATTAAAAAAAAAATGTAAGCCTTTAATAGCACTTTAATTCATTTATTTGGCCAGAATAATAATGTATTCTGGCCTTTGAAATGAATTAATGTTCAAGTGCTAAATGCACCTAGCCTTAACACGCGTTTAGGTGCTTTTAGATGCGTTTACATGCGTCAAGTGTGTTTTCTGCTAAAACGCTTCTGCTCGTGGACACACTGGCCCTGGGGTTTTTTTTTCATGCCTGTAAACGCCCCTGCCACTAAAAGCTTCTAAAAGCCCATGTGTGCTTGGACATATAAAATAACATGGAGGGGTATTTACAAACAGTAAAAAAAAATCCATCGCTCTTTACTTCCTGGAACTCTGGGTCTGCCTCCTGGGACATGTGACAGGAACTTCCCTGTGAAGCCCTGGTTATATCTCCAGTGCCTCACTCAACCAAGAAGTGGAAAAACAGTAACTGTTAGTAAAAGCAATTTAAAAGTAAAAGTAAGTAAAAGCAAGTAAAAGATTCCACATCTTCACACAGAGCTGTCCGCTGATGTGATTTTTAGTAAAAGAGGGGAAAAGTCCACTTTTAAAACATCTCTACTAAAAAAAACATTTTGGGGTGACAACTGCATCCCAAGTGTACTGCATTTTCACCCGGTCACTTGCGTCATTAGGGTTAATGTACACATTAATTATTTGCATTTGAGCGGTTTTTCTTCCTCATACAAGTTAAGATGAATACAAAAGCAGCAGAGTCTCATCAAAGTAATTCAGACATATTAGAAAGGTATTAAACTCAAGAACAAAAGTGAAATATATTGAAGCTTAGCAATGCTTAAATTTGATGGCTGCACTAGTTTTCTTGTTTTTAGTTTTTTTTATTTATACCTGTTGGTTCTGCCAGTAACACACTTCCTGTCTTAGGGAGTCCCCACTCTGGATGGTGGAGTAACAGAGCCACCGTTGAGCAGTATTGTCAGTTTGGGGAGAGGGTAGTGTTAGATGCATCAGATTTAGATAGCTTTGACTAATGAACAGGTGCAAACTGAGAACTCATGGGGCCCCCGGGCAATAGGGGATCATGGGGCCCCTGTGTCCTTGTCCAAACTCAAAAAAGCCTATGAAAAAGGTACCAAGGGCATCTCATGGGGCCCCCTACTGACCCCGGGCCCCCGAGTTTCCAACTGGTCAGTCCGCCCCTGCTAATGAATTAAAGTTAAACTCCAGCTAACACCTTTTAAACAGTTGCTTAAATGTTGCATAGGAGTGATGTCCCACACCATCCAATCAAGACAGCTGAAGACCGGCACCCAGAAGAAACTGGGGAAAGGTGAATATATGTGCCTTTAGAACCTCTTTAAATACTACCTCCCTAATGCTATAAATTTATGAATGACGAAGTGGTGGACACTTAATACTGCTGTGCTGCTTCTAAATGGTACTGCAGGAATCAACCTTGGGAAGCTAGTGCACCTATTATTGACCTCAGAGGTCTCACATCACAGATACAGTGTACAGAGCTGATATGAGTGGCTGTGTACCTTGTGACTGGCCAATCACAACGATCAAAAGTGTAAATTTGGTACCAGTAATGTTGCAGAGCCCACCCCTTCCTCTTATAAGGGACAATTAGTCATTTAATCCCCTATAACAAACTGTGCTGTGCCATAATACAGTGCTTATTGTGCATATAGAAAGTAATGACGTATTAAAGTGTTAATAAACCCAGGACCCTGTATTCACTATATCTGGTCTCCCACAGAACACAAAACATGGAAATGCAATTATTTTAGTAAATATAAACTGCTAAATACCTTTCCTCATCAGCAGTATATAGCAGTCTTGTGACTTCTACCAGTGTTAAGCAGAGCACTGGTTAAGGGATACAGTGCCTTGAAAAAATATTCGTACCGCTTGAAATTTTTCGCATTTTGTCATGTTGCAACCAAAAATGTAAATGTATTTTATTGGGATTTTAAGTGGTAGACCAACACAAAGTGGCACATAATTGTGAGCTGGAAGGTAAATGATAGATGGTTTTCAAAAATGTTTACAAATAAATATCTGAAAAGTGTGGCTTCCATTTGTATTTAGCCCCCTTTACTCTGATACCCCTAACTAAAACCTAGTGGAACCAATTGCCTTCAGAAGTCACCTAATTAGTACACATGTGTGTAATTAAATCTCAGTATAAATACAGCTGTTCTGTGAAGCCCTCAGAGGTTTGTTAGAGAACATTAGTGAACAAACAGCATCATGAAGGCCAAGGGACACACCAGACAGGTCAGGGATAAAGTTGTGAGGAAGTTTAAAGCAGGGTTAGGTTATAAAAAATATCCCCAGCTTTGAATATCTCACGAAGCACTGTTCAATACATCATCCGAAAATAAAAAGAGTATGGCAGAAATGTAAACCTACCAAGACATGGTCGTCCGCCTAAACTGACAGGCCGGGCAAGGAGAGCATTAATCAGAGAAGCAGCCAAGAGGCCCATGGTAACTCTGGAGGAGCTGCAGAGATCCACAGCTCAGGTGGGAGAATCTGTCCACAGGACAACTATTAGTCGTGCACTCCACAAATCTGGCCTTTATGGAAGAGTGGCAAGAAGAAAGCCACTGTTGAAAGAAAGCCATAAGAAGTCCTGTTTGCAGTTTGCGAAAAAAGCCATGTGGGGGACACAGCAAACATGTGGAAGAAAATGCTCTGGTAAGATGAGACCAAAATGTAACTTTCTGGCCTAAAAGCAAAATGCTATGTGCGGTGGAAAACTAACACTACATATCACCCTGAACCGTGAAACATGGTGGTGGCAGCATCATGTTGTGGGGATGCTTTTCTTCTGCAGGGACAGGGAAGCTGGTCAGATTTGATGGGAAGATGGATGGAGCCAAATACAGGACAATCTTAGAAGAAAACCTGTTAGAGTCTGCAGAAGACTTGAGACTGGGGCGGAGGTTCACCTTCCAGCAGGACAATGACCCTAAACATACAGCCAGAACTACAATGGAATGGTTTAGATCAAAGCATATTCATGTGTTAGAATGGCCCAATCAAAGTCCAGACCTAAATCTAATTGAGAATCTGTGGCAAGACTTGAAAATTGCTGTTCACAGACGCTCTTCATCCAATCTGACACAGCTTGAGCGATTTTGCAAAGAAGAATGGGCAAAATTGTCCCTCTCTAGATGTGCAAAGCTGGTAGAGACATCCTCAAAAAGACTTGTAGCTGTAATTGCAGCAAAAGGTGGTTCTACAAAGTATTGACTCCGGGGGCTGAATACAAATTCATGCCAAACTTTTCACATATTTATTTGAAAAAATTGTAGAAAACCATTTATCATTTTCCTTCCATTTCACAATTATGTGCCACTTTGTGTTGGTGTATCACATAAAATCCCAGTAAAATACATTTACGTTTTTAGTTGTAACATGACAAAATGCAGAAAATTGTAAGGGGTATGAAACTTTTTCAAGGCACTTTAAGTTCACCTTTTCCTAAAAAATAATAAATGCACATTTGTTTGCAAGTAAAAAAATGTGCATTTATTATTTTTGGTTAGGCATTGGTAACGCCTGTAAAGCATTGCACCAGCAATCAGCAGTCAGTCATACTTCTGAGTGATGACATATTTCATAAATATTGTCCCACTGTACTAAAATTTTTTCCCGTCGTGCACCAACTTTAGGCAATACTCTGTCCTCTAGCTATTTCTCCTCTAGAACAACTCAGAGAACATGGCTGAGTTTTAACTGTAACTCTAGGTGTGGTATAGACGACTGTCCCTGTTGCTCTTGTATTAAAAAAGGGGAGGAATTTAGATCTATGGTTTGTGGCAAGGTTTACAGTATCAAGAACTTCATCAACTGTAATACTAAGTATCGAATATATTTGATCACCTGTAGAATTTGTCAAGTACAATATGCTGGTAGGACAACTAGGAGGCTACGAGATCGCCTCCATGATCATGTTTATGACACACAAAAGAATCATTCTACCAATGTCGGTAATCATTTTAACAGTGCTCATGGAAGTGGCCTTAGTGCTTTGAGCTTACAGGGCAATGATAGCGTAGAGGTCTCCTAGGGGTGGAGATGGCTTTAGATTGCTGTGCAAACGTGAAGTCTTTTGGATTTTTTATTAGCGTACACGTATTCCTAATGGTTTGAATCTTGAATGGGATCTTACCCATTTTTATGAGTGACTTCCTTGTCCAGCCATGGCCCCCTCCCTCTCTGATGTGATTATGTTTTACCAGTTTATTGAATATATGCGTTTATTTGACTACATGTGTTTATTTGGTGCTGATCTTTTTTGATTATTTTCTGTGTCTCTGCCCGTTCCATCACCTTATTAGCCTTTTTGGTCTTTAATATATCTGGGATGGTGAGGATAGGACAGAGACTTTGTCATTGATCTGAGACATATCTATTTTTATATTTTGTATAATCTTCTTATTTGAGATGGATCCAATATACATTCATTTATACATGATACAGTGTTTTCTTCATGGTATGTTATTTATTGTTTACATTCATTCTTTATAGCTTTATTTTGATTTTAATTTTTTCCATCTCCATTGTGCAATGTTCTTTGCTCTCATCTATGCAGCACAGGAGCTGGACTAGCACCTACAATAGGAGTTGTGCCTGGATATTGGGAGTCTCTACCTTGAGCAGTGGTAATACACAGCAGTCAGTCATAGCCAGGGCTGCTGTTAGAAACCACGGGGCCCTATACAGCCAACCTGACAGGGCCCCCCTCAAAAAAACAACAACACAGTTTACTATGCTTCAGTTATGAATGAACACAGTGAGTGATTGGTACTGATCACTCATTGTGTTCATTCAGGAAAAGAAGGGCTGGTAAATGTGACATATTTACTGGACCCTTCCCCCACTCTCCTTCCTTAAGGGTCCTATTGTGTGCTTGCAGCTGCCGGTGGAAAGGAAAGGAGGGGGGCATGAGCAGCAGGGGGAAATATATTTTGCACAGGGAGGGTGATGAGTATGGTAGGGGGCAATTACTGTAACCGATCCCCTGTATGGCTCTCTCTGCAGCAGGTGAAAGCTAGTGGGAGGGAGAGGAGGAGAAGCCATCTTTCAGCTGCTGCAAAGAGAGCCATACAGGGGATCAGATCCCCTGTCCCTCCCTGCCCACATCTGATTCACCACGCTGTCTGGGCCCCCCTGATGGCCTGGGCCCCATATAGGAAGACTGGTGGTACCCCCATATCCAAGGCCCTGGTCATAGCTGTTAGTATATCTGCTTGCCCGTATAAGATGACAGCTACTAAGGCTGTTGGGACTTGTAGTTCATTCATTCACAGAACTCTGTGAATGAATGACGGGTCATGTGGGTGGAGCCCTGTGTGGCCGCGCTGTTTTCAAAAACTTACAACTTGTACAGGGAACTTCTCCCCATGCTGCTGTCCTGGGGGGGGGGGGGGGGTCGTCAGTGGCTGTAGCATTGGGAACACGTGATATGTTACCCTTAAAACTGTTGCGGTAGTGACCAATACCAGAATCTTTCTTCATTTCCAAAAAAAATTGCCAAATATATTTTGGTTTCTACATCCCAGAAAGGGGTCAGCTTGAGTTTTTTTTTAACCATATTGGCATTTTTGTGCTATAACAGCCAGTAAAGGAAACAGGTGAATGTGTTAAATGTGTTTGGCTCAGGAAAATAACAGGATACTTCAGCAAACAGTTAAAAAAAACATGGCTGCAAACGTACACGCCACGGAAGGTTCCAGAATCAAAGCTTCCTTCAATGCCAGATTTCACAATGATAATTAAAGTTGATTTATGGCTATTCCAGTGTAGCAGTGGGCTACAGCACAACATTCTGTCTTGTGTAATTAAGTAGTATGAAAAGTGGGAATCCGTGGCCCCCACGAAAGGCTTTCTGTTGCTTACCAGTTCCTTAGCAACAATAACACTCTGTAATTACAGATTCACTTATCGCTGACTGCGCAGTTCCTGCACGCTCTAATACTGGGAGGAAGATTGCTAAAACTTCATACAACAGAAAATTCAGATGAACTTTATCACACAAAAATAGAGACAGATAGTGAGAATACTCAGAATAACAATGCTAAGAGCAAGAGAACGCACAACCCCCAGAGCCAATCAGAAACTGTCTTATAAGTTCTGGATGGTTGCTGGGGCTTACAAGTAACTCTTGTTACTTGTAAGAACTATTGTTATACAGTGCATTCAGAAAATATTCAGACCCCCTTCCCTTTTTTTTTCAATTTTGTTATGTTGTAGCCTGATACTACAGTTGCTTATATTCCTCTTTTTCTTCTTAACCAATTCAATACGGGGCAATTTTACACCTTCCTGCCCAGGCCATATTTCAGGTTTCAGCGCTCTCACACTTTGAATGACAATTGCGCGGTCATACAACATTGTACCCAAACTAAAATGTTATCATTTTCTTCACACAACTAGAGCTTTCTTTTGGTGGTATTTAATCACCGCTGGGGTTTTTATTTTTTGCTAAATTAACAAAAAAATACCAAAAAATAAAAAAAAAACACGTTTTTCTTTGTTTCTGTTATAAAAGTTTGCAAATAAATAATTGTTCTTCATAAATTTAGACCAAGATGTATTCTACTACATGTCTCTGGTAAAAATATCCCAAATTTGTATTTATTATTTAGTCTGTAGGAAAGTTATAGAGTTCACAAACTATGGGATATATTGAAAATTGATCAATCCCGAAGTACTGACGGCCAATCTAATTTCTTGAGGTCCAAGAATGTCAGAACAGTACAGATATCCCCCAAATTACCCCTTTTTGCAAAGTAGACAATCTGAAGTATTTCATAACAGGCAAATTTTTTTAAGTTGTAATTTTTCTGTCATTTTTAAATAAAATAATTAAAAAAATGATTTTCACTATTTTTTTTTTTTTTTACATACTGTCACAAGTGCAGTACAGCGTCATCATATAACTGGCATGGTGGTGATCAGGGACACTGACTGGTGACAGTACGAAAAAAAAATTATAATTTTTTTCAATTTTTATTTTATTTTTTTATTAATTTTTTTTTTTCATTTTGCACTATGACCAAAGTAGTATAATGTTACTATAGTAACATTGTACTACTTTGGGGAAGTGATCAGTGATTTTTTTTTTTTACACAATTTGCTTATAGCAAAGAATTACTTTGCTATAAGCAAGCATTTACCTGAATGACATTGATTCATTCAGGGTTTTTTTTTTTGTGCTTAGCTGTGAGTTGGCCACAGCTAATCACATGACATGTGCATGTGATTAGCTGTGACCATTCACAGCTAGACACTAGTATACAATGGATGGCATGAATGAAGCCATCCATTGTATACAACTGTCATGTGACCTGCTGTGATTGGTCACAGCAGGTCACATGGTACCTGCAACGGGGGCCGGTACTCAGATCTGTCATCAGCCGTGTCCGAGGTACATGGCCGGTGACAGATTGCGCCGCTGCGTGGCTCTGCAAGCGCGCAAACTGCGCATGTGCGGGAGGACGCCATATGGCGGCCTCCCGGAAAGGTAATGCATTTTTGCGGACGCCATTTGGCCATAGGCCATAGGCCAGGTGTCAAATGGTTAAACTAAATTCAATACCCCATAATGACAAAGCGAAAACAGAATTTTGGCCTGGCGACCAGCTTTTGGAAGAGTCCTGGTTGTGCCAAACTTCTTCCATTTGAGAATTATGGAGGCCACTGTGTTCTTGGGAATGCAGCAGAATATTTTTGTAGCCTTCCCCTGATCTGTGACTTGCAATAATCCTGTCTCTGCACGCAGTTCTTTTGCTCTGATACAGTATGCATTGTCAGCTGTGAGACCTTTTATAGAGAGGCTTGTGCCTTCCAATTCATGTCAAATCAATTTCATTTACCACAGGTGGACTCCAATCAAGGTGTAGAAACATCTCAGCAATGATCAAGAGAAACAGAAGGCACCTCAGCTAAATTTCAAGTGTTGTTGCAAAGGATCAGAAAACGTATGCCAATGTGATATTTCAGTTTTTATTTTTAATAAATTCACAGACATTTCTAAAATACTGTTTGGCTTTGTCAATATGGGATACTGAGTGTAGATTAATGAGAAAAAAAGATTAATTTAAACAACTGTAGCAACATAACAAAATTGAATAAGGGTTAGTTCACACCATAGAAACGCAGTCTGGATGCATTCTGGATGTGTGTCTGTATGCGCATTTTTGGTGTGTTTTCAATGCGTTCAGGTGCGTTTTCGATGCATTCCACTTCTTTCTCCTTTTTTTCTTCAATTTGGACATGTGCAATCTGGTGCATTTTGGGTGCATTTAGGTGCGTTCTGGTTCATATTTAACGCGTTTTTGCAGGACAGGTCAGTACAGAAAAAATGCAGCATGTTCTACTTTTTTTCTGGGACTGGAACGCACTGGAACTGACCGCACTGGTGTGAACTATGCCATTGGAAATCATGCAACCTACTATCAATGCATTTTTGATGCAGAAAAAAAAGCACTGGACTGCATGTGGTGTGAACCGACCCTAAAAGTGAAGGGGCTCTGAATACTTTCTGAATGCACTGCATGTCTGAAATAATGACAAGTGAAAGCTTGATATATAAAGTCTGTAAAATAAAATGAAAGTATAAATGGCATTAAAGCCTCATTTTTTTCTTTTAAAATAATAAACATGTTATACTTATCTGCTATGTGTAGTGGTTTTGCAAAGAGCAGCCCTGATCCTCCTCCTCTTGGGCCCACCGCCTGTGTTCCTGGCTCCTCCCCTTCGAGCAGTGCTTCTGGAGGAGCAAGTAGGAGTACTTCCCAGGAGGAGGAGCCGGCACTGGTGCGTGCTCGCTCCCGAGCCACTGCTCTATGTGTCCATAACACACACAGACCCTCGCCCCCCGCTCTTTCCTCATTGGCTCACTGGCTGTGATTGAAAGCAGTGGGAGCCAATGGCCTCTTGTGAACATCGCTGGATTGGACGGGGCTCAGGTAAGGATTGGGGGGTCTAGAGTGTCAGCTGCACACAGAAGGAATGCTTGAAGGTAAAAAACCTTCAGCCTTTAATATCACTTTAAGCTACAATGCATGCTTCGTTTCACAGCCACAGCAAGAATTCTTACCTTACCTTGTGAAACAACCAATTCAGTATAAAAGAGAAATTAAAAACATGTCCTTATACAGTACTGTGCAAAACTTTTAGGCAGGTGTGAAGAAATGCTGTAAAGTAAGAATGCTTTCAAAAATATGTTTTCATTGTTTATTTTTTTATCAATTTACAAAATTCAAAGTGAGCAAACAGAACAAAAATCTAAATCAACTCAATGTTAGGTGTGACTACTCCTTGGCTTCAAACCAGCATCAATTCCAAAGCTTGCATACTTTATATACTTGCAGAAAGTCTGGATTTTGTAGGATTAGAGCCAAGTGTATATTTAATCAATTATACCAAGCAGGTGCTAATGATCATCCATTTTATATATAGGTTGAAACACAGTCATTAACTGAAACAGAAACGGCTGTGTAGGAGAATTAAAACTGGAACAAGAACAGCCAAACTCTGCTACTAAGGTGAGGTTGTGGTAGACAGTTTCATGTCACAGGTCATACACCATGGCAAGACTGAGCACAGCAACAAGACACAAGGTAGTTATACTGCAGCAGCAAGGTCTCCCCCCAGGCAAAGATTTCAAAGCAGATTGGGGTTTCAAGATGTTCTGTTCAAGCTTTTTTGAAGAAAAGAAACGGCCCACATTGAGGACCGTAGATTCAGTGGTCGGCAAAGGAAACTTAACACAGCAGATGAGACACATCATGCTTAGAAGATGTCCAGCAGTCCCATCAGAATAGAACTGGTGGAAACCAGTTGGACCCAGGTACACCTATCTACTGTCTGGAGAGATCTGGCCAAAAGTGGTCTTCGTGTAAGAGTTGTGGCCAAAAAAACATCCCTCTGGCATGGAAACAAGGCTAAGTGATTCAACAATGCACAAAAACATAGAAATTGAGGTGAAGAAAAATGGCAGCAGAAGCTCTAGACTGATGAGTCAAAATTTTAAATATTTGGCTGTAGGAGAATGCAATTTGTTTGCTGAAAGGCTGGAGAGCAGTACAATAATGAGTGTCTGCAGGCAACAGTGAAGCATGGTGGAGGTTGCTTGCAAGTTTGGGGCTACATTTCTGCAACTGGAGTTGGAGATTTGGTCAGGATAAATGGTGTCCTCAATTTTGAGAAATGCAGGCAGATACTTATCCATTGTGCCATACCCTCAGGGAGGCATGTTCTGTCTCTCCAATCTAAGCATTGATAGTGTGATACTGTAACTTACAGTTGTGATGAGATAGCGATAACTTCAACCTCAGTTGGATACCACAGTCAGTGACTCATCAATAAGACATCTTGTAGATCTTGTGAAGTTTATTCCATAAACTGAGAGAATCTTACAACAATGAACATTCAATAGGTCAAAAGATCATAATTTTTCCTGCTCCATGACATGAAGCTAGAGCTGCAATGCATTTCTGGGAAAGGTGGAGGGCTATCTATAGAGCACTAACTAAACCAAAGGAAAGGGAGGAGCAGAAACAAAATATAGAAACACTTAAAGGCATTAGACAGTCAATATGACAGTCATGTGAAATATGACAAGGCATGTGATTGGCACCAAATTTATTCTGAAACAGAACAACGACATACAGCCACTGCAATTGCAGTTTACCAATTCTTAGATGTAATGGCTAGAGATGAGCGAATTATTAAAAAATTCGGTTCGGCTGAATCGCCGAATTCGCCGAATAAATTCGCTTCGAGCCGAATATATTCGCTGCGAATTTAACTTATAAAAAGGGTGTTTCTAGGCTTCAGAGAGCCTTTATATTAGTGCAGAACACTGTACCTTTAATTTAAATGCCCTTGGAGTCTGCTGGGGAAGAGAAATAATACTGTCAGTCAGTATGACATGCAGATGAGTGCCGTCGATCTTAGAATCACCGCACACTTCACTCATTTGGGCAGTCATGCTTGAGCGAGTAATAACAGGTCTGTGCTGCCGTTTGGTGTCTGGCTTAATGCGCACAACACTGAACGTCCCAGCGTTTGTCAACGATTTGCCGTTAAGTGATGCAAACCCGCTGAACCACGTTCATGAGGAGCCGGTACAGGGGGCCAAAAAATATTACCGCCAGCCGGCGTGTAAATGGATTTAACTCTTTGAACGTACAATAGTGGTTGTGAAGCGGAAAGTCAGTTTATTTAGCACAATCGGTCAATTGCAGCTTGCCGTTGGCTGGAAACTGTACGTTTATGTCACTGGAATGCACTAATCACCCAAAAAATATTACCGCCACCCGGCGTGTAAATGGATCTAACTCTTTGAACGTACAATAGTGGTTGTGAAGCAGAAAGTCAGTTTATTGTACACAATCGGTCAATTGCAGCTTGCCGTTGGCTGGAAACTGTACGTTTCTGTCACTGGAATGCACTAATCACCCAAAAAATATTACCGCCAGCCGATTTGCCGTTAAGTGATGCAAACCCGCTGAACCACGTTCATGAGGAGCCGGTACAGGGGGCCAAAAAATATTACCGCCAGCCGGCGTGTAAATGGATTTAACTCTTTGAACGTACAATAGTGGTTGTGAAGCAGAAAGTCAGTTTATTTTGCACAATCGGCAAACTGCAGCACCAACTGTGCACGACAGCCACCAAAAAAAAAAGGGTGTATGTCACTTTAAATTTTCGATTCTTTGATAGCTGTGGCCCTAAGTAACGATTCTGTGTCCCTGAGTAACGATTCTGTGTCCCTGAGTAACGATTCTGTGGCCCTAAAGTCTCTGTGGCCCTAACTCTGTCCCTTAATACACACAGGTCTGTCTCTCTTGAATGACCGTAGGCTAATGGAGAATTCTAAGATGGCCGCGATTTATAGCTCCACCATTACACAGTGCTGGCTGGCTGCTGATTGGCTAATGCGATCACATGTCATGAATGCATTATGGGTCAGCGCGCCTTGTCTGCGCGCCTTCCCAGAGATCCCCGCCCCATCTTCTCTGTCCATTTTCTCCGTCGCCACACATGTCGCCGCCATTTTTGGGAAAATTCGATTCGTGCATCCGAAGTTTGCTAATCTTCGGATTCGTCGCGAATCGAATTTTTCCAAATCTTCGGAAGGAATTCCACTTCGTCATGTTCGATTCGCTTATCTCTAGTAATGGCTATATTAATTTCCTTTTTTAAGCTTTCTTTCTTCTATTTTCATCTTGCGATTCAGCCAGCAACTCTGCTGTTTTTCAGAAGCTCAAGCTCTCCAGCAGAATGTACCAGTTTACATGGATTAGACCATCAATTTACCATTGGCAGTGGTGTTTAAAATTATCAGCTTTATTTATTCATGTAAAACTTTATCTCAAAAGAAAAAAAACCAGTTTGCTGTAACTGAAGTGTGAGCTGCAGTTTTGCTGCAGTTTGTTATTATATTCAAATCTGCTAATACATTTAACACTACCATCCCCCTCTCCTGCCCACCCCCCCCCCCTTCCTCCCGAGACTGACTGTGCTGCTGTCTGCTGTGTCCTGTGCTCATTTCTCCCGAGTGGCGTCTCACTAATACTAATAATAGAGAACTGTTGGATAACAAACAGCAGAACACCGAACTTCCCAGAAAATGACTGTACCACAGGGTAGGTGTGGGGGACGTGTCAGGACAAGTCTGATCAGCATAGTTAGAAAATTGACCACACTCTGCTCTCATGCCTAGTGTGGTCAATTTTTAATATGAAAGCAGAGGGACTGGCAAGAACACCAGGGATTTCACAAAAAAGAAGAAATACAAAGAGAACAGGTTACTTTTTCATACAAGTACATGGTACAGCAGGCACATATCAGGTATATGAAATGTTAGGTTGACATACTCTTTAAACCCCCTGTTGCTTTCAGTGGGCAGTACTGCAGTACTGAATGAAATCCACTCCACAGAAGACTGGGTTCACATGGTGCATTAATGCATGGACACATTGAAATTAATGCACATTGTGTTAAGGCAGCCCATTTATTTTAAAGAACTGCCAATGCACCCTAGCATGACAAAAACCACACCTAAACCGTTTTCAGGAACAACGCAGGTGCATTGCCCTAGTGCAGCAATGGCAAACCTATGGCATGTATGTGCCCTCCCTGTGGGCACTCAAGCAGATTGCTACCCCCCCCCCGTAGCCATTGCTGACGTCACTTCCCTTGCTGCGTTTCGTCATCGGACTTATTCATAAGGGAATTAATAAGTCCAATGACGAAACGCGGCAAGGGAAGTGACGTCAGATGCGCAGGGAACCGGAAGTGGAGTAGCGGCCATTTTAACTAGTGGCAAGAAGCACACCAAACATTCTGGAGGTTCTTATGACTACAGAAAGGTTTGAAATTACTGGTTTCAATGCGGTTTTAAAGGCTTATATAATTTGAATGTAATAAATAAAGTATTTATATAAAGTATTTATATGGTATGTTGGCAGTATTACACTATTATATTCCTCATATATTGGCATCTTGATGGAGCATGGTGTAAGGAGGATTGTCGAGTTTGTATGCTGATGAACCCAGATGACAGAAGGGGAGAGGGTTATCCCTGAGGATCCTTCCATGAGGGCTATCTGACTGTCATATTGTATCTGGATTGCTAATATATTTTGGTAAGGGTATTTACTCCTTACTTTCGTTAGAAGTTTTTCACTTGTTGTGTGGCACCTGCATATGATTCACCAACACGTTTTGCACTTTTTTTTACTGAAGAGGGACCACATCTGTGCTATATAGTTCAGTGTATTCACTTATTGTTTTGCAGTATTTATTTATAAGGATAATGCACTATGTATTATTTCTTTTTTTCTTTTGAGGTGGCTTGAATCGTGAAAGCCCTTGGGAGGCTCTAAATATTGGGACAATTTTGTGAAATCACCTGTATGATTTTTGAAGGACACTGGTGCAGTTCTTAATTTTTTGCACTTTAATATTTTGGACTTTATGGAGATAGTTTTATATTGTTAGATTATATTTGTTTAGGTGGCATATTTATAATTATATATTTTGACAACTTCAGGGGTGAAGGTGAAATGTATGCTACTAGGGTTATATTTATTTAACACATTTGATTTTTGGAGTGGTATTATTATTATCATATTTTCAATTTGCTTGCAGGAAGAGATTAATGACAAAACATTTTTTGATAGATTGGGAGAGAGTTAAAAATGCTGTCAGGTTTTTTTTTTACATTTTGCCATCTGTGTCTCATTAGGGAGATTTCCCTTCACTTCCTGTGCTGCAGACTAACAGGAAGTGAGATGTTTCCAGTGTGGGGAAAATCCCCTCTTAGACCTTGTTCATATGGGTGTACTGAAGTATACACTTGTGCAAGGGCCATGGTTTCCCACACAGGAGTGCACAATGGCTGCAGGGGCACAGTCGTAATTTGGCAGCTGTTTGGGTGTTGGTCCCTGATCGCAGACAGTGTGCTTTTGGGACCCGCACCCATGCGGCTGTCAAGTTGGGTGCAGGGGCAGTAGCTGTGACCGTACAGCCACTGCATTCCAGTTGACATGAATGGGACTGCCTGCTAGGGGAAGCACAGAACAACTCTGCATCCCCGTGAAGGCAAACAAAGCCCTCACCCTGCTCTGCACATGCTCAGTTGTTCTCTACTTTTCAGCACTATGCTAAAAATGTAGAGACCGATCTGCTGACAGCCTAAAGATTTGCTGCTCAGGAGCTCTGGGCTTCAGAAAAATGGCAGCCTTCAGCTTTATCAAGTTTTTTATGGATTCAATTTTGCTTTAAATGCTTTATAAAGGGTCAAGGTTTTTTACCTTCATATATTTTATGCATGAAGGTAAAAGACCTGTGTGCAGCAGCCCCCCTAATACTTATCTGAGCCCCATCATGATCCTCAGCTCTCCGGGAACTCTCTCTCCTCATTGGCTGAGACAGCAGCAGGAGCCAATGAGCCAGTGCCAACGAGTAGAGAGAGGGGGCGGGGCCAAGGCACGGCTCTGTGTGTGAATGTGTGTGTTAATGACAGGTACCTGTTCCCACTTCCAGCTGCGGTGAAGTGAGCTGGAAGTTCGGCCTCCTTCTCCCTCTCGCAGTCTCTTGCGAAATTTCACAGGTCCCAGAAGACTGCCGGACCAATTAGGAGGCGCAGCGTGACTCGCGCATGAGCAGTGGGCACCAGGCTGTGAAGTTGCAAGCCTGGTGCCCACAGTTGAGATGCAGGTGCCGTGGAGGAGAGAAGGGGAGAAGGGACGTCATGGGTGAGAACACCGCTGGACTCTGGGACAGGCGGCAAGTGTGTGTTTATTAAAAGTCAGCAGCTACAGTTTTTGTAGCTGCTGACTTTTAATAAACACAAAAATGGCTGGAACTCCACTTTAAGTCAGGTTTTTACTTTATGGGTTAGGCTGATTTATCCCAATTGCTGTCCCAAAGAGGAGGTAAAGAAAAATTTTTCTATATGAGAATAAACATGCTCTACCCAAAGCTAAAAAACAAAATGTTTCAGTTGTTTTGTAATATTTTATGTGTATCTGTGTGATGGATGGCCTCGGCCACTTATCTGGCCACAACCTCTGATGCGTTTCACTCCGCCCATAGGGGGCTTGGTCACTGACACTTTCCACAAGGATTTGGAGTGTGGCTTTGGGAATGTGTGCTCAGTCAGTGAGAAGACCTGGCTCATAATTAGCAATCCAGCTCATCTCAAAGTAAAAGTCAGGCTTCTGTGCAGATCACTCTACATCAGCTTTTCTCAACCTTTTCAACACAGATGAACCCTTGAAATATCTTTCTGGTTTCAGGGAACCCCTGCCAAAACTTACTATATCTACAACTCATGATACATTAGTGTGATGGTCAGTGGGAAGAATGCTCCTTACACTTATGGTCATTAAGAAGAATTACCCCCTTACAGATATCTAAAAAGATCAATGGTCTCAGTGGGAACTTATATGAGAGGTAGAAATTGTTCATTGCTCAAGGAACCCCTAGAAACCTCTCGATGAACCCTAGTTGAGAAACCCTGCTCTAGATCTTTCACATCAAACTCATCAAACCATGTCATTTTGGAGTTGGTTTTGTACACAGGAGAGAAAAGGACCTTCCTCAAACTGTTACTACAAAGTTGGAAGTACACAATTATTTAAAATGTCTTTTGTGCTGTAGCATTAACAGTACTGTAATGCCTTAACTCTTACATGAAGGGGTGCCCACAACATGTTTCGTCCTATAGGTAGTTATATTGGCCAGGTGTCCACAAACTGTTAGCCATATAGTATTAATTGTCACAATATAACAGCCTAAGGTAGTGGAGAAAGAAAATTAAAACATGTAAAAGAGGCAATCCAAGCACATGGGTGTTATTTTGGGTGCCAAGGTTGTGTGGTCCTGCCCAGAAATCACACTTCAGTTGTTTGTAGGAGCCAACCCAAAATCATATCAAGGACTGCAGTGAGAGCTCTGTGATTTACATCCTAGCTTACCAGTTACATGGGGGAGGAGAGAAGAGCACAGACAGCAAACTCCTCCAAAAAGATCCAACACTTCTAAGATTCTAAGCACCAAGACAGGACATTGACACTAGAATGTATAATATAAAAAAAAATTCCAGGAGTTGGGATTTAATTTGATTTATGCTTATGTTTTATGGAGCATATAGTACGAGAGTAGACCCCAAGGTGGGTAGAAGCATCCAAAACCCCAACTAAGGAAGAAACAATGCTGGGAACTATGGCGGACCAGATACTCTGGAGATTCTGGAGAAAATCCAACAGGTGATTGATCCCTCCGGATCCCATCTTAAACAGAATAATGTGTATGGGTGTGGTGAAGTCCAAGAATAAAATGTTTCAAGGCTTTCCTATTGTATGAGACAATAAGACGCATAAGACATTGAATCCCAGAAGGTCACCTAAGCCAGGGTCTAAGTTTAAAGGAGACTGACTGGGGATGGTTTTGCCATGACCTAAGGAGAAGCAATTGTCCATTGAGAACATTCTGCACGCCCCTGACCCGGAAGAGCCTGCCCATGCCGCTCTGCCACAGTAAATTTACTGTAGCTGGGTGGCAAGCTGTTAAAGGTGCATTCTGAGGAGATAGCAGAAGACAAATGTGGTCCACAGTGAACCATCTGCTAGAAGACTGATTACTCATACCAGAGATCATCTTTGAAACCCTAGATTAGGGAGCATGATGCTGTTAACAGTCAAGGATTTGTAGAACAGTATGACATGAACAGCTGTGCTGTTCTGTAGAGGTATGACGTGAGCGTCCAAAAAATCTGTAGACAATGGGGTTGATTATCTAAAGGCAAATATACTGTTCATTGCAAGTGCAACGCAAGTAAACTGCAAGTGCACTTGCTCTCGATCTGAGGGGCAGCTCTGAAATGAGGGGCTCTGGTGATTCCTATCATCCAATCATGTGAGAGCAAAAATGCTGTTTTTTTATTTTCCTCGCATGTGATTGGGTATTTTTTGCAAAGTGAATCTTTACCTTATTTACTAAGCTCTAGAGAAACTGCACTTGCAGGGCACAGTATATTTGCCTTTAGTAAATGAACCACTATGTGTTGGTTAACCCCCCTGGCAGTATTCACAAGTGTAGCTCGGGGTTAAGTTTCAGTACCATAAGCAGTAACCCCGAGCTACACTCGGGATTACCCTGCAGCGTTGCTCCAGGATCCCTCGATCACTTACCTTATCTTGCACTCCCGTGATGTCCCCCCTGCAGCGTCCCCGGCCATCTCCTCCGGCTGATGCCGTCATTCGTCTTCTGGGTTCCGTTCCCTGCGAGCATGAGTATGTATGGGAACGGAGCGGCGATAATTAAAAAATTTAAAAATGTGACATTCACTCAATACACTAAAATCTCATAGTAAAACATTACTGTATCAAACCATTTCACATACATTTTGTCCCTACTGCTTTGTCCTGTGCCCTGCCTGCATTTTTACTGTTCTTTCTGCCTGGAAACTGAGAAACATCCATGGTGTCCAGCTAGAGAACAGCGATAGTAAATTAGAACAGCGATAGTAAATTAGAACAGCGATAGTAAATTAGAACTACTTGCAGAGTTGAGTGATAATGATTCGTGGGGAAATTCGTCATCAGACACTGAAAACGATTTTGCGACTAAACTCAGCAATATTTCAAATTTCAGTGTTTTTGGTTTGATTACATTATTGAATTAACTGTATTATTATATTATTATTTTTTATGATTATTTATTATATTATAATTTATGATTTCGTGTTTCAAATTTTATTATACCCGGGATGTTTACAAGACTCTTGTTCGGACAGATTTCAGTGAGTTATTCCTAAGAATTACAGGGCTACAATAAAAAAAACAACATATTTCCATGCAAAAAAATTTACCGCTTTGAGCACAGAAATACTGACATAATCAGACCACTAGGGAGGTTAATGCATGCGGCTTACTATATAGACTAGGGCATATACACTAGTGATGAGGATCCTAGCAGCGCAGCAATTTCCAGGCTTCAGTCAGCCTCTCAACCCTTTCTCCTTGGACCTGAAATTCTCAGACAGAATAAGTGCATCTAAGCTTTCATTTTCTGTTTACATAGGATTATATAGTGCCAACAGTTTGTGCAGCGCTTTACAAAATAAAGGGGACGATACAATTACAATAGAATTCAGTACAAAAGGGTTAACGGGGCCCTGCTCATGGGAGCTAAAAATTGAAAGGAAGTACGAACTGAGTAAAACACCTGGCAGCATTTGTTTTTCAAAATTAAACAAGAAAACAAATATACATTTTCCATCTGTAAGCCTGCATTGTTATGCTTTTTAAAGAGACACTAAACTCTGGTTTAACCACTTGCCCTCCTGAGGATTTACTCCCCTTCCTGACCAGGACATTTTTTGCGATACAGCCCTGCATTACTTTAACTGACAATTGCACGGTCATGCAACGCTGCACCCAAATTAAATTTACGTCCTTTTTCCCCACAAATAGAGCTTTTTTTCAGTGGTATTTGATCGCCTGTGCGGTTAAAATGTTTTGCGCTATAAATAAAAAAGGCTGACAATTTTGAAAAAAAAAACCCAATATTTTAGACTTTTTGCTATTAACCTCCCTGGCGGTATGATTATTTCAGATTTTTGGTGCTGAAAGCGGTACCATTATTCTGCATGGAAATATGTAGTTGTAGTTTTTTTATTGTAGGCTGTAATATTTAGGAATAACTCACTGAAATCTGTCCGAACAAGAGTCTATTAAACATCCCGGGTATGATAAAATTTGAAACACAAAATCATAAATTATAATTTAATAAATAATCATAAAAAATAATAATATAATATTAATACATTTAATTCAATAATATAATCAAACCAAAAACACTGAAATTTGAAATATAGCGCCATAATAAGTTTGCACAGTGCTGAGCAAAGTCGCAACATCGTTTTCAGTGTCTGATGACGAATTTCCCCACAAATCATTATCACTCAATTCTGCAAGTGGTTCTGATTTACTATCACTGTTCTCTAGCTGATCTAAACCACTTTTGACCTAAAGGGACACTTTTTGGATGCCATGGACGTTTCTCAGTTTCCAGGCAGAAAGAACAGACAAAATGCAGGCGGGGCGCAGGACAAAGCACTAGGGACAAAATGTATGTGAAATTGGTTGAGACAGCAATGTTTTACTATGTAAAATGTAAAAAAAAAAAAATGACATTATTTAAAATTTTTAAATTTCCCGCCGCTGGCGGCGCTCGTACGTCCCGACGTCACAGGGACAGGACACAGAAGCCGGATGCCGGCATCGGCCGAAGGAGATGGCCGGGGACGCTGCAGGGGACACATCGTGGGAGCGCAGGGTAAGGTAAGTGAAGAACAAATGCCGGAGCAGTGCCGCATGGTATTCTCGAGTGTAGCTCGGGGTTACCGCTCTTGGTACTGAAATGTTACCCCGAGCTACACTCGGGAATACCGCCAAGGAGGTTAAACACGTTCAGAAAAAAAAATTGATAAATCTAATTTTGTCATAAATTTAGGCCAAAATGTATTCTGCTTCATGTCTTTGCTATAAAAAAAATCCCAATACGTGTAAATTAATTGGTTTACATGAAAGTTATAGCGTCTACAAATCGCGGTATATATACTGGAATTTTTTTTTTTTTTTTTTTTACTAGTAATAGGTGACAGGGGAGGGATCTGTATTGTTTACATACAGGTCTCTCCCCCGTTGGTAATACTCGGAAATCGTCGGGTGGCAGCGGGGAATCTCCGGCCAGGACCTGGTGATTGACAGCTGAGGCCGCGAATGGCGTGCGCCCCCTACACGGAACTGCAAAATCACGTATATATATGTGATTTTGCACACCTGTGCCGCCCTGTAGCAGTATTTCTGCTATAGGGCAGCGCGGAAGCGGTTAAAAAAAATTATATTCAAGTATGTATTCTTTACTCAAGAAAGTACCCTCTAATGCTCCCAGCCTCCTCCAAGTCTCCAAATTATTTTGTTTTGCTGCTATGATCCTTACTTCCTGTTAGAGGGTGGCTACGTTCATTCTCCATGGTCTTAATGTATGTAGGAATGTAGCCACCCTCTTTTGCTCTTTCCCAAGATGTTCTAATGACTATGGATTATGGGATATGCAGTGTGCATAGAGCAGTGCACATGACCAGATCTAATGTGTACTTCTCCTTCCAAACAAATGGAAGTGAGAGGGAAAAGGAGAGGGTCATGAGCTCACAGGATTTTACAAGGAGGCAAAAAAACACAGTAATAAACAATTTAATGAAAAATAGATTACAAATTAAGTGGTGGATATGTATGAATTATTTTTTGAGGAATAAGAATATCGTTTAGTGTCACTTTAGGACTACCTTCAAATTCCTGCATGAGCCCAGGCATGACTGGTTCTCTTTAAAAATCGGTCCGCTTTAAGAGCCACATGAGGCTTCCATGCTACTGCAATAGATGAGTTCATCGACTCTTTTTCCAAGGCTGTAGATGAAAGAAAAACATTATAACACAATCCGCACTGACACCAGCGATATGCCATTATGCCCTGAAGTGTGGATTTTTTTACACCAATTTGCATCAGTCAGACTGGGATGAATAACCTCAGCAGATCATCAAAGGCTGGACAGATTTGTTTTAGCGATGCGGAGAACAATTGTATCCCCGTCCTAAGAATGCATGGGAATCCTAGGGAGAGATGTCTGTAATTACACTGCCTGGGCACAGCCGCACTCAAAGTATCAATGAGATTCAAACCCGCAGAAGTCTCTTCTTCATCTGCCCAAAAAGAAAAGGAGACTGGTGTGGTTTCTGAACCCTACACAAAGTAAGCAAAATAACCAGCATTCCCTTCCAACTGTATCTTGTTCCTTCACTTCTGGCTTAACCGTTTCAGTATCTACCAACAGCTGTGACACCAGCTGCTGCTTAAAGAGACCCTGTCACGTAAAGAAAAACTCTTTAACACCTGTAAAGAAGAAACAAAATACTTACTTCTCCTGCTGCCTGCGCTCCTGAATGCTGTTCTGATCCCAAGAAATTGAAGTCTGCAGGGAAACCGACATTTCCAGGAAGGTCGATATCCTGGGCAGGGGCGGACTGACAACTCATGGGGCCCCCGGCAATAGGGGATCACGGGGCCCCTGTGTCCTTGCCCAAACTCAAAAAAGCCTATGAAAAAGGTACCAGGGGCATCTCATGGGGCCCCCCTACTGACCCCGGGCCCTCGGGCAGTGCCCGAGTTTCCAAATGGTCAGTCCGCCCCTGATCCTGGGACTCCCTCAGCTCTTTCTGGTTCTTCCTGCTGCCCTCCTAAATCATTACTGTATCCTGCAGCGGGTGGAGGTCAGCAGGAGCAACCAGTGAGAGTTGCAGGAGATCCAACCCACATGGAAGAAAAATATATTTGAAATATATTTTAAAAATATTCTTCCCAAATATATTGCCATATATTTGAAATGCTACAATTCATATTCAATATATTTCAAAATATATTTCAATAAATATATATACACTGAATGTTCAAATGTGTTTTTATTACAAAATATATGGAAAATAGTTTTAAATATACATTTCAAATATACTGTATATCTTTAAAAATACAAATCTACATTTTTTGGAATGCATTTACAAATATATGTTTAAATGACTTTTTTATATGTTAAAAAATATCTGAAGAATATATTTAAAAAAAATATATTTTTAAAAATATATATATTTTTAAATATATTCTTCAGATTTTTTTAACATATAAAAAAGTCATTTTAACATATATTTTACATCGTTTTGTAAATGCATTCCAAAAATGTAGATTTCGTATTTTTAAAGACATACAGTATATTTGAAATGTATTTTTAAAAACATGCAGTATATGTATGTGTGTGTGTGTATGTATGTATATATATATATATATATATATATATATATATATAGATTGAAATTTATTTTGAAATATATTGAATACGGCCAAAATTGTAGCATTTCAAATATATGTCAATATATTCGGGAAGAATATTTTTTAAATATATTTCAAATATATTTTTCTAACATATGGGAAGAGACTGACCTTCCCGGAACTGTAAGTTTCCTGGTGGACTCCAGTAGACAACTCCTCAGGACTGGAGCAGTGCAGGCAGCAGGAGAGGTAAGTATTTTGTTTCTTTATTACACCTACGTGCTTGCTAGAGAGTTCTTCATTATGTGAGAGGGTCTCCGTAAAGTGATAATAAAGTCTCATTACGAGACTAAAACAAGTTCCCCCACTGCAGGTTTAAAACATAATGTACTAGTATGCACTGCATACTAATACATTATGAGAGACTTACCTATAGACGGAGTCATCCAGCGTTGGGCTGTCACGGCTCTCTCTCATACACGACACTTCCATGTTATCCCGGTCTTCCTTCCGGGTTCCACATCTTTGGTTGTTTGAATGGCCAGGCTGCAGTGACGTCACTCCTGTGCATGCACGCAGGTGTCCCTTCACGGTCTGAGCGGCGCATGCGTGGCTCAGATGGCATTACCCGCTGACAGGCAGAGGGGTCATTTGTGACAGAAGAGACCTCTAGGGTCTCTTCTGTTATAAAAACCTTGCCTGTCAGTGTTTAACAGATAGTTTACTACCACTCTTAAGCTGAAGTTTAGGTATGGCGATTTTTACATTGTTACATTGGTCCAGCCTGGACCAATGTAAGAATCTATGTGCCATATCTGTGAGATCCCTGTGGAAGCTGGAAATCACTGTAGTAGGCAAAGTGTTCTCTAATTGGACAAGGTGGAGCTTGTGATGATCCCTGCGGAAGCTGGAAATCACTGTAGTAGGCAAAGTGTTCTCTAATTGGACAATTTGGAGATTGTGATGATCCCTGCGGAAGCTGGAAATCACTGTAGTAGGCAAAGTGTTCTCTAATTGGACAATGTGGAGATTGTGATGATCCCTGCGGAAGCTGGAAATCACTGTAGTAGGCAAAGTGTTCTCTAATTGGACAAGGTGGAGATTGTGATGATCCCTGCGGAAGCTGGAAATCACTGTAGTAGGCAACGTGTTCTCTTATTGGACAATGTGGAGATTGTGATGATCCCTGCGGAAGCTGGAAATCACTGTAGTAGGCAACGTGTTCTCTTATTGGACAATGTGGAGATTGTGATGATCCCTGCGAAAGCTGGAAATCACTGTAGTAGGCAAAGTGTTCTCTAATTGGACAAGGTGGAGATTGTGAGGATCCCTGCGGAAGCTGGAAATCACTGTAGTAGGCAAAGTGTTCTCTAATTGGACAATGTGGAGATTGTGATGATCCCTGCGTAAGCTGGAAATCACTGTAGTAGGCAAAGTGTTCTCTAATTGGACAAGGTGGAGATTGTGATGATCCCTGCGGAAGCTGAAAATCACTGTAGTAGGCAAAGTGTTCTCTAATTGAACAAGGTGGAGATTGTGATGTCACCCAGACTCTAAAAACTGTTCTCTGAATGGCACCCATGCCAAACAAGCAACCTCCTGTACACAATGCAGCCAATCTGCATAGGACCCAAAAGCTAGTTGAAATCACTGGAGTAGTGGTGTCTAATATCGTTGTTTCCAGCCCCCCCCGACCCCCTCGGGGTCCTTCCTACTGATCCTGGGGTCCTATACTACTGTCACTGGACCCTTTATTATGGTCCCGAAGTGGGACCCTTTGACATGTTCTGCAGCAGACCCCCTTCCTGATGTGTTGGGGCCCCTAAGCGGTGGCAGAACGCCAGGGTCCAGTTGCAAGTGTGACCTTTGCGACCCTGGTAGTTCCACCACTGGTGTCAGAAATGTTTTATTCTCATTATTTTATTTCTTGCATTATTTTTTACCATTTTATTTGATTTGTTTGGGGTTTTTTTTACAATTTTATTTTTTACAATATTTTGGAGCCCCATTGGGGCTTTGGTGAAATATCAGTAGTCTATACAGATGTTTCACCTTTGGAGGGCACAGCCCTCAATCTCCATCTCTGCAGCCTAAGCTGCACAGAATAAATGGACAGTAATATCTCTATACAGAGCTTACTGTTCATTCACAAACTGGAGCATAGTAAACACAGGAGAGCACACGGGCCCAGGGGCAGCAGGAACTAGATAGGAGGGAGTGGAGAAGGAGGCATATAAATGAACTGATGCCCTCCATTTTCCTCCTGCAGCCGCTAAAAGTGAAATGGGCTTTCAGCGACTTAAGGAGGAAAATGGAGGGCATCAGTTCCTCTTTATGCCACCCCTCCTATCCAGATGTACAGGAGAACTGCATGGGCCCCCTGGAATATAGGAGTAGGTTGCAATTGCGACTCTTGCGACCCCTGTAGATAAGCTCCTTGAAAATAAAATTAGCACTAGTTTATTAGAAATAACCCTGTCAATTCTGATAATATTATAGTGTTGCAAGTAACAAGTACTGATGAATAGCTTTCACAGATAGAAATAATTTCAACAATGATTTCAGAGGGGGCAATATGTGGCCGTGCTGAAGTTAATTGCACAGATATGTTTTGCTGTTGTAACCCTCAGCAAGCTGGCCATGAGCAATGACATGCAGCTGTGGCTGGAACAAATGCATTTGGACATAGTGTCTGCAAAAAGGCTACAGGAGAATAGCAGCTCTGAGATGCAACAGTAGTAATGTAGCAGCTGGTGGGGGAAAGCAAAGCATGCAGCGGGGAACACCCTATCTGACACAACCAAAGTGTTGCAGCGCTGCAAGGGGCAAAGGCTTAGCGCTATCCTCCAACCTGGCAGCTAAGTATTACCTGGAAATGGACTGAAATAACACATTGGAGGAGATTTACTAAAACTGGAGCACTCAGAATCTGGTGCAGCTCTGCTTGGTAGCCAATCAGCTTCTAACTTCAGCTTGTTCAATTAAGCTTTGACATTAAAACCTGGAAGCTAATTTGTTTCTCTGCAGAGCTGCACCAGATTTTGCACCATGCAGTTTTAGTAAGTAACCCCCATTTCTTGCTGGAAAGGTAAATATTAATTTGAATTTTATTAATTTCTTCAACAAGGTGATGACTGTTCAACTATATTTATATGATAGTGACAGGTTCTCGTTAAAGAAGGCCTTTCTGAAGAGAAACATGGAGACTGCCATTGATAAATTCTCACTGTATGAATATGTGTTTCCTTGCTGACTCTTTAGCTTCAATACTTTCAATTACTAAGCTAGAAGAAGAAGAATGCAGAGAAGAAATACTGGCTTCAAGATGGCTTTCCTGATCTGTAAACTTTTTTTTGGGTCTGAGACTCATAAAGAAGCAAGAGGTTTAGTGTAATATAGCCAGTAGGTCATCAAGAACAATACCGGCCATTTATTTATTTCATTTATTTTTTCTCCTCACATTTGTCTCAATTTCACTTATGTGTGTGTTTTTCCTCACTGGATGGAGGGTATGGCTCCTCAGGCCTGCTCTGACATCTAGGGGGAAGATGTGTGGCCCTTAGGTTCCTTCCTCCCCCGATCCCTGGGGGGTCTCCCTTCCAAAGAGCCCCTCGACTAAGTACTTGGTGGTCGGCTTCAGCTGATCACAAGGAAAGGGATCCGCCAGGCTTTTTGCCTAGGTGGACCATGTTGGAAACCCTTTGTCCCTGTCAGGAACCTTGCGCCTCGGGGGATCAGAGTAGAGGTCCTACCCCTTCGGGGGGTGGACTAAAAGCAACACCCCTAAGTGCAGTTTTTTGAGTTGTGTTTTTGCACTTGCACCTTTTTTGTACACTTATCAGGTTTTTGCGCACCTCCACGGGCTAAAACTATTTAGCCCTTTCAATGCCAGTGCTTGGCTGTAACTTTCTTTTTTTGCAATTAAAAAACATTTTCTTACTTCATTTTATTTTTCATCACATAGAGGACAATAAGTCCCCTATGTGATGATTTTTAGGTGACAGGTTCTCTTTGGGGCCTCTGGATGTATAGCAATGCAGATAACATTGCAATACATTTTTCCCCGGCTATTCTAGCCAAGGAAAGTGACAGCGGTGGAAGTGATGTCATACATGTCGCTTTCCGGGTCACAGTAAGAAGGGGTGCAGAGTGGATGTGTTCTCTCCTCTCCACCTGCCAACACCCACCATATCGACCTCAGGCCCACAGATGGGCAGGTGGAGCCCGGAATACATTGGGGGCACCATTACTGTAGAAGTAATTGGGCAGCAGCGCAGCCTCCTGACTGCTTTCACCTGACAGGCAGGAGCCACCGGATTGTGTGTAAAACCCCCTGCTGTCAAATCTGTATAACGTATGGACCTGGCAGCGAAAAAATAAACCTGGAATTCTACTTACTACTACCACCACTACTACTAATTCTAATAAAGTGCATACACCCTCTGGGATACAGTCAGTAAACACACCAAAATCAGGAAGGACATCAAAGATATCTGACCCTACATGCTGTCACTAACTTAAAAAAATTGCAGGTGAAAGCAGAAAAAATACAGCATTTTAAATTGTTACTTGCAGTGGCTTTTCTTTTCTATAAATTATTTTTCCTGCTCTTGCAATGTACCACTGAACCTGCTAGAAAATGTGACTACTCCAGGATGAGTGAGAGAACAGCTTCCTCCCTCCTTGCATATCATAGCCCTCTCTTCCGCTGGGAGTGTCTAATTTCTGTCTATGCTGACCCAGCTCCTCTGCCTCTCCCCTCATCTTCCTACATACCCTTAGGCTCCATGTACACTGCAGCTGATAAACTCACGTTTAGGAGCTGTTCAGCGTTTTTTTCATCAGCCCCTGAACCCTCCCTAATGTTTTCCTATGTGTCCATGTACACTATGTCGTTTACAGGCAGTTGAGTTTACAGACGTTTTTTTTGAACACACCAAACTTGCGTTCAGGAGTAGATTTTACCGGAGTTTCAAACACCAAATGCTTGTAAACGCGTGTTTTAACTCTTCCATTTCCAGATGCTGTCCAGAGCCATTTTTCATCATGAAAAATGCATGCAAAGCGTTTTCCCGGTACTCAAATGGACCTGGTACACCATACTTTGAGGTTTTGCATGAAAGAAAATATGTTAGACACTGCTGCAATAATTTCTGCACAGAAATGAGCTGGAACACATCCAAACACCACAAAAAAGAAAAAGCTAATCTTAACACATACTGCTCTCTCTGCTTCTGCTCTCTCTATTTCTCTTAAAATGTCTGAAATAGTTAATTTTTTACTGTTTTTCAGTGCATTCTGGGCATTTTGGATGGTCTCCTGATGTTATCTTTAACCACTAGCCTACAGGGCACTTATACCCCCTTCCTGCCCAGGCCAATTTCCAGCTTTCAGCGCTGTGGCACTTTGAATTACAATTGCGCGGTCATGCAACACTGTACCCATTTTTTTACACTGTACCAAATTTTTATCATTTTTTTGAGACAGATGGAGCTTTCTTTTGGTGGTATTTATTCACCTCTGGGATTTTTATTTTTTCTTAAACCAAAAACCACAGAGAATTTTGAAAAAAAAATGTTTTTCTTAGTTTTTGTTATACAGTTTTGTAAATAAGTGATTTTTCTCCTTCACTGATGTGCGCTAATGAGGCTGCAGTGATGGGCACTGATAGGCTGAATTGATGGACACTGATAGGTGGCACTGATGGGCACTGATGAGGAGGCACTGGTAGGTGGCACTGATGGGCATTGACAGGCATCACTGATGGGCACTGAAAGGCAGCACTGATACATGACACTGATACATGACACTGATATATGGCACTGATAGGTGGCACTGATAGGCAGCACTTACTGGCACTGATAGTCGGCACTGACTGGCACTGATAGGCGACACGGACTGGCACTGATAGGTGGCACTGATTGGCAGCACTGATAGGTGGCACTGATTGGCATTGATAGGTGGCACTGACTGGCACTGATGGGTGACATTGAAAGGCAGCTCAGATGGGCACTGATATGTGGCATTGATGTGCACTGGTATGCACTGATATGTGGCACTGATGGGCATTGACTGCTGGCACTGATGGACACTGACAGATGGCACTTCTGGGGCCACACTGATCATCAGGGCACACTGGTCATCAGTGCCCTGATGATCAGTGTACATGTCCCCTCCGCAGAAAGCCGATTACCGGCTCTCCTCACGAGCTGTCAGCGTGACAGCTCGAGAGGAGAGAAATGCCGATAACCGGCATTTCCGTGTTTACATGTGATCAGCTGTGATTGGACACAGCTGATCAAATGACCGAGCCGACATCGTCGGCTCTTTCTGTGATTTGCTGTGTCCGAGGGACACAGCGCACCGGCGATCGCCGCGCTGCGCGCTCCCTGAGCTGCGCATCCGCAGTGAGAATGGTAGGACATCATATGACGTCCTATCAGAACGAGAGAACCACCTTGCGCCCATCATTGTACTATAGGGCGGGCGGAAGGTGGTTAAAAAATGCTTCTTAACGCAAACACTCATAAACGTACATAAACGTGGTATGCAAATATGGCTAAACAACGTTTTAACCTACATTTTCCAGCAATCAGTTTCCATCGTTCAGTAGTGTCCCGTCTACATGGGGCCTTATACTTAAGTGACATCTCTGAGTCTGCTGGAGCTGCCAACATCACTACCAAAATGGTGGCACCTTGCAGCAGTTTCAGGGCCAGGGGCGGACTGACAACTCATGGGGCCCCCGGGCAATAGGGGATCATGGGGCTCCTGTGTCCTTGCCCAAACTCAAAAAAGCCTATGAAAAAGGTACCATGGGCATCTCATAGGGCCCCCTACTGACCCCGGGCCCTCGGGCAGTGCCCGAGTTTCCAAATGGTCAGTCCGTCCCTGTTCAGGGCTTTTGGATGTCAGGTAAATGACATGCATAAAATATGTTAAATGCACATATAATCTTATGGGAAGATTTTTGATGAAATGAGTGGTCTGGCAGTAGAGTCAAAACCAAAATGTTGAGGGGGAATACAGGGAAAATCAAGGCAACCTTTGTGTGCAATAACAAGTATTCCCAACTTCTCTTTTTTGCTCCCTATTAGTACCATTGGAATTGTTCTGTGCTGTTTGGTATCAGTTACATAACTAACTAGTTCTTAATTAAATTTGAAGCCTGCAGAACCACACCCCTCTATGTCATGGACAGTAGGAGAGGAGCATGGTTCTGTAGTCCTAACTTCTTTGTGGTGTCCTGTGTTTATGGTGTCCTGATACAGAAGGGTGAGTGTTGTCCCATAAGACTGGAAGTGTGTTACTGGCAGGATCACCAGATGAAAAGGGAAAAATGCTTAAAAAAAAGAAAACAAATGCAGCCATCACATCTAAGGACTGGTAAGCTGCAATATATTACATTTTGGGTTTACATACAATTTAAAGTGTCCTTCCCTAGCAGCACATGCTGCAGACCTGTGTGATGCCAAAGCTGCAGGGACATAGACTCTGAGTGTAAGAGTATTGATTGCCCGGTGCTGTCACATGGACTGAGTCACGTGCTTCTTCATATGCAAAAGTACTGGTGTTTCCCGGCACTAAATGGAGTGGCAGGGGAGTGACAGAAAGGTAAGTATATTCTGCTGAGGTCAGATGGATTAAAGTGTTACTAAACCCAGGGCCCTGCATTCACTATATCTGGTCTCCCACAGTACACAGAACATGGAAGTGCAATTATTTTAGTAAATATAAACTGCTAAATACCTTTTCTCGACAGCAGTTAGAGCAGCCTTGTGACTTCTATCAGCACCCAGCAAAGCACTGGTAAAGCTTGTGGGAGGAGTTTTCATTCTCTCCTGATTGTCCTATGAGGCTGCATAGCCCCTGACCCTCTTTCTGGACAGCGTTTATTGGCCCTTTGCTGATCACATGCACTCTCCCAAAGAGAAAAAAAATACCTTTTTCATAGGCTTTTTTGAGTTTGGACAAGCACACAGGGGCCCCATGATCCCCTATTGCCCGGGGGCCCCATGAGTTGTCAGTCTGCCCCTGCTGTCTAGCAATACACACCAAACTGAGCATGTGTCTCCTAGGGCTCAGCAGATGGATTGCGGACTGTGGAAGAAGGGGAGGATCAGAGAAGTCAGGATCAAACAGCCTTTTTACACAATGCAGAGGATTAACCCCTTAGGTTCCACAGTATAACAAGCATGCTTTACTGCATATACAGACTGATTTACTGTTGTGGGTTTAGTAACACTTTAAAACAAAACTGTTGCTTTGTCCTAAATGGTCAACGCAGAGGTTTTCAAAGCTACATTCACTATTGTAGGGTGGTAAGGGGCTGGGGGCCTTTTTTGGGACTACACCTCCCAGATGAATTGTCGCTCACCCTTGCCCACACAGGAGGCTTCTTATTATATGCCTCCCTCCAATTGGCTAAAAGCATGTTAGAAAAAAAAACCCCTGCCAATACCTTTTGTTTTTGGACAAGTTACTTCTCAATGTGCTTTTACATGCAAATTAACCCATTACACTGAGAATTCTGTGTGCATATTAATGTGGAGAACGGTTCAAGCTGCGATCTGTCACAAGGGCGTTCTGCGGTATAGAATTCACAGTCTATGCCAATTGTTACAGTGAAAGTTTTTCAGTAGATTGAAAAAGTTTTCCTGCACAAAAAGATACAGGCAGGAAACAGAATTAAAAATGCAGATTTTAATTGGAGGAAAAAATATTAGTATTTTGTGCTGGTTGGACTGATGAAAATGTGAGCATTTCATACAATGCCCCCTGTGTATGTAGGTAATAAATTGTTACATATGAGGGATTATGAGCTACAAATATCAGTTATATCATTCTGGAAGTTTACCAGCTTCTTGGAAATTTAGGCCGTTTGCACCGGTGCATTTTTCCTGTGCTAAAACGCACTTTTCCAGTGAATTAAAAGCAAATACAAGAAAAGTCCTCTTGAAACACAAAATCATAAATTATAATTGAATAAATAATCATAAAAAAAAATAATATAATAATAATAAATTGAATTCAATAATATTATCAAACCAAAAACACTGAAATTTGAAATATAGCGCCAAGTTCGCACATCACTGAGCAAAGTCGCAGAATCGTTTTCAGTGTCTGATGATGAATTTCCCCACGAATCATTATCACTCAATTCTGCAAGTGGTTCTAATTTACTATCATTGTTCTCTAGCTGGTCTAAAACCGATTTTGACCTAAAGGGACGCTTTTTGGACGCCATGGATGTTTCTCAGTTTCCAGGCAGAAAGAACAGTAAAAATGCAGGCAGGGCGCAGGACAAAGCACTTAGGACAAAATGTATGTGAAATGCTTTGATACAGTAATGTTTTACTATGTGATTTTAGTGTATTTAGTGAATGTCACTTTTTGTCATTTTCAAATTTCCCGCCAATCCGTCCCCGTACATCCCGACACTCGCAGGGGACGGAACCCAGATGACAGATGCCGGCATCCGCCGGATTACATTGCCAGGAACACTGCAGGAGGGACATCGCGGGAACGCAGGACAAGGTAAGTGATCGAGGGATCCCGGAGCAGCACCGCATGGTAAGCCCGAGTGTAGCTCGGGGTTACCACTTGTGGCACTGAAACTTTACCCCGAGCTACACTCGGGAATACCACCAGGGAGGCTACAGGAGAAGTACAACCAGAGCTCTTTTGGCTGTACTTCTCCTGTGGATCTCAGGAGTACAGTTTGTTTTGCACTCCTGTGACCCATTTTCATCTGACAACTGACATCACTCAGCTGGTCCAAGCTGGGTAAAGATCCCGACTTTAAAGTCGGGATCCACCCCAGAGTCTGGAGCAGCACCTGGCTCAGCCTGTCAGTGATCTGCTGAGACCCTGAGCCAGCCACTCCCTTCCCCTCCACAACCCAGAGCTCCAGTGAGTGCTGGAGGGGCAGAGCAGAGAGCGGTGGATGACACTCACCACTCTCTGCTCACAGTAGCAGTAAGAACTCAGCAATCAGCAGTGATGTGATTGCTGAGTTCTTAGGCTTAGAGCCACGGGGGACAGATGCAACATCGGACCGATGCTGCATCCACCTAGGTAAGTATAATTTTGGGGGGAAAAAACCCCATACTTCTCTTTTAATGGCATTGAAAAGCCTGGGCAAGAGGACATTGCTTGGGAAAGCAGAACAGTACATTCTGGGGAATTAAAGAGATGGATAGTTGAGGAGGGCCCGGGGGTGTGTAGGGGTGTTCTCTCTCTTAGGTCTTGTGCAATTTTTGTGGCTGCATGTTTTTACCACCCCTCAACCTATCTCCCTTAAGCTGCAAAGGCATCGGATGGTGGTGTACTCACGCTCACAATGCATTACATCAGCAAATTCCCCCCCTCCACCTCATGATCAATTCAACTTAATGGGGATGCCCCAACCACATGTCAAATCCTCTCTGACAAGCAATCAACCATGGATCACTCTTCAGAGGGCGGCACTAATGTATATGAGTCTTTAGCGTGCCAGCTGACCCTGGCTGCAATAAAGCCCCGATCGTTGTCCGCCTGTTGGTTTTTCAAGCAGACCCGATTGGATGCTCTTTTGCTCTCGATGGAGCAGCAGGTGTAAATGGATATGTGTCTGTGTATACCTGCCTGCATCTGATCTGATCCTGTCTGCTAAAAACAATTGGATGGGGATCCGCCTGGCAGAAATGAACAGATGACAGTTGGATGGAAACGGACGAGTAGTCCATTTCCATCTGACAGCCCATAGAGGACAGCAGGCTGTGTGTGTGTCCGCTCTGCATAGGCAGAGCAGACACAGACCTGTGATAGATCCTCCGCTGAGTAAGCGGATCTGCTGACAGGTCTGCCCCATGTAAAAGGGGCCTAATAATAACTTATTCCAGCAATCCGTTGCTGCTTAAGGTGGTATTAAACATTTATTATATTGTAGCTTACCAATTCTTAGATCTGATGACTGCATTGGGGTTTTTTGTAGGCTTTTTTTCTTTTATTTTCAACTAGTGATTCAGCCAGTAAGTCTGTTGCTTTTCAAAAGACCTCCAGCAGAATGTATCAATTACAGAGATGAGACAAACCATTCAATGCTGGCACGGGAGCTTACAATGATCAACTTTTATTTATTTATGTAAAACCTTTATCCCAAAAGGAAAAAAAAACTATTTGCTGTAACTGCTTAAAAAGTGTGAGCTGGAGTTTGACTTCAGTGTGTTTTTTTATTTAAATCTGCTAGTCCATCTAACCACCCCCCCCCCCTCCCCAACTGACAATGCTGCTGTCCAAAGGTGCCCCCTGTGCTTGTTCATCCAGAGTGGGGGCACTCTAATACAGGAGGTGTGGTACTGGCCAGATCACCAGGCGAAAACGGGGGGGGGGGGGGGGGAGCTTAAGAAAAGAAAACTGATGCAGCTACCAGATCCAATGACCAACAAGTTGTGCAATATTTCATTTTTGGTTATGTGTTTAATACTGCTTTAAGGGAGCCATATCCAGAATAAAGCACGCCACTCTTAAACTAACCTTAGGACTAGGAGCTCAGGACTCAGGGTATTAAAGCTTTAATATAATTATATCCCTCAATTACTACATATTATATAAATCCAGCAAATACCTTTGCAAACCCGGATATTACTTACTATTTTTGCTAGCGCGGGGAAATTATTGGGTTTGTTTTTATTGTTTTTTTACAAACCCAGATATTACCTTGTAAAAACAGCATCATTGTGCTCTTTTATGGAGGTTCATTTCCTTATGCAGTTCCTCTTTGTTGGTATGAGTAATGCACATATATTAAAGTCACATGCTCCGCTCTATTCAAATTACAATTTTCAGTAATCCATGCACCTGGTGATTCTACTGTGCATGCAACGCCATATTCATTCATTCATTCATTCATTCATTCAGGCACTTAGATTGTAAGCTTCGAGGAGCAGGGCCCTCCTAACCCTCTTGTATTGAACTGTATTGTTGCTGTATTGTCTCCTGTTATATTGTAAAGCGCTGAGCAAACTGTTGGCAATATATAAATCCTGTATAATAATAATAATTCAGGCATTGCTGTGTAGGCAGCATTTTTTTTTCTGATTGCACATGATAGCATTTTCTGGATCCAAGTAGCCACTTTCAAATGGTAAGTGGGAGCACAGCAGATTTTACACTGATATATCAGACATGCTATTAGGAGGGACAAAGTTGACTGTAAATGAAGGTCTGCAACAGGATTTTTTTAAAGGTTTAGTTACACTTTATGATCTCACACACACAGCAGAAAAAATGCTCCAAACCTGTGTACAGAGAGCATACTGGCATATTTTATGCACATACAGTACATATGTAAATGTATATAAACGCACAAAAAAGCATTAAAGTGTCTGCAATAGATGAACATTCCAGCCAACTGAGTTTACATGCCTACGTTTCTAAACCCAAAATGCCTGTAAATGCTCATAAATACATTGCCTGAACAATAGTTTGTTAAATTGTTTGTTAAATTATTTTAAATAATTTGTTAATTGCCAAAAACAATAGTTTTTTACACTGGATTTTTCTACCAGTTCCCGGCATAAAGATCCAGCGCACACAGGAGTATTTTAATATGCCCCCTTGCATGAGGGTCAAGGCTACTGCAAATACAGCAGGATTTACATGATTGTGCTATCTATATGTAACAAAAATGCAAACTGAAGCTCCAAACTACTGCTAAAAGGTCCAGATACAACTTTATTCCAATAAAAGTCAGGGATGCAATCCAAAGAGTAGAATACAATTTTTTAGGGGTCCAAAGACACCCACTTCATCAGGGTTAGAAAAAACATAAGGACATCCCCATATCAATACAATATGCCCTCCTCAGAATCATAGTTATAATCAAATACCCAATAACCAAGAGTATTGGATGTAGAAACGTCAGGTAACACTGATCAGATAACTGATAACTTTGGCCTTTCATTTTGTGGTAAATGGTAAAGAATATCTATTGGGTTTTTTTTTATATCAAAGGAAACCTCTCAGATAAAAAGTAAAACATATACACACTGCTCCAAAAAATTAAAGGAACACTTTGAAAACACATCAGATCTCAATGGGGAAAATTATCATGCTGGATATCTATACTGATATGGACTGGGTAATGTGTTAGGAATGTAAGGATGCCCCATTGTTTGATGGAAATGAAAATTATCAACCTACAGAGGACGGAATTCAAAGACACCCCAAAAATGAAAAAAATATGCAGCAGGCTAGTACATTTTGCTGAAATTTCATTGTAGCAACTCAAAATGGTACTCAGTAGTTTGTATGGCCCCCCACGTGCTTGTATGCATACCTGACAATGTCGGGGCATGCTCCTAATGAGACAGGTGTCCTGGGGTATTTATTTATTATTATTTATTTCAGGTACTTATATAGCACCATCAATTTACACAGCGCTTTACATATATATTGTACATTCACATCAGTCCCTAACCCTCAAGGGGCATACAATCTAAGGTCTCTAACTCACATTCATACATACACACTCTAGGGCCAATTTAGACAGGATCCAATTCACCTACCAGCATGTCTTTGGAGTGTGGGGGGAAACCAGAGTACACCCATGCAGGCACAGGGACAACATGCAAACTCCAGGCAGGTGGTGCCATGGCTGGGATTCAAACCAACGACCCTAGTACTGCCAGGCGGAAGTGCTAACCCTTTAGCCACTGTGCTGCCCATTTTTCCTTCCAGATCTGGACCAGGGCATCACTGAGCTCCTGGACAAACTAAGGTACAACCTGGCGGCATAGGATGGACCGAAACATGATATCCCAGAGGTGATCTATTGGATTTAGGTCAGGTGAGCGTAGGGGCCATTCAATGTTATCAATTCCTTCATCCTCCAGGAATCCCTGCATACTCTCACCACATGAGGCCGGGTACTGTCGTGCACCAGGAGGAACCCAGGACCCACTGCACCAGCGTAGGGTCTGACAATGGGTCCAAGGATTTCATCCCGATACCCAATGGCAGTTAAAGTGCCATTGTCTAGCCTGTAGAGGTCTGTGCGTCCCTCCATGGATATGCCTCCCCAGACCGTCACTGACCGACCACCAAAACGGTCATGCTGAACGATGTTACAGGCAGCATAACATTCTCCATGGCTTCTCCAGACCCTTTCACGTCTGTCACATGTGCTCAGGGTGAACCTGCTCTCATCTGTGGAAAGCACAGGGCACCAGTGACGGACCTGCCAATTCTGGTGTTCAATGGCCAATGCCAATCGAGCTCTATGGGGCCGGGCAGTGAGCACAGGGCCCACTAGAGGTTGTCAGGCCCTCAGGCCACCCTCATGAAGTCTGTTTCTGATTGTTTGGTCAGAGACATTCACACCAGTGGCCTGCTGGAGGTCATTTTGTAGGACTCTGGCAGTGATCATCCTGTTCCCCCTTACACAAAGGATCAGATACCGGTCCTGCTGATGCATCATATTCATTTGAATGAGCTGCCAAGGAACCTGAAATGAGCAAAAATAAGACATGCACTATTTTTCTCTACAGCAGCATGCCACAAAGCACAGTAATGCGTTAGTGTGCTTTGCAGTGTGCTGCAATGTGTGTGCATTAAAGGTGCATTATCTTAATGGGTTGGGTACCATTAAAGTGGTAGTAAACTCTTCCTTAATACCTTTACCTACAGGCAAGCTTATAATAAAGCTAACCTGTAGGTAAAATGAATATCGCCTAAACGTGCACTGTTTAGGCGATTTTAGCTCTTTGTGATACCCGTGCCATTCCTTCAGAGCACTGTCCCATGGGAGTGACGTCATCGCGGCTCGGCCAGTCAGATGGCCAGAACTCGCAAACCCAGAAGGAAGACCAGGTGAAGATGAAAGCCCTGTCAGAGTCGACAGTGTGCTGCTGGAGGGGTTCGTTTTAAGGTAAGTCCTTCATAATGTGCTAGTATGTGATGTGTTCTAGCACATTATGCCTTTACCTTGCAGGGGATTTTTTTTTTCACGCTTTAAAACTGAATGGTATAGCAATGCACTTTTATGCGTGGATTGTGTATTTATGTGCATTACAACAACACATTGCAAAAGATCCACATGGGCTTTAAAGGAAAATCATCCCCTGAAAGAAGCAACTTAATACTTACCTGTCTGGCGGCCATTGTATTGTAACGTGTTTCTCGTTGGGCACTTGCTGGCTGCTACCACCGACCTCTACATCACTGCAGGACACAATAGTGCCATAAGGTTCTGCGGGAGGAACCACAGCACCAGCAGGGGACATCTATCCAACACACCCAGAAGTGTGCAGAAGCAACAGCAAAGTTTCAGCACAAAGCCTGCTGGACAGTTAAGTACACAACGTATCCTTGTACAGGGTACTGCCTGAAAGTTTGTATATTAGCTACAGGGTCACTTTAAAAGAGGACACAGCAGCCGGCTGCCTATGCCTGACATGCATTGGCCTTGTAACGAAAAGACCTTGAATAATAACGCAATTTCATCCGTGGGTTTATGCAGTCATTCACTTGTAATTCCTTCAGCAACAGCCTTCTGGTATCCCTGCTTCCCGTTCCAGCCTTCCAAACATATAATTATATCACACGGCCAGGGTAACCACGAGCATCGCAGCATCTGGTATGCGGTCAAAAACTTTTGTTTCAAATCTGAACTATTTATAGGGAGCAAAATTTTTCAGGATAGTAATTTCCTATACGGTTTTATGAAAATAGGGCTGCATTTATGTAAAAGAGAAAAAAAAATATTCCAATTATTATAAATGTTGTTTTTCAGGAGCCAAAGCCCAGGTCCTCTTGTGTAGATGGTGACCCAAAAAAGCTCACGTCTGTTTGACTCATTAAAACTGTCCCGTAAAATGACTAAAACTTACGTAATCTTGTTCTGTAAAGTGAAGTCAAATTTTTTTTGAAAGTGCATACGCGTCATTAGGACAAGCAGCGGAAAGAGATTTCTTCAAATGATCATTCAACTTTCCACTTATTAAATCTTCATCACATGTGACTACAAGTTTAAAGGCTAATTCAACCTTTCAGACCATGCTTCATGTTACACCTATATTTAGGCCTCATGGACACAAACACTTAGCAGTTCCAGCAGGGGCGGACTGACCATTTGGAAACTCAGGCACTGCCCGAGGGCCCGGAGTCAGTAGGGGGCCCCATGAGATGCCCCTGGTACCTTTTTCATAGGCTTTTTTGAGTTTGGGCAAGGACACAGGGGCCCCATGATCCCCTATTGCCCTGGGGCCCCGTGAGTTGTCAGCCCATCCCCTGAGTTCCAGTGTGTTGAGGGAATAGAATCGCCAATGCCTCCTGATACCCAGGAAGCTGTACTTGCCGCATATGGCTACTAATACAAGTGAATGGTTGTAGGTGGCTGTGCTTGGGTAAACAACCACATCTTCTGGGGATTTTATGTGAAAAGTAACGTGTTCGGGAAGAAGTACCATAAGTGCCTGCGAATGCCATAAATGTTTACCCAAACACGGCCCTGTACAGCCATTCATTTGAAATGGTGATGGTATTCGCATGTGCAACACCACAGATGCCAGCAACTGCTGGAGGGTTTACATCTCGGTACACAGGACCTGCTAACTGGCCATGTGCATGAGGCCTTAGCTGTTGGAACATGGCACCATTCCACAGCCCTCACCCTTAATCTGCCCCCTCTTCCCTGAATAGCAAGGTCCGTCCCTGGCCTCCCCAGGCAGGTACTGTTCCTGTGTGTACTACTCTTTATATTCCGCCATCAAATTCCACAGACCATTAAGGGATGATGGTAAGCCCCACAACCCCCCCCCCCCCCCAAAAAAAAAAACAAATGCAGCACCTGGTAAACTGTGGTCTTCCATGCAAACAATTATTGAGCATTTCTGACCCATTCTTGAACTGTACTACATGGCCTGAACACAATCAACAGGTATACATAGCCTCCAGTGTTCCCATTCATAAAGCATTGCAAAATTACAGCCGAACTTCAGTCAAACAGCTACGTACAAAGATGATATACACCAATTAGCCATAACTTTATCACCACCCACCTAATGTTGAGTAGGTCACCCTTTTGCCACCAAAACAGCCCTGAACCATGGAGGCATGGACATCTCTAGACCTCTGAAGGTACTCTGTGGTATCTGGCACCAAGCCGTCGGTAGCAGATCCTTTGTTCTTTAAGTTGCAAGGTGGGGCCTCCATGGACCAGACTTGTTTTTCCAGCACATCCCATATGGCAGCGTGCATCATCCTGTTTGTATGAAATACTGTTTCTATGAAGGGGTTGTAATTGGTCAGCAACAATGTTTAGGTAGGTGGTACGTATCAAGTAGCATCCACATGAATGGCAGGACCCAAGGTTTCCCAGCAGAACACTGCCCAAAACATCACACTGCCCATTGTAGGCATTCCAGCTGTGGACTTGGGTCAGTATGGGCACCCTGACCGGTCTGAGGCTACGCAGCCGAATACACAACAAATTTTAATATTCATTTTTTCTGCTTTCAACTCATCAACTTCAGGGACAACATGTTTACTTGCAGTCCAGTATTTTCCACTGACTTTCAGATGCCATTATAACAGGATAATCAATGTGATTCACTTAACCTGTCAGTGGTTATAATGTTATGGCTGATCGGTGTATAAAGAACTGTTCTGCTTGCCAAAGGATTTGTATTTCTGTCTGTCCAGTCCTAGGATTTATAATGCTCTGCTACACAGCACAGCCCTGTCTGACAGAGCAAGAGACCTGATTTTTCTCTGATACAGTTAAGTAACACTTACAGGTTTTGTCCCTCCCCCAGTCTGTGACTGGACAGTGAAGAATAAGTAGCAGACTGATGAGAGCTCATCTCTGCTCCTATCTGCATGCTCCTTGTTAGCACATGAGCAACTAATTATCCTTTTGTACTGCTTCTCTCTCTCTCTCCCCCCCTCTCTCTCCCCCTCTCTCTCTCTCTCTCTCTCTCTCTCTCTCTCTATCTCTATCTGTCTGCTGCACAGGGACTGAAAGAGGCTGATACCAATTCAAATTCAAGCAATTACACTGCTTCTATTTCAAAATAAATGTATTAATAATCAAAGCTGCATTAATTTGTGCATTTTACATGTGCCTAGGAAATTGGTTTTAAAAGAATGCAGCAGAGTGGTTAAATAGCTAGCACTTCCACCTGGCAGTACTAGGGTTGTTGGTTCAAATCCCAACCATGGCACCACCTGCCTCGAGTTTGCATGTTCTCCCTGTGCCTGCATGGGTTTCCTCCAGGTACTCCAGTTTTCTCCCACACTCCAAAGACATGCTGGTAGGTTAATTGGCTCCTATCTAACTTGTCCCTAATATGTGTATATACAAATGTGAGTTAGGGACTTTAGATTGTATGCCCCTTGAGGGTTAGGGACTGATGTGAATGTACAATATATATGTAAAGCATTGCATACATTGACAGCGCTATATAAGTACCTAAAATAAATAAACACAGGAAGGTTACAAAGATATAAAAAATATCACGTTACATTTTAATGAGTATGAAAATGTAGCACATGCACAGCCTTCAAAAAATAAAGTAGAGGTAAACTCAATACTAAAATGTCATATAACATGTCAATGTAATTTATAAAGTAGTTTTTAATTTTTTGACAACTATCTCACACTTGTTCTCCTGCGTTGTCACCCTGTTATATGCACCACTGGTGAAGGGTACAAATGTCTGTGGTGACACACATTGTCCATCCTTGTAAGTTGTCAGGAGGTTGGTGCAGAGCCATGATGTGCAGCCAATGCTGGAGCAAGTTCATGAAGACAGGATATATATGAAAAAAGACTGGAGGAGAGCAGCAGTACAGAGATGAGAAAAGAGATTAAAAAAACATGCTTATTAGAAAAAAATTACAATTGTTTATGATACTCCTTGCTTTAGCAAACTAAATGTTATCCCATTGGAGTTTATATCTACTTTATAAACCTTCCCAATCCCTATATTTATGCTGTTCCCCAAAAAGAAATTAACAGGTGGTATCTAAAAGTTTCAAGACTAGTTTTGTAACATGCCAACAGATGGCAGTACAAAGCTGCATGCACAGTCACAGGGATCACCGACCTTCATAAGTCAGTGTGCCAAAAGATATTGTCCTGTGTACATCGGGAGCTGTGCAACTGGTGCTATTCTAACCATGTGAGTTAGAACAAAGCGCAAACGCAAAACTGGGCAAATCTGCCACAGAGACATTTGCCATGATTCGGCAAGTTTACGGCAATTCTGAAATTAGTCATTTGATGTGTTTTGAGTGGCACGTGCGCTTCAAGAGCAGAAGAACTTCACTGAAAGACGATGAGAGATCAAGAAGGAAGACCTTCAACCAGCTCAAGCCCCGAAAATGTCAAAACCATTCTTGTGTATGATGATTGTCGGAGAACAATTCACAACACTGCTGCCATTGTTGGTGTGTCATACGGAACAGTGCAGGCAATCCTTACTTGTGATTTGAACATGCGCCGTGTTACTGCCAAGTTTGTCTCCAGGTTACTGACCCCTAGGTCAGGCCTTGAAATTTCCACTCGCCTGCTCGCCAATGGCGAGTGGAAATTATGGTGGGGGCGAGTGTGTCCCCCAGGGCTGTCCTGGCTGTCCGGAGCTGTCATTGGCACTGGGAGCCGACAGACTGCTCAATAGCTGAGCGCAGTGAAAGCAAAGGAAGGAGTGTGTGCTGTGCTCTCTGCCTCCCCCTAGAGTGCAGTACCCGGATCTGTGAGTGAACAATGAAGTACTGCAACTTTTTATAGGGCTGTGTGTGTGTGTGTGTGTGTGCCTACCTAATTTCAGCTCACTCTGGTCACATGATCCTCTACATCAGCCAGTGGTGGCTTCAGGGGAGAGGAGAGAGCACTTAACAGCGTGTGTGTGTGTGTACATGTGTGCCTGTTTGTGTGTGCCTGTGTATGCATGTACATGTGTCTGTGTGTATGTACATGTGTGTATCTGTACATGTGTATGTACATGTATGTGTGTACTTATGTATGTGTGTACATGTGTATGTGTGTATGTACATGTGTGTGTTTGTGTGTACGTACGTACATGTGTCTGTGTGTACATGTGTCTGTGTATGTATGTACATGTGTCTGTGTATGTATGTACATGTGTCTGTGCCAGGGGCGGACTGACCATTGGGGGCCTCATGAGATGTCCCTGGTACTTTTCGTGCCTGTGTGTGTATACATGTGGCTGTATGTGTGTGTTTGTACATGTGTCTCTGTGCGTGTGTGTACATGTTTCTGTGTGTGTATGTGTGTGTATGTACATGTCTGTGTGTGTGTACAGGTGTCTCTGTGTGTGTTTGTTGGTGGCGAGTAACTCTTAAGGCCTGGCTAGTAGCTCAGGACTTGAAATTTTAAGCCCTGCCCTAGGTCATCAAGCAAGAAAGTCAAGAAAGCATTTTAGAGATAACTCTTTGCAACCTCCTTGCAGCCAAATCATGCCTACATACATTTTCCTAATGGAGGTAACAGTGGACTATGCCTACACAATGTGAGTCATCTCAGCCATTTGTACTCTCAACTGGAAGCGCATGTGATGGGTGACAATGCAGAATGGGAGACTTGAACAGAGCGTTGTCACCCAATAGCAGGAAGTAATTAAACAAGAACTTTCATGGCAGGAGCCCAGGTATTATTTTATTGAGAGCCATAGATTTGAAAAGATTAAAACCAAGAACTTAGTGCTACAAGGCAGATATACCTAAAGTGCACTCATCAGGAGATGACCTCCTTCTGAATATGCTATTTGCCTGGCTGTTGTGCTAACCTTCTGGCTACAAGCAACTGATTGAGAACTCTGCTTTTTCCATGTTTTTTTACCATTCATGGTGACCTTGGCTTTTATCAACTACACATAATTACACATAATGCAGGATCAGTGAAGACAGGATCAAACAGCCTTTTTATACAATGCGGATTATCAATTATAACAGCTGCTGCAACCACTTAAGTATGTTCTCCACTCAAATAATAAAAATCTTGTGTTTGCGCTGCTATTGAGTGTACCAAACAAAATATAACCAACATATAATAGTGGGTATATATAATCTAACAGTGTCACACTGGTGCTATAAAATTATTCATCAAAATGTCCATAGAGTAAACTCTCGGTGTTCAACCAAAGTGCCTCTATTAATTCCACTCTGGGAATTGTTTCCATCATTGGGCTTGGTGGGATCGATTCCCAGAGTGGAATTAATAGAGACACGTTCTATACTTTATGAGTGGAGTGTGAAGATGATTGAACACCAACAGTTTACTCTATTGACATTTTGATGATTTATTTTATAGCACTTGTGTGACACTGTTAGATTATATATATATATATACACTAATATATGTTGTTATTTTGTTTGGTACACTCAGTAGCAGCACAAACACAAGATTTTGATTATTTGGGTGGCGAACATACTTAAGTGGTTGCAGCAGCTGTTATAATTGATAATCCGCATTGTATAAAAAGGCTGTTTGATCCTGTCTTCACTGATCCTGCACTTCTGCTACTGTCCCCAATCCATCTGCTGATAGTACAGAGCTCTATGAGTCACCCCACACATGCTCAGTTTAGTGTGTATTGCTTGAGAGGTTTTTTTTTTCTTTAGGAGGGTGCATGTGATCATCCCAGGGCCCAACAGCACTGTCCAGATAAAGGGTCAGGGGTTATGCAAGCTCATCGGACAGTCAGAGGAGAATAAAAACTCCTTCTACAAGCTTTAACCAGTGCTCAGCTAGACACTGATAGAAGTCACAAGACTGCTATATACTGCTGATGAGAAAAGGTATTTAGCCATTTATATTTACTAAAATAATTGGATTTCCATGTTCTGTGTGCTGTGGGGGACCAGATATAGTGAATGCAGGGGCCGGGGTTTAGTGACACTTTAATTTTGTTTTTGTTTTTTCGTCACAAAGAGGATTGAAAGGGCAGCACATATGTTTTTGTATTTTCAGGTACACACAGGTACAATAATTAAAAAATAATAATTTTGTGTTGGCTCTCCTCTAAAGGAAAAAGCTGAACAGGCCTAAACAAACAAATAAATTGCAAAGTTCCCACAATGCTATGCAGGCTTATTTTCTAGGCTTTGATGTTATGCTTTAAATGAGGGGCAGTTACTGAGAGAAGAACATTTTCAAAGGGCATCAGCACATGAGATAAATATAAGCTGCTGTCCTATTGCCAGGAAAGCAGGAAAAATTGTTACATGCCCACAACCAACCAATGAAAGTCTCCCTTTCATTTCCCAACTTACTCTATCAGTGAGATCTCTGTACTGAGGTCTTGGGGTTGTACACCTGCTGTGCCCATTATGAGGAGTTCCCACCATCCTTGTGCTGGGTTCCTGGATCTGTACACCTTCTATACCTATTATGAGGGGTTCTCACCAACCCTGTGCTGGGCTCCTGGGTTTGTACACTCGCTGTGCCCATTATGAGGGGTTCCCACCATCCCTGTGCATGGTTACCAGGTCTGTACACCTTCTGTGTCCATTAGGAGGGGTTCCCACATTCATGTGCTGGGTTCCTGGTTCTGGACACCTTCTGTGCGCATTATGAGGGGTTTCCACATCCATGTGCTGGGTTCCTGGGTCTGGACAACTTCTGTGCCCAATAGGAGGGGTTTCCACCATTCCTGATGGATTTATTTTGAATGGTATTGACTTGTAGAAAAATTCTTAGCCGACAAAGGCAAATGTAGGCAAATGCAGCTACATACTAGCATAGTAGAAGAGGAAGTGTAGGGTCATTCTATGCTTCTGATCCTTCGTGTTTTTTTCCTATTTGGTTATTTCTGTATGATTACCGTACACATTAAACAAAAATCGGACGTTGTGTTCATGTACCATAAATATTTTTTAGCTTGCACCCTCAGTTTTTGTCTTCCGAAAAGTCAAACTTAGCTTTTGAAAGCACTATAGTAATAATCAGATAAACGGCCAATCGTCCCTCGTACGGAAATTTTCGTACAATTTTCTTGTTATGGGTACAGGCCTTAACAGCTGTTGACCATGACCTGTTAATAACTTTTGTCATCACATCAAAGTGCATGTTATATGCATTTTGATGTGCTGCAATTGATTTCTATGGGCCTCCCAATGCTCTAAATTGCAATGCAGAAGTGTAAATTGTCTGTGTTTTTAAAGTGAAAGTAAACCCACTTTGTATATTTTTACCTACAGGTAAGCTTATAATAAAGCTTACCTGTAAGTAAAATGAATATCTCCTAATGTGCGCCATTTAGGAGATATTCAAGTTTTTTGCAGCCAGCGCATGGGCTTTGAAGGAATGGCATACCCGTGCACTGTGTCGTGTCCCGAGTCTCCCATGCGCATGCGTGGGAGTGACGTCATCGCGGCACAGCCAGTCAGCTGGTCGGAGCTCATGAACCCGAAAGGAAAACCAGGTGAAGATGGAAGCATCTACAGTGGTGACGGCGTGCTACTGGAGGGCTTCATTTTAAGGCAAGTTTTGCATAATGTGCTAGTATGAGATGCATACTGGCACATTATGTCTTCAACTTGCATTTTTTAATGAACGTAGTTTACTACTGCTTTAAAGTTTGGCAATGGTTAAAAAACGATCACTAGAAAATACTGAACATTTGCTCCAGAAGCCTAAATCAGAAAGTGTGGCAGAAGTAGGAGACAGGTCACGCCATATATATATTCTTGTGAATGTTAGATGCTGTTTGGCAGTTGACTAGGTTTTTGGCATCTTGTTTGACTTAGTTTGAGCTACATTTGAAGTCAACGTTAACACTGAGCACTAAGAATGAAGAATCTGCCAAAAATGTATTTGTCTTCAACTAATATACAACAGACACTGCTAAATTTGACCATGTTCTACCCAATTTTTGCTAACATTGACAGATTTAATCATTGCTATCATAATCCTGTAGCATCCACAGAAAACATTTAATGTGTGGTGGAAAATGAATGAAGGGGACTGATAGATCATTAATGGGATCCAAACTTCTAACCCATTTTAATGTAAAGTTATTTTAATAGTTTCACTGTAGATGGATACAGGATATTAAATTGATTAAAGTGCTCACATTTCATATCACATGACCAAAAATCTAGGCTTTTCATTACGTGGCCTCTGCTAAAAGGGAAAGATTAACACATCTGAACTCCGATCCACCCTTTCAGCAGAAAGCACATGACCAAATGCCTCGGCTTTTGCTACTGTGAGCAGCATTGAAGAAAACTCAACTGAAGCAGCATTTTCTAAATGGGAAGTGTCTCAGCAATCCTGTTCTTCTTTATTCACCCCACTGCCAACATCTAAGTAAAGGCCCACTTTGATGACCTTGCTGTTTTTCTCAAAGAAACAGCCATTTTTTTTGTCAAAGCTTAATTGAACAAGCTGATTGGATAACATGTACACCAGATTTTGCACTCTCCAGTTTTAGTAAATCAACCCCACTATGCATTCAGTCAAAAAGTATTGTTGAAGACAGGGAAAAGGGACAAAGGCATCTTGGGTAACAGGATCATTTACGGAGTCATTTTCAGTCTTGCCTGTGAAGTCTACTTCAAACAACCAAGCAGTTTTTAAAAACAAAAATACGTTGAACCCTTATGGCCCATTGTTCCTTGTGAGAGACGTACTAAGCTACAGTGGATCTAAGGCAGCCCATAGATGATTGATTTAAGAAAAAATGACTCGATTCCCCCATTCACACAAGGGGAACTTTCCTGCCATCAGAATACAGTGATCAGCACTGCTGGCTATAGCCAGCAGTGCTGATCAAACAGCAAAATTCCAGCAGGGTGGTTGTACAGAAGCTGATCCACCAATCAACTTCTGTGCAACCAACCTGCTCATACATGGATTGAAATTGGACTGGTTCCTACCTAACCAGCCGAATTTCAATTGCTTGCTGGTCGGCATATGGCTTAAGTCTAGTTCAAAGATGGCTGACCTTATGTATTCAGAAACCAGTGCCACCAAGCCTTGAAGCCTTTTCCATAGGCCAATCTTTTTTCAAGGTAAAATAGGGAAGTGTTAAAACCCCTGAAGTGAAATGAAATATTTCCAAAGCAAAGAACATTCCATCTTAGTGAGTTGCAACTAAAACAGGCGACGTCATTGGAAAATTTCCCCTAGATTCTTGTTTCAGGAACAATGTAAAAATCTGGATTTTCCATCACTGTATGTTCCAATGGCAATGGCCACCAGAATATCTAGAGAGGATGAATAACAACAATGGGGACACAGACAGCAAAAAACATTACAAGGGTTCTAAACTTCACTACTATAGTGAAATCTAAAGAACAAAAAAATGTGCTTTAGATACACTTGAGCAACTGAACTGGGGCTTTACATGCTGAAAATTTGATAACACTGCAGAATCTAATTTGTACCAATGGCTTATTTGCCAGTCTTGGAATTGTATTCCCCCAAGCTAAACTATAGGTCAGTAAATAATGAGAAATCTACAACTTCTGAACTTCTAATATGATATTAAACGTAAATGGCAGACCAATATTTTGTATCTACCTTTCAAATGAAGCCAAAACACTGGGTTTGAGTTATCACAACAGTACAGAATGGTCATTTACTATAGCTTAGTAAATAAGGGTGCATCCATGTTCCCTTCAGTCATCCAATCGGGGGCAAGCAAAATCTTGGTTTTTTTTATTTGTTCGGGTTATTCAAACAATTAATTGATTGATTCACTAAGTAAGTTGACCAAGTTGCTATCTAAAGTTGCACTACAGTCTGCAGCCACCAACATAGACACTCCAATACTGTCATATTACTTCTCATACATAAATACCTGTCATTTTCTGCTACAATGTGTATTATTAATCAGTTTTTCCAGACTGTGTAGTATATAAATACTGTCAATAATAATAACAATATGACATAAAAGTAACATCAACAGCAGCATTATAAAAAAAAAATCAAGATTTGACAAACTTGCAAAAATAAACAGTGTTCAAATGTATCGATTAGCTACAGAAATTATGATGTCATCATTTTGAAATCTACATATTTGCCTTTTTATATGCATAGCACAATTAATTAATACGATAAGTGCATTAATTATATCATTTAAAAAACATGTTTTTAATTCTGTCGATCAATGAAACAAAATACAGGTTGAGACTAAAACTAGGTACCAGTCTATGAATAAGCAGTCTATTAATCTTGGCACTGATATTTGAAATACAGTATACTTCCATGTTGTTGTAACATGTGTGTGACCACAATACACACTCGTAACAAGTTTTACGACTCCTTTTTTTTCTTATTGCAGCCCAACACACTAAGATAATGCACCTGCTTTGAGTTAAAAAAATGGTTCGCATTTAATTCTGAGCATGTAAAGGTGCATTTGCAGTCCATTCATTTCGATGGGCTACCTTAATGCAATGCATGGCAATGCACTGCAAAAATCTAAACAGGCCCCTAAAATAAAGTTTCTTATAATCTGATTTGACATTTAAATTGTATCTACACCCAATAAAAAAAATTTAATACATTGTAGCTTACCAGTCATTGGATATGGTGGCTGCATTAATTTCCTTTTTTGGGGTTTTCCCCCAACCCCTCTTTATTTTCACTCCTTAATCTTGCAAATAACATACCTCCAGTCCTTGGGTGGCTACACCAACTTCTTCCACTGCATCTATGGTGGGAGCCATGGTTGTCACCCAGGCTGAACTTCAAACCTGTCTTCCTTTCTTCATCTTTATTACATGGGTTGGAAGATTAGCAGTTTACAGAAGGAAGATAACTTTGTGATTTCAGTTCAGCTCATATGAAGTGACAATGACACTTCATTTCAGCAGGATCAACAGATATGTACTTGCTGAAAATGCACTAAGTGTGAAAAAAAACAAATGCAGCCACCACACCTAAGGACTAGTAAGTTGCAATATATTATATTTTTGATCCTGACTTTAGACTTTAAATGAGCTCTAGTTTGTGGTCTGCTAACAAATGAAAGTTGGCCATACAAAATTGACCTTTCCCTTTTTTTCTCCATGGTGCGTGAGCCGCCATCACTGCTTATCGGCAGTAGAGCAATGATTGCAGCAGCAGATGTCACAGGCTATTGGTGAAAATTTTCTGCCTCACTGGTCATCTGTAGCAATGACACTGCTGGCCTTTTACAGAGATCTGCAACTCACGGTGCCAACATTACCTTATATAGATAATCACTCCCAGTAAATCAAAATACCTAAAAGGCATACAGTTTCTGCAAAGCCAAAAATGAATAATTACAAATATGCAACATTGATTATATCTTGGCAGAAAACAGTAGAAAGAGCATCTCTGTATTATCCAACAAAAACATGATTGGCCCAACCACAGGACAACTTCCGCAACCAACCACAAGTGACTCAACGTTAATACATCAGCTTCATCTGGATTCTCTATGGGTGCCAGCTTTTTAAAAAAATTGCAGGAACACTTTGCTGCTGAGCATGTATTAGGTACATTATATCAGTTTCTCTATTGAAGGGAGCCAAATCTGACCAATTTGGTGTGTCTCGCTTTTTACAGCCAATCAGATTTTTGATTGGTCTGACTTTGTAAATTTGCCCAGACAGTAAAGAATAATAAATTGTATAGCTCCTTGTTTTTATGAACTTATGAATTGTGTGATCCTAACCATCCCTGCACAGATCCCCGCAAATCACAACTGTGAAATTTGCAAAAAAAGTGAAATTGTAAACTGTTCATGCAATATAAATCCTGTATAATAATTAATGGTACTAGATACATCCTGTATAATAATAACAATAATTAATTTGATTGGCAATGCTTTATTTTCAACTAATTTCGCTTATCTCTCTTTGCCACATTTTAATAGCTGCTTTTCGACTAGTCATTACAAGTCAACATCAATATTTCATAACATAACTATTGAACAGGAAAACAAGGGTTTTATAGAATAGATAAATGGTGCCATAACTCATAGACATTGCCAAAAAAAAAACAAAATTCCAAGAATAAGTCTACAAGACTTGGGGCTGTCCCTGGAAACCGGGAGCACATTGGCAGTCGGAAACAAGGACTCGCACCCTCCCTTCAACATCTAGACTCTTCTTTTCCCATTCATTCAAAATGACTCTAGCCTGCTAAGAAAAGATTCTTACATAACACAATTAACAAAAAAATACAAGTGCGATCGCCCTGCACACGCCACCTTGCACCGCAAACTTTCCATACTTCAAAAATTTGTTGCAGCAATCGAAAATGCCCCCCACTAATAGCCAAACCCTCATCTACACCTGCTAGAAGAAACAAAGGTAAAAAGGACTTACAGGTAACTGCCACTGGTAAGGATGAGGAATATCTGGGGGTAATACACTGACAGTAATACACTTCGTGATGAGAGCAGAATCATGACTGGAGGTCTCTCCCAGAAAAAAAAAAAGGTCCTTTAAGTCCTGTTAAGGGCCCCCCCCAAAATCCTTCTCCCCTCCCCTGATGTATGAGGGTGCTTGTGGTTCAAGTTTCCTTGCTTGAGTTCTCCTTAACGCACAAAAGTCTCCAAAAAAAAGTTTTATATACTTCTGAAAAAGTTTTTTTTTTCGTTAAAGCCCCCAGTAAGCTGTGTGAGCTTTTGCCTCGGGCTGTGAATGTGAGCCTGTCATGTCTCAGTGGTTTCAAGTCTACAGGCTCTGATCTGTGATGATGGTTTAAAGGATTTGGATGGCAGTGTGCAGCCCATCTCATGTCCCTCTCTCTCTCCCTCTCTCTCTTCTGTCTTTCTGGCTTTCAGGAGCCTGTGAGCTGCCATTGGGTAGAATGGAGCTGCAGTCCGCCTACTTGTTTTTTAGAAAGAGGATAAAAAAAAGAGGGGGGGGTGACAATAGAGGGGGGCAGAGATGCGGCTTCTGTATTCAGTAGTGGTGGCTGGGATCCTGCCATACCATGTGAATGTCCTAGCAGCTGTCTTCAGCTCAATGGTTGGATTGGGCACAACAATATAACAAGGACACCTTCCAGGCTTCTGTCCCATTTCATTAACCCCCCAGCAGCTGTCAGGGTCAGAAGTTGTCAGGATTGTCCCTGAAAATGTTGTCCCTGGAAAAATCCCTGGTTTTATATAGTTATTACAGGTATTTATATAGTGCCGACTATTTCGCAGTGCTTTACATACTGTACATTCACATCCGTCTCTGCTCTCAAGGAGCTTACAATCTAATCTCACATACTTACATACACATGCTAGGGCCAATTTAAACAGGGGCCAATTAACCAACCAGCATGTCTTTGGAGTGTGGGAGGAAACCAGAGTACCCAGAGGACACTCACACAATCACAAGGAGAACATGCAAACCCCATGGACATTGATCAGTAGCACAATAAGGGCTCATTTACATTTGCAGCTGATGGGCGCTAAAAACAGGGGCTAACGTGTGGTTTTGGCATCCCCTGACCATTCCCCGTATGCTGCAAAAGGCAGCCAGATGGGGTTTTGAAAATGCCACATCAACAGTGTTACCCACTGTCATGTTCAGTGGGCAGTACAACTTCTGAACATGTTGGTCTGAATGTTGCAACTGCTTGTGTTTTGGTGGTGCAGCATTTACTCTGAAAAGAGATCCAGCATGGATTGCTTTTCAGAAAGGTGGCAATGGCTTCCACACATCTAAAACAAGCCTAAAATGCTTCCTTTATACACTGCTCAAAAAAATGAAAGGAACACTTTTTAATCAGAGTACAGTATCAAGTCAATTAAACTTCTGGGATATTGATCTGGTCAGTTAAGTAGCAGAGGGGGTTGTTAATCAGTTTCAGCTGCTTTGGTGTTAATGAAATTAACAACAGGTGCACTAGATGGGCAACAATGAGACAACCCCCAAAACAGGAATGGTTTTACGGAGGCCACTGACATTTGTTTCCCTACCCATCTTTTCTGACTGTTTTTCACCAGTTTTGCATTTGGCTAGCGTCAGTGTCACTACTGGTAGCATGAGGCGCTACCTGGACCCTACAGAGGATGCAAAGTCAGTCCAACTCCTCCAGGATGGCACATCAATAAGAGACAGGCAGTTACTCTAGGAGAGCTGGACAGGGTTGTAGAAGGTCCTTAACCCATCAGCAGGACTGGTATCTGCTCCTTTGTGCAAGGAGAAATAGGATGAGCATTGCCCTGCCTTACAAAATGACCTCCAGCAGGCCACTGGTGTGAATGTCTCTGACCAAACAATCAGAAACAGACTTCATGAGGGTGGCCTGAGGGCCCGACATCCTCTAGTAGGCCCTGTGCTCACTGCCCGTCACCATAGAGCTTAATTGACATTTGCCATTTAACGCCAGAATTGGCAGGTCTGACACTGGCATCCTGTGCTTTTCACAGATGAGAGCAGGTTCACACTGAGCACATGTGACAGACATGAAAGGGTCTGGAGAAGCCGTGGAGAACGTCATGCTGCCTGTAACATCGTTCAGCATGACCGTTTTGGTGGTGGCTCAGTGATGGCCTGGGGAGGCATATCCATGGAGGGACGCACAGACCTCTACAGGCTAGACAATGGCACCCTGACTGCCATTAGGTATCTGGATGAAATCCTTGGACCCATTGTCAGATCCTACACTAGTGCAGTGGGTCCTGGGTTCCTCCTGGTGAAAGACAATGCGTGGCCTCATGTGGCGAGAGTATACATGCAGTTCCTGGAGGATGAAGGAATTGATACCATTGAATGGCCCCCACGCTCGCCTGATCTAAATCCAATAGAACACCTCTGGGATATCATGTTTCGGTCCATCCAATGTCGACAGGTTGCACCTCAGACTGTCCAGGAGCTCAGTGATACCCAGGTCCAGATCTGGGAGGAAATACCCTAGGACACCATCCGTCGTTTCATTAGGAGCATGCCCAGATGTTGTCAGGCATGCATACAAGCATGTGGGGGCCTTACAAACTACTGAGTACCATTTTGAGTTACTGCAATGAAATTTCAGCAAAATGGACTAGCCTGCTGCATCATTTTTTCACTGTTATTTTCGGGGTGTCTTTGAATTCAGTCCTCTGTAGGTTGATAATTTTCATTTCCATTAAACGATGGGGCATCCTTACATTTCTAACACATTACCCAGTCCATATCAGTATAGATATCAGCATGATATTTTTCCCCATTGAGATCTTATGTGTTTTTAAAGTGTTCCTTTACTTTTTTTGAGCAGTGTATATTTAGCAATCGTTTCTTATTATCTTGGCTATAATGCCTGCTTCACGTTTAAAAGTGCAATTACAGAATTGTGTTGCAGGTGGAAATAAAGTATAAACCAATTTGATCTTTTGTATACATTTGTAGTACAACTAACAGTGGAAAATCAGCAGTTTGGATGCCTTGGCTAGAGAGAATTGCACAGGCTGCCACTGTTGATCTCATATTGAGCTTGAGGCCATCGTTAATCTCATGCTAAGTGCTAGGATGGCATTGACCCTATACAAGCAAGTGAACAAGGAAATCCAAAGAAGAGTCACACTGATTTAAATCTACCTTCAAGTATTTTTACCCCACAAATAGGTAGGTTATTCTTACCCTGCACTCCACTGACGCATTTTGCCCATAAAGGAAGAAAGATGGGGGCGAATGGAAGGCAATTTAGGTCTGAATTCATAATCTGAAATTTTGGTCCTGCATCTGCAATGTTGAAGTTGTCAGATGTGTAAGAATGCCAGGCAATAGGCATTTTCAGAAGGAGAAGTCAGCAATGGTAGTCTAAGGCTGGGTGCAGACAGATGATTTTTATTAGTGTGACTGCCAAAAAAATAGCCAACGATTGTTTGCAATCAGTTGCTAGCAATGGCTGCACATAAAACTGCATGTAGTAGAGATCAATTTAGCACATTGTGGGATTGGCAGCAATTCATTGCTATGACATGCTACTTACCTCCTACACTCCAGTGTTCCCTTTGTGCCTTTTTACATGGTTTTGCTGTTTTCAAAATAGTTGTCAAATCAATACCTTTTGGCACTAGCCAGCTGACACTACTTGATTTCAGAATTCAGATACATTCAGGACCAATAACAGCACATGGTCCAATACGTAGGAAGAAAAGGTAAGTATTCCTTCATTTTTTTTTGACAAGGAAAAGATAAGTATGGATTTCCAAGGTTTAACCTAGTTTTAGAGTCCGTTTATACCATATGCATTCTTCATGTGTTTTTAATGTGTTGCATTAGTATGTAATGTACAACAAGACGTGTTTTCTGTGCATTTTGAATTTGTATTTCATGCATTTCCGTCCTTTTTATTTTCATCATTTCCTAGTTCTGTTTTGTGAGATTATCTATGTTTGTTGTTAATATGGACATGTGACTTGAAAAATGCACAAATTAAAAGGTATATTGCTTATTAGTCCATTAGTGCTGCCATTGGCTGTAATGTAACGCATGTTTTCACCAAATATACAAAAGAAGCAGCAAACAAGATTTTTCAAAAACGCAATGCACTGACCTCTAACAATACACTCTGAAACAGGCCATTGATGATGCAATTTTCTTTATTTTTCTCTTGTTCTCCCCTATCAACACAGTCAGTGTTGATGGGAGAATCTCTCCCGCGGAGCTATTGTGTTCTCCTGGCGGGGGGCACAAGGGGGATAGGCGTCCCTGCCGGGAGAACGCAGTGATTACTGCTAGTGGCTATGATAGCTGCTATAAATACTAATATGCTGCACTTAACTGAAATTAAATGCAATATAAATAAATAAAGTGAATCATCAATTAAACAGTTCATACAAATGGTGTAAATAATATCAAAAAAGTCCAACACCCACAAAAAACTTCAAATGGTGTCAAATAGAATCTCCGTGAATCTCAACCTCCCTCATTGAAGAAACACACCTTGTGTCTTGGCACCCAGTACAGATGGCAGCTTACCAAAAGACACGTGACTCTCTATCATGGTGGAGTCCGAAAGCGCTTGTGTGGAAGAAAACTGCCTCTGCTGTGATCCAAAGCAACACTCGTGTTTCTTCACACATATCCACCACAACTCATGGCCTTGGGAATAAAAAAATAGAGCGCCGGGCTCGCATAGTATAAATCCTTAAAGTGGTTGTAAAGGCTGAAAGTTTTTTACCTGCATACATTCTATGCATGAAGGTAAAAAACCTTCTGTGTGTAGCAATGCCCCCAGCCCCCTCAATACTTACCTGAGCCCCATCACGATCCAGCAATGTGAATGACAGCCTCGGCTGTCCTGGGTCTCTGCCTCCTCATTGGCTAAGACAGCAAGAGGGAGCCATTGGCTCGAGCTGCTGTCAACCACAGCCAGTCAACCAATCAGGAGAGAGAGGGAGCGGGGCCAAACCACAGCTCCATGTGTGAATGGATACACAAAGCACTGGGTTCCCCCATAGCAATCCGCTTGCTGTGGGGGCACTCGACAGATAGGAGATGCCAGGCTGCTCTGTGCAAAACCACTGCACACAGGTAAGTATAGACATGTTTGTTATTTTACCCAAAAAAAAATGAACCTTTAGAATCGCTTTAAGGATAATTTAAGGTTGAAGGTTGTGATGGCAGAAAGTGCACTACGCCCACAAGATATAATAAAGGTCTATGGCAAAGTGCAGCTAACCCTCAGGAAAAGCCATAGGCGCACTGCGCTACACCTGTAGATTAGTGTGAATGCAACCTTCTAGGGGGCTTAGGACAGTAAGGGCTTGTTTACATTTGCAGTTTGGGGGGTGGTAAAACCCCATAGTTGAGAGATGTTTTTACCATACTATCGACTTGGGTACAATCGGCCTTCCCATAGATGGTTTGAATCTCAGCCAGTCCGTGCTGAAAAGTCCGATATTCAAACCATTTATGGCCAGCTTTATATAAAGCGTTTCATAGATTATAATGTTAACTAGATTTTAGACACTTTAAGCATGCTGTGATCCTGTGTTGAAGCACAGATAAAATGCATGGGACAGGATAAGTGTACATGGCTCTGACAATGAACTTCTTTTATTTGCTTCTTTTTGGTGTTTTGTTAAATTTACCATTGAGGTTTTGTTATCTCTGTTCTGTGCTCTGCCTCTGCTGCACTCATATCAGTTACATAATTCCCAGCTCTCTCTGCGAACTACAGAACACCCCATTCTCCTCCATAACAAAAAGCAGGAGGTGTTCTGAGGTCCACTGAGAGAGCTGGGTACAATGATATTAGTAAGAGTGCATCACAGGTAGACAGCACAGTACAGATGTAGAAAAAACATTCTCAAAAGTCCATTTAATGACAGATAGTCCTGACCTAGGGTAACAGTGCTGCTCCCCTATAGAAACAGTACAGTGATTAAGCATTGTCCCTCTAGGACTGGAAGTTGCTCCCCTATAGAAACAGTACAGAGATTAAGCATTGTCCCTCTAGGACTGGAAGTTGCTCTCCTAAAAAACATTACAGTGATTAAGCATTGTCCCTCTAGGACTGGAAGTTGCTCCCCTATAGAAACAGTACAGCGATTAAGCATTGTCCCTCTAGGACTGGACGTTGCTCCCCTATAGAAACAGTACAGCGATTAAGCATTGTCCCTCTAGGACTGGACGTTGCTCCCCTATAGAAACAGTACAGTGATTAAGCATTGTCCCTCTAGGACTGGACGTTGCTCCCCTATAGAAACAGTACAGTGATTAAGCATTGTCCCTCTAGGACTGGAAGTTGCTCCCCTATAGAAACAGTACAGTGATTAAGCATTGTCCCTCTAGGACTGGAAGTATGCTGCTGGCAGGATCAACAGATGATAATAAAGTAAAGAGCCTGAAAAAAAACTAACACAGCCACCACCTCTAAGGACTGTTAACCTGTTAAAGTCAAAGGTCAGGAACTATGGATTAGGTTAGGAAGTGAATTAAAGTGGTTGCAAACCTCAATCCTGGAATATGAACAAAGCATATCTCTCTATAGTGTGTACTTGTCTCGATCCAGAGCATTAAGTGTCATTTCTGTCTGCTGCTTTGTTCCTCTGCTATCAACATAAATTAATTCTGACAGGATTTCCTGACACCAAGAAAAAAATGGTAACATGGGAGGCACAGCCTGTGACTGACATCCTGAGCTCTGTTCCTGTGTGCTGTGTGAAGGGGAGGGGGTATCTCTTCCCTCCAATCAGCTCTCAGAGCTCTCCTCACTGAGCTCTGCGGAGTATAAATTCAGCTCTATGCCCCCTTTTTTTCTTACAGCTTGTACAAGCTTTGTAAAATCTGCACAATTTATTTAAGAGGATTTGTGTAATCTTTGTGTATCACCTGAGGCCAGTCACTTCACTAGGTATATGTAAGGGTTTACAGCCACTTTAAGGGTTAAGTTTTAGGGGTGACTTAAGAGTTGATTGTTTGGGTGGTATAAAGTGTTTTTTATGTGGGTTTTGTAAGGTGTTAGGCTTAGCTCAAAACAGTCCCTCATTTGGAGGGACTGTCCCTCTTATGAGACCAAATCCCTCTGCCTCTCGTGCAGCCTCAGATATCCCTCTTTTTGATCTGATTTGTATTGCCCAACGCATTAAATTCAAATGACTAACTCTGACATACAAAGCCATTCATAACGCTGCCCCAAACTACCTCACTGACCTGACACCCAAATACCACCCTACCTGTGCCCTTCGCTACTCACAAGACATCCTATTCTCTAGCTCCCTGGTCTCCTCCTCCCACAGCTGACTGCAGGACTTCTCCAGGACTTCCCCCATCCTCTGGAACTCACTACCCCAATCCATCAGACTGTCACCTACCCTCCTCACCTTCAGGCACACCCTGAAAACCCACCTCTTCAGGTAAGACTACCCCACCATCACCTAACAGCCGTTCTCCTCCACCCCTCCTACCACTCCATCCCCCACAGCCACTTCCTCCTGTACCTCTACCCCCTCCCTCCTAGATTGTAAGCTCGAAAGAGCAGGGCCCTCAAACCCCTTGTGTATTGTATTGTTACTGTATTGTCTCATGTACTGTCGCCCACTTTAATGTACAGCGCTGAGCAAACCCTTTGGCGCTATATAAATACTGTACAATAATAATAATACCTCTCCATAAAAATGTACTAGTTTAGTACCAGAAGTGTTTTTCTCCACTAACCTTTTTATCCAACCTCTATATTACTGCATTTTTTATTTTGAAAAATCAATATAGCTTTAAAGGAAATTTAGATATCAAAAAGCACTTGTGTGGTTTAGCCAATTATTTTACATCTTTGTGGTCCATGTAACCAGGGATGTGACAAGGACGTGTTCCTTGCCTACATACTGTGTGCTGAAAAGTGTCCCTCTATATAATTTCAGAAGGTTGGGAGGGTCAGGCAAGGGGATGGTTAAGTGTGAAGGGCACTCCAAGGATTGGCTTGAAAGGATTTGCATCAATAGAAATATAAAACAACTATTGCTGACATGTTTCAAATGCAGGCTGCACAGCTGTCAACCTGATCCTGCACTCTTTACCTAGTCACTAGAATGGAACAAGCATGCAGCCAGTGAACCAGGAAAAGTCTAAACTCCCTTCCTGTGTGCTTAGTTCAACTTAGTGTCCTTCTAGGTTGCTAAACTAGAATGATTATGAAAGCCCTGGAGAAGCCTCCCGTAGTATCCACATAAAGGATCACTTTAAGCAGTGGGGAAGTTGGCAAAGACTTAGTTTGGCACCCCCCCCCCTCCCCACACCCCCAAAAAGGACAGCATCAGTAGGGCAGAGGTTTGTGTTAGTAGGGCAGTGGACGGTGTCAGTAGTTTTTTATATTTATTTTTTTACAGTTTTTTTAGGAACCCTGTTGGGGAGCTTTGGTGAAATATCAGGGGTCTAAACAGACCCCTGAAGTCTCACTTTTGAGACAGAGAAAGAGACTGAGGACAGGTTCCCCAGTCCCTTATCTGCAGCCTCAGCTGCACTGGACCGCGAATTAATGGAAAGTGCTCAGTTCTGAGTGGCTTTCTGTTCATTCATAAACTGAAGCATAGTAAACATAGTTTACTATGCTTCAGTTTTGAATGAACACACTGAGTGATCAGTACCAACGGGGCAGTGGTGCTCATTTGGGGGACAAGGGGGCACTGTGCTCAGTTGGGGGACAAGGGAGGCACTAGAGCTACACCATTAAACAGTGCCATCAATTGCTTGCCTGTACAAAGTGGCAGAGGTCTGCAAATCACAGAGCTGGCTAAACAGAATCACATGACAGATAAAATAGTTTTTATGTATGTCATTCTGCTGTGGATTTATCTGTTTGTCTAAAGCTCTGATTTAACAAATGCGTAAGTCTAACACAACACATGGGACTGTTGTTAGTTTCAATTCTTACTTTTTGTTTAGGGTGTGTAAAGTTGGAGTTTCACTTTAAGAGCCCTATATGAGCCAAGAAGGATTGGAGTGGTTAATCCACTTGTGCAAGAGAGTAAACAATGCATGGAATGACAAATATTAAAGCACTCGAAACACCTTGCGAGGGATGGGTGACATGACTTCATGTGTTCTCAGCTTTCTGACATTAAGTAATATCGATGCAGCTGGGACATTAACCCCACAGATATTAACTTAAAGGAATACACCCATCAGCACTTCGGCAAATGTGATACCCCTTTGTTTTAAAGGAGAACGCAATGGAGGAGATTTACTAAAACTGACACACTCAGAATCTGGTGCAGCTGTTCATAGTAACCAATCAGCTTCTAACTTCAGCTTGTTCAATTAAGCTTATTAAATAGAATGCCTCCAAGAGTAAATACACCTAAGAAAGGGGGGATGGGGGTACCATCATCCGAAATTACTATATGAAGATTGAATGGGAATGACCCCAAATTAGAGTAAATGGACTATCTCGGTACTCATTAACAACACAATAACATTATTATTATTATTATTATTATTATACAGTATTTATAAAGCGCCAATAGTTCGCTCAGCGCTGTACATTACAGAGGGGGACAGAACAATACCAATACAATGCAAAACATGAGGGGATTGAGGGCCCTGCTCTTTCGAGCTTACAATCTAGGATAACATAAAAGTAATATATTTACTGGTACAGAAAATTAAAAGCTTCTTTGACATGTACATGAATTAATATTTAAAACAACATGAATTGACAACATGGTACAATAAAGTACATAAGTCACAGGTACTGTAATTTCTCACCCCTAAAGTGATAGAAACCTGGGGGTGATGCTTGCTCCTCTACATTTTTCGTGGATATTGTCAACTTCTTCGGGAGGAAAAGTCAAAGTTTACTCAATGTGGACTCATGCTCATAAAGGGCTACAAAGGGGCTCCAACATACCTCCCTCACAGCGGACACGGAGGGTAAAATAGTGGGCACACAATCTAGGCACACTGCCCATGCAGCTTAACAGAATACCGTAGTAAGAAAACCAGAAGGGAATTAGAGACAGTGTGAACACCATCCAAGACTTAGGAGTCAAAGATTATTGGCCATCTATGGCCCAAAACACACTGAAGCTGTGTTCAGGATATTATGGATTATCTACTACAATGAAATCCAGTATGGAGCAAGGCAACATGAATAAAGGCCTTGGATAGATATTAAAAGCAGTCTCCTCCTGGCGGTGTCCACTATTCATGTTGCCTCGGTCCATGCTGGATTTAATTGTGGTGGATAATCCCTGACCACGGCTTTAGTGTGGTTTGGGCCATAGATGGCCAACAATCTTCATATTTTTCAATTAAGAGTTGACAATAAAACCTAGACGTTGATTGCAGATTCTGTGCACTCCAGTTTTAGTAAATATCCCCCAGTGTATTTTCACTGAGCAAAGAATTTTGAGTTATATCGTAAAGCTTTCCTAAATGTAATTTTTGATGGGACTTTCCCATTTTTACCTACCTTGCTGTTCTTTGTTTTGAAGAATATTTTTTAGTTTAGCATGTATTGTACCATGTTATTGGCAGTCATATGTGGAAAATATATTGCCCATCCCATAATCTAACTATGTAAATTTAAAGCCAAGTTTCCAGAGGTCAACTATGGTCAACCATGGATCAGATAAATATGTGTCTTGTGTTTCACATTGGTAATATTAAGGCCAGATCTCTGGAAGGCCACTGTCATCCTTAAAAAAAAAGTAGGGCAAGAGCAATGTTTAGTTTTTGATAGACCCGTGAGCAGGGGCGGACTGACCATTTGGAAACTCGGGCTCTACCTTAGGGCCCGGGGTCAGTAGTGGGCCCCATGAGATGCCCCTGGTACCTTTTTCATAGGCTTTTTTGAGTTTGGGCAAGGACACAGGGGCCCCATGATCCCCTATTGCCCGGGGGCCCCATGAGTTGTCAGTCCGCCCCTACCCGTGAGTAAAGGTTTTTTGCCCTGAAACTGGTGGTCCACCATCTACGGGATTAAGCCAAAACTTGGGTCTACAATGTCCATTATGAAAATATCCAATCCTATTCCAAAGATGTCCAAAGGTCCCAGAAGTCCAATGTAAAAGTGACCATTCATGGTAACCCAATATGAAAATAAAAACAAAATTTCTGCTGGTGAGGAAAAAATTCTGATTGTTCATATTGAATACAATGATTTCCAAAACTTTTCTAGCCATTGTGTAAAGACAAAAACCCATCCCTAGTAGTTCAGTAGGCAAACACCAATGTAGGACTTCAGACTCCCCATAGCAGAATTAGCAAAGTGTCTGGTACTCCACTATGGAAATAACACTAACTCTTTGGCAGTGCAATGAGTTATTACTAAAGCTCAGCCCAGCATTTCTGTTATGAAAGAATGTATGCCCACCACTGGGACACTTACCTGCTTCTGGGTATTCCAACCTGCTGCCTCTTCTCCCTGTCACTGTGGTAATTACCAACCAAGCACGCTAAGTGTATGCAGGCTTGTCAGAAATGTATTTTATTAATAATTATTGGGATCCATTCCAGATCAAACACAATGTGAACTGCACACTGTCACACACAAACACAGTCTAATCCAATGTTACAATTACCAATCAATAAGTCTTTTGACTCTACTAATTAGCATACATCACACAAGAAGTGTAAACTGTATGAAACAGCTTACATTCTTCAATTTCCTTGAAAAAGACAACTTAAAAATTTGCTGGTAAAAGCACAGCAAAAAATCTAATATTTGATAGTATTATTATTATACAGTATTTATATAGCACCAAAGGGTTTGCTCAGCGCTGTACAGTAGCAAGGGGGACAGAACATGAGACAAGACAGTAACAATACAATACACGAGGGATTCGAGGGCCCTGCTCTTTCGAGCTTACAATCTAGGATATGCTCACCTATTCTTTCTTTTCCACTAATGATGTCTTATTCACTTGCAATGTGCCTATGAACTTGCTAGCAAATGTAATAACTTCAGAGGAGTCTATTCCCTAGCAAAGTCCCCTCCCTTCTTGCCTGTCGTAACTCTCTCCTCATCTGGAAGTGTCTACTGTCTGTGCTGGCCCAGCTCCTCCACCCCTTACCTTACTACCCTACATAAGCTTTTATGTAGCTGTGGGGGAAGGGTGAAGGGGAATGTTTTAGAGTGTCACTTGAATGACAGCTCCGAGTCTGCTAGGGCTTCTGACATCACATCTAAGATGGCAGTGCCTGGTAGTAGTATTTTAAAACATACAAAAGGGAGCCTTCTACAGATAAACAACATGTGCAAAATACATTGCTCATATAATCATAGAGAATGAAATGAATGGTCTGGTAATAGGGGCTGCTTTAACCTAAAGATACATTTCCTTCCGGAAACCTTTCATTTTAAATGTAGATCTTGGGTTTAAAGCAGAATTCCAATCCAAATATCAATATAAAATGAATAGCCAGTTCTAAAATAACAAACGCAGTTCTTGCTGCAATATTTAAAGATGAGCTGTTCTCTCTGTCACTCTGTTTTCTCCTCCTATCAGTATGCTTCTTTTTAGCACATGAACTGATTGGCTGCTTGTGCTGCTTCACCATCCTGTCTGAGCTCTGCTGTACAGGGACTAACAGAGGCTGATACCAGGTCAAATTCAAATTTGTACACTGACTGCATTCAGAAAATTGATGTATTAATGATTACAGGACTGCATTTATTTGTGTCTACACTGCTCAAAAAATGTAATAAACACTTTTCAATCAGAGTATAGCAACAGAGGGGGTTGTTAATCAGTTTCAGCTGTTTTGATGTTAATGAAATTAACAACAGGTGCACTAAATGGGCAACAATGAGATGACCCCCAAAACAGAAACAGTTTTATAGGTGGATGCCACTGACATTTGTTTCCTTACTCATCTTTTGTGACTGTTTTTCACTAGTTTTGCATTTGGCTAGGGTCAGTGTCACTACTGGTAGCATGAGGTGATACCTGGACCCTACAGAGGTTGCACAGGCAGTCCAACTCCTCCAGGATGGCACATCAGTACATACCATTGCCAGAAGGTTTGCTGTGTCTCCCAGCAAAATCTCAAGATCATTGAGGAGATTCCAGGAGACAGGCAGTTACTCTAGGAGAGCTGGACAGGGCTGTAGAAGGTCTTTAACCCATCAGCAGGACTGGTATCTGCTCCTTTGTGCAAGGAGGAACAGGATGAGCACTGCCAGAGCCCTACAAAATGACCTTCAGCAGGCCACTGGTGTGAATGTCTCTGACCAAACAATCAGAAACAGACTTCACCACTGGCGCCCTGTACTTTTCACTGATGAGAGCAGGTTCACCCTGAGCATATGTGACAAACATGAAAGGGTCTGGAGAAGCCGTGGAGATCATTATGCTGCCTGTAACATCGTTCAGCATGACCGTTTTGTGGTGGGTCAGTGATGGTCTGGAGAGGCATATCCATGGAGGGACGCAAAGACCTCTACAGGCTAGACAATGGCACCCTGACTGCCATTAGGTATTGGAATTAAATCCTTGGACCCATTGTCAGACCCTACACTGGTGCAGTGGGTCCTAGGTTCCTCCTGGAGCACGACAATGCCCGGCCTCATGTGGCGAGAGTATGCAGGGTTTCCTGGAGGATGAAGGAATTGATACCATTGAATGGCCCCCACGCTCGCCTAACCTAAATCCAATAGAATACCTCTGGGATATCATATTTTGGTCTATGCAGCCAGGTTGCACCTCAGACTGTCCAGGAGCTCAGTGATGCCCTGGTCCAGATCTGGGAGGAAATACCCCAGGACACTATCCGTCATCTCATTAGGAGCATGTCCCAACATTGTCAGGTATGCATACAAGCATGTGGGGACCATACAAATTACTGAGTACCATTTTGAGTTCCTGCAAAGAAATTTCAGCAAAATGGACTAGCCTACAAAACAATGGAAGCAGAATTTTTTGTTGTCTATTCCCAGTGTGTTCACCAAGCTGACCAGCAGAAAGCAGAGAGATAACTGACCCTATTAGAGCTGATACACAAGAAGCATTTCACTTTAAGGGTAAAGAAAAGCAACCTCTAATAAAAGTACTATAAACAGCAGTACATCATACATAATGTACACAATTCTCTGTTACAGCATTGTAATATACAGTATTCTCTTATATACAGTCATCTTTGACACAGCAGTGAGCATAGTTTTTTCTGATATACACTGACTCCTAATACATCACTGCAACATACTTTACATTGGAGATTATATACTAAAGAACTACAAACAATAGTAAATAACCCCTGTCTGAACAGTGCTGATTGGCCCTTTGCTGATCACATGCACTCTCCCAAAAAAAAAAAAAAAACTGTCTAGCAATACACACCACACTGAGCATGTGCAGAGTGACTCCACATGATATGTCTTATCAGGATATAAGAGGGAGACACTGGAAGAAGGGAAGGATCAGAGAAGACAGGATAAAACAGTGTTTTTACACAATGCAGAAGATTAACTGCTTAGGTTCCACAGTGAGTATAACAAGCATGCTTTACTGCATATACAGACTGATTTTACTGTTGTGGGTTTAGTAACACTTTAATTATACTGAAAATAACTAAAATAGATCCTGACCAGGGGTGGACTGACCATTCGAGCACTCAGGCACTGCCTGAGGGCCCGGGGTCAGTAGGGGGCCCCATGAGATGCCCCTGGTACCTTTTATAGGCTTTTTTGGGTGTGGTTTGAGTGTGGGTGAGGACACAGGGGCCCCATGATCCCTTATTGCCCGGGGGCCCCATGAGTTGTCAGTCCACCCCTGATCCTGACTTTTATACATGACTTTATTGTAGTGTCAATTCCCTCTACGTCAGTCTAATATTCACTCACCTAACACACTATTTAAATTGGTAATAAACTCAAAACCAAAATGTAATATATTGCTGATTACCAATCATTAGATGTGGTGGTTGCATCAATATATTAGGGACAGTTCACACTACAAAAATGCACTCTGGATGCATTCCAGATATGTTTTTGCTTACAGTTCACACGCAGTTCCGGTGCAGTTTTGATACAGTTTGCCATGTTCCGGTATGGTTCTGTGCAGAAAAAATGCAGCATGCTCTAATTTTTTTTCTGCACTGGAAACTGACTGGAACTAACTGCACTGGTGTGAACTAGGGACATTGGAATACATGGAAAACACTGTGCATGCATTTTTGATGCAGAAAAAAGTGCGGTGAACTGCATCTAGTGTGAACTAGCCCTTAGTACTAGTTCACACTATAGAAACACAGTCCAGATGCGTTTCAGATTCTGCATGCACGTTTTTGACATGCTTTTGGCATTTTTGATGCATTTTTACGTGTTCCAGTGCATTTTTTATGCATTCCATTTCATTTTCCCCCTCTTTTTCTTCAATTTAAATAGAGACATGTGCATTCCAGTGCATTTGTGATGCGTTTTGGCGCATTCCAGTGCGTTCTGGTGCATTTTTATGCTTTTTACTGCGTTCTAGTACAGTTCTGTACAAAAAAAATGCAGCATGTTCTACTTTTTTTTCTGCAACTGGAACGCACTGGAACTGCAAGCACTGACATGAACTATGACATTGACAACCATATAACCTACTTTCTGTGCATTTTGGATGCAGAAAAAAAGCAACTGAAATGCATGTCCTGTGAAATGGCCCTAAAACTGCATATTGTATCCTCTGTCTAACAGATTGCTGTATTACATAATTTATTCCAGTATACATTATCCCAGATTGATATATTATACAGATATTCTCTGTCTTCTGATATGTTGATCCGTTTCACACTTCCTATTATATTATGCTGATACACACAATCTTCTAACATGTTACATTGTATTCTAACTATACTCTGCATAAATATGTAATACCTTACTATGTATCACATTACTTTAATACTGTATACTCTATCTATGCTCAATGTAATAACTTTTGTCTCATACAATGACCCTTAGTACCTTGCCATGTACTATTTCCTAATACAGTACTCTGACATAGGCAGTAGCAATACTCTGATAAATACCAATCTTTAATACCGTACCATATACCATGATACCAAATAGCATCTTTAATGCATTGCCTCTCACATAAGACTCTCTCTCCCCCCCCTCTCTCTCTCTCTCTTTCTCCCCCCCCTCTACCCCCCCTCTCCCTCCCCCTCTCTCTCTCCCTCCCTCTACCCCCCATCTCTCTCTCTTTCTCCTCCCCCCTCTCTTCTCTCTCTCTCTCTCTCCTCTCTCCCTCCCCCTCTCTCTCTCCCTCTATCTCTCTCCCCCCCATCTCTCTCTCTCTCCCTCTCTTTCTCTCTCTTTTTATATTCTACCATATTGGTCCAATGGACAACTTCATGTTTGTTGCTGTTTAGATTTTGAAATTGAATTTTGAATGATGTTTTGCATAATATATTGTTGAATACTTGTAAAGTCATTTAGTACATTTTCACATGATTTGAACCTGTTGCAGTCACAAAGTCCCATCCATCTGAGCAGAGAGCAGTCTGTTGCAGTACAATCATACACATTCTTTGCATCTAGCTCTACACGTGCACAAAATTCCTAAACGTTTATTTAGATAGAAGGAAACAGTTCGACCAATTTCCCACTACTGGTTTAACAAGACATGAATGCTGCCATTCCTCATAGTTCAGAATCCACTGAGACATTCAAGAGCAGTTTTATCACTTTTCGTTTTGTTGGTGCAAACAATCAAACATGTCATTATCAAGTGTGACTTGGCTCCAGCTAGGAAAATGGGTCACAGTGATGCAAGGAACATTTGTGGATAGAAAACCAAAAAACCAAACACACAGTGTGAATTCTATTCTGTCTTAGCAAACCTCAGAAAACACAGCAGTTACACATGCCAAATTTTAGTAAAATTTCAGGGCAACACAGTGTAGATTACATTCTCCAAATATTTATCTTCTTTTTGTGTAAATATGTGTCTAACAGGATCCTACTTGCATTGAATTTACAAACAAATATGCATTGACATATACATAAAAATAGATGTTCAGACAACAATATAAACCAATTAAATATATCTGATTTTTTTTTAAGTTAAATAATACATTGTTTTATTTTTTTTTCTTTTGTATTCACAAATTTGGCAGACTACAGCTGGCCATACATGTATAGATTTTCAATCTTTCATTTGCCTCAAGAATATTTGTTTGATTTTCTAATCGTCAGTGGGGTTAAATCAATGTTCTTTTTCCACAGCCGTGACAGGAAATATGAAGGGGCAGGAAGGAAAACCTTTCTTGATCAAACAAATTTTTGGTCAATGTATGTGGTTATTGTTCAGAAATTACATTATTTTAAAGTCGAATATTAAAAGCAAAAGACAATTTTCGAATGACATTCTTCCATTCAGTTTCGTACTACTTTTCATACAAATATTCTCCTCCAAAAATCTACACATGTATGTCCAGCTTAACCCATGAGTTTAAATAATATTGACCACAAGGCAAGGTAGGAACATTATTGGATATTATAGCTTAGAGATACTCCATGAAAAGCTACAAAACATATTTCACCTAAATCTATGCAATGTAGTCACTATGCTTCTGATTTACAAGCAAATGCAATATACCCATTTATCAGTGTACCAAAATATTGTCAAATCATCAGATCAGTAATTTTTGGTGAAAGTATTTTTTATATATTTATATACGAGCTTTAGGGCTTTGGGCTTGAGTTTAGTGTTCTCTCTCTCTCTTTGAAATAAGGAAAGCAAGAGCAATACATGCTAGCATTACTCTTTTTCTTTACATAACCCTCTCACTCTCTCTCTATCTCTATATATTTACAAACTTTGACCTTATTTATTTCTTTAAAAAAAACTTTCTTTCTTTTTCTTTCTTTCTTTCTTTCTTTCTTTCTTTCTTTCTTTCTTTCTTTCTTTCTTTCTTTCTTTCTTTCTTTCTTTCTTTCTTTCTTTCTTTCTTTCTTTCTTTCTTTCTTTCTTTCCTTCCTTCCTTCCTTCCTTCCTTCCTTCTTTCTTTCTTTTTCTCTCTCTCTCTCTTTCCTTCCTTCTTTCTTTTTCTTTTTCTCTCCCTCTTGTTCTCTATGTAGTTAAGGACATTGGCCGTATACGTATGAGCAAAAATAATATTTTATCTCTCTCCCCCCCCCTCTCTCTCTCTCTCTCCCCCCCCCTCTCTCTCTCTCTCTCTCTCTCTCTCGCGTTCAGGGCATTGGTCATAGGTCTATGTGCAAAAATAATTCTTTCTTTCCCTATGTATAGTTCTGGACACTGGTGATGAGTCTGTGCAAAAATATTTTTTTTTTACTTTCTTTTTTTTTTTTTTTCTTTCTTTCTTTCTTTCTTTCTTTCTTTCTTTCTTTCTTTCTTTCTTTCTTTCTTTCTTTCTTTCTTTCTTTTCTTTCTTTCTTTCTTTCTTTCTCTCTCTCTCTTTCTCTCTCTCTTTCTTTCTTTCTTTCTTTCTTTCTTTCTTTCTTTCTCTCTCATAAATAGTATAAATATCAAATATGCAAGTGGTGAAAGGCAGTCATGTATCCCTGTACCAGTCAACGTCTCACACCTGAGGCTAAGCCCATTGTCCATGGCTTTGTGTATGACACCCACTGTGGAATGAGAGCTTCTCCAGCTCAGGGCCCGTCGGTCCTGTTAGCGCCGGGAGGTGGCGCCATGCAGCGTCCAGGTGACAGGCGTCGCGGAGCGCACTCCGCCGTCTCTGTGCTGTCTGCACCTCAGTGACCGCCTGACACAAACGCGAAGCTACACAGCTCAGCTTCAATTTTAATCATAAAAATAGCCACGAGGCAGATTTCTCTCGTTCTTCTGTAGTTTTTTTCCTGGTCGTGTTCGCAAGAAAACAGGTAAGAACTCAGCTACAACTCAGGAATGTGGAAAATCAACTCAGCCAAACAAGGCATATTAATGAGGGCAACCAGGTAGGAAGGGAATGCGGACTTGGCACCAGCCAGGAGCACAAATAAATCTAACGATTGCAAGCATTGTGATCAAGTGTCTGAGCAAAGGTGGGCTCAGCGCTGAGGATGTTGGGGGGGAGAGGGAGGATTAGTGAGGGGAGCTTTCCGGTTCTCGAGGGGCTATCTGGTGTTTGGGGGAACTCCAGGAGGGTCTATGGTTGTGTGGGGGATATGCAGGGGGTGGCTTTCTAGTTGTTGGGGGAGCTGCGGAGGGGGTGTGTACTATAAGGTTTACTAAGGGGATCTGCAGGGGAGATGGCTTTCTAGTTGATGGGGGGAACTGCAGTTAGGTGTCCCTGTGTTTGTTGAGGGGATCTGAAGGTAGAGAGCTCTCTGGTTGTCGGTGGATCTGAAGGTGGAGGGCTCTCTGGTTGTTGGGATCTGAAGATGGAGGGCTCTGTGGGTTGCTGGGGGGATCTGAAGATGGAGGGCTCTCTGGTTGCTGGGGGATCTGAAGGTGGAGGGCTCTCTGTTGGGGGGACCTTAAGGTGGAGGGCTCTCTGGTTGTTGGGGGATCAGAAGTTGGAAGGATCTCTGATTGTTGGGGGATCTGAAGGTGGAGGGCTCTCTTGTTTTTGAGGGGACCTGAAGGTGAAGGGCTTTCTGGTTGTTGGGGGGATCTGCAGGTGAAGGGTTCTCTGGTTGTTGGGGTGACCTGAAGGTGGAGGGCTCTCTTGTTGTTGGGGGACCTGCAGGTTGAAGGGCTCTCTGGTTGTTTGGGGGATTTTCCGGGTGGAAGGCTCTCTTGTTGGGGGATCTGAAGGAGGGGGGCTCTCTGGTTGTTGGGGGGAATCTGCAGGTGGGGGGGGGGGGCAATCGGGTTTGTTTGGGCGATCTGAAGGTGGAGGGCTCTCTGGTTGTTGGGGGGATCTGAAGGTGTAGGGCTCTCTGGTTGTTGGGGGGGATCTGAAGGTGGAGGGTTCTCTGGTTGTTGGGGGGGCTCTTTGGTTGTTTGGGGAATCTGCAGGGGGGCTCTCTGGTTGTTGGTGGGATCTGAAGGTGGAGGGCTCTCTTGTTGTTGGGGGTATCTGAAGGTGGAGGACTCTCTGGTTGTTGAGGTTGTTGGGGGGATCTGAAGGTGCAGGGCTCTCTGGTTGTGGGGGGGGGGGGGGGGGCTCTTTGGTTGTTTGGGGGAATCTGCAGGGGGGGGGGGCTCTCCGGTTATTGGGGGGATCTGCAGGTGGAGGTTTCTCTTGTTGTTGGGGGTACCTGAAGGTGGACGGCTCTCTGGTTGTTGGGGGGACCTGAAAATGGAGGACTCTCTGGTTGTTGGGGGATTTGCAGGGTGGCTCTCTGGATGTTGGGGGATTTGTAGGGGGGGGGGCTCAATGGCTGTTAGGATAATCTGCAGATCCTTGGGGTGGTAAGACTCGCTGAGCGTTGTAGTTCTGTGGATTGTAGAAAAGGCTGGATAGGCAGCAATAAAGGACAGTCCACAGTCCTTTAACTTAATGCCGGCCAGGAAAAGTAAAAATTAGGGGTCGAGAAATGGTAAAGGCTTGTACTAGTAGTTCTACAAGACCTAGAAGGCGTCTGATCGATAATGTGCCCTTTATACAGCCATTAAGGCTAGATTCCAAAACTTAAGAACAGTTCAAGGCCAATCAAAAAGGGCAAAGGTCAGTAGGTAGCGACGTACATGGTTGATAGGGGAGGCTGGGACTAGTAGTTCTAAAAGACCTGGAATTACCTATACAGCCAGGAAGCCAATATTACCAGTGTTTGACTTTTAAAGGGCAATCATACTGGTTTGCAATATTCCTGGACAGTAAGTTAGAATGGAGTTAGAAGTTCTACAAGAAATGCAAGAAAAGAAAAATGAAAAACGCTTATTGCCAAATTGCCCTTCTACAGCTAAACAATATGAAACTTTTTAAGCCTAATCAGGTATTAGAAAGGCTAGTGGATAACAGTGTTAATAGCTGGTAGGGTCGGCTGGGGCTAGTAGTCCCACAAGAATTGGAGAGACTGATGTTGCCGAAAATGAAGCGACTTTTTAGGGGCAATCACACAGAAGTCAGAGAGTTGCCAATCCTATTGGCTGGTAGGGCATGCAGAAT